>NC_092724.1:29510741-30145734 GCF_047496885.1 Scyliorhinus torazame
TAGAGACTCCACTTTAAGAGCTGTTGGCTAATCAGAGGACTAACAATTTTTTAGTCCAGGAAATGCCACCAAGAGGGTGGTCACTGCTGGGATGGCACCCAGTCAGGAGCAGCGAGATCGAGCAGGCTGGAATGAAGGTGAGTGGGATAGCGATCGGCAGACAGTTTGTTCTCAATATTCACAAGCTTGGAAGGAAAGTAAGATCTACAATGAGATGCCTGACTGTTAAACAGGTACTACATGCCTTCCTGCTCTTCCACATCTGCAGAGAGGTAACATATCCTATTTTGACAGGTGTGTTAATCGGGGCTCCTCTTCCCAAAATAGATGTAACTTCGAGATGTGACTAATGATCACCTTGATGGCTTCTTCTGATGAATACTAATTATTAAATGCTATCCTATCTATGATACCTTATTAAATAAGCCATTAGAGCAATCAGGAGAGGTGTTGCCTTTTCAGCTATATTTACCCAGCAGCCATCAACTACGCAGAAAGACCTACTTGGGGAGACCACAAGGAGCTGCCTGCCCAGGGTTTGGGTCAACAAATGGATCCATGCCAACTACTTGAGGGGCACTCCTAGAGAGTTAGCCCCTAGTACAGGGGCAGTATAACAATCGGCTGTGGCTGGAACTTCACTGCATCATTTGTTAAGAATTCTGCAGTGCTGACCTAACAGGTGATGCACTGACACAGGAAACCACCCTCCTCACAAATAGTTGCAATGCTTCAAAAAAGAAACACTGCCAAACATCCAGAGTGTGTCTGTCAGGCCTCAGTTGGTGGCACATTAGCCTCTGAGTTGGAAGATTGTGGGCTCAAGTCACACTTCAGGACCTGAGTACGAGAATCTAAGCTGCCACTCTTGTACAGAACTGAGGGAATGCTGCATGGATGAAGGTGCCAGCTTTTGGATGAGACATTAAACCAAGACTCTGTCTCTCAGGTGCATACAAAATATGCCATGGTCTTATTTTGAAGAAGAGTAAGAGAGTTATCCTTGGTGTCCTGGCCAATATTTATCCCTGATCAATATATTGGAAAGAGACTGTATGGTCATTATCACACTGCTGTCTGTGGGAGCTTGTTGTTAGCAAATTGGTTGCCACATTGTCTACATTGCAACTGTGACTATACTTCAAAAGAACACTTATCCAAAAGCACAATATGGCAGATGCTGGAAATCTGATTTCAAAATATACTTAATTGGTTGTAAAGTACTTTATAATAATTAAAATCTGTATTAATGTCACAAGTAGGCTTACATTAACACCGCAAAGACGTTACTGTGAAAATCCCCTCGTTGCTGCACTCCGGTGCCTGTTCGGGTACACTGAGGGAGAATTCAGAATGTCCAATTCACCTAACAAGCACGTATTTCGGGACTTGTGGGAGGAAACCGGAGCGTCCGGGGAGAACGCGCAGACTCCGCACAGACCCAAGCTGGGAATCGAACCCAGGCTCCTTGCGCTGTGAAGCAACAGTGCTAACCATTGAGCTACCGTGCGACATCGACTGGTTGCAACAAGTGCTATATCATACATTCATAGAATCCCTACAGTGCAGAAGGAGGCCATTTGGCCTATCGGGGCTGCACTGGCCCTTGGAAAGAGCACCCAACTTAAGCCCATGCCTCCACCCTATCCCTGTAACCCAGTAGCCCAACCTAATGTTTTGTCACTAAGGGGCAATTTTAGCATGGCTAACTTGCACATCTTTGGATGGGAGGACACCGGAGCACCCGGAGGAATCCCACAAAGACACGGGACGAATGAGCAAACTCCACATAGTAGGTCACCCAAGGCCGGAATTAAACCCGGCTCCCTGCAGCTATGGGGCAGCAGTGCTAACCATTGTGCCTATAAAAATGCGGGGATGGATTCTCCGGTCGCTGACGGCGAAATTGCGTTTGGTGAACAGCCGGAGAATCCAAGTTTCTGACCAAATCGTGGGTGGCACTGCTTTCGCGATGTTCCGCCCCCTCCAAAGCGTCGCACTCGGGAAATTGCTTGAGGCCGGCCCCCCCAATGCTCCGCCCCTGACCAGCCATGTTCCCGATGGCGTGGGTCTCTCATGGTGTCATCAGTCGGGAACTCAGCGTGCCGGCTGCGGAGGGGGGGGGACATTGTTCTGGGCTGGGGTCACTGTGGGGATCTCACGAGACGTTGCGATGTAAATCCCACCCATTGTGGGCGACATCACGTTTTTGCAAATCTGCACATTAGAGCGAGACAGCTAGTCTCACTCTAATGTGCAGATTCCCAAGGTACCTCAGGCTTTGCGATTCATTCTCTCTGTCTCAAAAACCTTGGTTCAGCACTGTGGACGGTTCCCTGAGCAGACTGTCAGAGTCATCTGGCAGAACGTCTCATCACCAGAACTTACAAAAAAGCACCAAGACCTAGCTTGGCTGGTGGTGAGAAGGGCCCTCCCCGTCAGAGTCTTCATGTACACCCGAAGGCTCTGCGCCGTTGCACGCGGCCCTCAGGGTGGCTGTGGGGGAAATGAGACGGTCACCCACCTCCTTGTGGAATGTGCCTTTGCAAAGAAGGTCTGGAGAGAGATGCAGTGGTATTTGTCAAGGTTCATCCCGAGCAGCTCTGTGACGCAGGACTCTGTGCTCTACGGACTGTTTCCAGGGGGACACACCGAGACAAACATCAACTGCTGCTGGAAGGTCATCAACTCGGTGAAAGACGCTCTTTGGTCTGCCCGAGACTTGCTGATCTTCCAGTGCAAAGAGCTGTCCTCGACCGAGTGTTGCAGACTGGCACATTCCAAGGTCCAGGACTATGTGCTGAGGGACGCACTCAAGCTTGGGGCAGCTGCCGCCAAGGCGCAATGGGGAAAGACCACTGTGTCTTACCAGCAAATGTACACCGAGGGGCGGGTAACAGTGTAAAACCCCCTCGGTCTGGGTCATTAACACTCCAATGTATAAAAGAAACATGACAATGTAAATGTTTAAGAAGGAATTGTAACATAAAGAGCGATATGTGTGTAAGGTTATCAAAATTGAATGGAAGAAAGTCAAGGGAATGTGTAACTCTGATGGAAATGTACAGTCAAGACAATTCAAAATGTTCTGTAATGTTTATGATAGATTTTAAGAATAAAGTATATATTTTGAAAAAAAAATTGAGGACTAGACAGATTGGCACTCGTGGGGGTTTCCCAGGGAATAGGAGACCCCCCCCAGCTGCAATGATGTTGAGCAGGGTGGTGCCCTTATGCTGCTGGTGCCACCTGGGCATCCTGGCATTGCCAGCTGACATAGGCACTGCCAATGTGCCAAGCTGACATTTTGTTGCACCTGTGTGATTGGGTCAGTGGTGCTGTGCGTGGTTATTGGGTTCGTTGAGGGGTGGGTGGGTGCTGGGGACCCTCCCATGATGCATTCAGGCTGGGTAGAGAAGTGAAGGATTGATTTGGAGGCCTCAGTGCCAGGAAACACATGGCTGAACATGCTCACTATGGCACCTGATTCACTTTGGGGAGAATCATGCCTGTCATGTCTTAATTCGCTGCCTCTTTCACCTTGGTTGATTGACATGCTTATCATATTGCTAATTATGGAAAGTGAGAAGGAAGAAAGAGAAATAGCAGACCACGATGAATTAGATGGAGGCAACAGGAAGAGACAAAGACCTGGGGCGGGATTCTCCGACCCCCCCGCCGGGTCGGAGAATCGCCGAGGGCTGGCGTGAATTCGGCCTGCGATGGGCCGAATTCCCGCTGCTGGAATGCCTGTCCCGCCAGCGAGAATCAAACCACCTCTCTTACCGGCAGGACAAGGCGGCGTGGGCGGGCTCCGGGATCCGGGGCGATCTGGCCCCGGGGGGTGCCCCCACGGTGGCCTGGCCCGCGATCGGGGCCCACCGATCCGTGGGCGGGCCTGTGCCGTGGGGGCACTCTTTTCCTTCCGCCTTCGCCACGGTCTCCACTATGGCAGAGGATGAAGAGACCCCCTGCACTGCGCATGCATGGGGATGCAGTGAGCGGCTGCTGACGCTCCCGCGCATGCGCCGCATGGCAAAGTCAGTTTCGTGCCAGCTGGCGGGGCGGAAATCAATCCGGCGCGGGCCTAGCCCCTCAAGGTGAGGGCTCGGCCCCTCAGAATGCGGAGAATTCCGCACCATTGGGGCGGCGCGATGCCGGACTGATTCGCGCCGTTTTTGGCGCCGGTCGGCGGACATCGCGCCGATTGCGGAGAATCCCGCCCCTGGATAACATTATAATCTGGTGAGTTGATTTCCCTTCACGCATGTTTTATCTGTACATATCCTCCTTAATAAAAGTGAATTCAGCTGCTGTGGTGGTTAGAATTGTAAAGTGTGGGGTGGGGTTCTCCGCAACCCCAGCCACATGTTTCTTGGCTGCGTGCCATTCACTGGTGGTGGGATTCTATATTCCCGCTGCTTGTCAATGGGAATTCCCACTGAAAGCACCCCACACCACCGGAAACCCCACAAGCAGGGGTGCACTACAGTGGGAAATGGTCGGAGAATTCCAGCCATGATTTTTTTATGCGTCATAACAATCCTCCCGCAACTGAAGAATATAATTATTTATTTATTTATTTATATTTTGAAAGGACCCAATTCTATTTTTTCCAATTAAGGGGTAATTTAGCATGACCAATCGACCTACACATCTTTGGATTGTGAGGGTGAGACTCACAGAAACATGGGGAGAATATGCCAACTCCACATAGGTAGTGACCCGGGGCCGGGATCGAACACGGGTGCTAACCACTGCACCACTGTGCCGCCCCCAAACATAATGATTTAAAAAGTCTTACAAAGCCCTCAGCAGGGTACTCAGATTGCAAAATGATGACTTTGATCTAATAAAGAGCATTGCCATTGTAATCTGCATTTGAATAAGCTGAGTGCTGGCCAAGGCACCTAACCAGGCCTTTGTTACACTGTGAATCTATGCAGCCCATTGTGATCGATGGAATGTTTTTAAATCTCATAGCAACCAAATTAGTCGTTTGAGGATTTTGCACTGTAAGTCATGCCCTTCACCACACACACACAAATCCATGGGGAATTCAGGAAAAAAAAAACGAATGGCAGAAATTTAAACTCTATCTCCTTTTAGTTATATTGATTGACTGGCAAACTATCATGTGATTGGAGATCACGTATCAATCAATAGTGTCCACAGCCTTGCATGCATACAAGAAACAAAATCATAAACCCTTCGAGCTATCATTGATTTGCAGAATGGAAAAAATTCAAAAATATCACGAAGCATCAAGCAACGCCACTCGGTGATTAATGGTCATTGCATGGTGCCCATTTTGTAGATTTGTGCCTCTTTAAAGGTTGCCAGTGAACACTGTTGTACAGCTGTGAGATACCAAACAAACAGCCATTTCATTATTGTTCAACAGTTACAGAAATGCCAGGTGGCCAATAAAAATGTGTCTTTGAAAGCATTTTTATTCCCACTGGGCAGGGTCAGGAAACGAACAATTACAGCAACAACTTACAGCAGCTCGGCCTGTTACCAATAGCAACGGCAACGTTCAGGATGGTTCCACGACTTTTCATTGTCTCACTTTCCGTTTTCCCCCTTTAAATTCCCCTCTGCTGAAAATGCTGGTGATTTGCTGGATGCAGTTCCTTACTTAGCTCTTTACTACCTCACCCAAATGGTCCAAAGGCAGCAGCAGAACTAAGTCTCTTGCCGTTTTCAAATAGGAAATATGGGATGATGATCAAACGGACATGTGTGAACATGCATATTAGCAGCAGGAGGAGGTCACTCGGCATCTCGAGCTTCCTCGGCCATTCAATAATTCTAACCTCAACTTTACATTCCTGCCTTCCCCCTGATAACCCTTCATCCCCCTGCTTATCGAGAATCTATCTACTCCTGCCTTTAAGATATTCAAAGACTCTGCCTCAACTACCTTTTGAAGAAGAGAGTTCCAAAGTCTCACAACCCTCTGGGAGAATTATTGTTCCCTCACCTCTGTTTTAAATGGCGACCCCTTATTTTTAACCTGTGACCACTTGCTCGAGATTTTCTCACGAGAGGAAACATCCTCTCCACATCCACCCTGTCAAGTCACCTCAGGATTTTATATGTATCAATCAAGTCACCTCTTACTCCTCTGAACTCCAGCAGGTACAAGCCTAACCTGTCCAGCCTTCCATCATAAGATAACCTGCCCATTCCAGGTATTAATCTGATAAACCTTCTCTGAATTGCTTCCAATGCATTTACATAATTCCTTAAATAAGGAGACCAGCACTGTACGAAGTACTCCAGAAGTGGTCGAACCAATGCCCTGTATAACTGAAGCACAATCTCCCTACTCCTGTATTCAATTTCCCTTGCAATAAATGATAACATTGACATAGCTTTGCTAATTACTTGCTGCACTGCATACTAACCTTTTGTGATGCATGCACCAGGACATCCAGATCCCTCTGCATCTCAGAGCTCTGCAATCTCTCACCATTTAGATAATATGCTTATTTTCCATTCTTCCTGCCAAAATAGGTAACGTCACACTTACCGATATAATACTCCATTTGACAGATCTTTGCCACACCCTTAACCTGCCTGTATCCTTTTGTAGCCTCCTTATGTCTTCTTCACAACTTACTTTCTGACCTATTTTTGTATCATTAATCGCAGGACAACATGAATTATTATCCCCTTCTTATTACAGGTTGTGCTGGAGGTAATTTAGTGCTCCTATCTCTCCAGCCTCATCACAGATAAGGACTGGAATTATCCAGCCGTTCGCTGGCGGCGGGATTCTCTGCACCCGTTGCCAGCAGCACACCCCCACCCGCGGGTTTCCCAGTGGTATGGGGTGGCGTCAAAGGGAATTCCCATCGACAGCGGCGGGAGCAGAGAATCCCACCACCACTGAACGGCGCACTGCTGAGAAGCACACGGCTTGGAGCCCAGCGAACCCCGCCCAGGGAATCAAATCTTACACTATCATAAAATGTATGGTTTAGTACGACATTATGCACTACATTTGGCCACTGAAATTTCCCAATACCAGAATATTAGAGTTTTGAACTTTTATTTCTGGAGCCGTGTTTGTGGCATCAAACAGTCGTACGGCAGTTTAAAAACAGGACTGGGGCATGGAGGAAAATCAAAGTGGTAACCTAAAGGCATAAGGCCATTGAAAGTGGGGAAAGCTCCAACAAGATGGAGAACGTCCACAATGTGGGCATTGGAATTGGAAGCTGTGGACCAAGCTGTGGAAGGCACAGTAACATAGTAGTTATCACAGTTGCTTCACAGCTCCAGGGTCTCAGGTTTGATTCCCGGCTTGGGTCACTGTCGGTGCAGATTTTGCACTTTCTCCCCGTGTCTGCGTGGGTTTCCTCCCATTGCTCCGGTTTCCTCTCACTGTCCAATAATGTGCAGGCTAGGTGGATTGTCGATGCAAAATTGCCCTTAAGTGTCCAAAAAGGTTGGGTTGGGTTGGGTTACTGGGTTACAGGGATAGGTTGGGGTGTGGGCTTAGGTAGGGTGCTCTTTCCAAGGGCCGGTGCAAACTCGATGGTCTGAATAGCCTCCTTCTGCACTGTAAATTCTATGAATCTATGATCCTATTCTATGACCAGAGGGAAGAGGAGATGCACAGAATGGCCGAGTCAAAAGAGTGGAGAATTAATTGGGATGCAGGGCTGACAAAGGTTTCAGAGGCAGGGTCGCACAAGGCTCCATTGTAAGAAACAAGTTATTATCATTACACCTCTGGCTAAAATGGGTTATTTTCTTCAGGAATTCCTGATTTGCAATCGAGACTGCTGTGCACAGGAGGAAAAAAACATATGAGAGGAGAGGAAAGTGTGCAGTGCAGGTGGACTCGAATCATACCAGGAAAAAAGTATTCCAGGTGCAAATTAAGCCTTGGATGCTAGAACAGAAGATTTGATTGGGGAACCTAAAGCCATTTTCTGCATTCTGATTGGTTTGAGAAGCTACATCGTGAAAGATGCCTTCCGCAGCTTGGAGAATTGGGAACAAGGGCCGAAAGGTTCAGCTTTCAGTTGAAGAATGAATAAGAAAGTTCAGAGGAGTTTTGTCACACAGGTTAATTTCCTGCGGTGTTATACAAATTGGTTTGGTATTATGGGTAAGGGGATAAATTCCTATGGGAGATCAGGCTCCGTAGCTTCACTGGAAGATCCATTTTCCAGGGTTATCATTAGAAACGTACTTAAATGTTGCAACAGTAGCCCTCCATTTTGGAGGACTGGGACCTGATTTGGTGTGAAAATTCCTCCAAATCTGCTGACGTCTTTTCTTTAAATCAATAAAGTAGGTACTTAAATGTTACAAGTTCTGATGATTATCAGATGTACCATAATTAATGAATGGAAAATTATATAATGCAATGTTACTTGCAAGGCAAACAAAAGCAAATGGGACTCTTGGCAGCAATCTGGCCTCTCGTGTATTTAAGAAAAATGCTTGTGCAATGAACTTATTTACAAAAGCTTTCTGTGTCTGCATTTATGTATTAATGATTGATTATTCAGAAACTGACTAGGCCATATTTACTGCTATTTTGACAAAAACATTAATTTAATTGGCATAGTAATGTATTGCTAGTTCACCGAGGCAACTGCCATTCCGCCAATTGCATTTAAATTAATTAGTGAGAATTGCTACCAATAAACTGATAATTCAATATTTACTGTCTAATTCTTTGTGGGCCTGGCACAGTAAATATTCTCTCAGTGCAAATGTTACCTCTTTGAAACCATTTTGTTCTCATTAACCATTTGAAAGCACAACCTAAATCGGAAAATAAACTGAACTCGCCTATCTGGCTTTAAACCATGATCCAGATTAAATCTGTTCTGAGGCAGATTCATACCATACATTCCATTCACATTCCAATGTATGAGACGGTAGCATTTATCAAACTAACAAAGACACTGCCATTGCTTACCATCAAACCACAACATTTGTTTTTAGTTATTTTGGAACTTTACTATCCTGTCATTTAGCTGCATTCGATAATCTGGAGAAATTATATCGGAAATTGGAATTTCACCAATTTATATGGCTCAGTAGGATTGAGTAAACGATGGAGCTTGTTTATATACTGAAAGGACCTATAGCTCGGCTGGTCACACAATGTCAAGACCAGCATCTTCATCAAATAAAAAAATTCTAATTTCCTCCAAAATGCACACAAATAATTTGTGTTGTATTTAATAACATCTGCAAATGTTGAATAAAAAGTCTGTTTCGATGAAGAGTTGACCACTATTTTTATTTTGTATCAGGTTTATCAATGCTATGAGGTACTTCCACTGCACCCTTCACAAAGGCATCGTCAATCAAGCGTATCGAAGGATGTGCAAAGGCCAATTTGATCACTGGAGCATGATTCATTGTGACAGCAAGAGCATGCTAATAGTTTTACGATTGAGATAGGTTGGTTAGTACTAAGCAAACTGAACTCTGTACTCCTATTTGCACAGTAGCTTACTATTCTCATTATACCTCCCTTTAACTATTAGTTTTTTACACAGTGGCACTTATCAATGATAACAACCACACAATGAATCCCACGCAAGCTAACTTCAGCATCACCATCTTAGGCGTAACCAACTTTGTGAATTTGCCTTTAATAGAAAAAGTGGGTTGTAAATCCATGGCAGAGTCTGTTGGAGATTTGTGCAGTCCCGCACTCCAGAAAGAAACAAAGTTGGACAACTCCAGTTTTAAGATACTTTCAGATCTCACCAAAAAGTTACAAATCTACAATTTGCGATTAATCCTGCATAATATTGAGCAAATACTTCTACTTTATTTAATCTAATCTGAAGGCTCTAATTTAACTCTTTCATAACATAGTCAGGATTTTTCTCGACTGTAAATTCCTGTGCAACTTCAGTGGGTCAGGACTTCCTCCCATCTTTGAATGCGAGTCAAGGTCATTTATTAATTTTAAGCCGGGTCTTAGAAGAGGAGTTCACATTGACGAATGAAGGTGGAAAGCGCTCTGGTGGGTTAGTGATATATGCAAGATCCCAGAGTGTGAGCAGTCTTACTCTAGTGAACATGCACCAAGGTAAAACACTATCCTTACTACATTGCAATTTGGTAATTGTACATAGAGATGTCACAGAATGGCAAATATAGCATTTGGAAAGAATGTCACACTGGTGCAATAGGTGATGATTTTCACAGACTGAGACTGAGGCACATGGTTGCGATATAGTACAGAGGGAGCTTTGCTATGCATCTGGCTCTGCTTAGTTGGCGAAGAGTACTTGATGCTGACGTTGGGCGCCTAAAGTAGGAAGAGCTTCATTATCCATGAATGACATTCTTCACTTTGATGAATGCAAACAAAATCAAGAGGAAACCAAAGTAAATTAAATGTTAAATAAGAAACAAAATATTTGCTGCAGATTTAAATGTTATATTAAAGGTAACTCATCACCAAGGCTTTAGATATACTAAACAATTTTTAGTGTTCTAGAAAGAAATTTGAACATGTAGGTTATTAAGATTGTCACATCTTCAATACTTGACTTGGCTTCCATCCACCATTTTACAAGGTGCACCTAAAAATGTGGTCACAACTAAATTTAACTGCTGTCATATTAGGTTAATGAGGGCTGACTATTATGGTAACCACACACGTTTTGAGTGTATCTAATTTAAAATGCAATGCAGTGATAGGGTGCAAAGGAGGAGCAGCCTGTAATACTTCATGAGAGGTAAGAAAGGAAGGATTATTTTAAAATGTTAACCCTATTAATAGCTAGATATTTCCCTGGAAGGGATGTATTTCAAGCGTTATTTCCGAACTACTCCCAGCTACTATTACCCTGATGTATCAAAAGTCTTTGCTTCCCCTGTGCATGGCCAGCATTCTTTAATTTGGAACTCAAATTGGTTCTTTCCTGGAAAGAGTGGCTAGGAACCCTGGTAAAGATAACAATTCATTCTAGATGGGGAGCCCAAATGGCATCAATCAAATGAAAATCCCACCAAGTGGTAGAATTCTTCTTTTAATTCAAAAACAGAATAGACAACAGTGTTTGCTATAATTAAGAGGCACAAATGGGATTATAAGGTGTGAGTTTGAAATCTGTGATTGCCGGAAATAGAATTTAGTGAGTGGGTCACAATTACAGAGAAAAAACATTGGGTTGGATTCAGTCCGACGGTCGCCAGCGGGCCTGGAAATCATCGGGGATCTGGCGTGGGTGCATGGCATTTGGCTGAACCTGATTATGTGGCAGCAAGCTCATGAATGCAGGAATGTGGACAGGCTTGCCACCAGATCACATGGATGTGGCATCAGGAATCCCTCCTCACCTGATGTGCAGGAGCTGGCACCATGGGCACAATTCTCCCCCAACGGCGCGATGTCCGCCGACTGGTGCCAAAAACGGCACCAGTCAGACGGGCATCGCGCCGGCCCAAAGGTGCGGAATGCTCCGCATCCTTGGGGGCCGAGCCCCAACATTGAGGGGCTAGACCGGCGCCGGAGGGATTTCCGCCCCGCCAGCTGGCGGAAATGGCGTTTGTTGCCCCGCCAGCTGGCGGAAATGGCGTTTGTTGCCCCGCCAGCTGGCGCGGATATGCGGCGCATGCACAGGAGCGTCAGCGGCCGCCGACAGTTTCCCGCGCATGCGCAGTGGGGAGAGTCTCTTCCGCCTCCGCCATGGTGGAGGCCGTGGCGGAGGCGGAAGGGAAAGAGTGCCCCCACGGCACAGGCCCGCCCGCGGATCGGTGGGCTCCGATCGCGGGCCAGGCCACCGTGGGGGCACCCCCCGGGGTCAGATCGCCCCGCGCCCCCCCCAGGACCCCGGAGCCTGCCCAAGCCGCCTGGTCCCGCCGGTAAATACCAGCTTTGATTTACGCCGGCGGGACAGGCAATTTCTGGGCGGGACTTCGGCCCATTCGGGCCGGGGAATTGAGCGGGGGGGTCCCGCCAACCGGCGCGGCCCGATTCCCGCCCCCGCCCAATCTCCGGTACCGGAGACTTCGGCAACCGGCGGGGGCGGGATTCACGGCGGCCAACGGCCATTCTCCGACCCGCTGGGGGGTCGCAGAATGACGCCCCTGGTCGCTGCAGTCGTGGGCGGTGCGTGAACGCTGGGGGGGGGGCGGCCTGTGGGGGGGCGAGGGGGGATCCTGCACCGGGCTTCACCTGGAATGTGGGGTGGCCCGCGATCGGTGCCCACCGATCGTCGGGCCGTCCTCTCTGAAGGAGGACCTCCTTCCTTCCGCGGCCCCGCAAGATCCGTCCCCCATCTTCTTGCGGGGCGGACTTAGAGAGGACGACATGCTCGGATGACGTCCGTTATGCGGCGCCGGCCGCGTCATCTATGCGGCGCGCTTTTACGCGGGCGACAAGGCCTGGCGCGTGTAGATGACGCGGCCCCGATACTGGCCCATTGTCAGGGCCTGAATCAGTCGAGACCGGGGCCGTTCCGCGCCGTTGTGAACCTCGACGGCGTTCACGACGGCGCGGCCACTTCGCGTGGGAGTGGAGAATCCCGCCCATTGTCTTTGGTGGGTCCGGAAAATCCCATTGGCGAGAGGGCCGGAAAATTTTGCCAGTGGGCCAAGGAAGCCACATGTAAATAATAATAATAATAATCTTTATTGTCACAAGTAGGCTTACATTAACACTGCAATGAAGTTACTGTGAAAATCCCCGCGTCGCCACATTCCGGCGCCTGTTCGGGTACATGGAATGTCCAATTCACCGAACAAGCACATCTTTCGGGACTGTGGGAGGAAACCGGAGCACCCGGAAAAAACCCAGGGAGACACGGGGAGAACGTGCAGACTTTGCACAGACAGTGATCCAAGTCGGGAATTGAACCTGGGACCCTGGCGCTGTGAAGCCATAGTGCTAACCACTATGATATCGTGCTGCCCATCATGAGCTTTCGTTGGGCAAACTGTCAAAGGCCCGGGAGACATTTTGTGAATTTCACTCAATCAGGGAGGCAGCATTACATTATGCTGAATTGCATTTAAATTATATGCAAGTGGACAATTCAGCATATCAATGAGCCTCCCGCCACCAATAGGGGAGTTTCACCTTTTGTTACCTTCTTGGCACTGACTTGATTGCTTACAGTTTTCCCACTGCCGGGAGTCTGACACACAGCCTGCCGTGCAATTCTCCCTGTCCACCTGGCAGACTTTCTCCCACTTTTAATTTAGAGGCGTTTGTGTCTACCTGAACAAAGCTGAACATTGTCAGAAAGTGTGGGTGCCACACTACCACATAAAAAGAAATATCAGTTTGCATCTCATGAGAGCTAAGTTCCCTCCCAGTTCTTTCTTTTGTGACTATATCATCACAATAACGGTGCACAAACTATAGAGCAAGATCTTGCGGCTGTTCACGTCTGTGAGACCTACCGGTCCAGCCGACGGTGCACCCCGGTGATGGGCATTCCAGCGGTGTGGGGTGGATTCAATGGGAAATCCCATTCACAGCGGCAAGATCAGAAGATCCCACCGTTGGCCAATGGTTGGCCGCTGTCTGCTACCGAGAAACATGTCGCTAGAAGGCCAGTGAATTTCGCCCACAAAGTCATTAACCTCTTCTGGATTTGTCTTAGTTTGATTACAGAATTGGTTTTTTTAATACATTTTCAGATTGAATGCACATAGTCTTTGTCTGCACCATGCAGATCATATTGAGCATAGAGCGCTAATCGATCAAACATAGCGGTACAGACGATTCTATCACTGAAGTTTCTTTATTAACTACCAACATGGTATAACTCTGTCAAACAATCTCAAAGGGATTTTGTAGCCTTGACAGGGAGAATTTAGGCAGGTTGAAATCCCAGCATTTGACTTGCGTAATTGCCACTGAACACTTCCACTTCACCTTGAAAGAAATATTGTATTGGGCAGGTGGCACAGTGGTTCGCATGACAGCCTCACAGTGCCAGGGACCTGGGTTTAATTCCAGCCTTGGGTGACTGTGTGAGGTTTGCATGTTCTCCCTCTGTCGACGTGGGTTTCCTCTGGGTGCTCCCAGAGTCCAAAGATGTGCGGTTAGGTGGATTGGCCATGCTAAATTTGCCCCTTAGTGTCCAAAGATGCAGGTTAGGTGGGGTTACGGGGATAGTGCAGAGGCATGGGCCTTGGTCGAATGCTCATTCAGAAGGTCAGTGCAGCTTCGGTTTGATGAATGATCTCCTTCTGCACTGTAGGAATTCTATGAATACCACAATGCCCCAAGGTTCTTTACAATACACAGTGACTACTGCAACGGGAATTTTCCCAGTACAAGATGTGATTTAATAGTAATTTTAACAATGTTTCTTTATAAAGTAAAAATAATTATATTGGCAGAAGGAAACAATGATGGGATAATATCATTATGTAAATAATTGCATCGTTCTACCTTCTGGAATGTATTAATCCTCAGGTAAAACAATCGACCAGACCACAATGGCCTTAGTTACAATTTCATGTTGATGTGAAGCAGCTTCATATGCAAAGGAACACAACATTAGCAGTAACTTGTGACTGATGCTGATCAACTGACCTCAGAATGCACAGGAGCAGAATTCTCGAGACCACCTCTAGTAGGTGATGTACCCCATGGAGTATGCCTTGTGTAATGGTGCATTGTATACACTGTAAGGGTTGGCCCACAACCTCACCAGTGGTGGTCCTGTGGCAAAATATCTCTTTGCACTTGGCATGAGTGAGTGAAGGGCAAATGGCTTCTGTGAACTGGAAGAAGAAAGGTTAGGGTTGAAGAAAGACGCTATAAAATGCGAGCTAAAGGAGGAACAATCCCTCTTTGAAGGAAAAAGGGATGATTCAGGTAGCTTTAGGAGAACTGTCGTCTAGTTGGTCTGGTCGATATGGATAAACCCATGCATCATCTATTCTTGTCTTTTTGAAAAGTCTATTATTTGTTAAGTTTGAAGGAAAGTGTTCATGATTAGGCAGGAAGCACAAAATACATTTTAAAATTCAGCACTTTCTGGCTCAAGACTATATTTAAAATGAATGCCAGTGAGGATGTGGAAGCATTTTGAATGACTGGTTGCAATTCTACATTAGATATCAGTGATCCTGATGGTCTGTACAGTACATTCTTAAGATATTTTTAATTGCACAATTTATTTTCCTTTAATGGTGTTTCTCTTCTGTCCTCTTTCTGCACTGTCACTTCACACCTTACTCCCCTGCCAACAGGACCAACTACTAGGACATGGACAAGAGCAGCCCCAAAGTCATTAGCCTTCTTATTTTCCCTCTGTCGCTGTGGGGAACCCTTGACTTTTAGCTGCTGGTTTCTCCTGCCATCACAGCTGAGGATTCAACTGCACCAACCTATATCGGCTATTCCATAACACAGTGCATTGGAGACCCAATATAAATCCCCAACATAGGCTGGAATCCTCCAGCCATTAGGATTCTCTTCTCCCGCTGGCAGCACACTCCTGCCCGTGGGTTTCCCGGCGGCATGGGGAGGCTTCAATGGGAAATCCCACTGACAAGCGGCGGGAAGATAGAATCCCGCCTCCACCGAATGGTGAGGCGCTGAGGAAAATGTGGCTGGGGGAATCAGAGAATACCGCCCGTACTCTCTGGGCACTTCACTTTCCATAAAATGTTATTTAAACTTCATCAACATTTAAACGAATGATGTTGTTCCGAGCTGCATTGCATTACATTAGCACACTTCTCAATCTCGCCATTTTAATTTTTCCATAGAGTTTGGCAAAATACTGGATATTGAAAGGTTGAAACCTCCAGACACCTTTAGGCAAAATAAGGTTATTTGTTGCATTTCATTCAATTTCAATATTTGGTGATCTCATAATAGAACAAACATTTTCCTCCTAACAAAACTACTAAGCGAATAATTATTTATTTCAATTCCTCAAATTCAGCGTACCAAATTGAGCCATTTCCAACTTTCCAATCACATCCATGTCTTCCATCATGCAATCACAAATAGCAAAGATTATCACAGCTCTCCCAATGATTTATCAAGTCTATCTAGTGACTAGCTGAGTTTAACTGATGGTGCTGTGTCACGATAGAAGAGGTGGTGGTATAGTGGTATTGTCACTGGCCTAGTAATCCCGCAATGGTCCGGGGACTGACGTTCGAATCCTATCACGGCAGATGGTGAAACTTGAATTCAATAAAACCTCTGGAATTAAAAATCTAATGATGACATGGAACCATTGTGGTAAAAACCCATCTGGTTCACTAATCTGCTGTCTTTACCTGGTCTGGCCTACATGTGACTCCAGACCCCCAGGAATATGATTGACTCTTAAATGCCTTCTGAAATGGCCGAGCAAGCCATTCAGTTCATGGGCAATTAGGAATGGGCTATAAATTCTGGCCCATCATAAAACATTTACCCAGGGAATGGGAAAGAGTAATAATTTGTGATTCACGTTCGCAAATCAGCAGCTCATTCTGGGAGCACGCAGAAGTGAATTTTAAGTGAAAAAAAGATCACAGCTCAAAGCTGATGACCCTGCAGGATTGAACAATCGACTGACACTTCAACCTCAGGAAAGTATACAAGTGACAGATCACTATTTAGCAAGCTAAACTGCTGCGCTTCCAACCATGCTCCAGGATTGGGGGGCTCCGCTGTGGCCTGGCCCGCGATCGGGGCCCACCATTCGGTGGACCGGCCTCTCTGGCTGGGGGCCTCCTTTGTTCCGCGCCAGCCCCTGTAGCACTATGCCGTGTTGCATTGAGGCAGGCGCGGAGAAGGGAGACACTGCGCATGCGCTGAAATCGCATCGGTCCCACTGCGCATGCGCGGACCCCGCGGCTCCCATCCGACGCTGGGATCGGCAGCTGGAGTGGCGTGGGTCACTCCAGTGCCATGCTGGCCCCCTGTAGGGGTCAGAATTGCTGATCCTGAGGCCATGTTGACGCTGTCGGGAAGCGCGACGGCGTTTACGACGACGTCAACACTTAGCCTCAAGATCAGAGAATCCCGCCTAGTATAACTGAGTGGGCGGCACGGTGGCATAGAGATTAGCACTGCTCCCTCACAGAGCCAGGGACCCGTGAACAATTCCGGTCTCGGCTGACTGTCTAAGTGGAGTTTGAACTTTTTCCTCATATCCATGTGGGTTTCCTCCAGGTGCTCCGGTTTTCAAAAATGTGCAGGTTAGGTGGGTTGGCCATGCTAAATTTCCCCTTAGTGTCCAAAAGATTAGGTGGGGTTACTGGGTTACGGGCATACGTTGGGGACCTGACCCTAGATAGGGTGTTCTTTCAGTGGTCCTGCGCAGACTCGATGGGCTGAATGGCCTCCTTCAGCACTGTAGGGATTCTATGATACGATTATAACACAAGAATTCAGAAGGAATCTTAGTAGTGTTTAATTTGCTTCAAAAATCCTTCCAGACACGGCCTACCTCTGTCAGAGGTAGGGGACGCATAGCCGAACCTGCATATTATCAAATAGCCTGTGACTGTGAGCCAGGCTCACAATGTTCCCCACATAGTGAGTTACTTACTACCTTTGACCATATCACAATCCTGAGTGGAGCCCAAACAATTACAGATGAGCAGGGGAAAAAAATCCGGGGAAAACATTATGACACTACATTGTCCTAATAACCAGTTGCACTTGTACCTAGTTGGAAGGCAGAACGAGATGTTGTGCACTGTGGAGCCCCGAAGAAGAAAAGGGGAGAATGAAACATTCATTTTATTATAAACACATATTCAAGAAAAGCAACTTTGGCACGACAAAATTATTGATGCCCCATATTTTAAACTCCTGCAGTTCACTGTTCAGTTAGGTTCTTTTTTAAATCTGTATTGCGACACCTCAAAAGTATCCTCTATTTAAGTCATATTATTGTTACCATTCATTTTGTACAATAATCAAAAGCATGAACAAGTTTGGTGAGTCGACAATGCATCTGCAGTATTTAACTCTGTTTCTCTCTCCACAGCTCTGCTGAGTTTTTCCACCATTTCCTGTTTTTATTTCAGATTTCCAGAATCTGCAGTATTTTGCTTTCAATTTGCGGCCAGCAAAGTACTTGTTCAGTTGAAGAGGTAACTTTACATAAAAAGGCTTCTGACTCTTGCTTCCGAAGCACACACAAATTTTGGCCACTTGGCCAATCCCGAGAAGAATTAATGCCTTGACAGAAATGGAGGCGATGCAATGAAGTTACTGTGAAACTCCCCTAGTCGCCACACTCCGGCGCCTGTTCGGGTACACTGAGGGAGAATTCATAATGTCCAAATTATCTAACAACACATCTTTCGGGACTTGTGGGAGGAAACCGGAGCACCCGGAGGAAACCCATGCAGACACAGGGAGAACGTGCAAACTCTGCATAGACAGTGACCCAAGCCGGGAATCGAACCTGGGACCCTGTCGTTGTGAAGCAACAGAGCTAACCACTGCTACCATGCCACCATGTGACCACTGAGTAACATTTTTTGCAGCAGAAACAACCCAAATAGAATGAATGACATTTTACAATTTGTTCAGAACATATGAACATCCAAACATCTAAATTAAGAGTAGATTACTCAACCCCTCGAACATGCTGTGTCATTCAAAACGATCATGGCTGCTCTGATTGTAACCTCAACTCTATGTTCCCACCTACCACCAATAATTTTTCAACATCCTTGCTTATCAAGAATCTATCTAGCTTAGTCGTGAAAATATTCAAAGACTCTGCTTCCACCGACTTTTCAGGAAGAGAGTTCCATAGACTCACAACCTTCTGGGAGTCAAATTTCTCCTAATCTCTGTCTGAAACCAGTGACCTCATATTTTTAAACAGTGACCACCTAGTTCTAGGTCTTCCCACAGGAGGAAACATCCTTTCCACATCCACCCTGTCTATACCCCTTGGGGTTTTAATCAAGTCACCTCGTGATCTTCTAAACTCCAGCAGATACAAGCCTAGCTTGTCCAACCTTTCCTCATAAGCCAACCTTCCCATTCCAGGTATTAATCTAATAAACCTTCTCTGAACTGCCTCTGACACATTTACATCCTTCCTTAGAAAGGAGACTAACATTGTACACAGTACTCCAGGTGTGTTCTGACCAATGCCCTGTCTAATTGAGACATAACCACTATTGTTATATTCAATTCCCCTCGCGTTCAATTATAACATTCTCATTCACTCTCCTAATTACTTGTTGTACCAGCACACTAACCTTTTGCAATTCATAAATTGGGACATGTGGATCCCTCTGCGTCTCAGAGCTCTGCAAACTCTCACCATTTAAAAAATATTCTTCTTTTTTATTCTTCCTGCCAAAGTGGATAATTTCACATTTTCCCACATTGTATCATTTGTCAGATCTTTGTCCAATCATTTAATCCATCCATATTCCTTTGTAGCCTCCTTATGTTCTCTTCACAACTTAATTCCCTTCCTATCATTATATCATCATCAAATTCAGCCACTGTCACTTCAGTCTCAGCACACCAGTCATGACATCCTGCCAACCAGAAAATGACCCATTTATGCGGCACAGTAGCACAAGTGAATAGCACTGTGGCTTCACATCGCCGGGGTCCCAGGTTCTATTCCCCGCTGGGTCATTGTCTGTGCGGAGTCTGCACGTTCTCCCCGTGTCTGCGTGGGTTTCCTCCGGGTGCTCCAGTTTCCTCCCACAGTCCAAAGATGTGCAGGTTAGGTGGATTGGCCATGATAAATTGCCCTTAGTGTCCAAAAGGGTTAGGAGGGGTTATTGGGTTACGGGGATAGGGTGGAAGTGAGGGCTTAAGTGGGTCGGTGCAGACTCGATGGGCCGAATGGCCTCCTTCTGCACTGTATGTACTATATTCTATGCCTACTCTCTGTTTCCTGCTAGCTAGCCAATCTTCTATAAATGCTATTATGTTACCCCTACACCTTGAGTTTTTATTTTCTGCAATAACCTTTAACATGGTACCTTATCAAATGCCTTTTGGGAATCCAAGTACAGCACATCTACAGGTTCCCCTTTATCCACAGCACATGTTGCTTCTTCAAACAACTCCAAAATGTTGGTTAAACATGATTTCTCTCTCACAAAACCATGCTGGCTCTGCCTAATTAACTTGAGGTTATCTAATTGCCCTGTTATAACTTCTTTAATAATAGCTTCTAACGTTTTCCCTCTGACAGATGTTAAGCTAACTAGCCTGTTGTTTCCTGCTTTCTGTCTCCCTCTCTTTTGGAATAAAGGAGTTGCATTCACCAATTTCCAATCTAATGAAACCTTTCCTGAATTTCGAAAAATTCAAACCAACGCGTCAGCTATTTCACTAGCCATCTCTTTTGAGACCCACAGATGGAGAGGAGAGTGTAGAACTTCAAAACAACATAAATGAGTTGATGGAGTGGGCAAATAGGTGGCAGATTTTCAAGGGGTGCAAGTGCAGAGGGACCTGGATGTATATGTGAAAGATCATTGAATGTGGCAGGACAGAGAGAGCAGTTATTGAAGCATATCGTATTCTGGACTTTATTTATTGGGACATGGAATTCAAGAGCGAGGAGGTTATACTGAATTTACACAAGACATGTGTTAGACATCAGCTGGAACATTGTGTACAATTCTGGGCACCACACTAATGGAAGGGTGTGAATACATTGGAGAAAGTGCAGAGGAGGTTTACAAGAACGGTTCCAGGGATGAGAAACTTCAGATACGAGGATAGATTGGAGAGGTTGGGACTGTTCCCCTTGGAGAGAAGAGAGTTGAGAGGAGATTTGATGGAGACGTTCAAAAGCATGTGGGGGCTGGACAGAATAGACAGGAAGAAACAATCAAGAGCAAGAGAGCACAGGTTGAATATGATTTGCAAGAAAAGCAAATATGATGTGAGAAAAAACTTTCTCACACAACTTGTGGTTCGGGTCTGGAATGTACTGCCTGGAATTGTGGTGCAGGCAGGTTCAGTCAAGGTATTCAAGAGGGTAATAGATGGTTATTTGAATAGAAACAATGTGCAGGGGTACGGATGAAAGCCAGGGGAATGGCACTAAGTCATAATGTTCGTTTGGAGAGTCGGTGTAGACACAATGGGCCAAATGCCCTCCTTCTATGCCATAACAATTCTGTATGATTCTGTGAGGACTCCAGAACTTGTCAGCCTGCAGCTCCAACAATTTGCTCAGTACTTGATGATTGTAATTTTTTTCCTGAGCTCCTCCCTCCCTTTCATTTTCTGATTGACAGCTATTTCTGGGATGTCACGTGTGTCCTCTGTAGTGAAGGCCGATGTTCATTCAATTCAGTTCAGAAGATAATATGGATGAGGAAAAGCTGTTTGATTTTATTGTGTCTCTTTGATACTACTTTATAACTTTAGAGCAGAAAGTGGCTAAATGCTGGACTTATTCATTATAATGTTTCTTCTCTGCTTCAGAAACAGAAAATCAGAAAATCTTCAAAGGGTAAATGATTGAGGTAATTGAGGAACATCTCCCTAATTCAGCCACTTTCATACAGCTACACACTAAACCAGTGGTGTATTTCCTTTCTGATCATTTTATTTGTTGTATAGTAAGACACCAATATCAGTTTGGTTCAGTGGTAAGTATTCTTGCTTCTTAATCAGAAGACCATGGATCTAAGCCACAGTGTTAGGCTTAATCAAACATTTTAGATTGGCACATTATTGCTGACTTTTAGGTTGAGATGATAAAACAAAAGCTTTTTCAGATCAATGTAAAATGAAGAAGAACAGAACATTCTGGTGTTTTGGCCAACATTCCTCCCTTAAACAATTCCATCAGTGTAAATAAACTGATCACAATCTTGTGTGTTATTTATCAGATCATGCTCTGTTGAATTTGGTTGCTGCATTGATGAACAAAACAAGAAATGTAACTGTGCAGAATTCAACAATATGTTTCCAATGATGCTTCTCCTATTGCAGCAATGCTGTTTTTCTTTGAAAGAATTGGCTGAGAAGCATCCTTTTATTCTAATATGTTCCATTAATTTGTCTTTTGTTCAAAAATACAGGATCAGTTAAAACCTTTTTCCAAAACTCACCCTGCTTTGAGCAAAAAATAAAACTCTGTTGAACTTTGTGAAACTGACCATGTTGATCTTGGGATACAGTGCATGTAGTGGATATAAACTATGAATGGATATTATGAGCAAACTAATATATAAACTTGTACAAAGCATCAAAATCCATCCCCTCTGGCTGAAATGGCTTTATTCACAGTGCTATACTATTTCATATGTTATGAGTTAAACCTTTCCACATGTAAGGAAATAAATGATCTTGATCTCTAACTTCATACTTCCACCAGGTATCTCTTAGCTGCAACAAAAGACATGTGATTTTATTGTTGGCCCATTATTTTGGTTCAAATTCACTGCTGTGCGGTGAGTCACAAATCCATTGACAGTAGAATTCAGATTTTGAAACAAAATATAAATCAACCCAGGAAGTTAATATTTTTCAAAATATTTTGGCACAGGTGAAGAATGTATTAGGACTGTTTCTGTTCGCAATCTAACCACCATAACTTGCTCCTTGCCTGAAAGAAGCTCTCAGTATGTATTACAAGCTGGCAAGGTAAGATGTAGTAAGGAAGATTGAAGACACAGTTCAAGGGGATCTACTTTTCAGACACTTTTAAGAACAAGGAGGGTGCAACAAGGTGAAGTAGTTTCGAGAGCATCCTGGGGCCAGGGGATTTTAGTTACTTAAAGGTCAATCCCTGGCGGTGAAGCAGAGGGAGCAGAGGACAAGGAGCAATTCAGAGTCGGAGAAACTGAGCAAGAGCTGTACGGTGAGAAACGGATGGAAGTGGGACCAAGATTGTCGAGCAATTTAAAATTAAACCCAAGAACACAACGATGTTTCGAGGGAGGTAGAGTTGAATATTGTCCATAGACATGTGGAAAAGAATAATTGTTTGATCATGATGTTGCAATGGATCTGCATGTAAATGACGAATTGGATAGAGCCAAGGATTAAACTATAGATGTTTAGAATATTATCCCAATATATAGGAGAGGATAGAGACCACATATACACTAACACTAGGGTGCGCTGGAATTTCACTGGTAAACAAATCCACTATATTAAAGATGCACTTTTTTCACAATCTTTGAAAGCGATACTTTACACCATTAATACAAAGCACAGTGTTTTGGAAATTTTACTGAATCTGTATCAATGACACTTGAAAAATAAAGGATAAATTCACAGGACAGTTAACTAAGCAATGAAGTGCCTGATTAACATGGGGCTTGTATGACAGATGAGGGTTATGAAGTTTCACCTTCATGGAATGGACTGTTACTTTTCAGTACTATACACAAGGGTACTTAGAAAATAGTTATACAGTTTCATTAACTGTATAATTAAATCTGCAACTAGATCAAATATATTTTAAGGTGAGGTGATGTTTATAACTTTGGGTAATTTAGGGCAGCAAAGTGGCGCAATGGTTAGCACTGCTGCCTGCGGCGCTGAGGACCCGGGTTCGAATCCCGGCCCTGAGTCACTGTCTGTGTGGAGTTTGCACATTTTCCCAGTGTCTGCGTGGGTTTCACCCCCACAATCCAAAAGACGTATAGGGTAAAAGCAAATTACAGCGGATGCGGGAATCAGAAATGAAAGAATGCTGAAAAATCTCAGCAGGTCTGGCAGCATCTGTAGGGAGAGAAAAGAGCTAACGTTTCGAGTCCAATGACTCTTTGTCAAAGCTAACAGACAGAGAAAGTGGGAAATATTTATACTGTGATGTGAGAATGAAAGATGAATCATAGCCACAGAAACCCAGGGAAACCGGGTGCTAAAAGACGTATAGTGTAGATGGATTGGCCACGCTAAATTGGAAAATAATAATTGGGTACTCTAAATTTAAAAAAAAGTCAAAATAAAAAACTTTGGATAATTTGATGTGATGTTAACACCATTGCTTGAGGGCAGACATAACCATAAATATGACATAGCATGTTCCATTGGGGCACAGTCAATTCCAGATGCCCTTGCACTCCTCATGAAGGCTTTCAACAAATTCTGTCCAGTGCTCATAAACAGATCAGTGTTACTGGTGGGCAAGTGCTTTATGACAAGCTCTCTAATGGACTGATAGGGTAAACTTCCTTTCTTATTCTGTTTATTACAATATGAATTATTTGCATTTCTGAATCCTGAAAAATGTAAACTCGCCACCCCAACCCTTGACGATATTGTTCCATACTGTAGTACTGTTCATTTGTTCTTAAAATGTGGGTGACAATGTTATGGCCAAATTTATTCCCTTAGTTGTCTTAACCAGGTGGTAGTTTGCCTTCTTCCTTTATCCCTGCAATACTAGCCCATAGGTGAACCTAGATGTTGAGGCTATTTGACTGCAGAGATGTCACATCCAAGCTTGATCCTGTGTTACTATGACAGCTGCTGCTGAGGCTAACATTGTGCCATGAGGCATGATGGTAAAATAGACTAACAAACTTTATGTGTGTGAAAAGCTGCAGCTCAGCAAAATGAGTTTTGTATGAAAAGGAGGAACAACGACTTGTACATTGGACTCTTCACTGATAACACCTTATGTTGAAACAGCAAAACTAAGAATCTCCAAGGGTAACTGATGCCTATGTGGTAAAGGATTATTTATCAGTAAGAACTACCATCTTATAAAAAGAAAAAGCTTCCGACATTTCAACAGCGATAACCCTGGGGATCAACATTAGTGGAGAAGAGACTTGATTTTGGAACTCAGAGAAGGATAACAAACCCTCCAGAGAGGGCCTGGCCAGTTCTCTCTATTGGGTAGTATTTTGACTTCAAGTTGTGAGTCTTGAAACTTATGTAACTCTTCAAATAAGCGGATAACTAAAGTCTTATTGAGTTAGACAAAGTTGTATTAAATAAGGGTTGTATTGAGTATAATCCAAAGTACGACTGATTTG
Source organism: Scyliorhinus torazame (assembly GCF_047496885.1). Classification (NCBI taxonomy): domain Eukaryota; kingdom Metazoa; phylum Chordata; class Chondrichthyes; order Carcharhiniformes; family Scyliorhinidae; genus Scyliorhinus; species Scyliorhinus torazame. The sequence continues at coordinate 29,535,663 of NC_092724.1, forward strand.
CCTGTTTCGTCAGTTGAAGCCAGTAGCGGTGACAACACTGCCCACATGCATTTCCAGTGAGGGCATCTGAATTAAGAACCTTCGTTATTGTTCCCAGGGATACTGAGACCATTTGTGTACTGCCCCCGCCGCAGAATTAATGAGAACAGATCACACCCCGTGTTTCATAATTACTGATCATTATTGGGCTGGGTTGTTTAGTTATATAAACTGTATTGGGATCCAGAGATTAATGCATTCATCCCCGGCCCAAAGTAATCACTTTGATCTAAAATATGATCAATAAGATCAATGTGTGCTCTCCTCCAAAATTCTGAAGGGATAAATCATTCAGTTTCCTTTCAAGATAAGCAAGTAGTGAGAGTCATTGCTCAAGGTTGGGTGGGGGGGGGGGGGGACCCCTCCTTGCTACAAGAGTCTTAGCTTGAAATGGCTTCCATCAACCTCTTGCATTCTTATGAAGCAACTAGTGAAAGTTAGAGGCAGAGGTGTCCCATAGTCCTGACCTCCTGTAGAGAGAGTAATTTCCCATCCTATCCCTGACTGAAGCTATGAATGATTCATTGTTCTTCCTTCAGATCAAGAGACATCAGTTTGAGAGGTCATAGCTGGAGTACGTAATTTTCCGAGCTCCGCAAACAAATTGACAAATATCACCATGACAACAGCATCCGATGAATGAAAATGTGTAATTTCAGGTAGTAAGGCGCGCTCTAGGTAGAGACCGTGAAGATGTAAACAACCATTCAATTGGAGGGGGGGGGGGGGGAGGGGGTGGTTATCAAATTGAGATCCCTTTTTTCACACAGCTCAAACCCTAACTGCAGCTGAGGAAGGATGGAAAGCTACAGCAACGTGAAGGAGGTCTCTATGAGCAAGCTCAGCTGCAATTGACAGTGAACAAGGATTAAGTTAACTCTGGCCAATTCAATTCAAACTAAAGACAAAATAAGTGATTTTTTAAAAGTCCAGTTGCTCATTGTCCCAGGTTCGATTCCCGCTTGGGTCACTGTCTGTGCGGAGTCTGCACGTTTTCCCTGTGTCTGTGCGGGTTTCCTCCGGCAGCTCCGGTTTCCTCCCACAAGTCCCAAATGACGTGCAGTTAGGTAATTTGGACATTCTGAATTCTCCCTCAGTGTACCTGAACAGGCGCCAGAGTGTGGCGACTAAGGGCTTTTCACAGTAACTTCATTGCAGTGTTAATGTACTTGTGACAATAAAGATTACTATTGTCATTTCTATCGCAGTTCACGTTATTTTGAATTTTAGGAGGCAACTGGACCACCAGGAGGAAACCCACACGGGAAATCATGCGCACTACGCACAGACAGTGACCCAAGCTGGGAATCGAACCTAGGACCGTGGAGCTGTGGAGCAAATGTGCTCCCACTGTACTACCGTGCCGCCGTAACTGCGGTTACGCTACAGTCCCCCTTGTAAATCTGCAGTCAGGAAGTAGGGCGTTCACCTCCATTCACACGTGTGCTGTAACCGGTGTTCGGGAGGCAGTGAGCACAGCGATAAAAAGAAAAGAGAAAAAATGCTGTGAAAACAGAGCCGGTCCGGCATCATCCGTGCAGAGAAAAAGAGAGTTAACGTCTGACTTTTCTGCAGTCTGTTGGTGACACGCTTTTGACAAACTGCGATTTGACACATTCTGTCCATGCCCCCTATTAATACAATACGTCGTGGTCTGTTAGCACACTTTATAACTTTGTTTGGCTCCAGCTTTTAGAGCGATAGAAGTCTTCTTCGTCGCTCTGTGGTGAATACTGAAGATTATAAAGTGAAAGGAGGCTGACTGGGCGCCATGTAGGGTCAAACCCCCCCCAATTGCATTAATTTATTTTGCCAAGTTGGAACAACAAAATGACTTGACACGGGGTGTGTCCGACAGCAGGGGGAGCTGTTGTGACACAGACACAAGTGCACTGCTTGGAGTGCCCAGTGAAAAGGACCAGGGAAGATGTAACACGGGGGGGGGGGGGGGAGGGGGAGAAACTGACAATGCTTCTTAATACCGCTTCAACGGTGAAACATTCCACTCCACGGTACCGCCGTTCTTTACCTTAAATGAACGCCCATTTAAAACAGAAATCAATCATTAATGGGTCATCAACATTGTCACAATCAAATCCTTTTTTGTTCTAATTCTGCAGCATATGTGACTTCCCTTGAAGTTACCGAGACAGGGTTCTATCCAAATCGTACAATTTGAAACAAATTCTGGATTTTTAAACAGATCAACTAATTTCAGTAATATCTGATCTGGAAAAATAAATATGGATATACGAAATGAATATCACTGCAAATTGCCACTGAATCAGGCTGCATTTCTAAACATCTATCGTCGGAAACGAAGCAGATTACTAGAAGGAATGCATTAATCTTCTTTATTATTGGCTAGTTCTAGTGCCGAGAATGTTTACATCTTTGAAATAGATCTAACCGAATTGAAAGACAAAACAATTCGCCGATTTAAGTAACAATTAAATATTGTCGCTCACACCTAGTTTTGATGTCCACATTGAAATTAATTTCCTACTGTTTTGAACCCTCGGCGTTCCCCAGTAAGGATTTGGTGATGCATTCGCAATACTCAATTCCGAAAAGTTAAATAAAATATTTTAATTTTTCAATAAAAGATTCATGAAACCTCAAACGCGCCTGCTGTGGTTCCAAATAATCTTCGGTTGAAACTCAAAAAAACGAAATGATTGTTTTTAAGGGGTTATCGATGAAATTTTAACAAGAGTTTGCGGCCCAAAATATAGGTAAGGATGATATTTATTAGAGCGCCTGATCAGAATTAAAATGTTAGTTTTCCTGCGTCCCTCCCATCTCACCACTTCATGGTCATCGAGAAATATAATCAGCCAGTTTTTAAATACCCATGGATGAATATATGAAGATGGATAGAGAATCATTTTGACATTTCGTAAAGTCTTATTCTGAGGTGAATTTTGTACAGATTCCTGAAGGGGTGATTTCGCCACTTTGTTTCAATTGAGCTGGGGTCAGGTCGGTCCTCCTTCTCCCTTCAATTTCAAACGCTTTACATCGTAATTTGCATTTCCAAATATGAAATATGAAAGTTGGACTAAATTAAACGCTGCGTTGCAATTGTCGAAACCCCACACCGCTCAAAAAAGACACTTCGAAGCTTAAACAAAAATATCTTCAGAACACTAACTACCCCAATGTGAGTGTGTGTGTGTGTGTGTGTGTGGTGGTGGGGGGGGGGGGGGGGGGGGGGCGAAAGATTCTCTCTGTCTCGATCGACAAGGACCCAGGGTCTGCAATGATGCTGTAGACGTACCTGGAATCTAAAGTCCCCAGACTTTCAGGGCAGATTATCGAGATCGCTGTGGGTGCTTTGGAGCGGGACAATTCGTCCATTTGCTCCAATTGGAGTCAGATTGCAGTGGAAACCCGGAGTTTAGTTGTGTTATCTGCACCGTTTGACTGTTTGGCCACAGGCAGGCCCAGAAACACAAAAAGAAAACACGCGGAAATGGCCTCGAGCTTTGCGTTGTAATTACAAATCGATTTAAAATGCAACATTCCCCTTTCTAACCACAAAAATTGCTGGCTGCTTTCTGGAATATCAGATAGCGCTTCGCAACCCCTAGTATCGCCGCCTGGTGAAAGTTGAACCGAGAATCGGTATTTAAAAATAAATGAAAACTGCAGCCTTGTTTCGTTGCTCCGGAGGTGTACATTCGCAATGTGCAAACATCAAATAGCTATTTCTACCCGCTCCCTGCCTGCGCGGGTTTTGCTGGGGACCGATTTCAATTCATCTCGGCTTCTCTCAGGACTGACTTGGAGGTCGGGTTGTGTCTCCTCGCAGCGGCAAACACATGCTTCGGAATTTTTTTTAAAAAATGAAGTGGCGTGAGTCGAGCCAGCGCCGGATAGTGGAGACAATATTCCTGGAGGCGAGACGTTAGCTCGGCCACTAATTGGTTTCCAGTGTATTCGGGTCAGGCCTGATGGGCGTCGTTGTCCCATGTTCACCAGCCCGGAGGGGCGAGATTGAGACGGCAATTCTAGATGTAACCAGGGCGATGTGGCATTTCTGTTCCTTTTCGTAAAATGTTACTTCTAATATTCTCTTTTAAGCATTGTGAAATACACCGCTCGGGAGGGGCGCTACACCAGAGGCCCATACTTTGCCATTGTCTTACGTGTGGCACATGAAAAGGCGACATTACTTTAAGGTGTAGAGTCAAGTGTGTTTTGGCCCAGTTTAGATATTGTTCCCTGTATTGTGCAGTACAGTACCTGGGCATTAATTAATGATGTTTAGCTCCGGCATACCGTAACATCAATCCCTCTGTGTCCCCAAAACAGAAAATACTGGGCAATCTCAGCAGGTCTGACAGCACCTGTGGAGAGAGAAGTGAGTCACCGTTTCGAGCGAGTCTGGATGACTCTTTGCCGAAGCTAAGTCATCCAGACTGGAGACGCCAGCTCCTTTCTCTCTCCACAGATGCTGTCAGACCTGCTGAGATTGTCCAACACTTTCTGTTTGTGCCTCAGCTTCCAGCATCCGCAGTAATTTACTTTTATAATCCCTCTGTGTTAATCAGTTTTGAGATGTACAGTATTGAGGGTGGATTTGGGGAGACATAGTTGCCATAATGTAATTTCACGGAATTCGAATTACATTTATGAATGCTGTTTAATACAGCTATTACCCCCCCCCCCCCCCCCAAATTCTCCCTCGTTTATGCTTAACCCTCCGCGCCATGCCGGCGTGTCTTGCTGTCTTCCGGTGGTTGGAACCGATGAGTGACATTCGAGACTCGCTCACGTCGTATTTGTCAGGTTGCAGAAGGACATCTTGCAGAGTAGGTGCGGGAAATATACCAGTAGCTCCCGTTGTCGGCATCTTTTCAGCAGATCGCCTTTGCAGGAACAGCGATCCTTCACAATACTTGCTCTGGTCCATTTTTGGCGGAGTATTGACCGGCCAATCCCGAGCTGTGTTGATTAACCATGGTTAAAACTTTAAAGAAAATGACTGTGCTCGGTGTTAAAAAAGCATACTGTGGGTTATGAACAATTGTTTCAAAATTCCTGCAGCCAGGAATAATTCGTAACTCCAATAAGAATTCCGCTCAAGAAACTCTCCCAAACGCCGTTACCAAACCAAAAGGGTGGTTGCGATTTTCCCTGCGAAGATTATCGAGGTTAAAATCTGATACATTTCTTCAACGCGCCTTAACAGCACACACCGCCCTCAGTAAATGCTGTGGCGTTTCCAGCAAGGTTTTGCCTTGGGGCGGCGGATTGGGTTCATTGGGATCCCCGGGATTTTAGGAATTCTGGCCCCAGCCCTTTCCCCCTGTCCTGCATTCCACACTAACAGACATCGCCCCCTTTCACATGTTTAAACAAAAATATTGTCATTTCACTTTGCTGCTACAACAAAGGCTATTTTGTGACACCCTCCTGGGTCGGATTTTAACAAGTTGACGCGGCCTTTCCGTTCAGGTGAACGGAACGAATTCAGGTGCTGAGGGTTTAAATACTTTTATTGTAGTTTAATTTCAACCACGACGCTCTCCGCCTGCAATTAACACGCAGTCCGTCCGTGTTCATCTTAAGGGTCCAGCTGAATCTGATTTCATTCACACTCCGACTTCTGGTGCCAGGTATTAATAACATTGCGATCGTATGACAATGCGCTCTGATTATTGTCGAAATGGCAATGTAAAACTATCAAATGTCGACATTTAGAAGTAACTGTCATGTTGTGGTTTCTGACCGTCATCGGCGTATGTTACACCGTCTTTTCAAACACAATACTCAAAATCCCTGACCAAATTGTGTTTCAACTTTGGCAACAATATTAAACGTTCATTGAGAAACCCCAGCAATATTCGTAACTGCACAAAAATACCGCGAGGTTAAGGAATAGTCGGACACCTAAGACTGGCGAGTTTATTTAAGGTGTAGAGTAATTAAATCGTACACGTTGCCCCTGTAAATTATTAATTCTTAGAGTATTATCAGCAACGACATTATAATGTAACCACCTTTCCCAACAATCTAATCGCGCACTAATGTCCCCAGCCACCCTATTTCTACAAATAATTAACACGATTTATTTTTTTCAATTGGCCTCTTGGTGTAAACAGGTCCTCCCGTCTTTCACTTTTCCAATTTAGTGCAAGCCGAACAATCTAATGCCTCTGTGCACTGTGGTGGCGAGGAGATTTGAACGGTTGGCTACTACATTCAGCAGTGTGTCAAAAAGGACAACAGGAATCACCAGGCTGTATCCTCTGTGTCGGTCTGTGTGTTTTCTCTCTCTCGCTCTCTCCCATTCCCCCGCCTAGACTGTATCTCAGCTGAAAGGGCCATTATATCTACTCCTGCTTTGTTACTATTTAACTTTTGTTGCGGACCAGCAGACTGCTCCGAATCCAACAACTTAAAGCGAGATAACAAGAGCTCCCAATAAGCGACCTTTGTAACAAATTCCAAAGCTCCCTCAGCAGCTGTCTTGATAAGAGTCGGGCAAACCCCATTCATTAATTGAGAATTTTAATCTGGGTCCCTGTTACTTGAGCTCCATGTCATTTTTAAAAACAAAAACAGAGCCACCTCCAGCAGACTTTCCTCCGTGGGCTTTTCAAACGGAGGTTTAAATGTGTTGTTCTACCAGAACACACGGCGCGTGTCAATGTAATCGGATAATACTAGCGAGTTATGAATTGCATTATCCCAACGGAAGGAACATAAGAATTCCGGGTAACTGCTAAGACAAAGAATCCCAGGAAATATTATCCTTGAATGTTAAGAAAAAAAAAATCAAAATTATTGCAGGCAGAGCTGAAGGTTAGAAAGCGGTTTACATTGTGTGGGAGATCGATTTGCAACGTGAGCGTTACTTGGATACTTGCATCTATGTATTCCTATATATTAAGCTTAAAGGGCAGAGTTGCTTCTTTATTGAAATGGTTTCATTTTGTTTAGATCTTGCTTTCCGGCATTCACCACCGGGTTTGTTTTATATATTGGGACAGTTTTAGCTCTCTGCATAATCTCCATCTTGCTAACATCTCGCAACAAATGGTTGATAGGTTGTCAAAAATAGTTATTGATTTAGTCTCTTTTTAACTACTGCTGAAACTTCATCAATCGTGGGCGTGCAATCGAAAAGCCAAATGGCTCCTGTGTGTGTGTGTGTGAGGATGGTGGGTGCGGGGTGGGTAATTTCCCCAAGCGTTGTTGTGACAACCGTTACTCAATCGGGATGCTTCGGCCCTTTTACACAACGCCCCGTTTAGGCGTATTCGATGTAAAGGCGTCAGGATGAGGTTTGGGCCACTGGTGTCGTCTCCAGGACCTTTTCTCAATTCGGCAGAAGCTGTGATCCGGGAAACTCTCACCTCAGCTGCCAATCCTATTTCTACATCAGGGTGGGAAGGGGGAGAGGGGCGGAGGAGGGGGGGGGGGGGGGGGGAGAGAGAGAGACCGGGATCTCTGGAAAATCGCGTGTGTGGAGTGCTGGTCATAAAAGTTAAGGTGCTGCAGTTAATTGGAACAATAGAGATGTGTAGGAGAGAAGGATATACTGCAGTGGGGCACAGCTCGCTCTTGTAGAACGCCCAGCCAAGGTAATTTGGGATTACAGGCTTTTGATCACATTTGCGAGCAGCGTGTGTCTCCCAGTAGCAAAGGCAGAGAGCTCTTGTGTGATCAATATTGACTCGGTTCGAACTGCATACAACCAGCTCTGGCTGCAACACCCCCCCCCCCCCTCTCTCTCTCTCTCCATCCCCTTCTATCCCCTCCTCTTTCAATCCAGCAATCCTATCATTAGACACTTAACATTTTACCACCCCTTCCTGAGCCAAAACCGTTTTTTTTAACACTGTAAAATCTTCGGAAATAGTAACTCTGTTTGGTGGTGCTAATCGATAACAATATCACGTTCACAGATACCCCATCATCCCTGCGCCGCGCATGTATGAACTGGGTGGGTGTCTGCATGTGCAATTTATTTGATGCTGTGCATATCTGGTGAATAATACATGCACCTTTAATGTGGAGAATTTGCAGAGTGGCAAACGTTCGAGATATCGTTTGAGTGTGCATTTGTAAAAGAGAAAACATCAAGGAAAGATTCGGCGAAAAGTAATATGAATAAATTGCATTGGCTGTAATTTATGTTCCTATATACATGAGACTGTATATGTAGTGTAAATATCTGTATATCACACCAGATATCAATTTCGTGTGTATTTGTATTTTCAGCAACTCAAGTCCTGACGACAGAAAAATGATTGGATTATTTTTAAACAAGTGTTAAAGGAAGGCTCCAAACAATGCAGATCCTGCCGTGGACACTGATATCTGCTCGTTTCGTTTCTCAATATCATGTCCGCCACTCAGACCAGCAGTATCGTGGCAGACGCGCGAATATCGCGCGTTGGAAGTCTTTAAATAATTGATTGTTAATCTCCAGTCCGTGGACAGGGCAGAAGAAAGTGACATGGAAAGGGTATGCGAACGCTATTTCAGCGTCCGGCAGTTTATTGATCCTATATTTACCGACTCACGCAAACTCTTCAGGACGGAGGGTTCAGTTTGAGAGCAGCACCGGCCCTGCTTTGTGGGATCTGTCACAGACTGCGGGCAGGGCGGGGGGGGGGGGGGGGGGGACAAATCGGATATCTGAAAGTGTGCCCCATCGCCTCATGCAGCATAATATCAAGGAAGCATCTTTAGTTACACCAGAGCGTTACACCAACACTGAGCGCCATTTGGTGGGTCCCCTCACCAGCACCATTTTAAACCTCAGCCATGTGTTATCTATCGGAATGGACGCTTGGCTAAATCTGTTGCTAATGGTGATAACCTATTTGCATAGATACCAATCTTAGACATATGTATTAAAGCTGCTGTTTAAAGCAGATCAGAGACCCATCTACTCAAATGGACTGCAGTGAAACTCTCCAGGTTACACCTTGTGAATCGAGAATATTGCCATTCATGTTGCAATGATCATTTAAATTTGGGGGGGGGGGGTGGACTTTTGCAGAAACGCTGATTGACTAAATAATACAGGCATTTGCAGTCTCTATAATTGATGTGGGGTGTTCAAATCTACAATTGACAAACACCATGATCAACCCAGCACCTGAGATTGGAGCTAAGGGCATGAGTGAATGTGCGGCCGTTTTAAAACCAGTGTTTCTGACAAATAACCCCGATTGCTCCGGCGACGATTTCTCGCGCATCGTCTTCTTTTCCTTCCCAACCCGAATGAAAAATCGCGCGGCTGAACGCATCGATCCCCCAAGGTGTCCCAATCATCGCTGTTAAACATGCAAATGCACTATTACAACCCAGAATATCTGAAACGGCCCCGGTATGTTCACTTGTGATTGTATTTTTTGCAATCTCGCCACCTAGAACATTATCTGGCCGTGTGCTACCGTCTCAAAATATTTGAACAACCAGAAAAATCGATTTCTTTGACTGTGATGAATTCCGAATTGTAATTCGAAGCTATTGATTTTGTGGTTTCAAACGCGAACAATTCTGTCTCCCCTATTGCTAGTATAGAATACTGGCTCTCTCGCTCTCTCTTTCTCTCTCTCTCTATCCTTTCCATATTCATATCATAATCTCACTAATACGACATTGTGCCGGAATTCTCAAATCCTTTCTGATCATTGCGGAATAACAATTCAGGGTAGGAAATCAACAATTATTCCAGCCCGAGTAATACATTCAAAAACATTTGCAAGTTGCAAACAGGCTTGCATCTGACTGTGATGTCGGTGTAGGGATTGTGGCGATAACAAAGAATCCTGAAGCCGGAATATCCATTAAAAAAAAGATATGACAACAGTTATCAGGGCCAAAAGATATGACACAGTTATCAGGGCCCACCCAGCCCCTGAATAAACCCTGGCAGCTCTCTGCACACCACACATTTGAATACAGTGGTTGGGCTAAATTATGGCACATAGGATTTAGGACCATTTAATAGGAGATCTCAAAATGTTTCATCAGGCTTGTCAAGTTCCATCAGCTCGTGCTCCAGGACAATAACCACCCGCAATTGGAAAAGATTTCTTTAATGTTACAATTTTAAAAAAATGTCGCCCTCCAGTTGTTCGACTTTGTGGACCCTGTCAAAACCTTAATTGGAAACGTTTGCATGTCATTTCTGCGTGCCTTGCTAAATCCAGAAGCAGTTAGCTCCATTGTGCTAATTTGTCCCAACTCTCTCCCATGCTACGTTTTTTTGGAACAGAAATAAAACACAAACGCTCGATTGAGTTTAACAACAGAGACACTTAAAAAGCCAATTCAGGATAGTTTAAATCTTTATTTATCAGGGTCTTGTAAAACCAATTCAATCTGCATTACATTAACTGCTTTTCAATAGCGCATTGACTGTAACTAAAAGATGCCTCGCTTCGCACCTAATTAAGGGGCAGGTAAATTGTCGATGCACGTGGCACCACATGGATGATACACCTGAGAACATTTCAGCGCCGAAGATGGCCGAGCTGCTGTTCAAGGAGAGCAGGTGGATGGACCAATGTGTCGGTGAGGGTCCAAGAGACGGTGGGTGCACTGGTACATTGTCACAATGACCACGCTAGGTGGCCCAAAACTCTTTTTAAAAAGGCTATTAAAACATTCAGTTACAGAAACGAACAGCACATCGCACAAATGCTACCGAATAGGAATGAGGTATTTCATATCAGGTATATAAGGAGCAAATTTGCCCAACTGTGACATTAGTTCAATTCAAATTTCTCATGCTACTGTCTGTCCAGTGATCAATGCATAAAATGAAAACACAGCTCGGGGAATAGAGACAATCCCTGCCTTTCATTATGAATAACCTAATCTGCTGGAAATAAATTTGCTATTTGCTCATCAATACAAATCATCTAATGGGCAGACCAAGTCCCTCGATTTGGGGATATGGAAGAGAATAGAGATTAAATACAAATTGTGCTTTCTTTGTGTGACAACAGCAATGTTTGGTGTAGGTAGCAGGACATCTACCTTTGTTAGGTACATCTATTTCTCTATCAAATAATTACTGCCGTATTTGCATAGGCTAAACATGGGGGAGGGGAGGAGAAAAGGACAATAATGGGAAAACCCTGGGGATCCTGCCGGAAAATAAGGAGTGTGAGATGAATAGAAAACAAGAATAACTGTGCGCGCGTATGCAATACATACACAGGGACACACACTTACATAAACACACACTCTCTCACATAGAGTCACATACACACAGGCACCCACACTCACATAGACACACACATAGGCACATACACATACAGACACACACACACATAGGCACATACACATATAGGCACACACTCACACATAGGCACATACACATATAGGCACACACACACATAGGCACATACACATATAGGCACACACTCACACATAGGCACATACACATATAGGCACACACTCACACATAGGCACATACACATACAGGCACACACTCACACATAGGCACACACACACACAGGCACACACATTCACAGAGGCATGCACACAGAGACACATACACTCACACACATAGGCACACACTGACACATACATGCACACTCACGCACAAGCACACTCTTACACACAATCACATACACTCGCCGACACACACATGCAAACAAACACACACACACATAGACACACTCACCAAAACATTTTCTCTCTCTCCCTCCCGCTTTCACACACAGGTGCACATACACAGCCACGTTCAAACAGTCACGGACACACTCGCACAGACACACAGGTACATACACACACAGAGAAACACCACCCCATACATGCAATGCCAAATAGACAAATGTCAAATAAATACAAAGCGATCAATAAAACAAGGGGAAATGTCACTGTACAAAGGATGTGGAACATTTAATAATTTCCTTCGTTTAATATGAAGGGAAGTCATTCCGCATTCTAAAAAAAGTTTTCAATTCCTGCCGTGTATCCATGTCTTAAGTTTGAATGATGCATACATTACGCACATATAAATTTGTGTATATTATGTATATTTTATCAATTAAAACGCAGGCATACAAAGAGACTAATTGAAGCTCTGTGTATTATTCTTCCTACCTGCAAGCCTGAGAGCAGACATTCTTTGGAATTCGGGTTCTTGAAGCCACTTCCACATCCTCCTGAAGGTCTCCCGGCCGGATTTGAGCTTACTCCAGGGTTTGGGGTTCCTCAGCAGGTCTGAGAGGGTCCCCTGCGACCTGCACAGAATTCGCTGTGCAAAAATGGCCTGGGGGATGCTGTAGCGCTTGAGCTCGGCCGTGATCCTTTGGGCCACCTCCTTGGTGTTGATCTCCTCCACTTGGTTCGAGCCGCTGCCCTGGGATCCGGAGACAGACGCCTGGCGATCGCGCTCAGAGGACAGCAGGGAGCCGTTAGTTTGCCCGTGGTGGTGGGGGTGGTGATGCATCCCGTTGAGGTGGGCCATCATCCCGGCTCCTGGACCCCCCAGCCCCCTGGCGAGGTGCTCGTCTCCTCTGGAGAGCATGGCGGCGTGGGAATCGAAGCCATTGGGAGAAAGCATCTTCTCGTTAGCCATGTGTCCACCATAAGGTGTGAGGGGCTGCTGAGAGCTGTGCAAAGTGCCCAGACCGTTGGAGAGAGGGGATAACGGCTGCCCCATGCTGGCCATGTCCTTGTGGTAAGGGCTGTAGATGTTACCCATGGAGGGCAAACCCCTCTCGTCTCTCATGAGGGTGAAGCTGCCGCTGACGTTGCCAGGCAATCTCTGGTGCGGGTGGTGGTGGTGGTGGTGGTGGTGGTGAGGGTGGTGGAATTTCTCAGACACGGTGGAGATGGGCGGCAGGTGCTGCAGGGGGGTCAGCGTGGTGTAAGTGCTGCTGAGGCTCATGCCGGGGGGGCTTTCGCACGACATGCTCATGGCTGGGTGCAGGGGGCCGGACAGGCTGTGATCCGGGCGGTACTCGCCTCCCTCCAGGATGGAAGCCATGCTGGACACCATGGCGGGCCGGCCGTGCGAGCTGAGGTTACGGTGGGAAGGCTGGCGAGTGTGGGAAGCGTTCATCAGCTCGCTCGATTGGCTCACTCCGTGGATATTCCCAATATTCTCCATTGTAAGCTCCATGGTCGCTGGGCTGGTGAGGCATCAATACCTAGTCATCCGCTCGATCGAGCATCTTGTAGCCCCTGTCTCTGCAATTCAGTCCTACGGCTTTGCCTCCGGATCGCCGCTCTGATGTGCTGCTCCTCGGGCTGATGTTAAACGGCTGCAGACTGGGGAGAGACAGAGAGAGGCAGACTATCAGTGCGCAATCTCACATCCAACCTTGACGTCAGCACTCCCACATCTCATTACTGAATTTCCGGAGCTTTTTTTTTCTCTCTCCTGCCAGTTACATCTCCTGAAAAGCGGCAATTTTCAGATCAAATAATCCACGGTATCAATTATCTAAATCTACATTATAGCTTCAGACCAATCGGACCTGATAACTGTCTGCAGCACCTAGCTTTAATCTATAATTACTGCCTGACTATTCTCCTTCCAGATAGTTTCTAAACTCAGTCCAGCTCAGAGCTGCAGTTAGTTTCTAATCTCAGTCCAGCTCAAAGCTGCAGTTAGTTTCTAATCTCAGTCCAGCTCAAAACTATAGTTAGTTTCTAATCTCAGTCCAGCTCAAAGCTGCAGTTAGTTTCTAATCTCAGTCCAGCTCAGAGCTGCAGTTAGTTTCTAATCTCAGTAAAGCTCAGAGTTGCAGTTAGTTTCTAATCGCAGTCCAGCTCAAAGCTGTAGTTAGTTTCTAATCTCAGTCCAGCTCAAAACTGTAGTTAGTTTCTAATCTCAGTCCAGCTCAGAGCTGCAGATAGTTTCTAATCTCAGTCCAGCTCAAAACTGTAGTTAGTTTCTAATCTCAGTCCAGCTCAGAGCTGCAGTTAGTTTCTAATCTCAGTAAAGCTCAGAGTTGCAGTTAGTTTCTAATCGCAGTCCAGCTCAAAGCTGTAGTTAGTTTCTAATCTCAGTCCAGCTCAAAACTGTAGTTAGTTTCTAATCTCAGTCCAGCTCAGAGCTGCAGTTAGTTTCTAATCTCAGTCCAGCTCAAAACTAAAGTTAGTTTCTAATCTCAGTCCAGCTCAAAACTATAGTTAGTTTCTAATCTCAGTCCAGCTCAGAGCTGCAGTTAGTTTCTAATCTCAGTCCAGCTCAAAACTGTAGTTAGTTTCTAATCTCAGTCCAGCTCAGAGCTGCAGTTAGTTTCTAATCTCAGTCCAGCTCAGAGCTGTTGTTAGTTTATAATCTCAGTCCAGCTCAGAGCTGCAGTTAGTTTCTAATCTCAGTCCAGATCAAAACTGTAGTTAGTTTCTAATCTCAGTCCAGCTCAGAGCTGCAGTTAGTTTCTAATCTCAGTCCAGCTCAGAGCTGTAGTTAGTTTCTAATCTCAGTCCAGCTCAAAACTGCAGTTAGTTTCTAATCTCAGACGAGCTCAAGAGTTGAGGTTAGTTTCTAATTTCAGTCCAGCTCAGAGATGAGGTTAGTTTCTTATCTCAGTCCAGCTCTGAGAGTTTCTAATCTCAGTCCTACTCAGAGCTGTAGTCAGATTTTATTCTCCATCCAGCTCAGAGATGCAGTTAGTTTCTAATCTCAGTCCAGTTTAGAGTTGAGATAAATTTCTAATCTCAGTCCAGATTATAACTAGTTAGTATCTAATCTCAGTCCATCTGAGAGCTGCAGTTAGATTCTAATCTCAGCCCAGCTCAGAGCTATAGTTAGTTTATAATCTCAGCCCAGCTCAGAGCTGCAGTTAGTTTTTAATCTCAGTCCCGCTTAGAGCTGTAATTAGTTTTAAACCTCAGTCCAGCTCAGAGCTGCAGTTGGATTCTAATCTCAGTGCAGCTCAGAGCTGTAGTTAATTTATAATCTCAGTCCAGCTCAGAGATGTAGTTAGTTTCAAATCTCAGTCCAGTTCAGAGCTGTAGTTAGTTTATAATCTCAGTCAAGTTCAGATCTGTAGTTAGTTTCTAATCTCAGTCCAGCTCAGAGCTGTAGTTAGTTTCTAATTTCAGTCCATCTCAGAGCTGCAGTTAGTTTCTAATCCTCAGTCCATTTCTGAGGTGTAGTTAGTTTCTAATCTCAGTCTAATTCGGAGGTGTAGTTTGTTTCTACTCTCAGTCCCAATCAGAGTTGAGGTTAGTTTCTAATCTCAGGTGAACTCAAAACTGTACTTAGTTTCTAATTTCAGTCCAGCGCAGAGCTGTAGTTTGTTTCTAAACTCAGTCCACATCAGAGCTGTGGTTTGTTTCTAGTCTCAGTCCAGCTCAGAGCTGTAGTTGGTTTCTAAATTCAGTAAAACACAGAGCTGTTGTTAGTTTCTAATCTGTCCAGATCAGAGCTGTAGTTAGTTTCCAACTTCAGTAAAACTCAGAGCTGTTGTTCGCTTCTAATCTGCCCAGATCAGAGTTGTAGTTAGTGTCTAACTTCAGTAAAACTCAGAGCTGTTGTTAGTTTCTAATCTGTCCGGTTCAGAGCTGTAGTTAGTTTCTAATCTCAGTCCAACACAGAGTTGTAGTCAGTTTCTAACGTCAGTAAAGCTCAGAGTTGCAGTTAGTTTCTAATCGCAGTCCAGCTCAAAGCTGCAGTTAGTTTCTAATCTCAGTCGAGATCAGAGCTGTAGTTAGCTTCTAATATCAGTCTAGTTTAGAGTTGGGGCTGGTTTAGCACAGTGGGCTTAACAACGGCTTGTAATGCAGAGCAAGGCCAGCAGCATGAGTTCAATTCCCGAAGCGGTCGCCCCGAATAGCTGCCGGAATGTGGCGACTATAGGCTTTTCACAGTAACTTCATTGAAGCCTACTTGTGACAATAAGCGATTATTATTGAAGTTAATATTCTCACTCCAGATCAGAGCTGAATTTAGTTTGCAATCTCAGTCCAGTTGAGATCTGTGCTTAGTTTATAATCCCAGACCAGCTCAGACCTGTAGTCAGTTTCTAATCTCAGTCCAACTCAGAGCTGCAGTTAGATTCTAATGTCAGTCCAGCTCAGGGTTATAGTTAGTTTCTAATCTCAGTCCTGTTCAGGGCTGTAGTTAGTTCTAATCTCAGTGCAACTCAGAGTTGTAGTTAGATTCTAATCTCAATGAAACTCAGCGTTGTAGTTAGTTTCTAATCTCAGTGCAGCTCAAAGCTGTAATTAGTTTCTAATCTTAGTCCAGCTCAAAGCTGTAATTAGTTTCTAATATCAGTTCAGCTCAGAGCTGTAGTTAGTTTCTAATCCTCAGTCCAGTTCAGAGCTGCAGTTAGTTTCTAATCTCAGTCCAGCTCAGAGCTGTAATTAGTTTCTAATATCAGTTCAGCTCAGAGCTGTAGTTAGTTTCTAATCTCACTCCAGTTCAGAGCTGTAGTTAAATTTTTCTCCAAGTCCACATCAGAGATGTAGTTAGTTTCTAAGGCTTATAATGTGTTAGTGTTTATTAACAGTGGGCTTGAATTTAAGAGCCGCGGGGTTATGCTGCAACTATACATGACCCTGGTGAGACCACATTTGGAGTATTGTGTGCAGTTCTGGTCATCTCATTATAGGAAGGATGTGGAAGCATTGGAAAGGGTGCAAAGGAAATTTACCAGGATGCTGCCTGGTTTGCAGGATAGGTCTTATGAGAAAAGGTTGAGGGAGCTAGGGCTTTTCTCTTTGGAGCGGAGGAGGATGAGAGGCGACTTAATAGAGGTTTATAAAATGATGAAGGCGCTAGATAGAGTGGACGTTCAGAGACTATTTCCTCGGGTGGATGTAGCTGTTACAAGGGGGCATAACTAAGATTCAGGGTGGGAGATATAGGAGGGATGTCCGAGGTAGGTTCTTTACTCAGAGAGTGGTTAGGGTGTGGAATGGACTGCCTGCTGTGATAGTGGAGTCGGACACTTCAGGAACTTTCAAGCGGTTATTGGATAGGCACATGGAGCACACCAGAATGACAGGGAGTGGGATAGCTTGATCTTGGTTTCGGACAATGCTCGGCACAACATTGAGGGCCGAAGGGCCTGTTCTGTGCTGTACTGTTCTAAATTCTAATCTCAGTCCAGCTCAGAGATTTAGTTAGTTTCTAATATCAGTCAGGCTCAGAGCTGTAGTTAGTTTCTAATCTCACTCCAGTTCAGAGCAGTTGTTAGTTTTTTCTCCAAGACCATATCAGAGATGTAGTTAGTTTCTAATATCAGTCCATCTCAGAGATTTAGTTAGTTTCTAATCTCAGTCCTACTCAGACCTGTATTTATTTTCTGATCTCAGTCCAGCTCAGAGCTGTAGTTAGTTTCTTGTCCTAGTCCAGACTAGAGCTGTAGTTAATTTCTAATCTCATTCCACTTAGAGTTGAATGTTAGTTTCTAATCTCAGTCTATCTAAGAGTGGAATGTTAGTTTCTAATCTAAGTACAGCTCAGAGTTGTAGTTAGATTCTAATCTCAGTCCAGATAAGAGTTGTAGTTAGTTTCAAATCTCAGTCCAGCTCAGAGCTGTTGTTAGTTTTGAATCTCAGTCCAGCTCAGAGCTGCAGTTAGTCTCTCATCTCAGTCCAGATAAGAACTGTAGTTAATTTCGGATCTCTGTCCAGATCATAAATTTCTTTTTGTTACACTTTCTTTTTTAATTTAAGAGTACCCAATTCATTTTTTCCAATTAAGGGGCAATTTAGCGTAGACATTCCACCTACCCTGCACATCTTTGGGTTGTGGGGGTGAAACCCACGAAAACACAGGGAGAATGTGTAACCTTCACATGGACAGTGGCCCAGAGCTGGGATCGAACCTGGGACCTCGGTGCAGTGAGGCAGCAATGCTAACCACTGTTACCTGTAGTTAGTTTCTACTCTAAATCCAGGTTAGAGCTATAGATAGTTTCTAATCTCAGTCCAGGTGAGAGTTGTAGTTAGTTTCAGATTTCAGTCCATATCAGAGCTGTTGTTAGTTTCTAAACTCATTCCAGATTAGAGCTATAGTTAGTTTCTAATCTCAATCCAGCTCAGAGCTGTAGTTAGTTTCTAACCCCAGTCCAGCTCAGAGCTGTAGTTAGTTTCTAATCTCAGTCCAACTCAGAGCTGTAGTTAGTTTCTAATATCAAGGCAGCCCATGGCTGCACTTAGTTTCTAATCTCAGTCCAACTCAAAACTGTACTTAGTTTCAAATTTCCGTCCAGCTCAGAGCTATAGTTTGTTTCTAAACTCAGTCTAGATCAGAGCTCTAATTAGTTTATAATCTCAGTCAAGCTCAGAGCTGTAGTTAGTTTCTAATCTCAGTCCAACCCAAAACTGTACTTAGTTTCTAATTTCCGTCCACCTTAGAGCTGTAGTTTGTTTCTAGACTCAGTCCAGATCAGAGCTTTAATTAGTTTCTAATTTCAGTCCTGCTCAGAGATGTAATTAGTTTCTAATCTCAGTCAGGTCAGAGCTGTAGTTAGTTTCTAATCTCGGTCAGGTCAGAGCTGTAGTTAGTTTCTAATCCTCAGTCCAGCTCAGAGCTGCAGTTAGTTTCTAATCTCAGTCCAGTTCTGAGGTGTAGTTCGTTTCTACTCTCAGTCCAGATCAGAGTTGAGGTTAATTTCTAATCTCAGTCCAACTCAGAGCAGTAGTTAGTTTCTAATCACAATCCCAGTTCAGAGCTGTAGTTAGTTTCTAATCTCAGTGCAGCTCATGGCTGCAGTTAGTTTCTAATCTCAGTCCAACCCAAAACTGTACTTAGTTACTAATTTTTGTCCACTTTAGAGCTGTAGGTTGTTTCTAAACTCAGTCCAGATCAGAGCTTTAATTAGTTTCTAATATCAGTCCTGCTCAGAGATGTAATTAGTTTCTAATCTCAGTCAGCTCAGAGCTGTAGTTAGTTTCTAATCTCAGTCCAGCTCAGATCTGTAGTTAGTTTCTAATCTCAGTCAGCTCAGAGCTGTAGTTAGTTTCTAATCTCAGTCAGCTCAGAGCTGTAGTTAGTTTCTAATCTCAGTCCATGTGAGATCTGTGCTTAGTTTCTAATCACAGACCAGCTGAGAGCTGTAGTTAGTTTCTAATCTCAGTCCGGCTCAGAGCTGTAGTTAGTTTCTAATCACAGTCCATCTCAGAGCTGCAGTTAGTTTCTAATCTCAGTCCAGGTGAGATCTGTGCTTAGTTTCTAATCACAGACCAGCTGAGAGCTGTAGTTAGTTTCTAATCTCAGTCCGGTCCAGAGCTGTAGTTAGTTTCTAATCACAGTCCATCTCAGAGCTGCAGTTTGTTCCTAATCTGAGTTCAGCCCAGAACTGTAGTTAGTTTCTAATTTCATTCCAGATCAGCGCTATAGTTAGTTTCTAATCTCAGTCCAGCTCAGGGTTATAGTTAGATCCTAACCTCAGTCCAGTTCAGAGCTGTACTTGGTTTGTAATCTCAATCCAGTTTAGAGTTATAGTTAGCTTCTAATCTCAGTCCAGCTCAGAGCTGTAGTTAGGCTCAAATCCTCAGTCCAGCTCAGAGCTGTAGTTAGGCTCAAATCCTCAGTCCAACTCAGAGCAGTAGTTAATTTCTAATATCAGTCCACCTTAGAGCTATAATTAATTTCTAATATCAAATCAGCTCAGAGCTGTACTTAGTTGCTAATCTCCGTCCAGCTCAGAGCTGTAGTTAGTTTGAATCTCAGTCCAGTTCAGAGCTGTAGTTAGTTTTTTATCCCAGTCCATATCAGTGATGAAGTTAGTTTCTAATCTCAGTCCATCTCAGAGATTTAGTTCGTTTCTGATCTAGAGCTGTAGTTATTTTCTAATCTCAGACCAGCTCAGAGCTGTAGTTAGTTTCTTGTCCTAGTCCAGACTAGAGCTGTAGTTAGTTTCTAATCTCATTCCATTTAGAGTTGAATGTTAGTTTCTAATCTCAGTCTATCTGAGAGTGAAATGTTAGTTTCTAATCTAAGTACAGCTCGGAGCTGTCGTTAGGGTTCAATCTCAGTCCAGCTCATAGCTGTAGTAAATTTTTAATCTCAGTCCAGATCAGCGCTGTAGTTAGATTCTAATCTCAGTCCAGATAAGAGTTGTAGTTCATTTCGAATCTCAGTCCAACTCAGAGTTATAGATAGTTTTGAATCTCAGTCCAGCTCAGAGCTGCAGTTAGTCTCTCATCTCAGCCCAGATCAAAACTGTAGTTAGTTTCTTTTTGTTTACATTTGCTTTTTAAATTTAAGAGTACCCAATTCATCTTTTCCAATTAAGGGTCAATTTAGCGCAGACATTCCACCTACCCTTCACATCTTTGGGTTGTGGGGGCGAAAGCCATGCAAACACAGGGGGCGCAATTCTCCGCACCCGCGCTGGTTGGGAGAATCGCCTGGTGCGCCATTTGTCCCCGCGCGCTGGTCCGACGCCCTCCCGCGATTCACCCAAGCAGCGAGAACGAGCCCGTCGAGTTCTGCGCGGCGCAGTCCGGAGAATCGACCGGGACACCCAAAATTGCGATTCTCCGCTACACCCGCTATTCTCCGGCCCGGATGGGCCGAGCGGCCTGCCCAAAACGACGGCTTCCCGCCGGCGCCATCCACACCTGTTCACTGCTGGCGGGAACAGCACAGGAACATTGGGGGGGGGGGGTGGTCTGTGGGGCACGAGGGGGTTCTTTCACCGGGGTAGGACGCAAAAGAGGTCTGGCCTGCGATCGGTGCCCACCAATCGGCGCGCCGGCCTCTCTGAAGGATGACCTCCTTTCCTCCGCGCCCTGCAAGATCCACCCGATGTCTTTTTGCAGGGCGGCCTCGGGGAGGACCACAACTACGCATGCGCGGGTGATGCCAGTTACGCGGCCCCAATGCCCGGCACGCGCTGATGACGCTGCTTTCGCGACATGCCCCCCCCCGTGTTTCTCGCGGCACCGATCCTAGCCCATTTTCGGGCCCTGAATCGGTCGAGATTGGGGTCATTTCACGCCGTCGTGAACCTCGACGGCGTTCATGACAGCATGGGCACTTAGTCGCGGGAGCGGAGAATCGCGCCCCTGGAGACTGTGCAACCTTCACACGGACAGTGGCCCAGAGCTGGGATCGAACCTGGGACCTCGGTGCAGTGAGGCAGCAATGCTAACCACTGCGCCACCATGCTGCCTGTAGTTAGTTTCCAATCTAAATCCAGATTGGAGCTATCGACAGTTTCTAATCTCAGTCCAGATGAGAGCTATAGTTAGTTTCAAATATCAGTCCTACCCAGAGCTGTAGTTAGTTTCTAATCTCAGTCCAACTCAGAGCTGTAGTTAGTCTCTCATCTCAGTCCAGCTCAGAGCTATAGTTAGTTTCTAATCTCAGTCCAGCACAGAGCTGTAGTTAGTTTCTAATCTCAGTCCAACTCAGAGCTGTAGTTAGTTTCTCATCTCAGTCCAGCTCAGAGCTATAGTTAGTTTCTAATCTCAGTCCAGCTCAGAGCTGTAGTTAGTTTCTCATCTCAGTCCAGCTCAGAGCTATAGTTAGTTTCTAATCTCAGTCCAGCTCAGAGTTGTAGTTAGTTTCTACTCTCAGTCCAACTCAGAGCTGCAGTTAGTTTCTCATCTCAGTCCAGCTCAGAGCTGTAGTTAGTTTCTCATCTTAGTCCAGCTCAGAGCTGTAGTTAGTTTCTAATCTCAGTCCAGCTCAGAGCTGTAGTTAGTTTCTAATCTCAGTCCGCAGAGCAGGCTAGGTTTCTACTCTCAGTCCTGCTCAGAGTTGTAGTTAGTTTCTACTCTCAGTTCAACTCAGAGCTGCAGTTAGTTTCTAATCTCAGTCCAGCTCAGAGCTGTTGTTAGTTTCTAATCTAACTCCAGCTCAGAGCTGTAGTTAGTTTCTAATCTGAGTCCAACTCAGAGCTGTAGTTAGTTCCTCATTTGTGTCCAGCTCAAAGCTGTAGTTAGTTTCTAATCTCAGTCCAGCTCAGACCTGTAGTTAGTTTCTCATCTCAGTCCTGCTCAGAGCTGTAGTTAGTTTCTCATCTCAGTCCTGCTCAGAGCTGTAGTTAGTTTCTAATCTCAGTCTGCAGAGCTGGCTAGGTTTCTAATCTCAGTCCAGCTCAGAGTTGTAGTTAGTTTCTACTCTCAGTCCGCAGAGCTGGCTAGGTTTCTACTCTCAGTCCTGCTCAGAGTTGTAGTTAGTTTCTAATCTCAGTCCAGCTCAGAGCTGTAGTTGGTTTCTCATCTGTGACCAGCTCAAAGCTGTTGTTAGTTTCTAATCTCAGTCCAGCTCAGAAGCTGTAGTTAGTTTCTCATCTCAGTCCAGCCCATGATGTCTCTCCCTCTGACTGTTTGATTCTTAAAGCGAATGACTTGGACTGAGTGGCACAACCGACACCGGACTGTCACTGCAGAAAGGAAGGCGGGCTCTCTTAACAATTACTGCAGGAGTTTGATGTCTGAGACCGAACACAGTTTAACAAAATTGAAATTTGAAGTGCAGGAGAATATTGTCTGATGTAGTGCTATTAAATTATTTGGTGAATTTAAACATTTGGAAAGAACAAAACACGAGTGCTCATTGTACAGTTAAAATCTTTAATGCAAATATCCTAAAAATTATCATATATCTTTGTAGCGCACAATGACTTACGCAAGACGAGAAGCGATGAAGTCTATCGAGGCTTTATTAAGCGAGACGTGTTGTCCAGCAGCTCAGTTACAGAATGAGGCTGCGGGGAAAACTCGAGCTCTTATACTCCGCCTTCAGGGCGGAGCCAGAAGTCGGCAGATCCAACCAGGACCCGGGACCTGTCAGCCAATAGCCTCTCGACTTCACAGGTACCATATTACCCCTAATACATACCACCACATTCTTAACGTCCAATGTAACGAGAACAGACATTTTAGCTCAGTATTGTTGTGGTTGACATGATTTTCGATGTGGGGCATATTCAGTATTTTCACTACTTTTCCCTTTCAATAAGATGTGCGACAATATTTTGAAGTTTCCCTCCTGTTTTAAATTCAGAGCAACGTATTTTGATCTGTAGGTCTCGCGATGGACGGCGTGTGCACACTTGTCAGGCCTGATTTGCAAACCTGAGTAAAGTAACATATTTTCCAAGTTGTCTGTACTATTGGGTGTCCGTCACTTAAATGTGTGCACTTTCCTCAAATTTTCAGCCAGTGCGTCCATTTGGGGTGTCTGGCGGTTCCTCGCCCTTCTGCGCGCCACGATTGATAATGCAGCATTTGTCAACACTTGAGGGTCATTCGACAAAAAATAAATCCATCTTCAGCTCCATCCCACCAGATTGATCACAAAGTCACACGGATGTAAACTTTGCGCTTGATAAACTACCTTTTCTTTGAACTCGTGAGGGAAGTATTAAACTGCAAAACTCCGCGTTTTATTTGGAATGGGAGGATGAGGGTGGAAGGGTCTATATCAATCTGCGTGTGGAGATATTCTCCTCATTTCCATTGGGAAGCAACCCACACCAGTTAATGCTTTCACCATTAAAACCTCGTAATTTGGGCGGAATGGTTGATGACGTCTATTGCCTTCAGTGCTACTTGTAAACGCCAAATGAGTTGATTAAAATCTCCTGGCTGATGTGTGAAGGACAAATTCTGACCTGTGGTAGGGAATGGGGGGTGGGGGGTGAGGGAAGGAGGTCTTTGGGGAGTCACTGCAGTAACCAATAGTAACAGCATGAAAGTGTTTCATTTAAGGGACTTGCAGTGGATTTGCAACATAAAGAGGGACAAAAGCCCAACCGAGAACGCTTTGATCTCGAATATACTTAGGTCGAAGGTTGGGAGAAATCTGCACAACCTGAACTGTTATATTACTGCACATTACTGCAATAGGCCACAACACTTTTGTTTCTACAGCAGGAATGCGTCGCTTGGCGATGTGTCATAATATACAGGAGAGAATAATCTCGCGCGTCCAGGGTATTCTTAAATAACCTGTATTGCAGTGCCTTTAATTCATCAGACTTTCTTTGGGACCCACATTAGCCGTCCTCCTCATTCACCCAGCATCGCCCACGACACCCCCCCCCCCCCCCCCCCACAGCCCTCTCAAATAGAAAGTTCACAGGCAGTCTGGCTATTTATCCGTTTTTTGTGGTTTGTGTTTAAAAGGTCGGCCGTGAGCCGGGTCACTTGGAAATTGCACCGTTTCAAACTGCGGCCCTCAACACGTTGCATTCCTCATCCAGAAGCTTTACAATGGATTGGGATGCGGGGAATCCCAGAGCTTTGACCCGCAGCTCGCCTCCTTCCACCTGTACCCCGTGTGTGTTTCTCCAGAGATGGAGCCTCTGAAAAACACTTGCTCATTCACAATTTGTTAATTTCTCTTGTAGCAATATGGGAAACAGTACGAATATCACTAGACATGCAGGCTTGTATTGAATCGTGCATTTCACTTTTATAGTTTTGAACAGTACAGATTGTTACATCATCACAATACATTTGCTCAATTACATGCAAATCCAGGGCAATGCTGATTCCCGAGAAGAATGTTATTGCTGTTGTATAAAGGTGGAGCAATGTGATAGTCACTCCCGGCACCTGATTCGAAGGAAGAGCCTGTTTATTTCACCGGTACCCGACCCCTAATTACCAAAATATAATTCAGCAAGCTGAATCCGCTCTTCATTCACGCGCAGGGATCCGCAACACCTCAATGCTTCGTCCAAATCGATAAAATATCATTAGCCAGAGCGCAGCCAAATGTGCTGAAAATCAGGACAGAACGGATGGAGGCACTGGTCATTTCCCATTATGAGTGACTTTCAAACACAATGAAGGAAATGGGGTAGCGTAACTTTTAGCATTCACTTCACACTCAGAGTCACTGAATGACACGGTGAGATTGTGTCAAGGTGAAACACCCTCCTTAAAAAAGATTGGGTCCCTATTCCAGCCCTAAATTAAAAAAAAATACAAACTGGCCATCAGTTCATTAAAGGGGTCGGCAATGTCAATCATTGACATTGCCGACCCCTCTCTTTGCTGAACAACCAACAGAATCGGAAGGGAAACGAACATTTGAAAATAATCTCTAATTGAGAAACTGTACAGTGAGTCCTGGCCTGATTCCTAACCGTTCAGGAAATAAATTCAACGCGCCGAGTGTAATATATGATGGCTGTGAAGAGAAATAACCCCCGCATTGATATGTTATTGACAGTCATTTCATAGTGCAGAGTTGTAAATGTTGACTCAAGTTTGCATGTAATAAAGAATCCACGTTTCTCCCTGTTTAAGTGATGTGGGGCTGGCCGAGGGCCCTGATAGAAACAGTTTGGGTGTCTGTGTGTTTGTGTGCATGTGTTCTCCCTTAACCATCTGGCAGCTGCTATGGGCCGGCTGGGTATTGATCGCTTCTCTCTCTCGCCTGTTAGCCCTAGCTCGGGTGAATTCTTATCCGTCTCTTCTCCAGATCCAGCAAATTCATCGCGGAATTCTGTGTGTGTTTGGGAGGGGGGAGAGGGGGCGGTACAAGAGGAATAAACGGTCGCCTTTCATTGTTTCTTCCCAAATGTACAAGCACTCCCCCCCCCCCCCCCCAACCCTCACTACCCCCTCTCCCCCGGTAAGTAAACAGGTGGTTTCCACCCGGCTGCCGGTGAAACCCGTGTAACTTTCATTCGCCTTGTTGTGCTTTCCTGCTGTGTCCCAGGGCCATTCCGCGTCCAAAGCGTTCCATCTCTCGCCCTCAAATTCAGCCTCCTCCACAACCAGTCAAAACACACAGGAGTCCACCCATGCGTTTTATCGAAGGATGAGTGAATATGATCACGGCACTGTACATATGAGACTAGATCCCGTTGGAAAGGAAGGCGGCATAATTACAGCTTTAACGAGAAACAAAAATCAAACCCTTTTAAAAAGAAGCGTATTTCTTATACTCCACTGTCTCCACATCACATATTTACAAACGGCTAGCATTTTATGCAGCATTTTAATTACAGAGATTAATTAGGTGTCATTAAATTCTCATCAGCATAGCTGTGTGTTATTCCCCCGAAGCTGGATATTTTTACAAAGTTCTGTTGCGCACTGTTATATTCGTAAGTGGATTTCCATAAAATCGTTGGCCTATTGTACACAGCTTGCACGTCCCAGTAGTGTTGCTGCGTTAATAATGTAAACAGCTAAGCAGAGTCAATGTGGTTTGCATACAGCATTGTGATGTAAAACACCCATGGACACAGAGTGACATCTCAACCGGGTGGATGTTTATGTGCTGTTAACACAAAAAAGGAACGGCGAGAAGAGATGTTTGCTAGTTGGATTCACTGCACATTATATTTTGCAAGGAAACTTTCATAAGGATAGGGACGGGCTTTAGTTAATTTATATTTTTCAGTGCTAAAAGCACTTTTGAGACTGTAATGAGTCTGTGCAGTCATGGAGTGTTATATGTGCTTATGTATGATCTTCAAGTGTATGAAGTGTTAAAGATTTGGAGACTATCATTACTTGTCACTGACTTGGCAGCGTGAAGTATGGACATGTGTTTGATAGGAAACGGGAGAAAAGATCACAGGCCATTTGGATGTCTTTATTTAACAGGATAAATAGGGCAGATATGGGGCCCTGTTGTTTTGCCTCTATACCCACATAATTTAAAAAAACAGCAGGGTTTAGATAATTCATGGCACAAGAGGTTCTGACAAAATCTTTCATTTAAAAAATACATCTACCAGATGCAATTTCATGTCTTTGTTTCAATCAGTCTTTGGTATTTATTAATATACCTGTAGGTTGACACGGGAGGACCATTCCAGTCTGCAAATCTCACTTCATTTTACTTCACTGGCCACGTTTTAGGCCAATTTAAAGTCATTCTGTTACGGAAAAGGCCGGATTTAATGAGGACTCCTGTTTATTTAATGAACGATTGCAATGACATCACAACATTTTAAACCAGAGAAACGTGTTGATTTCGATAACAGAAGTCGCCGACAAAGTCACAGCCCAAATATTCTAGTTTTGAGAGCACTTCGAATTTGAAGAAACAGTAGGCGATGTAAGTAACGAATGTCCCTTCCAGATATTAATCTTCCAACATGTAGAGGGTTCCTTCTGAACAAGAAAAACTAAGCAAAACAATCAGTAAAACGCTCGTGTAACTGATAACTCCTGAACAGCGGATACGTGTCAGTTTCTGCCCTGCAGTCTGCTTGAGCAAGGCGGCTGATTCATCAAATATCTAGAAAACAAGTGCCAGGCCACACGTATGCTTGAAGAAGCAAAAAGTAAATAAAAGTTAAACGGCAATTAATCGTGCTTCCCTGTTGTAGACTTGGAAGAGGCGTTTTTATTGCCTAAAGGGACACCATCTGTATCAATGTTGAATGAGAATTCTTGTCAAATAATGTTCGAGACAGAAACTAAACAGGGAGCGAGGACAACAACAGAAGATGATGGACAATCTCAGCGAGGGCACCCTAGGGCCACGACACAAATATTAACCCTCCATGTATGAAGTGGTTGGGATAAAGTTTAAATTCCCCGCCACGTGCCGTGATATCCTACACATTGCTACAAATGATTGTCATTACTAAGATAAAAGCAACTTACTGCTGAAACAAAAACAGAGAATGTTGGACAATCTCAGCAGGGTTGCCAGCATCTGTAGAGGGAGGAGGGAGCTAACGTTTCGAGTCTGGGTGACTTAGCTTTGACAGAGTCATCAGGAATAGAAACGTTAGTTCTCCGTTCTCTCTCCACAGATACTGTCAGGCCTGCTGAGACTCACCAGCAAGCTTCTGTTTTTGGTTGCCATTACTAATCAATACTAATCGAGCGTTGCAAAAACTTTAAACAAAACATCAGCACCCCTCGAAGGATTCACCCGCCATGACTTGATCAAATACCAACTGCACCGCCTAGTTTAATATGGATAACTTTCCCTATTGGCTTTAGAGTGGACTTTCCTTTCCAACTGCCCCCCCCCCCCCCCCCCAACTACGCTTTTGAAACTACGAATGTTACAATTAGTTACAATCCCTCGGGTGGATTGAAATGTAACCACGTTTGTCCGCTGCAGAATCTCTGGGAAATATTTAAAATATATGACTTAAGGTAGGTCAGATTTTCAGGTTTGGGAAGGGAATGAGTTGCTGGTGTGAAGTTAGTCTGACCATTAAAGGGGAGGAACGATTATCATAGAATTATCATAGAATTTACAGTGCAGAAGGAGCCCATTCGGCCCATCGAGTCTGCACCGGCTTTTGGAAAGAGCACCCTGCCCAAGGTCAACACCTCCACCCTATCCCCATAACCCAGTAACCCCACCCAACTCTAAGGGCAATTTTGGACACTAAGGGCAATTTATCATGGCCAATCCACCTAGCCTGCACATCTTTGGACTGTGGGAGGAAACCGGAGCACCCGGAGGAAACCCACGCACACACAGGGAGGATGTGCAGACTCCGCACAGACAGTGACCCAAGCCGGAATCGAACCTGGGACCCTGGAGCTGTGAAGCAATTGTGCTATCGATAAATAATTGACAAGCAAGTTGCCTGCAATTAAATATTTGCTTATAAACATGATCTTCAAGAGTGAACCGGGGCTTTAGCAAACATTGTTAATAACGTTGATATATATTTTAATGTTAATTAAGCAATATCTATCGGCAGGAAGACTAAATATTCTTGCCAAAAGACTCTCTGATATGCTAGCGTATTCGATACAGCAATCTCGAACTCCATTCAGCTGAAGAACGAGTTGGTAGCAACAGAATATCACGGCAAACCCACAAAATTAGTGGCAATATTTAACAAAAAATATGTTAGTTCTATACCAAGTATACAAATGCCACAGCAGCGGGGCTCAGTTTATTTCCATGCATTATCTTTTAAGAAGAAAAATAATCAATGTGGTAGCTGTTTTGCTGCACAGTGGGGTTTATTACATACATAACAGAGTGAAAGTATTGTATGCGGAGTTTTTCTATTTGGCTGCGTCTGAATGGAAAAGGAGAATTGCGCAGTTGCATCTTACAGATCAATTTCATTTATGCTAAATCACTGAAGGATTTAACGGCGAGAGAAATGCTCTCAAAACTTAGCGATTAGCAATAGAAACTATTGTACCAGTCAGTCGGATGCACTAATTTAGCAAATAGATGCATACATTACAGCGCTGGGTTCAATTAGATATTTAACGTGTATAGGATTTAAGCACTTTGAAAGTAAATGCAAGTGTGCATGATAAAGACTAGGCCTGTATCTTGTATCTCTGCTTTATTTAAAAATAAACATTTAATAGTAGCCGAGGATAGTGCTAATTGTCACCTTCGTCCGCCTTTCTCAATATATTTAACGACTTTGCTTTTGACTAAAATAGGATTTATTGATTTGACATACAGACCTTTAGGCTGCATTTTATTCACGCTGTTCTCTGTTTTTTCTTCCTAAAGAAAATCAGGGTTTATTGGTAATGCCTTAGAAAGACTTGGTTATCAGCACTGGGAGAGGAAATCTCTTCAAAAATTAATCAGTTTTCAGACATTTCGTTAGGATTATTATGTAAACATATTAAACATATTAAAAACCCGCGCATAAATGGTAAACTGGGCATTCTAACTTTTACACTAACACTCTTTTCATATTACTTAAATACAATTGCTCAATACATTGACTTAAATTCTCTGCTACAACAAATGGTTAGCTAAATGTCCAATTGATTTGAACCCAGCAATGGCAAATAAATCTTTTAAAAAGCAGAACTGGTATACAATGAGGTGTCTCTGTATTCCCGCAACTGGCCCAACGCGTGGAGAATTATTTAATATCAGCTAGTGAAAGTTTCTAATTTATGCGAAGGATTGAGAAAATTGTTCTTTTCAACTTCACCATAACTAAGCCCTAATATCCACAGAACACATTAGTTTAAAAAACATTGTAGTTGCAATTGCGAGAGTTGCTGCTTTCTCAATGACGGCCATTATGCCCAGCCCAATTTGTTAAAAATATTTAATGTTAACCGCGCCAGGAGATCGCTCAAACTCCACGCTTAATGGGAGATTTTCATGCGGGACTTGGGGACCATTATATGTTTACCCAGATTTGCAAAACTCTGAATTTGCGGATAAGATTTAATGAGGACAACGAGCTTTGGCTGATTAAATTGCAAAGGGACAGAGACGGTAGATCTTACAGGTCAGTATCATGGCCACTTTACTGGAAAAGCTCCTCCATTAAAAACCGCCCTCCTGCAAACAATTTTTAAAAATATAGTATTCCAGTTTGACTCCCAGCTTCACACGGGTAAGGGGGGGGGGGGGGGGGGAATTACAAGATAGCATTAGGTTTTTTGTGGCAATAATTTATTACATTTAAGGAACAGATTAGAATATTTTAGTAGGCGTGACTTTAATAATTTTAGAGCAATAGCTTTTTTAATTCAATGAGCAGATTAGAATATTTAGGAGGCACGACTTTAAGAATTTTGTGGCAATAACTTTTTTTAATTTAAGGAGCAGATTAGAATATTTTAGTAGGCATGACTTTAAGACTTTTGTGGCAATACTTTTTAAAATTTAAGGAGACGATTAGAATATTTTAGTAATATTTTAGACTTTAAGAATGTCGTGGTAATAACTTTTTTTAATTTAAGGAGTAGATTGGAATATTTTAGTAGGCATAACTTTAAGAATTTTGTGGCAATAGCTTTTTTAAATTTAAGGAGCAGATTAAAATATTTTAGCAGGCATAATTAATAATTTTGCTCTGCAATTGCTGGTTCTACTAAACGGCTTCCTTTACCTCTTGCGTGTATTGGCTACTTGGTTTGGACAACATTTAGCTTTTGCTGTGAAACTAAGGTAAACACTCAGATTAAATGCAACCTGGGTGGGTTACAGCTTTCATTACCAACTGGGAGTTCAGCTCTTTTCAGCTGATGTTCAAATGTACAGCGAATATATTTCTCAAAACAGTTTTGTTAACTTGGGGAAATCTTTTAAAATCAGGCATCTTCAGAAATTTTGAACAACGCAGTGGAACTCGTCCTGGGAATTGTTAAATGTATACAAGAAATAGTTGAAATCGTCGTAATTTCTTTGAGGGGAATATTCATCGCTCAATCAGTTCTGGACCACTTAACACAAAAAACAATGACCCCCCCCCAGCCCCGGAATGAAAAATCAAAATTGTCGGAAGCCTTGAAGTTCACTGGCTTTGAATGAGTAGCATAAAGTTGGTCAAATGATATGATTTCTATCGGATTACGGCTCTGCCCACACAACCACTGCGCAACTTGGGTGCAAAAATTCAACATTATTATATTTTCAAAAAATTACCCAAATGAAGGCGATTTTAAGAGATAACTCCGTAGTCCCAAGGACCCAAGTCCCTTCAGAACACAACTTCAAAGATGGACAAAACTAATGAGACATAAGTTTAACCTGACCTCGTCTAGTTAGTGATTCTTTTAATACATTATTAATAAAACGAACCACGAGGGTGTGTTTAACTGATATTCTAACATCAAATTGTAGCAATATTCTTCCAATACTGGTCCACTTGCATTCTCAACGATTGTCCGTCCTTTGTTAGGTCCGGGCTGGGGAAGGACCATTAGCTGGAACAGAATATTCGTTCAAAAATTAAAATTACTGGCAGAAATGAAAGGTTAAAACAAACTGTCGAATGAATGCAAAAACACGGCTTGCTGACAGTGTAGCATGTGCAGTTTAATCAGTAAGACATGTCAAAGGCTGATGGTGCTATTAGCTCTTCGTTTTTTAAAAATATTTTTCTCCCCGTTTCTAATTGTTTTTTAAAATGCCAATGCCTGTGCTTAGCCCTTTCCCTTTTGCACGATGATCCCAAACAGAAGTCATTGGAATTCTTACGCAACTGTGAAGGGCGACTTGTTCTACTCTTTCACTCCTAGACGTTCATCAATAGATGCCAGAAGGAAAAATGTGTGATATTAATGAAGAGCCGTGTAAAAATAGTCTCCAGTTTTAATCCTCTTGGGTTAGCCTTTCTACCTTCATATCCAGCCGGCCCCGAGTAAACGGCAAGATTCTTCACAAAACACGAAGAGAGTGGAAGAGAGAAAAATACATTTAACTTATTTAGGGTTATTTAATATTTGGAGGGAAGTTTATTTCCAATCACTCCCTGACAATTAGACACATTTAATCGATTACATTCCAAGAATGTTCTCAAGCCAACAGCCGCCGCTTGTTTTAATCTAACATTATATGGAACACAGATAAAAGTTAGTTGTGCATGTTTTGAGAAACGAATTGAAACTATTGTGTGAAGAGTCAAGATCGTTGGTAAAATGCATTATTTTTCTGTCAGGATATATTTTACAGTTTCTGTCCTCACCCACCAACAAACTGTCCGTATGTATCCACCTGTTACACATCCACCTCGTTCCAGCAATTGAGAACATGCTAAAGTATGGGTTCGCTTCCCTAAACCTTGATGCATGTCACAGACATGATAGCTGATTCCTTAAAGCGTGTTAACGTTGCATGGCAATCAACATATGTATTTCAACATCGAGAAGCGTCTACCAGTTTAGGCAGTAGCATGGACTGTGGAATATTTAACTCATAGTCAAGTTTCAACCACAGATTCCTCCCCCTCCTCCTTTATCATCGCCAGCAATCCCGCCGAATAAGACGGATGAACCTATATTTTGATTATAAATAAACAGTTTTAACCATTGTTACGCCACACAGTTAAATAATGCACACATCAATGATTTGTAAACTGTGACCAGATAAGAAGTAGAGCAGAGAACATGGATGACAATGCAATTTGGAAATACGCGGGGAGGGGGGGATTTTACATTGGGGGAAAAAAACAAGCGAAATTCATTGTATCCTAAAGTTCAAGAGATTTGTCGACAAGACAATATTCGTTCTGGCAAACGGGTCTAAGCCACACAAAAAATGATCAGCTTCATCCTTATTCAGGGGGAAAATCTGAAATCTTTACTTCTTTTCGCAGAGTGAGTTTCGGATGAGCAGAATTGCCCTTGGGGGTCAGGATGACCTTGGGGTCAGGATGACCTTTAAAAGAAAAAAACTGGCTGATATTTTTTGGCAATGTAGGCTACACAGAAACTAGAAGTAGGTAGTTGTTAACTTCGAACAAAAAACAAGGGCATCTCGACATCACCCTAACTCCGAATGGATCGTGTTGTCGTTTTGGGGTATCTGAATCCAGTGAGGCCGAGGGAAGCGTTTCAAGATTGATGCAGGATTGGCACAGATAGTGATGGTCCCTTTACAGGGAGGGACCAGTTACTTGTTCGTATAAAGGTTATTCATATAGGCAGCAGGGTTACGAGGGAAGGTGGAAGAGGGGAACCATCTCAGTTGCTGTAGCAGAGAGTCGGAACGGACAGGACAGGCCGAATGGCCTCCTTGTGTGATTCGACAGATTTCTCTGCTGGAATGACGCAAGAAGCGATTTTCACTCTCCCCATTAATCATTCCCACTCAAAAGCGTGCAAATGGTAAGATTTTAAATTCTGTGTTTCACAAGAAGGTAGCTAACATGTGTATGCCAGTGTGTATGTCAGACAATTTTACAATTGATGTTATATTACACTGGGGCATTGCGAGAATGTGTGTGTGTTGGGGGGGGGGGGGCACATATGAAACCTCTGGTCACGTAGCACATCCAGATATCAGTGATGTATACACAGCGAACACCCAATATCTAATGGACCAACAAAAAAAAGCTAATGACACGAACTACATTCTTGCTTCAGGTGGTTTTGCAAGAGAGGGAATTGGGCCACAAAGAATTTGACCGTGTGCCATATTATAGTGTGACAGTTAATTCTCCCAGTTCCCTCAATGTACTAAAAAATCAATTCTCCCCCTCATCAAAGTATGAATGGGTGCAGACCAGCCTCGAACTTAACTCCAGAACTGGAAGTCAGATTGGAACTGGAGATCAGGTCATTGACCTGAAATGTTTGCTCGGTGTCTCTCTTCACAGATGCTGCCAGACCTGATCAGTATTTCCAAAATTTTCTGCTTTCATTTGAAATTTCCAGCCTCTTTATTTTGTTTTTGCTAAACTTAACTCCGCCCGTTTTCCAATTGACTCACCTTAATCAGATGTTTCACACTTTGTAAGGAAAAAAAAAAAATTCATAATTGAATTGAGTGACAGGGTCTATGTACATTGTATGTACAAATTACTCAGCAACCTTTGCCCTGGCTACATTGGCTACACTTGCGCTGGATTCATGTGGTCATTTTGTTTAGGTTACATTTAAATACAACTGCAACTGATGCAGATTTAACATTGGTTGCATACATGTCGGGCGGAGAGAATTTCTGGGATACATTAAAAGTTCAGTGTTAATGAGAAACTCTGAAAACTTGAGAGTCCGGGCCTCCCCAGTAATGGGGCTATCGAAGGACACAACAGGAAACGTACATCTAGCCCGGTGAGCAACCTGATTTAGACAATGGTCCCGGACTAGAAAGCTCTGTGCCAGTGTTCCCTAATACTGTTGTATTGCATGTTACCTGATGTGGACAAAAGGTAAAATAAGTTGCATTTATACAGCTCCTTTTAGGACCACAAGATGCCCCCAAAAGAACTTTACAATGCAGGGCATTCATCACATCTGCTCTCTGAAATAGGCAGGAAAGATCCCCCACCATTTCAAAATCTAAACCCTAACCACAATTCACTCAAAAATTGCTTCCTGTGAAGAAAAAAAAAATCAAAAATCCATATATAATGTACCATCCAAAATGCTCTTCCAACATTGCTTGTGAATGGTAACTGGGGTGGAAGGTATGGCCAATTTTGTCGTAACAACTGGCCCAGCCAAAATGAACAGCTCAGCACAGATAAAGGATTAAACCTAGGGAAATTATCTTCAATGTCCTAACCAATGATCACGGCTCAGTAAACAAAATTAAAGCAGATTTGTGTTCATTAGCACCTTGCTGCATTTGGGAGCTTGGTTTGCACATTGGCTGCCGGCTGAGTTTCACTTCAAAAGTACTTGATTGACTTTAGAGCCATATGGGTAACCCTGGTGTAATGAAAGGTGCTAGAGGGATGTAAGTCTTTCTTGGGATGTAGTAAATAGCAGTGGGCACATTGCGTTCCCAAAAACAGCAACAAGACACCATTGCCCAGATTATTTGTTGTTATTGACTTGAACAAATGGGCTGATGGGTTCTCTTGTATTCAACTGAGATGGTGGATATGGCTTCATTTTAAAATCCTCATTTGAAACATGGAAACATTGAAAATAGAAGCAGGAGGAGGCCATTCACCCTTTCGAGCCTGCTCCACCATTCATTATGATCATGGCTGATCATTAAGTTCAATCCCTGATCCTGCCTATCCCCCATATCCCTTGAACCCTTTAGCCCTAAGAGCTATCTCATTCTTTCTTGAAATTACACCATGTTTTGGCCTCAACTACTTCCTGTGGTAGTGAATTTCACAGATTCACCGCTCTCTGGGAGAAGACATTTCTCCTCACCGCAGCCTAAAAGGTTTATCCCTTATCCTTAACCTATGACCCCTAGTTCTGGCCTCCCCCAGCATTGGGAACATTCTTTCTGAATCTACCCTGTCTAATCCTGATGGAATTTTGTAAGTTTGTGTGAGATCCTCTCTCACTCTTCTAAACTCCAATGAATATAATACTAACCAACTTAGCCTCTCCTCATATGACAGTCCCACCATCCCAGGAATCGGCCTGGTAAACCTTCGCTGCACTCCCTCCATAGCAAGAACATCCTTCCTCAGAAAAGGACACCAAAACTGCTCACAATACTCCAGGTATGGCCTTACCAATGCCCTATACAATTGCAGTAAAACAGCTCTATTTTTATACTCAAATCCTCTTGCTATGAAGGCCAGCACACTCTATCAATGGAGGACTCCCTCAGCATTATGTATCTACATCACTGGAGTGGTGTTGTTTTCACGGCCTTCTGATTCACTGGCTACCACCAAAGCATTGCTAACAAGTACAAAACAAAGGATGATATGGCAATCATTCTACAGCCATATGACATCACGCATATTGCTGTATTGCTATTTTCCTGTTCCCATATAACCGCAGCGTCTAATATTAACCAGGCAAATTGTAAAATTAAGTTCTCAGAAGGTCCAACCTTGACTGGTTGTTCTGTGAGCTTATTCAGTGAGCAACTGAAGGCTATTGGTCAGAACCACCCTCGCTTTAATCCTTTATCTGTGCTGAGTTAGTTGATCTCAGCTGCAGCAGTTGTTATGGCAAAACAATTGATTTCAACTTGACCAGGCTAGGTTGGTGAAATTGGCCATAATTGCCACCCAGTTACCATTCACAGCCGATGTTGGAAGAGCATTTGAGGATGTACAGTTATGGGCTGCTGCATTACAAATAGATTTTTGAATATTTTGGTCTTCACAGGAAGCATTTGAGTGAATTATGATTAGGGTTTTGGTTTTAAAATAAAACCAATTTGTATAGGTGGAAAAAGAAAGTCTATGGGTTGCAAGCATTGAAGAATGAGCCAGTTTAGAAAATGCCTCAACTTAGTGTCCATTTCAGATTTATACAAGGGGAATCATATGGGGGTGGTGGAATGCATTAGTTAGGACAACAGGAACATAAACAGTTATAATAATAATATTTATCTTTTTTTTTTCTTTTTTTTTAAATGGAAATAATTTTTATTCAAAAATTTTCACAGATTATCACAACAGAAAAATAGAACCCGCCCCCCTTTACGCAAATAATAAAACAACAAGAACAAAAGTGCATAAATAAACAAATAAACGTTAAACAGTAAACAATAGTGCATCCCCTCCCCGGGTTGCTGCTGCTGCTGACCATCTCCTAACGCTCCACCAGGAAGTCTAGGAACGGCTGCCACCGCCTGAAGAACCCTTGCACAGATCCCCTTAAGGCAAATTTCACCTTATCCAATTCAATAAACCCTGCCTTGTCGTTAATCCAGGATTCCATGCTTGGGGGCCTCGCATCCTTCCACTGAAGCAGAATCCTTCGCCGGGCTACCAGGGACGCAAAGGCCAGAATACCGGCCTCTTTCGCCTCCTGCACTCCCGGCTCGTCCGAAACCCCAAATATTGCGAGCCCCCAGCTTGGCCTAACCCTGGAATTCACTACCCTAATAATATTTATTAGTGTCACAAGTAGGCTTACATTAACACTGCAATGAAGTTACTGTGAAAATCCCCTAGTCACCACACTCCTGCGCCTGTTCAGGTACACAGAGAGAGAATTCAGAATATCCAATTCATCTAACAATCATGTCTTTCGGGACTTGTGGGAGGAAACCGGAGCACCCGGAGGAAACCCAGGCAGACACGGGGAGAACACGCAGACTCTGCACAGACAGTGACTCAAGCAGGAATTGAACTGGGACTCTGACGCTGTGACTCAACAGTGCTAACCACTCTGCTATTTGGTGGCTTCAGTCAAACAATTAATATTCACGCCATTGTGATAAGAAAGATTATTTTCATACCACCAAGTGTCTGCTGAAAATCCTTCTTGGGTGAAGGATAATCAGTTTTCCTGCTGATGAGCCTATATGGGAATACGTGAGAAGCATCGACCCTCTACTTCGCAGGAATACGTTAGCAGTGTAAAAGGGAAAACCCATGGCGGAGGAAGCAATGTTTTTAACCAAGACATATTTCCTGACTTGCAGCTGGATGGAGCAAATATGTCGGAGGTCAAGTTTTGGAACTGAACATTGACTTGAAAGAAAATACAGCCAAAAACAATTAAGTCAGCAAACAATAAAAGAAAATGGCATTCCATTTATTATTTTCTGCGATTTTTCAAAGGGGAGCAATGAGTTTGAATTAAGTTAAGATTGCTTTTATTGTTACTCTATAAGTTCACTTGCTGTAGGTAGAAGAAAATCAGCTTAATGATACATAATTGGCCTCTATTCACCAAAAGGCTCTCCTTCCATCTGATTGGATTGCAGGCATGCAAAAAACACAGTATCCAGTTTGGATCATAAAGTTACTGTTCATGTTGTTACCTCTCACATTATACTGTGATTTAATTCAATGCTGGACATTACATATGCACTGCCATGGAAGAACACTCAATCCACTTGTGGGAGTAACCACTTCTGCCGTACCCAGAAGAGTATCTGAGATGAGTATCAGGATATTGCGAGGCCTGGATAGAGTGGATGTGGAGAGGATGTTTCCAGTTGTAGGAAAAACTAGAACCAGAGGGCACAATCTCAGACTAAAGGTACGACCCTTTAAAACAGAGATGAGGAGGAATTTCTTCAGCCAGAGAGTGGTGAATCTGTGGAACTCTTTCCCGCAGAAGACTGTGGAGGCCAAATCACTGAGTGTCTTTAAGACAGCGATAGATAGGTTCTTGATTAATAAGGGGATCAGGGGTTGTGAGGAGAAGGCAGGAGAATGGGGATGAGAAAAATATCCACCATGATTGAATGGCGGAGCAGACACGATGGGCCTAGTGGCCTAATTCTGCTCCTATGTCTTATGGTCTTATGTTAACATTTCATTTCTTGGTTGTGATGCTCGCCATAATTTAATTGCCCTGTAACGCTTGTCAGGACTTATGTATAAGCAATGACAATCTTGGTAAATGGAGAGTATCTGATGCCCAAGGAATGTTACATCTGCAAGGATCCAGCATTAACAGGGATGGGAGAAAGTTGGGGAATGTAAAGAGCTCAGATGATTCATCTTGAAAGGTTCAAATATTGGAACAGTCTCAGTTGTCACTTCAGCTCTTTTGAAGGCAGTTATCACACTTTATGCATATATTCTAGCTCCAAATTCTGTACCCACTGTTGGGCAATCTCTGATATTGTTAAAAATGAATGAGCCGCCACACAAGGATTGGGGGAATTAGAAGGATTTAGCCACACATGTATTATGATAGTTGTTTTTCCCTGTCTTGCTGGTATAATACAGTTCAACCTCATTTTAACAACAGGAAGATGAATGCTTGGTGGGGGTGGTGGGTGAAATTAATAAGTAAAAGTTGAGTCAGTA
Source organism: Scyliorhinus torazame (assembly GCF_047496885.1). Lineage (NCBI taxonomy): Eukaryota > Metazoa > Chordata > Chondrichthyes > Carcharhiniformes > Scyliorhinidae > Scyliorhinus > Scyliorhinus torazame. Next base: position 29,574,647 of record NC_092724.1, read on the forward strand.
TGGTGCTTTGTACTCTCCTACCTTCAAATTTGATTAATTGGAAGTGGAAAATATGAATTGTTTATAAATCCTTCTTAGGATTAGGAAGTCATTTCCATTACAATTAATAGAACAAAAATCATATACAGGGGAAAAAAAGCCTTTCTTAATCTTAAGCAAAATTATCTAGATGTTAAATGAAGTTGTCTGTTTTACATGTGGCAGCAAAATATTGATTATGTGTTATAACTAGTCATAGGATTTGATACTGGAAAGATTGTTGGTACTTCCCTCATAATACACAGCAATTTAATCCTATAAAATATGCGGAAAATACTTGCATCTATTGAGCACCTTTGCCAACCAACTGATATCTTAAAACAGTTTATAGCCAATGCAGGTTGAAGTGTGGTCACTGTTGTAATGCAGGAAATGCAGAAGTCAATTTGTGCACAGAAAGCACCCACACACAGCAATGTGATCATGACTAGATAATCTGCTTTTGTGATGTTGATTAAATATTGACCAGGACACCAAGGATGACTCTCCCCGTTCTTCTTTGAAATAACCTATTGGATCTTATATGTCCACTTTGGAAAGAAGACAGGGCCTCAGTTTAATGTTCATTTAAGGAGGGGGGGGAATGAGGAGAATCCTTTTAACATGGCGGTTGTTATGACCTGGAAGGCGTTGCCTAAAAGGGTTGTGGGAACAAATTCAATAACTTTAAAAAGAATAATGGATATATCTTGAAAAGGAAGAAAAATGGAAGGCTATGGGGAACGAGCAAAGGGGCGGAGGAGTAATCAGAAAGCTCTTTCAGAGAGCTGGCCTGGGTACAATGGGTCAAATGGCCTCTTTTTTTCCTGGATGTTTCCTTGATTAAAAAAAAAGTTGCCAGAAGAACAGTTCTGCCCAGAGTTCTAAAATTAGCTGTCAATCAAAAGCTGTCTTTGGTACATTTTTCAAACTAAAGTGGATAGTGCAATAATTACATTAAACAAAACACGTTTGGTACTCCGCACAGACTCATTGCATGTACACATAATGCAATCATCCATTTTCCATGCTGTCAATTTCTTTTCTGCACAGCTATTACATCCTTTGAAAAATGTGATTGTAAAGTCTGCCTTGTCTGGCACATATTGTTTTGGTGTTGTTTCATAATGTATCAGGTTAGGGCCAAATATTTCAGATGGGAATTGTACATTCAAAATACCTTAGATCAAGGGGATATGGGTATCGTGACATCCCATCCCAAATACCTGGGGACTTTAACTTGCCCTTTCTCTTTTTGGATGCAAATGGATGTGCTGTGTACACATCATTTTAAAATTAGAACAAAGCCATTTCAAAGTAAAATCTGGGTAGTATATTCTCACGGAAAGGTAGTGGAATTCGGGAACCTTCTCTCCAATAGGCTGTGGAAGCTAGGTCAATTTAAATTTTCAAGGCCGAGATTGATAAGTAAAAGTGTTGAGGGCTATGGAACGAAGTTGGGTAAATGGAGTTCAAATGCATGTTAGCCATCATCTAATTTAATAGCGGAACAGGTATGAAGAGTTGAATGGTCTCATATTTCAAAGTTCTTTTTCAGTTTTTGTTATCTAAAATTTGGATTTTTGATATCAATTGCACTATACAAATGATTAGTTGTACAGTTTGGGCAAATATTCTAGGAAATTATCTATGTACAAATTAGAAGACTTAAAAATATTTTTTCTTTTCTGTACAAGGATGATAATAATATTAAATGTAATAGGAATAACGTAAGTATTGCACCTCTTTGTTGAATCAATGTCACTACAGTTCATACAGAATTTAATTACATAATATTTAAACATATGTCTTGATTAACCTTTGCTGTTCTATCTTCCCCCAATATTATCTGAAAGATAATTGGAATTGGAAATGCAATGTCCTGTGTTTCTGGGGTGTTTGTTTCATGTAAGGATCCCTTGGATTTGTACTAAGGCTTAACCTACAGTTAACACCATGCTTCGGTGGACTGCTTGCGATGTGTTTAATAAGCTAGCATACAGTGTCTTAAACTGCATTAAATTAAATTAGAATGTTGTCTGAACAGTGTAAAAAGAAACATAATAATAAAGCTTTCTCCATCTCTGTTGGAGTTCGAAAACTGAATTTGCGTTGTTTATTAACTGCTACTGCAAAGAAATTTAAATAAGTGACCCAGATATTAGGAGATAAGCGGTATTTAATACATTTGTGATTTGTTTTGACTTGAGCTGAAGTGTACTAAATTAGTGCCATTAAGGTTAAACTCCGAGTTCACATGTCCTCAGACACTTTAATGCTGCTTAATTACCACAAAGGTATTGAATAATTGAATAAATCTGAATTCCTGTTGAAAATTGCAGTGTGCATCTTTCCTATTGAGACTCATTCATTCAACTGCAGTACGATCGGATTTTGAAAACCAGGAACTAGTCATATTAAAGCCCATAGCAGAGAAAGATATCAAGTGTATATCAATATTTTATGCCTCTGTATAGAATAGTAGAGAAGCTGCTCATCTGCACAATACATGTCTTTGCCACCAGTTCAAACAAGAGCATTGTCTTAACTGCATCAGGCACAATCTGTGCATTTTTAGGCTCTGTTGATTGAAAGTTCCGTCTTTTTTATGCATATAAATACTGCCTTGGTTGTTTATGTACTCAGGTTTTAACAGTTTTGAGAACAATGGCCAACAAACCCATTTAACTTGTATTCTGGTCAATTATTCTGTTGCCGTCACATTTCATCTCGCGATATAAGAAATTGTAAAAATGCAAGTTGACATAAAAATGGAATTAAAATGCTTTAGTTCATCTTATTTTCTTATATAATCAAAATAATACAGAGTCCAGTCCTGAAGTCTACAAATGTATGATCCTTTTCCTCTAAATCTCAGTTTTTTTGCAAATAACTTAGCATAAACAAAATCCAGGAACTGAAATAGTTATTGACCTTTTATCTTACCCACAATTCTAATTACAGTGCTGTCCTTTCAGCACTTATCTTTATTACCAGCTCGACTCAAATGATTATTGCTGAATTATGTGCCACACAAGCTAAGCTGTGCAATATCACAGCTTTTTTCCCACTTTGCTCAGTTTGGCTCCTTTAATTTCATTTTGGCTATCGTAGCATTGCAATGAATCCCACAGAGCAACAAACTTTAGAATGTAAAATGTGGCAGGTGAATTATATTCTTCTGGTGAAGAATTTTCCAAATTAATGTTCATGGAAGAAAATAGCTGTATTATGGATTAATAAAATGACACCTCACCCTGTAAATCAACATACATTAAGGACGGAATTTTCTGAATGCCATTTTGGGCAAGAAAATGGGAGCGATTCCCGTTAGCCCTGGCGGAGCGCACCGGGCCACAATTTTCAGGCCCTGAGAAGAATTGTTTCCCCTACATGAAAAATTCCGCGCCTGAGACACGAGGCGTCTGATTCGCCTGCCCCGGTGGTCATCAATGAAGGGGGCGCTGTTTTTAAACAGCTCAACAGCATTTGCTCTCATTCAAGCCAGGAGGATGGCAGTGAGGATGCCAGCTCCTAGATTTGCGAAGCCATTTGTCAGACGCCTTGGAAGAGAGGTGGGCTACAATATAGCCGTGGGCTGGCAGGACGCCCTCCAGCAATGTGACAATTCCCATCTGGGAGACAGTGCCAGCAATCGTCAGTGCCAGCAACCTGATCAAGAGGACAGGTGTGCAATGCAGAAAAAAGATGCTCCGATCAGCAAGGGTAAGTGCTCCCTGTCTCCTCTCCACTCTTGCGTCACCCCTTGGAATGTCACCCTCATGCCGCCACCTCACAGGGCCCCAGCATTCGACCTCCAACCGGCATCCTTAAATCCCCTCAGGCACTCCTCGCCAGAACCCTTCCTTGCGTACGCGCAGTGCCCACACATACCGGGTATCATTGACTTTTGACCTGCCAAGTGTCCAACTCACATCATCCCCATTTGTGTTTCTGCAGGAGATGCTCGCCAACAACCGCCGTGGGTGAGAGAAAATAGGCAGTGGGATGCCCGAGCTGAGGATCCTGACTCCGTACAAGGATAGAGACATGGAGCTCACAGGGGAGGAACAGGATTGGGCCTGCGCTGAGAGTGAGGTGGGCCTGCAAGAGAAAAGTGAGGAGCCACTGCACCAAAAGCCAGATGACTAGTCTCAAGTGAGCTCTGTGTAGTCCAAACCCATGACCAGGCCATTTACTAAAGCCATGCACTAAAGCCAGATGACGTTGAGGCTTCTAGAGCACGCTTCAGCTGCCCCTCCTTCTCATGGTGTAACGTAGGGTCCCACAAACACCCGGAGGGAGGAAGATCAGCTGGAGTACATCCCGAGGATTCCACCCAGAAGACCCTGTAAGTGACCAGCCAATCTGAATCCCCTCTTCCTGTGACCGGCATAATTCAGGCACAGCGGGCAGAACAGGGTAATGCGGCAACACCAGTGCCATCCGAGTGTAGGCCAGGGCCTTCTATGTCCCAGCCCTCTAGAGGACATTCACCAAGGGCATCGCAGGCAACAGGGTGTGAAAGGCAGCAGGGCACCTCTGATGTGCATCCTGGGAGCGCACCCAACCATAGTGGGAGAGTTTGCACATGTTAGGAATTGTAGGGGCACAGCGTGGGCATGGGAGGGGGGGGGGGGTTGTTGCATCGTCGGATAACATGATGGTGACACTCCATGGAATTGGAGACGATAAGGTCATCCCTAATCCTCCTGCCCATACACACCTCGCCCCCACCTGGCCGTCATCCTTCAGATCCTGAGCAGCAATTTCTTCAACTCTCTGTTGAATGTCTTCCTTACCTGAGGACAGGTGCCGCTCCTCCAGGTCTTCCTCATCAAAGTTGTTGCCTTGCTGCAGAGCCAGGCTTTGTAGGACACAGCACACCACCACGATGCAGGAGACCCTCGGGGAGCTGTACTGGAGGGCTCCACCCAACCTGTCATGGCAACGGAAATGCATCATCAGGAGATTGATGCACTGCTGTATCACAGGTCAGGTGGCACTGTGAACCTCGTCGTACCAGGCGTCTCTGACCCCCGCACTGGCATCATCAGCCAAGACCTCAGGGGATATCCCTTATCCACTACAAGCCAGCCCTGCAGCCTGGGGTGACCCTGAAAATGCCAGGGATCTGCGATTAACCGTTGATGTAACTATCATGCTCGCTCCCCGGAATATGTGCGCACACCAGCTGCACATATCGGGAATGGAACCCTTTCCTGTTTATGAATGGGATTCCCTGATGCCACAGGGTGCGTAGAGCAACACGGGTGTAGTCGTTCTCTGCCTGCAAATCAAAATGAATAAAGTCCAGATCCCTTGCAAAGGCGGATGCACTTATGGATGAGATGCCACACAGGTGGAGCCCTGGAACGGCCCCGTTGAGTAAAAAGTGAGGGCTACCGTGACATTTATGGCCACAGGGGACGGGTGCCCTCCACTGCCACATGGCGCTCTGTCTGCTAGGATGTGGCACAGGTACTGTACTGTCTCCCTGATGAGGCGGAGTCATCTACGACACATATTGTCCGACAGCTCCGAAAAGGAGATTTGAGTCCCAAACACCCTCAGTCTTCTTCTGTTCCTTTGTGCCCCCTGCACACCTGCTGCTGCTTCTGGCCCCTGTGCCTGCCCTGTGGCCCCCTGCTCTCCTCCTGCTGGGTCTTCCCTGGGTGCTGCCACATGTTGCTGCTGGAATCTATGCTCCCCCAGGGCTATAATATGCAGAATAGCCAAGACCACTGGTTCTATACCGATATCGATTGGTTACCTGTGAGGGATGAGAGACAGAGCTAGAGTCAGGCTGGTGTCACAACCGGACAACATCAGTACCTCTCCTGACCCAGTGGCCTCCCAGACAGAGAAGCATCCAGTCCCAGCCCGTAGCTGGCAGCTACCGCTCACTCAGAGCTCAGGTGCCCTCCCATCTCTATTGAAGACTGGCCCGGCCTATGCCCGCGCCCAGTCAGAGATGCCTTTGGCCTTATTTGTTTCTCCCCTTCCTTATTCTCTATATCACTGGTGGTTCTGATAAGAGGGTTACATGCTCACACATTCCTAATGGGCAGGGTCAACTGGACGGTGATGGCCGGCTTGCGGGCTTTGGATCCTGACTATTAGGCACTGGGGTTCAGCATGTAAGCAAGTCCAGTGCCTCTCGATCCCGTGCATCGAAGCACTTAGCCCTGAACCCTGAGTATTCATCCCATTCCTTGACATTGAGACTGTGGGCAGCTGACATTGCTAAGGGTTAACTCTTGATGGCCAATTAGTTTGACTAGCATGAGTCTCAGGAATGTTAGCGGGCACAATTACCTTATGCTTCAGGGATAGGCAAAGATTATAGGCACCCGTCTTACTCACACACATACACCCCCACCAACACCCCCCACCCCACCTGGCCCACCCCCCCAATCTCGGCACCATGTACCCAGTCAATTAGGCCCAGCTGCCTGACTGTTATGACGCCTCACAACATAGTACCCCAAAAGTGCAAAAGGAGGACATTCGGCCCATCAAGTCTGCACCAACCAACTCCCCCGCCCTATCCCCACAACCCCATGTTAGCATGGCCAATCTACCTAACCTGCAGAACTTTGGACTGTGGAAAGAAAGTGGAGCGTCAAGAGGAAACCCACGCAGACACGGGGAGAACATGCAAACTCCACACAGGCACGCAAGGTCGGAATTGAACCTGGGTCGCTGACGCTTTGAGGCAGCAGTGCCAACCACTGTGCCACTGTGCCTCCTGCAGATACAGTGTACCACAATGATACAGATGGCAAACTAGCGCAGCCCTAAAGGAACTTTGAAACAACAGACTGCAGACTTCAGGATCACACACTTCAATCATGACCCCCATCCCGGACCCCCCCCCCCCCCCACGCCCCCCCCCCCCCCCCCCCCCCCCCCCCCCCGGGTCACCCCTGAGACCGACACTCCCAGCAGCTGGTCAGCATGCTCAATTCTCTTGGTCTCCCTGGTGCTAGGTGGAGACGGTGGTGCTCACCTCCTTCCTCCCTCTTGGAGGTCATCGCCAGGTTCCCATTTTAAAAAAGCAATAGCAGTTTGCGCCGTCCAGATGTCATGCCTGGTGGGTGGGAAGATTCGATGATGGTTGAAGATGCAATGTGAACCACACTGTGTATATTGCAATGGATTCAAATTCATGCAAATCAGGTTTACACCCTTCCTGGGCATGAACCTGATCGCATCATTACAAAGGACCCAGGAAGATCACGTTCCAAAATCCCGGCGGCGCAAATCCTGTTTTTGCCCTCCTGCAATATGTAACGGTCATCACGGGATTTGCGCATGCCGTAAACGAGCCCGTGAAACCCCACCTTTCATTTCTTATCTCGACTGAGAAACAGCAGGGTGGGAAAATCTTCCAGAATGCCCCGAGTTGCTGGATCCTCTAGGCAGAAGCTTTGAAGCAGGTCACCTACTCCACTTGGCTGGCAAACATGGCATGGCATGCAAGTGAAGAGATCTCAGAGATTGGAGCAAGGTAAACTAAAGATCAAGGCAAAGTAAAAGCAAGGAAATTGGCAATTCTATTTTGAAAGTAGAACTGGACATTTTCCCCAGGACGATTTCAGTGAGTATGGGAATTGTAAGTTAAATCTTAATCGCACAACGCTGCATTTAAGGTCCAATTTCCTCAGTGTTGGGATAACTTTCTATTTCCTTGTTTTTTTTTTGATGTTCTGTAATTGTGAATTGAAAATGGTTTTCTGCCTTAAAGCCGTGACTATATTTTAATAGGAATTAAGTGGCTGTAAAGCATTTTGGGGGGGGGGGGGGGTCCTGATGTCAGAACTGACGATACACAAATGTAACTTATTTCACTTCAACATTCCCTATTTCCAACTTAAATATCAAAGATAACTTAGAATACATTTTGAGAAGGATCTCCAGAATGTTTCTTATCAATTGCATGGCTGTGATTTTCCATTTTAAATTTATTAGCTCTGTTATTTATAGTTTACATACCACAAAGGAGATCTCGCTCTGCAAAGTATTATTCTCATTACAGACCAAGGGCAATGAAAATCTATAGCTGCTTGTGAAAAAGATTTTTGCTATTTCTGAAGATGTTCTACTAATATCTATGTAGGCCAGTAATATTGTGCAAAGGTCTCTTCAGTGTATAACCCGAGCACTACATGTGAAAACATGTATTTTGAATGCTTATGATGTAAAATATATTGGAATATGATGATTGGAATGCTCCAGCTGCTGTGCCACCCTACATTTTTCATCAAAATACTTACAGGCAATTTTTATCTCTGTGTGCCCACCAGAATACTATTTAAAGAGTTGCCATTTTATTTCTCAATGTGTTACATTCTATGTGGTGTCACACAGATACAAGGGGACACAAGGTGTCAGTTGGCATTCATTAGCTTTTCAAATTAATGATGTCTGATAAAAGATTTCAAACATTTCTGACACTGCTGAACATTCTTAATTGTTTTTTTTAACCCATATCCAGTTTGTCTGGATTGAATCCTTTCCTTTCCAGCTGAAGCTGCAGTTCAGCATAACAATCTTATACCATTTTCAACAAAGCCTTCCATGATTTATCAAAGCTGCGCAAACAGTTTCTGGGCGATATCTTAGGATTCGGTATGGACAGAGGCTGAAAGGAGGGGTCTCCAGCTTCTCGTGAGACCTGAGAAATAAGGACCACTGGACATTAGCCAGTGGCGGCATTGCTGACCCCTGTGGACCTCATAGTACAGAACGTTTTCTTAACTTTTCTCCAACGAAGCAATAGTGTCAAGCCCATGAGTTAATCAATATCATCAAAGAATCAAAAGTTCATATCCGAGGTCGTAGGAGGCTCTGCTCTTCAGAGCTGAGTGTGCGAGTGAATGGTGAAACCGAGGCAGGCTTGAGCTATTGCCTCAAAATCAACTCACCATTCTGAATGCAGACGTTTTATGATGCGGCAATAAATAGGAGAGGGGAACAAAAATAAATATTCACCATGTAAAGTTTGCACTGAAATCGATCTTTGCTTGTATTTGCTCTCGCAGCGCATGTAAAATTGTGGGGCTAAACTTGTGAAGCAACGCACGCTTTAGGAAAAGGTTAGTGAGGAAATGCAACTGAAATTTCACGTACGAGGCATTGGTTAAATCTCAACTGTTCCCTCTTGGGTTATTTTCCCGTCCTCTGCTACTGCTACTGTTCATTGATGCCATTGACAATTTCAACATTACTATGGAGTTCAGCATGGCCCTGCTGTTATTGATCGTTGCCATGGAAATTGTGCCCAGCCAATTGGAAAATGTACTAACGCATATACTTAATGAATCTGCAGGATCATTGTTTGTGACGAAAAAGAGATACTGCAGAAAGCTCAATTTCAGTCTCACGCAGAAACTAATGGGTCTAACAAGGGAAGCTTTGCCCCGTTTTCTTTGTAAAGCACAATCAATTGCCCACTTCAGCTCTGCTATGCGCCAAATAAAACCCCATCTTCTTCACAAATATACATCACAGGTCAGAGATTTGTCCGTCCTTCCACCCACATCGACAATACTAAATGGGAGCTGCAAAGGTTTAACAACAAACTCACAAGTTGGTTCTCATCAAGGTGAGGGATATCAGTGCCAAGAGATGGAAGATTTTTCCACCTTGGGCAGTCTCAGTCTCTGTTCACGATAGTGCAAAACAGGTGATGGGAGCAGAAAATAGGCTGCTTTTATATCAGTTCATTTTCTGATACCAGTGCTGCCACCCAGGAAAAAAACCCTGACTATTTTTGAGTAATTCTATGGAACTGAAGCAGCCATGATAGGCTGATACCTTTGTTCACTTTCTTTAATTTCTAACTTATTTCCATCCGCTCATTTATTTGCCTATATAAAACAGGCACTGGGGTTAATAGGTGATGCACGATCAATTAAACTCAAAGACAAGGGTGTAACATAGCTGAAGGCTTTAATAGACTAGATCTGTTCCCCAGCAGCTTCGGTACAGAATGAGGGCTGCTGGGACGGCACCTGTTCTTATACCCCGCCTGTAAGGGCGGAGCTACATACCAAACAGCCAATGGTAAACTCCTAGGTTTACCCAATAGTCTACAGTCTCTCGGGTACTGCAATACCTGATAATACCACACTCAGCCCCTGTTAAAAAAGAGTCCGGCGGGGGTGGTGGCCAGTGGGTACAATTTCATTTAACATGGTATGATCAGATATGGAGGTACCGTGATAACTCATTACAGGGTTGTCGAGAATATTTACAAGCGTGGAAGATACATACAGTCAGTGTTCATTTACAGTTACAGTGTAGCAATCAGTCGGTCGGGTGGCCTGGTCGTCCTCCTGGATCGTCTGAGCCTTGGTGGTGATTCTGGTGGGGGTCTGGGCGTCTGCGACTCCGGGAGCGTGGCTTCGTCCTCCATGGCAGCTTCATCAGCCCTAGACGGCGCTGGTGGGGCAAACGGTTGACACGAGAGGGGGGCGCTTGTAGGGGGCGTCGGTGGGTGGGATAGCCTAGGTAGGAGCGGCGGGAGGACCGGCCCTCCAGTGAGGTGCTGTGGGGGGGAGGGGGTGGGGGTAATGGTTCGGGTGCGCGTGGGGTTCCAGCGGGCGCTGCCGGCCATCAGGGAACGCCACGTAGGTGTACTGGGGGTTAGCGTGCAGCAGGTGGACCCTCTCGACCAACGGGTCCGACTTGTGCGCCCGCACGTGCTTCCGAAGCAGGATGGGTCCGGGTGTCGCTAGCCAGGTTGGGAGCGAGGTCCCGGAGGAGGACTTCCTGGGGAAGACAAGGAGACGTTCATGAGGTGTCTGATTGGTAGTTTTACAGAGCAGCGACCGGATGGCATGGAGGGCCTCTGGGAGGGCTTCCTGCCAGCGGGAGACGGGGAGAGTCCTGGACCGTAGGGCCAGTAGAACGGTCTTCCAGACCGTTCCATTCTCCCTCTCTATCTGCCCGTTTCCCCGGGGGTTGTAACTAGTCGTCCTGCTTGAGGCGATTCCCTTGCTGAGCAGGAATTGACGCAGTTCGTCGCTCATAAAGGAGGACCCCCTATCACTGTGTATGTACGCGGGGAACCCGAACAGTGTAAAGATACCCTGGAGGGCCTTGATGACAGTCGTTGTGGTCATGTCGGGGCAGGGGATAGCGAATGGGAATCGGGAGTACTCGTCAATCACGTTCAGGAAATACGTGTTGCGGTCGGTGGAGGGGAAGGGGCCTTTGAAATCCATGCTGAGGCGTTCAAAGGGATGGGAAGCTTTAATCAGGTGCGCCCTCTCTGGCCGGTAGAAGTGCGGTTTGCACTCCGCGCAGATTTGGCAGTCCCTGGTGACTGTCCTGACCTCCTCGATGGAGTAGGGCAGGTTGCGGGTCTTGATAAAGTGGAAAAAATGAGCGACCCCCGCGGGACAGGGCATCAGGAGGCTCGTTTAGCTTCCCCGGACGGTACAAGATCTCATAGTTGCAGGTGGAGAATTCTATCCTCCACTGTAAGATCTTGTCGTTCTTTATCTTGCCCCGCTGTGCATTATCAAACATGAACGCCACCGACCGTTGGTCAGTGAGGAGAGTGAATCTCCTGCCGACCAGGTAATGCCGCCAATGTCGCACAACTTCTACTATGGCTTGCACCTCTTTTGCGACCGAGGAATGGCGAATTTCTGAAGCATGGAGGGTACGGGAGAAGAAGGCCACAGGTCTGCCCGCTTGGTTGAGGGTGGCGGCCAGAGCTACGTCGGACGCATCGCTCTCAGCCTGGAAGGGGAGGGACTTGTCGATGGCGCGCATCGTGGCCTTTGCAATGTCTGCTTTGATGCGGCAGAAGGCCTGGCGGGCCTCCGTCGACAAGGGGAAGGTTGTGGACTGGATCAGGGGTCGGGCGCTGTCTGCGTAGTTGGGGACCCACTGTGCGTAATAGGTAATATTGAAAATAACAGATGGGAAGTTAAAGATCCCAGCTGGTATATTTTGAAGTTTTTCAGAATCATTGGGGAGGATTCTCCAATAATGGGGCTATGTCCCCATGCCAGCGTGAAAAGCGGCGCCAACCACTCCGACGTCAACCGTCTCTGATAATGGGGAATGCTCCCGTTCCTAGGGGGCTAGGCTGGCACCGGAGTGGTCCCCGCAGCTCCAGCCGGCGTGGAACGGCCCGCATAAGTTCGAGCATGCGCGGAACGGCCAGAGTGATTCCACGCATGCACGTGGGTTCCCTTCTCCGTGCTGGTCCCCGAGCAACAGGGCGGAGCCCTACAGAGGCCTAGCATGGAGTAAAATAGGCCCCCACGGAACCAGCCCGCCTGCTGATCGGTAAGCCCCAGTCGCGGGCCAGGCCACCGCCCCTCCTCCAGGACGGCCTCCGCTGACTCACCTTCCAGGTCCCGCCATGTGGGACCCAAGTAAACCACACCGGCGGGACTCGGCCAAACTCTTTGGCCACTCGGCCCAGCAGCGCCCGGAGAATCGCCGGGGGGGGGCCGCTGTCAGCAGCCCCCGACTGGCATGGCGGGAATTCCGGGGGTGCCCGCGAATCGGCGCCAGAGATTGGGGAAGCTGGCATTGGGCCGCGATTCTCTCGTTCCCCCCGGGGGATGCCCCCACCCGGCGCCGCGTCGGAGAATCCCGGCCATATTTCTCAATCAATTTTCAGCTTTTCGTTTTGTTTCTTTGCTATAATTTACTACCATGTGACGGTGCCAATTGCTGTGGTACAGCCATTTTATTTGGGGATTATCATGGTGATTCTATTGCAGCCTTTGCTTTTAGGAGAGGATAGTCAACAGGGTCATAAGGTTGGTTACGCAGCATTGCAGGGGCACTGCACTTACCTACCAATTCCCTCAAACCTACTAATAGCTCACTTAGACATCGGGGCACCCTTTCAAAATGGCTGCCCGGTCTCTAAGGAGCTGGTCTGGCCAGTGAGTTCAGCTCACTGTCGTGTTGGGTGTTCCGATACACAAATGAACCAACACGGTAATAGATGGTACAACTCTGTTTTATTATTCTGTACAATAATAAGTATTAACTTCTGGCTGTGGTTCGTACTTCACCAGCTAACCTGTGGACCCAGCCCTAGCACTATCTTAGTGAGGAACTCAGCACATGGTGTATGTCTGAGTGGCACGCTGTGAGCTCTGTGCTCTGAGCTATCTCCTGGTAGAATGAGCTGGAACTGTGGTGTTCCCTGTTTTATAGTAAAATGTGTGCTCTCACTGGTGATTGGCTGCGATGTTGTGTGTGTGTTGGTTGGTCCATCTACCTGTCCATCAGTGTGTGTGTGTGATTGCACCATGATATGTTAATATGGATATCATGACATCCCCCCTTTTCACAAGGATATGTGCCTACATGGTAATATATATTGGTGTGTACTGAGTGCATCTGAGTATGTGTGTGTAATATTTACAACATGTACATGAGGCTAAACTATATATATAGGAAGGTGTCAGGTGCAACATAGCAACGAGGTTGTACCACAAACAAAACAAGTGCAATCAGCAAATATCGAAAGAGAACTTCTGGAGCGACAAAAAAGAAACACGTTAACATTGTTGCACAACAATTCAGTGAGTCCAATGTGCAAACAGGCTCATAAATCCAGTCTATTAGGTGGGCAACAAATTCAGGTTGACTGCCTCAAGGGTGGGTCAGGATCCACCGGCTGAGGAAGGGGCCTGGCCACGGGCGAGAGAGGAATAGGCAGAGTGGCAGGAAGCTCAACGAAGTCGACATCAGGGACAACAGGAGGGCGTGGCACCGGTGCATGATCATGTAGCGAGTGCGGAAGCAGCCGAAGGGCCCGCCGATTACGCCGGCGAATGGAGCCATCAGGCAGGCGAACCAGGAATGAGCGGGGAGCCACGCGGGGGAGAACCTCGGCGGTTGCCGACCAGCCACCCTCCGGTAGGTGTATGCGGACGTTGTCTCCAGGCGCCAGGGCAGGAAGATCAGTTGCCCGAGCGTCATGTGCCACTTTCTGCTGAGCACGCTGCTGTTGCATCCTTTGCAGTACTGGAGCATGGTCGGGTTTAGGAACATGAATGGATGGCACAGTGGTCCTGAGGGTGCGACCTATCAACAGCTGGGCTGGCGAGAGGCCCGTGGACAGTGGAGCCGAGCGATAGGCCAGCAGGGCTAAACAGAAGTCAGATCCGCATCAGCAGCCTTGCAGAGGAGCCGCTTCACGATATGGACGCCCTTTTCCGCCTTGCCATTTGACTGGGGATGCAGAGGGCTGGACGTCACGTGTGTGAAGCCATATGAAGCGGCAAAAGAAGACAATTCTTGGCTCGCAAAACAGGTCCCGTTGTCAGACATGACGGTGAGCGGAATGCCATGGCGAGCAAAGTTTTCTTTGCATGCTCTGATGACAGCTGATGATGTCAAGTCGTGCAGGCGTATGACCGCCGGATAATTTGAAAAATAGTCAAATAGGGACGTAGTCCCTGCCGAGCGCATGAAAGAGGACCACACCCACCTTTACCCAGGGGGACGTGACCAACTCATGGGGCTGAAGTGTCTCAGGGGGTTGCGCCGGCTGAAACCTTTGGCAGGTGGGGCAGTTGAGCGCCATGTTAGCGATGTTGTCGCTGATGCCCGGCCAGTACACAGCTTCTCGGGCCCTCCGCCTGCACTTCTCAACCCCAAGATGGCCTTCGTGCAATTGTTCGAGGACAAGCCGGTGCATGCTGTGTGGGATCAAAATCCGGTCCAACTTTAGGAGGACATCATCAATGACGGCCAACTCATCCCGGACATTGTAGAATTGTGGGCACTGCCTTTTGAGCCACCCTTCCGTTATGTGGCGCATCACATGTTGTAGAAGGGGGTCAGCCGCAGTCTCATGGCGAATGTGGGCCAGACGTACATCAGTAGCCGGCAGATTGGTCGATGTGAAGGCTACTTGTGCGTCGACCAGACAAACGAACCCCTCCAATTCGGGCGGTGTGTTCCCTGCTCTGGACAGGGCATCCGCGATGATGAGGTCCTTTCCCGGGGTGTAGACAAGTTGGAAGTCATACCTCCGGAGCTTGAGCAGAATGCGCTGGAGGTGAGGGGTCATATCGTTGAGGTCCTTCTGAATGATGCCGACCAGGGGGCGATAGTCGGTCTCCACAGTGAACTGCGGAAGACCATACACATAATCGTGGAATTTGTCGATGCCGGTCAACAAACCCAGGCACTCCTTTTCAATCTGCGCATAGTGCTGTTCTGTGGGGGTCGTGGTCCGCGAGGCATAGGCAACCGGGGCCCATGATGCAATGTCGCCCCGTTGCAGGAGTACCGCCTCAATGCCGGACTGGCTGGCATCAGTCGAGATCTTTGTGTCCCGAGTGGTGTCGAAGAACGCCAATACCGGGGCGGTGGTGAGCTTGATCTTGAGCTCCTCCCATTCCTTCTGGTGTGCGGGCAGCCACTGGAATTCCGTTGTCTTCCTGACCAGGTGGCGAAGAGCCGTTGTGTGCGAGGCAAGTTTGGGAATAAACTTCCCCAGGAAGTTGACCATCTCGAGAAAGCGTAACACTGCCTTCTTGTCTGCCGGCTGCGGCATGGCTGCGAGAGCTGCCACTTTGTCGGCATCCGCCGCACCCCTGACCGGGATATGTGGTCCCCCAGAAACTTTAGCTCAGTTTGGCCAAAAGTGCACTTGGCTCAGTTGAGGCGCAGGCCCTGATCTCGTATCCGTGTAAAGACACGCTGGAGCCGACTGATGTGCTCCTGTGGTGTAGTGGACCAGATGATGACGTCGTCAACATAGACGCGCACCCCTTCAATGCCCTCCATCATCTGTTCCATGATGCGATGAAACACCTTGGATGCCGAGATGGTGCCAAACGGCATCCTATTGTAGCAGTATCTCCCAAAGGGAATGTTGAAAGTGCACAGCTTCCTGCTGGACTTATCTAGTTGAATCTGCCAAAAACCCTTTGAGGCATCAAACTTGGTGAAAAGTTTAGCCCGGGCCATTTCGCTCATGATTTCTTCCCGTTTGGGTATGGGGCAGTGTTCCCTCATGATGTTGTTGTTCAGGTCTTTCAGGTCGATGCAGATCCGGAGCTCGCCGGAGGGCTTTTTTACGCACACCATGGAGCTGACCCATGGCGTAGGCTCCGAGACCCGGGAAAGCACTCCTTGGTCCTGCAGGTCCTGCAGCTGCTGCTTGAGGTGGTCCTGGAGTGGTGCTGGGACTCTACGAGGTGCGTGAATGACCGGGGTGGTGTCCGGTTTGAGCCGTATTCGTAAGTGTAGGGCAGTGTGCCCATGCCCTCGAAAACCTCCTGGTTGTGGGCGAGGAGCGAGTGGAGCTGTGCCCTAAAGTCTGCATCCGGGAAATCGGACGTGCCTTCTGGAGACAAAGTGTGTACCCGCTGAACAAGGTGGAGGATCTTGCATGCCTGTGCGCCTAGCAGGGAGTCCTTCGAGGATCCAACTATCTCAAAAGACAGTGTGGCTGTATGTGAATTGTGTGCAACCTCGAGCTGGCAGGACCCCATGGCCGGGATAACGTTTCCGTTATAATCAACCAGCTGACAGTGGGATGGCAGAATCGGTGGTTTAACCTTCAAGGTGTGGAAAGCTGACCATGCAATCAGATTGGCGGAGGCACCAGTGTCTAAGCGGAATGTGATTGGTGATCGGTTGACCATTAGGGTGGCACACCATTCATCGCCCGGATTAATGCTGTGCACTGGCATCGGCTGGTGGGTCCGACTTGGGGACATCCGGTTCTTGTTTATTACCGCAACGCGGAAGGGTTCCCGGTCGTCGGTATCACCGGTCTGCACGTCGTCAGGATATGACTCGGTGTATGGGGGCTGAATGGCTCACACGTCCCTGCAAGGCTGGCGGAATTGCGGAGAGTTGGCAGGTTGAGCTGCTCGACAGAAGGCAGCGTAGTGGCCCATCCTGCCACAGCGGAGGCATTGTCGCGCTTTGGCCAGACATTGCCGCTTTAAGTGTGCGGATCCACAGTTGCCGCACGTCGTGACATCATGGCGTTCGTTGCGCCACTGCGTATGCGCAGTCCGGTCCTGCGTAGAGCGCGCCTGCGCATCCCGTCCCTCTGCGTCGACGTCCTCTCTTGTGGCGCGTACAAGCGCGGGAGGTCTCGGAAAGCGCGCAAAATGGCCGCCCTCCACCGGGCCGCGGGCCGGGAGGAACTCGATTGACTGGACCCGCTCGGCCTCGTAGGACCCCTGCGGTGCCGATTCGGCCGCCTGGAATTGGGAGTACCGGCTGGTCGCGTTTTCGTGGAGGACGCAGGTCTCGATGGCGGTGGCTAGGGTGAGGCGCTTTATTTTGAGGAGCTGCTGGCGTAGGGTGTCCGAGGTGACCCCAAAAACTATCTGATCCCAAATCATGGAGTCGGAGGTGGCCTCATAGCCGCAGGACTTCACGAGGATACGGAGGTGTGTCAAATAAGATTGAAAAGGCTCATCCTTACCCTGCAGGCGCTGCCGGAAGAGGCACCTCTTGAAGCTCTCATTAACTTCCACGCTGAAGTGTTCCTCAAATTTTAGAAGGACCGTCTTGTACTTCATCTTGTCCTCGCCTTCCGCGAATGCCAAGGAGTTGTAGATGTGTATGGCATATTAATCTGCATATTAGAGTGAGACATCTAGTCTTACTGTAATAGCAGTTTCCTGAGGTATCCGAGGCGTTGGGATCTAACCCCTTTGACTCGGAAACCTCGGGCGAGCGCTGTTCATCACTGGTCCCCACAAACAGAGACCAGATGGAAGGGCACTCGTGTGGGTCTCCCAGGGGATCAAAGGCCCACAGGTGCTTGCCCTTTGAGCAGGGTGGTACCCAGGCACTGCTGATACCACCTGGGTGCCATCCTGGCACTGCCAAGGTGCACAGGTGGCACTTCCAACTGGGAGGGACACTGCCAGTGTGCCAGGTTGGCACTGCTAAGGTGCCAAACTGGCATTTTCTGCGTGGGTGCGATCAGGCCGGCGGTGTCCTGGACAGGTGTTGGGGGAAGGTTCAGAGACCCTCCCATAGTGCGCCGGGGTTTGGGGGGGTCACGTCAGGGACTTTTAAAAATGTCATCCCCATCTTTCACTACACTGAGGAGTTCCAACAAGCGGAGTTCTATGGTGTAGAAAACGGGGCTATGCGCAGCCTTGGCTGCTAGTTCCCCACTGAGGCCCCTTATTTAATGCGAGTGGCGTTGTATAGCCATGGGTTTCTTGGCATTGCGAGTGCCAGGAAACACACAGCTAAACGTGCTCGCTATGGAACTTTGTTCCCATTTATTTGAATGGCTCCCTTAGAAATGTTTCTGATGGATCACGTCCAAGCTTTTAATTAGAAATGGATTGAAGGGTTATGGAGAACGGGCAGGAAACTGGAGTTGGAGACAAGAGGAAATCAGCCATGATCACATTGATTGGCGGAGTGGGCTTGAGGGGCTGAATTGCCCACTCCTGCTCCTCGTTCTTACGTTCTTATGTGACCTGCAGCAGACTGTGACAAGTTCTACCAATGAGCTTCCTTTTTCAATGACACCTGCCTCTTCAAGCGCAACTTTAATGATCTTGATAATTTGTGTTTACTTAAAAAAAAAGATGTTTGAAGTGGTTCTATTCAACTCTTTGCACAAAAGGTGGAGACTTATGAACAGCTACAGCAGCTTTGTCAGTTATGCTATACTTTACACACAGTAGGCATTGAAACAATTCTGCTCAGTTTATATTCTCTTCAGGCAGAAACCGGATCAGATCGATACATAATAAACCTGGTCTGCAGGGGAGTTGCTGCTGGCTGCTTCAAGACCAACTTGTTTCTTTGTTCGAATGTGCTAAAGAAAGTTTAATTTAGCCATTTAAAGTTTACAGCAAGGTTTTAGTTGTGCCTAGTGGCAGTTTAAATGTGCAGGGCGCGGAGAGATCCCAAGGCAGGGAAAACAAGAATCTATAATGAAAGGGCATTGGGAATAAAATGAAGGTTACAATAGAGTGCTGTTTCTGAGCAAATTATTAAAAACCGTACCAGTACAACAATTCGTACCTGGGACATTCCTTTTCAGAGAAGTAAATAAACCAATTTCCTTTTAGTTGAATAATGTGCAGGAACAAACAGGCAATTCAAGCTTTCTCTAAAATCATGCCATAGTTTATGATTAAATATCTAAATTATACACACCATGCAGTGCTATTAAGTTGTAAAACATTTGTGGAGAATGTTTAACTCTCCATAAATTCCCCCATCAAGGCGAAACAGATAAAACGTGGGGAAAATATGCCTTTGTTAAATTTTTACCTCACTATACGTCCACTCTGTGTTAAACTGAGAAGGAAAGCATCCTAAATACTTGCAAAATCTGCCAATTATTATAGACACTTTCTATTTTAGAAGCATTGTTGACTCAGTCATCATTCTTGCACGCACTTCAAGCAGAATTAAAACACAGGAAGAGTGGAAATTATTTTGGGTTTAAATATTCCATTGGAATACAATGTGTTGGACAAGGGAGTTTTTCTCCAATTGTCTGAACTAAGCAGATGACTTGTTTACATTGGTGACTGTGTCGACTTATAAAGGGACCATCGTAATGTATTTTT
Organism: Scyliorhinus torazame; assembly: GCF_047496885.1. Lineage (NCBI taxonomy): Eukaryota > Metazoa > Chordata > Chondrichthyes > Carcharhiniformes > Scyliorhinidae > Scyliorhinus > Scyliorhinus torazame. The sequence continues at coordinate 29,594,239 of NC_092724.1, forward strand.
AGTTCCAATTCAAATTTATTCAAATAATACATTTGGCAGGACCCATAAACTCTAGTTTTTTTTTAATTTTTAAAAATATATTTTATTCAAGATTTTTTGGCCAAACATAACAGTACGTAGTGTTTCTTTTAAACAACAATAAAGCAATATAAATAACAGTGGCCAGTTTTAAACAAATAAATAAATAATATATGAACAGAAACAAAAAACAAACTAAATGGCAACTGCCTTCTCAAAAATAAATACTCTCCAAAGATACAATCCAACAGTCCAATATACATTACCTAAAACAAGTGCCTATACATATACAATAACATCCCAGAGAGTCCGTCCAATTCCTCCCCCCCCTCTCCCCCCACCCCCCCTCCCCCCTGGGTTGCTGCTGTTGTCTTCTTCTTTTCCATTCCTTCTATCTTTCTGTGAGGTAGTCGACGAACGGTTGCCACCGCCTGGTGAACCCTTGAGCCGAACCCCTTAGTACAAACTTAATTCGTTCTAACTTTATAAACCCTGCCATGTCGTTTATCCAGGTCTCCACACCCGGGGGTTTGGCTTCCTTCCACATTAACAATATCCTGCGCCGGGCTACTAGGGACGCATAGGCCAAAACATCAGCCTCTCTCGCCTCCTGCACTCCCGGCTCTTCTGCAACCCCAAATATAGCCAACCCCCAGCTTGGTTCGACCTGGACCCCTACCACCTTCGAAAGCACCTTTGCCACCCCCACCCAAAACCCCTGTAGTGCCGGGCATGACCAGAACATGTGGGTGTGATTCGCTGGGCGTCTCGAGCATCTCGCACACCTATCCTCTACCCCAAAAAATTTACTGAGCCGTGCTCCAGTCATATGCGCCCTGTGTAACATCTTAAATTGTATCAGGCTTAGCCTGGCACATGAGGACGATGAGTTTACCCTACGTAGGGCATCAGCCCACAGCCCCTCCTCAATCTCCTCCCCCAGCTCTTCTTCCCATTTCCCTTTCAGCTCATCTACCATGATCTCCCCCTCGTCCCTCATTTCCCTATATATGTCCGACACCTTACCATCCCCCACCCATGTCTCTGAGATCACTCTATCCTGCACCTCCTGCGTCGGGAGCTGCGGGAATTCCCTCACCTGTTGCCTAGCAAAAGCCCTCAGTTGCATATACCGAAATGCATTCCCTTGGGGCAACCCATATTTTTCCGTCAGCGCTCCCAGACTCGCAAACGTCCCATCTACGAACAGATCTCTCAATTGTGCTACCCCTGCTCTTTGCCATGCTCCAAATCCCCCATCCATTCTCCCCGGAACAAACCTATGGTTATTTCTTATCAGGGACCGCACCGAGGCTCCCGGCTTTCCCCTATGCCGTCTCCACTGCCCCCAAATTTTCAATGTAGCCACCACCACCGGGCTTGTGGTGTATTTCTTCGGTGAGAACGGCAACGGTGCCGTCACCATAGCTTGTAGGCTAGTCCCCCTGCAGGACGCCCTCTCCAATCTCTTCCATGCCGCTCTCTCCTCTTCTCCCATCCACTTACACACCATTGAAATATTGGCGGCCCAGTAGTACTCACTTAGGCTCGGTAGTTGCAGCTCCCCCCCCCCCCCCGTCCCTACTACGCTGCAAAAATCCCCTCCTCACTCTCGGGGTCTTCCCGGCCCACACAAAACTCACAATACTCTTCTCGATTCTTTTGAAAAAAGCCTTCGTGACCACCACCGGGAGGCACTGAAACACAAAAAGGAATCTCGGGAGGACCACAATTTTAACCGCCTGCACCCTACCTGCCAGTGACAGGGACACCATGTCCCATCTCTTAAAGTCCTCCTCCACCTGTTCCACCAACCGCGTTAAATTAAGCCTATGTAATGTACCCCAATTCTTGGCTATCTGGATCCCCAAGTACCGAAAGTCCCTTGTTACCTTCCTCAACGGTAAATCCTCTATTTCTCTGCTCTGCTCCCCTGGATGCACCACAAACAACTCACTTTTCCCCATGTTCAATTTATACCCTGAAAAATCCCCAAACTCCCCAAGTATCCGCATTATCTCTGGCATCCCCTCCGCCAGGTCCGCCACATATAGCAACAAATCATCCGCATACAGAGATACCCGGTGTTCTCCTCACCTGAGTACTCCCCTCCACTTCCTGGAACCCCTCAATGCTATGGCCAGGGGCTCAATCGCCAGTGCAAACAATAACGGGGACAGAGGACATCCCTGCCTCGTCCCTCTATGGAGCCGAAAATAATCAGACCCCCGTCCATTCGTGACCACGCTCGCCATCGGGGCCCTATACAGCAACTGTACCCATCTGATATACCCATCTCCAAAGCCAAATCTCCTCAGCACCTCCCACAAATAATCCCACTCCACTCTATCAAATGCTTTCTCGGCATCCATCGCCACCACTATCTCCGCTTCCCCCTCTGGTGGGGGCATCATCATTACCCCTAACAGCCTCCGTATATTTGTATTCAGCTGTCTCCCCTTCACAAACCCAGTTTGGTCCTCATGAACCACCCCCGGGACACAATCCTCTATCCTCGTTGCCATTACCTTGGCCAGAATCTTAGCGTCCACATTCAGGAGGGAAATAGGCCTATAGGACCCGCATTGGAGCGGGTCTTTTTCCTTCTTTAGGAGCGATATCGTTGCCTCTGACATAGTCGGGGGCAGCTGCCCCCTTTCCCTCGCCTCATTAAAGGTTCTCATCAGTAGCGGGGCCAGCAAGTCCATATATTTCCTATAGAATTCAACTGGGAATCCGTCTGGTCCCGGGGCCTTCCCCGCCTGCATGCTCCCAATCCCTTTCACTACTTCCTCCGTCTCAACCTGTGCTCCCAGTCCCGCCCTCTCCTGCTCCTCCACCTTAGGAAATTCCAGCTGATCCATCATTCTCTCCTCCTATCCAAGGATTCTATGGGAAGCAAGAGATGAAATTGCAGAGCCGTTGGCAATTATCTTTTCGTCCTCACTGTCAACAGGGGTGGTACCAGGGGATTGGAGAGTGGCGAATGTCGTGCCCCTGTTCAAAAAAGGAACTAGGGATAACCCTGGGAATTACAGGCCAGTTAGTCTTACTTCGGTGGTAGGCAAGGTAATGGAAAGGGTACTGAAGGATAGGATTTCTGAGCATCTGGAAAGACACTGCTTGATTAGGGATAGTCAGCACGGATTTGTGAGGGGTAGGTCTTGCCTTACAAATCTTATTGAATTCTTTGAGGAGGTGACCAAGCATGTGGATGAAGGTAAAGCAGTGGATGTAGTGTACATGGATTTTAGTAAGGCATTTGATAAAGTTCCCCATGGTAGGCTTCTGCACAAAGTAAGGAGGCATGGGATAGTGGGAAATTTGGCCAGTTGGATAACGAACTGGCTAACCGATAGAAGTCAGAGAGTGGTGGTGGATGGCAAATATTCAGCCTGGATCCCAGTTACCAGTGGTGTACCGCAGGGATCAGTTCTGGGTCCTCTGCTGTTTGTGATTTTCATTAATGACTTGGATGAGGGAGTTGAAGGGTGGATCAGTAAATTTGCAGACGATACGAAGATTGGTGGAGTTGTGGATAGTAAGGAGGGCTGTTGTCGGCTGCAAAGAGACATAGATAGGATGCAGAGCTGGGCTGAGAAGTGGCAGATGGAGTTTAACCCTGAAAAGTGTGAGGTTGTCCATTTTGGAAGGACAAATATGAATGCGGAATACAGGGTTAACGGTAGAGTTCTTGGCATTGTGGAGGAGCAGAGAGACCTTGGGGTCTATGTTCATACATCTTTGAAAGTTGCCACTCAAGTGGATAGAGCTGTGAAGAAGGCCTATGGTGTGCTCGCGTTCATTAACAGAGGGATTGAATTTAAGAGCCATGAGGTAATGATGCAGCTGTACAAAACCTTGGTAAGGCCACATTTGGAGTACTGTGTACAGTTCTGGTCGCCTCATTTTAGGAAGGATGTGGAAGCTCTGGAAAAGGTGCAAAGAAGATTTACCAGGATGTTGCCTGGAATGGAGAGTAGGTCTTACGAGGAAAGGTTGAGGGTGCTAGGCCTTTTCTCATTAGAGCGGAGAAGGATGAGGGGCGACTTGATAGAGGTTTATAAGATGATCAGGGGAATAGATAGAGTAGACAGTCAGAGACTTTTTCCCCAGGTGGAACACACCATTACAAGGGGACATAAATTTAAGGTGAAAGGTGGAAGATATAGGAGGGATATCAGAGGTAGGTTCTTTACCCAGAGAGTAGTGGGGGCATGGAATGCACTGCCTGTGGAAGTAGTTGAGTCGGAAACATTAGGGACCTTCAAGCAGCTGTTGGATAGGTACATGGATTAAGGGAAAATGATATAGTGTAGATTTATTTGTTCTTAAGGGCAGCACGGTAGCATTGTGGATAGCACAATTGCTTCACAGATCCATGGTCCCAGGTTCGATTCCAGCTTGGGTCATTGTCTGTGCGGAGTCTGCACGTCCTCCCCGTGTCTGCGTGGGTTTCCTCTGGGTGCTCCGGTTTCCTCCCACAGTCCAAAGATGTGCGGGTTAGGTGAATTGGCCAATGATAAATTGCCCTTAATGTCCAAATTGCCCTTGGTGTTGGGTGGAGGTGTTGAGTTTGGGTAGGGTGCTCTTTCCAAGAGCTGGTGCAGACTCAAGGGGCCGAATGGCCTCCTTCTGCACTGTAAATTAAATGATAATCTATGATTAATCTAGGACAAAGGTTCGGCACAACATCGTGGGCCGAAGGGCCTGTTCTGTGCTGTATTTTCTATGTTCTATGTTCTTGTTCCCATCCGGGGGCTGAGCTTCATATAATCTTTCATAAAATGCCTTGAACACTCCATTCACTCTCTCCGCTCCCCGCTCCATCTCTCCCTCCTCATCTCTCACCCCCCCTATCTCCCTCGCTGCTCCCCTTTTCCTCAGTTGGTGGGCCAGCAACCTGCTCGCCTTCTCCCCATATTCGTACTGTACACCCTGTGCCTTCCTCCATTGTGCCTCTGCATTACCCGTAGTCAACAAGTCAAATTCTACATGTAGCCTTTGCCTTTCCCTGTACAGTCCCTCCTCCGGTGCCTCCGCATATTGTCTGTCCACCCTCAGAAGTTCTTTCAACAACCGCTCCCTTTCCCTACCCTCCTGCTTTCCTTTATGTGCCCTAATAGATATCAGCTCCGCTCTAACCACTGCCTTCAGCGCCTCCCAGACCACTCCCACCTGAACCTCCCCATTATCATTGAGTTCCAAGTACCTTTCAATACACCCCCTCACCCTTAAACACACCCCCTCATCTGCCAATAATCCCATGTCCATTCTCCAGGGTGGACGCTGTTCTTTTTCCTCCCCTATCTCCAGGTCCACCCAATGTGGAGTGTGATCCGAAATAGCTATAGCCGTGTACTCCGTCCCCGTCACCTTCGGGATCAGTGCCCTTCCCAAAACAAAAAAGTCTATCCGTGAATAAACTTTGTGGACATAGGAGAAAAACGAAAACTCCTTACTCCTAGGTCTACTAAATCTCCAGGGGTCTACTCCTCCCATCTGCTCCATAAAGTCCTTAAGCACCCTAGCTGCAGCCGGCCTCCTTCCGGTCCTGGACCTCGATCTGTCCAGCACCGTATTAAAATCTCCACCCATTACCAACTTCCCCACCTCTAGGTCCGGGATACGTCCTAACATACGCCTCATAAAGCTGGCATCATCCCAGTTCGGGGCATATACGTTCACTAAGGTGTTTCCCTAGATGTGTGACCCACAGTCTTGCCGGCTGCAGCATTCCAAATTTAACCTTCATTTTGTGCAGCACCGCCTTGGCCCGATTAAAGCTTGCCCTCCTTCTCGCCACCTCCGCACTCCAATCTTGATATACGTGGATCACCGCGTTCTCCCACATACTGCTCCGAGTTTTCTTTGCCCATCTGAGGACCATCTCTCTGTCCTTATATCGGAGAAATCTCACCACTATGGCTCGAGGAATTTCTCCAGCCCTCGGTCTTCGCGCCATAACTCGATAGGCTCCCTCCACCTCCAACTGGCCCGTCGGGGCCTCCGATCCCATTAACGAGTGCAGCATCGTGCTCACATATGCCCCGACGTCCGCCCCTTCTGCACCTTCGGGAAGACCAAGAATCCTTAAATTCTTCCTCCTCGCATTATTCTCCAGCACCTCCAGCCTTTCCACACACCTTTTGTGTTGTGCCTCGTGCATCTCTGTCTTCACCACCAGGCCCTGTATGTCATCCTCATTCTCAGCAGCCTTTGCCTTCACGACCCAAAGCTCCTGCTCCTGGGTCTTTTGCTCCTCCTTTAGCCCTTCAATCGCCTGTAATATCGGGGCCAACAGCTCCTTTTTAAGTTCTTCCACGCAATGCCACAGGAACTCTTGTTGGTCAGGGCCCCATATTAAACTGCCTCCTTCCGACGCCATCTTGCTTTGTGCCTGCCTTCCTGGCTGCTGCTCTAGAGGATCCACCACAATCCGGCCACTTTCCTCTCCTTTTTACATCCGTGTCCAGGGGGGATTCCCTTCTGGTTTACCGCACAGTGTTTTTAGCCGTTAAAATTGCCGTTGGGGCTCCTATTAAGAGCCCAAAAGTCCTTTCCACCGGGAGCTGCCGAAACGTGCGACTTAGCTGGTCATCGCCGCACCCGGAAGTCTCCCATAAACTCTAGTTGGCCAATACTTGACAGAAGGACCAGAGGCTCTGAAGCTACCTCAGCGTTCTCTTCCACAGTGTGGCTTTAACATTTTAAAAATAAATTTAGAGTACCAATTCATTTTTTTACCAGTAAGGGCAATTTAGCGTGGCCAATCCACTTACCCTGCACATCTTTGGGTTGTGGGACCTACGCAGACATGGGATCGAATCCAGGTCCTTGGTGCCGTCAGCCAGCAGTGCTAAACACTGCGCCACCTTGCTGCCCTGAAGGCAAGGCAACTTGACAGATAGCTAGGAAAACCAGCACATGGCTTGATTGAATCAGGGACCTTTAGATCTTCAGTGTAATAATCTCCCAGCTGAGCTATTTCACCTTCTCCCACAGTATGGTTTACTCTCAAATGCCCTCTGAAATGGAGGGCATTTAGGGATGGGCAATAAATGCTGACCCAGCCAGCGACGCCCACATCCCGTAAATAAGTTTTTTAAAATGTGCTTGGGTAGAATATTGGAGTGAACTGAAAACTAGACATTGAGAGACAAGGTAAAGAGGGTAACAGTGGTGCATTTCCATAAAAATGGATAAGTATAATGCAAAGCCAGTATAACTAATTTAATATTAAAAATTTAGTATAAGTAATATTGCTCCTCTCTTCCTGTTCACCACCCACACCTCCTCCTCCACCCCCTTGCCACCCCTTCCTCGCCGCCACACCCACAACCCTGACACTCCAAGTAGCATTTGCTGCCCTGCATGGCGCAATAAAGGGGCCGCGAGAAGCAGGCTAATCCTGAGCATAGTTGACTGTGTTCTGTAGTCCGTTGGGTGGTAGCTAACCTCTGAGAAGAGAAACGCACGAATAGGTGGTTTGTAGTACAAGAGGAGCGAGTACTTGACAGGAAATAATGTGCAGGGCAGTAAGATTTTAGATAGCTCTTTCAAAGAGTTGGCCTCTTGCTGTGCTATCTCATCCTAATTAGGAAATAGTCATTGAGTCAGAAGGCAGGATTATTCAAAGCGCGGTGGGGTTACAGAGTTGGGGCCTAGTGCGAGGGTGAAGGGGAGGGATTCGGATTTTAAGCACCGGAGGCCATCTCAGGAACCTGACACCTATGAGGCAGTTTTGAATTGTCAAGGGGTTTGGGGTGGGGGATGGGGATGGGGGAGCACAGTCGCTGCAAGTTAATGGACCCTGAAGCTTGCCAAGGAGCTTATTAAAGAGCTTGTCCATTTAGGATTGTCGTTTTAAATTCTTTTCCTGGCAAGAACAAACAGTCTTTGCACATTTGTGTGCAGCTGCTGAGTTCAACATGGGGCCCAAGTAAATGTCTTTGCCATTGATTTTCACTCTAATCTACTGAGCCAAATAGCACCAGTATGAACACGCTGTTCCTAACCTTGTCATCTGTGGCCGCTTTCCACTGCATTCGACCTCCTGACCTTCCGAGGAGATGACTCTCTCTTCGGCAAGACAGTGGTGACCGCCAAAAACCTGCCTTTGCTGCTGGTTGCAGGCAGACAGCTCCTGCCTCCTGGTGGCATGTGCACTTCTAACTGGGTGCTGAGCTCACCTCCTGATCATAAGAACATAAGAACTAGAAGCATAAGTAGGCCATCTGGCCCCTCGAGCCTGCTCCACCATTCAATGAGATCATGGCTGATCTTTTGTGGACTCAGCTCCACTTTCCGGCCCAAACACCATAACCCTTAATCCCTTTATTCTTCAAAAAACTATCCATCTTTATCTTAAAAACATTTAATGAAGGAGCCTCTACTGCTTCACTGGGCAAGGAATTCCATAGATTAACAACCCTTTGGGTGAAGAAGTTCCTCCTAAACTCAGTCCTAAATCTACTTCCCCTTATTTTGAGGCTATGCCCCCTAGTTCTGCTTTCACCTGCCAGTGGAAACAACCTGCCCGCATCTATCCTATCTATTCCCTTCATAATTTTATATGTTTCTATAAGATCCCCCCTTATCCTTCTAAATTCAACCCCTTCAGCTCTGGGATTAACCTAGTGAATCTCCTCTACACACCTTCCAGTGCCAGTACGTCCTTTCTCGAGTAAGGAGACCAAAACTGAACACAATACTCCAGGTGTGGCCTCACTAACACCTTATACAATTGCAGCATAACCTCCCTAGTCTTAAACTCCATCCCTCTAGCAATGAAGGACAAAATTCCATTTCCCTTCTTAATCACCTGTTGCACCTGTAAACCAATTTTTTGTGACTCATGCACTAGCACACCCAGGTCTCTGCACAGCAGCATGGTTTAATATTTTATCATTTAAATAATAATCCCTTTTGCTGTTATTCCTACCAAAATGGATAACCTCACATTTGTCAACATTGTATTCCATCTGCCAGACCCTAGCCCATTCACTTAGTCTATCCAAATCCCTCTGCAGACTTCCAGTATCCTCTGCACTTTTTGCTTTACCACTTATCTTAGTGTCGTTTGCAAACTTGGACACATTGCCCTTGGTCCCCAACTCCAAATCATCTATGTAAATTGTGAACAGTTGTGGGCCCAACACTGATCCCTGAGGGACACCACTAGCTACTGATTGCCAACCAGAGAAACACCCATTAATCCCCACTCTTTGCTTTCTATTAATTAACCAATCCTCTATCCATGCTACTACTTTCCCCTAAATGCCATGCATCTTTATCTTATGCAGCAACCTTTTGTGTGGCACCTTGTCAAAGGCTTTCTGGAAATCCAGATATACCACATCCATTGGCTCCCCGTTATCTACCGCACTGGTAATGTATCAAACAATTCCACTAAATTAGTTAGGCACGACCTGCCCTTTATGAACCCATGCTGCGTCTGCCCAATGGGACAATTTCCATCCCGATGCCTCGCTATTTCTTCCTTGATGATAGATTCCAGCATCTTCCCTAATACCAAAGTTAAGCTCACTGGCCTATAATTACCCGCTTTCTGCCTACCTCCTTTTTTAAACAGTGATGTCACGTTTGCTAATTTCCAATCTGCCGGGACCGCCCCAGAGTCTAGTGAATTTTGGTAAATTATCACTAGTGCATTTGCAATTTCCCTAGCCATCTCTTTTAGCACTCTGGGATGCATTCCATCAGGGCCAGGAGACTTGTCTACCTTTTGCCCCATCAGCTCGCCCATCACTATCTCCTTGGTGATAACAATCCTCTCAAGGTCCTCACCTGTCATAGCCTCATTTCCATCAGTCACTGGCATGTTATTTGTGTCTTCCACTGTGACGACTGACCCAAAAAACCTGGTCAGTTCCTCAGCCATTTCCTCATCTCCTATTATTAAATCTCCCTTCTCATCCTCTAAAGGACCAATATTTACCTTCGCCACTCTTTTATGTTTTATATATTTGTAGAAGCTTTTACTATCTGTTTTTATATTCTGAGCAAGTTTACTCTCATAATCTATCTTACTCTTCTTTATAGCTTTTTTAGTAGCTTTCTATTGCCCCATAAAGATTTCCCAGTCCTCTAGTCTCCCACTAATCTTTGCTACTTTGTATGCTTTTTCCTTCAATTTGATACTCTCCCTTATTTCCTTCGATATCCACGGTCGATTTTCCCTCTTTCTACCATCCTTCCTTCAATTAGACCATGTGCATTCAAATGTTACATCGCCATAGTGACACCACTCAGATGCTGGAGCAGGACTCAGCAATTCATCTGGGTGTTGGGTCCACAACCCTGCTTTGAAAATCCGGTCCATAGAGTCTTAAGTGCACTTAAGGAACTACTTTATAACATAAACATGAGGAACAAGTGGAAAATTAATCATAATAATAATCTTTATTAGTGTCACAAGTAGGCTTACATTAGCACTGCAATTAAGTTACTGTGAAAATCCCCGAGTCGCCACACTACGGCACCTGTTTGGGTACACTGAGGGAGAATTAGAATGTCCAATTCACCTAACAAGCACATTTTTTGCGACTTGTGCGAGGAAATTGGAGCACCGGGAGGAAACCCACGCAGACACGGGGAGAACATGCAGACTCCGCACAGACAGTGACCAAGCCAGGAATCAAACCCGGGTCCCTGGCGCTGTGAAGCAACAGTGCTAACCACTGTGCTACTGTGCCACCCAAATTGTGGCCACGAGGTAGAAACTTACAGTGAAGGAGAATTTTATGTACATGCAAAGTTAAAAGTGTGAAGAGCTTCTGGCGTGATCCTCTGCAGAGAGTCGAATGGTGTGCCACTCGGTGATGGCATTGCAAGATATCACAGAGAGGATCATTGAAGTGGAAGCTATGACAATGGGCTTTTATGATTTTGCCAATTACTCTACAGTGTATTTCTGACCTGAGCACTTCGCTTTTTTTTTCAGCGTAGCTTCACACCCTTTGGGCACTAGAACGGGTAGTGGTGGAAGGATTCCTGAGCTGATGATCGGCCCATTAAACTGCGTTATGAATGTTCCTTGCATGGTCCACAAGTCCTGCCATTTGACTCGAACCAGAGGCTTCTAGTCCAGTGGTACCGCTGTGCCAAAAGACCTCCTCGGTTGAAACCATATTAGAAGCAACCACGAATAAGTCCAAACTTTGATTTATTGGGCTGGATTATTCCTCAATTTACTTCCCACTTTGAGGTGAAAAACTGAATAAAATGGGGCTGTAATGGATACTGCCCATTGTTCCACTCTGAAAAACTGCTAATTCCCTTCAATGGCCATAATTTTGCCATCTCGCCATATTTGAATTGAGTCCTATGATTGTGGTTCTCTCCTGCTCCATTTTCCACAACTTTTCCCACAAATCCAACCAAAGGTATTCACATCCCCATGCAAATGCTGAGGAAGCTGAAGAAGCAGTGGGTACTACATTAAGGAGGGAACTTTATTTGCTACAGCTAAAAGTTGATTTTACTTTACTTGCACGTTGATTTTTGTTGTTTGGTGAAAGTTTATCAAACTTTCAGTTTGTTCCAGTCCCTCCCTCATTTACATCAGATCCAATTTTTGCTGGCAGGGGGAAGGGGCTGGGCGTGCCTCACACAGGAGGCAAATTCAGCAGCCCCATTTGAACTCAGTGTTGAGTTCCAACAAATCTCACTTTGGCTGTTCCAAAGGCCTTAACCCGCAGTATGTGATTCACACATTAATGGAGTAGACGTAAATGCTCTTTCAGGGTGGATAAAGTATGTTTAAATGGCATTAAAAAAAATCCTCCACTCTTTAAATGTGGACAAAATGGCTATCAGCAAGAATTAAAACAACACCCCCCTCGACTGCTTTGATTAAAAGGCCATCTGGTGTGGGTTAGAAAAAACATTATCACCTGGCTGTGTAGTCTCAGTAGAAGTCTTTGTTGAAAATTTCCCAAGGACTATTATTATGTTCTTATAAATGCTCGGCTGAATTTCAAAATGTGTAATTATCTCAGCAGGGGTTTCTGAGTTCACAGTTTGATTAACAGTTCAAAGATGCTCTTTAATGATTAGTTGTCTTTGATTTTTGATTGGGAAATAGTTTATTTTGAAAGAGGTAAACACTTGAGGAGATTTAAAAACTTTGAATGGGTTTCTTGAATGGGAGTTTTTTTAATCTATCAAGTGTATATGACTGACAGCTATATTAGATTGTATATTCATCTCCACATGACCCCTGAGGTCTGCCAATGGATACTGGATGAGTATCTATGGAGGTGTCATAAGTTGGCATTGGATATCATGGGCATGAGGGGCCATGGCATGAGTTCATAAGTTGACATGGGGGTGTATAGGAGTATAAGGGGCCATGGTGGTGGATCTGTGGGGACATGAGTTGGCATGGGGGCTGTGCACGGCCATGGGATAATGGGTGGGGTAAGGAGTTGAAAGGGACGAAGGCTAGAGATCTTTCCGGTGTTTAAAACAACTGGGACAAAGTTCCCAGGTGACCTTCTAGCCAGCCCACCTCAGCACACCCGCACTCCCCCCCTGCTAGATTTTTAGCAGTCTAAAAATCTACTTTTGAGATTGATTGGGGCTGGTTTAGCACACTGGACTAAATAGCTGGCTTTTAAAACAGACCAAGGTAGGCCAGCAGCACGGTTCAATTCCCATGCCAACCTCCCCGAACATGCGCCGGAATGTGGCGACTAGGGGCATTTCACAGTAACTTAATTTGAAGCCTACTTGTGACAATAAGCGATTTTCATAGCTTAACCTGACCCTGCCTCCACCTCCTCATACCATAAACTGGGTCTAACAGGGCCCTTTAAACTGGGTGGGTCTGCCAAATCGGGAACTTTCCTCCTTGGCAGTGGAAGCTCAGCCCATGAATTTCCCATTGAGAATCCCTCCGTTCTGATGTTCAGAAGAGGAGGAGGAAGAGATTCCATTGGAGACTCTTAGAGGCATTACAGAGACATCTACCCCACAGTCAGGTACAATATTAAAGGTGGGTAATTTTTGGGTGAATCGCCCACATTGCCTATTAGGCTAACTTGTATTAGCTATTGTGTCAATGGTGGATGAATCACACACAGTCTGCAGACTCTGTCTGCTCAGTAGTATGGGTGCATTCTCACATCCGCTTTGTTGTAGTGCTTCGCTGCTGTAATATGTGGGTTGGTCCAAGTATTCTTTTTGGAATCCTTCTTTCGGGGTAGATGCAACCTGCATTGCTGTAACTTCCAGATGCCCTCCTTGCAGTTAAATCTGTGACTTGCAGCATTGTTCGTTCAGCCTGAGATGCAACGTTAATGATGAGGATAAATACGGAGATATTTAGGATTATGGCATTGCATTTGCTGGACTTCATCAAGCTGCAGTCCGAGGAAATTGAGCCGCTTCATCCAATGAGCGATCGTAAACATGAAACGGAAAATGGGGGAAATCGTAGCCCAATTAGTGATCCATTTGAGGCAGGCGTTGGATGTTGCGACGGAATTGAATAACCAGATGATGGCTCAGGTGGTTCAGCAATCAGCTACGCTGAAGCATAAACCGCTGTAAAGACTCCACGTTGGATGACTCTTGGAAAATTGCAGCTGCATTGCAAAACAGTCGATGGACATGTTCACAGCATGAAACTTGGTCCTGCATTTATAAGTTCATAAGACATAGGAACAGGATTAGACCATTTGGCCTATCAAGTCTGTTCCGCATTTCGATCATGGCTGATCTCATCCTCGCCTTAACTCCACCGTCCTGCCCGTTCTCCATAACCCTTCAACCCATGACCAATTAAAAATCGGTCTCACTCCTCCTTAAATTCACTCACTGTCTCTGCATCCACTGCACTTTGGGGTAGCAAATTCCACAGATTCACAACCGGTTTTGAATTTGCTACCTCTTATCCTAAGACTATGACCTCTCGTTCTAGAATGCCCCACAAGAAGAAGCATCCGCTATACATCTACTTCATCCATACCTTTTATCATCTTGTATTTGATCTCCCTTCATTCTTCTTCTGAACTCTAGAGTATAGGTCTAATCTGTTCATCTCTCTTCACACGACAAATCCCTTATCGCTGGAATCAACCTAGTGAACCTCCTCTGAACTGCCTCCAGAGGAGATGACAACACTTCCAAATCCTGCATGACGCAAGAGTTCCCGACCACAGACCACAGCGTGAGAGGAGACCACCAAAGTGATATGAAGATTTTGTGTGATCTAGTGACAAAACATGAAACACAAATCGGTTTGGACAAACAATTTGTGATTTAAAAGATTGCGATTTTAAACTGAGAAACAACAGATATTGACACAAAGCATATGTCTCGATGTAAAGTTTTATATGTTGTGATTATGTTCAAAACAAGAAATGAGTACACCAATTGCTGCTCTTGTGATGTTGAAGTTCCCATTTGTGATGTTTCCAACTATACGAGAAAGTATTTGGATTGGATTACTGAGGAACATTGAATTACATACTGATGATTATCACAGGGGATGCCTCCATTAAACAGTGAAAGAGAAATAATAGTTCCTGAAAGTGAAATACTGAACAAAGGACTGAAACTATACTGCACTGTGATGCACTGAACCTACCTGACATTCGTCATTGAAGAAATTAATTTACTCAGTGAATAGGAATATAATGACTTGCTGAGGTATATTTATTAAAGGATGGAGTCGAAGCTACATACACCAAGCAAAATGATCATGGACATAGTTTTAGTCCTCTAAGAGAGGGATGTCATGATGACAGCTGATTGTGTGTGTGGACATGAGTATTAGATACAATATGATACTCGGATAATATACTGTAAGGGACACTTTGTACTACATATAGGGTCACCTGGCCTGAGGAGTTAAAGGTGAGATAGCACTTGTTATGAAGTTAATTAACATGTCAGATTTAATTATGTTGTTCTTACAGTCAAATCTATGATTCGAATGTTGCTCTTTCAGCCTGAGATGTGATAATCCGGAGTTCAATTAATCTGTTGGCTATCTCTGTTGTTGTGAAGTTGCAATACCGCTCATCTCTAGCAACTACTTATGATTGGTCACTGGTCTCTGTCAGTTGTTGCCTAAAAGATATGAGGCGTGATTCTCCAGCGGCCGATGCCAAATCGGGAAAGGCGATTGGGCGGAAAATCGGTTTTGATGCCGAAATCGTGGCGGATGCTGGGTTACTGCCAAATTGCAATTCTCTGGTGCCTTGACAGCGATGTTAATGCGTTCCACTCCGCACGTACAGTAAATGCCTATGCATATCACTAGCAGGACTGTCCCGGCATTTTCCGGGGCCTCCGCCATTCTCCACGTCCACTAGGAGGAATTCCCGATGGCGAGGTTCACTTGTGCTGGCAAAAATCGTGAAACAGGTGCCATGGCTACTGAGGGGGTGAGAGGGGGTACGGAAAGTATCCAACATCGCCATAGTGTGCTGGCACTTTGCCGCAGGCTGGGGGGGCCTCTGCCTGGGCTGGGGGGAGCAGCGGGGCGGGGGGAGGGGTGGTGGCCAGGAGGTGGGCTGTGAGGTCGGGATCGATGGGCACAGAACACCATTGCCCCAGCCTGCAAGGCAGCTGTGCACGCCGCCGACTGCCCACTGTGGACTTAGTGCCACAGGTCATATGGGTGTGTCCCCCCCCTCACCCCCCCCCCCCCCCCCCGAGGCCACTAACCCTAGGTGCCCTCTGTCCCTGCCAACCCACCAACTGGATGGGCTTGCTCCAACGCAACCAGTGCCATCTTGTTGGTTGGGATGAGTGTGTGGGGAGTGAAGTGTGTATATTTGGCTGCAGCTTGTCAGCCTCCTGAGAGTCAATCACAGACCCGGCGAATCATACACCGTTTCTCATTGGAATCAATCTTGTTTCACATGATGCCAGTGCTAACCCCTCAATGGTCACTGAATCGGTCCAGGTACGGCGCCAGTTTTGCTGTCATAGCTGTCCATGAATCCTACCCCGGCTACAACACTTAGTCAGAAGGAATGGAGAATCCCACCCATGAATTCCAGATGGTGCATTTGGAAGTTGAACATCACACATAATTGATCTTCAAGTATTGACAATATTTTATCTAAATTTTTAAAATGGTGATTGGACAGAGCTGAGGTTTTCAGTCATTTTAATTTAAGTGGCTAGCTTATCTGATTCAGAGATATTGAGGTTCAGAAAGCCACAGCTCAATGCCTTGTTGGGACAAAATGAAGTCGGTTAGGAAGTTGGCTGCCTTCTAATTGAGTGTTGGAAATTTTGTGGTCAGCGTTTAGCTTTGCTGCACTTTTACTGTTCCCTGGCACTATTGGCAGCTATTCGGGTGGTTTTGGCAGCTCTTAAATTAATTGACCTCTGAGTTTCAGTATCTTGGTGGCCCCTGCCTTAGCTGGTCATCGGCTACTGATTGACGACAATGACACTGTGAGCTCTTTCTGATTTTTCTCAGTTTACTGAAGCTCTACCCACAAAAATGATTTTAGCCGGAAATAGGAACTGCAGACTTTGAAAGTAAAATAAAACAGTGAGAAAAACTTGATTTGCTTGAGGCCCTGTAGCACTGTTTGTTTCGGTGCTGGCTTTGTAGCAGACTGGCATTCTTGCCCACTTGCAGCACAGCTTGCACTGAACATCATCCTGGTGAGGGTGTTAGTGTGGGGAGGGGGTCATGTGCGTACGCTGGAACTATGCACGGTTGGCAGATCGTGATGTCAGTGTCTAATGCTGATTTAACACTAGTACTACAATTATTACTGAGCTCTCTCATATTGAACATGTGCTTCGCACCAGCTTTATTTTAAGGAAATGGAAAATTGAAGGCTAGTTGCTTATGAGATCTACTGACTCTCCAGTGGTTTGTCTGAACAGAGAGATTCAGGCAGAGTGTGAGCGTGACTTTGTCAAGATAACAGCCTTCCCCACAGTGCAGGATGTCATCAACTACACACAAGTGGTTTTGCGGGTGCCACATCTCTACATTGACTCTTACCAGAGCTGCAAAGGTTACCATTCAGTTGGTGTGCAGCCATGCCCAGCATGTCATGCTGGTGAATGCCCGTTATCCTGCCAACAGTCATGATGCATTCATCCTGTGCCAGTCTGCTGCTTCAGCACTCGTTCATGCCGATGGGATCTTACACTCCTGCCGGTGGAGCACCCCCACCATGGGTTTCCAGGTGGCGGTGGGGCATTCAACGTGAAACACCATTGACAACAGTGCCAACCAATGGTGGGCTGCCTCCGCCACCAGGAAACATGCGGCAGGTTGTATGGAAAATCTAGCCCCCACGTCAATCAAAGGGTGGCTGGTTAATGGAGGGGATCAGGGGTTAATGGAGGGGATCAGGGGTTATAGGGAGAAGGCAGGAGAATGGGGATGAGAAACATATCAACCGTGATTGAATGGCGGAGCAGACTCGATGGGCCGAATGGCCTCATTCTACTCCTATGTCTTAGGGTCTTATGGATGCTGGGTGACAAAGGCTCTTACTGTGCAACCCTCTTGAATGGGTATTTCCCACGTGGGACTGCAATGGTCATGCTGCTATTGCAACCAGTCAAACTTAAGAATTCTCACAGGCAGCCAAACAGAAAATGAAAAGATCTAAAATCAAATCATTAAAAAAAATGTCACATTGCGACGACGAAAGGTCAGATGTATACATTGGGTGATGTTTGGAGCTGAAATATTCTGATTTTAAAAAAATTAGTTTAAAAGTCGAGCAATTAATAGGGACACTTAACAATCCTCCACAAATATAACGCAAGTTTCTCAGGGCTAGCTCTGTTGTGCTGCAATAGTTCTTCGTCAGATGGCCATTAAAAATCCAGTTACACCCGATTGAACCATGTGTAACTTTTTCTAACAATGATCATCACATCAACTGATTTGACGGATTATGGTTTCTGTGGGGGAGGGAATTGAGCCCGGGGAGCGCAACATTGCCTATGATGGAGCAATAAGGGGCAGAGTTCAGCATTTCTGTGGTAATCCTCCCACGTCCTAATCCCTGAAATTGCGGTCAGTTTCAGAGGGGTAATGACGACAAACGTGACACAAACACCTCCCTCCACAGAATCTAGGGCACTGGATTTGTCAGCCAGTGGGACAAGGAAAGTGGACACAGGATATTATATTTAGGAATAAGCACATGAGTCCAGGGGAAAACAAAATTGAGATGGGATGTATTTGCAAGGAATGCTCTATCTCTCTTAATGGAAACCAACTGCATAAATGGCAGAAAACTGGGAAGGGGAGGAAGTTAGGACATGCAAAGAATTAAATGGTCTGTATATCCCTCGATCGTATCACCAGAAGGCCCCTTATCACCAGAAGGCTGTCATTCCTTAATAAAACTACCTCCACCCGAATTTCACTTGACCCAGTGTGTAAGTGGCAAACTATGACAAAGTCCTGAAGTTTAAAAAATCCAATGGATTGTTGAATTGATTTTGCCTGGTGGAGGGAGGGATCTGTGGTTCTGCGCATGCACAAATTACAGTCCACTGACCAACTGACCACAGGAGGAAACTCTATACAGAAACTAGCACTGCCCAAAGAGCCATGGTTGCCAAGCAACCAGCAGGCTGCAGAGATGTTTTTTTAGATTGCAGTTGCCTCTGATCAATTCTGCTACATGGGTGAAACTGACCAGCCAAATCTCCATTACTCCCAGTGGTATTGATCAAGTGCTTTTATAGGCGTTCAATGAGGTCTAATAAGCTTCAAGTAAACAGAACCAAGGTTTTACTATTAGCCAAACAGTCAAACATCAAACTGGTGTGTCTCTGCTAAACTGCAGTGAAGCTTTTTAAAAAAAAAAATAACTATCACATTTATTGATGCACTTGGTAATTGTAGATGTGATTGGGTGACGAGCCCCACCCTAACGAGAAGTCTGATTGCTTGCACACCACAGGCATTGGCTATTTGTCAATAAAAGCACCATTTTCTCCTATTGCATTCTCGCTGCACTCTTGGGGATGCAGCTTCCTTATGGCTTTGTACAGTTTTTACCTTTCTTTTGAGTTTAACCCTTTCACATGCACAGAACTGCATTTACCCTACCTATCGTTCTTACTGGAAGGCGGGCTACTGCAGATAACACCTTAATTTTATGGGTATTGATAATTGTAAGCAATAATGATGATATTTCAGAGCAGTAAAAATAGAGAGACAATAGAAACTAAGAAAGATATTTCCCGCCTCTGATGTGAACACCCCTACAAATGTTGCTGACTGGATAATTCTGGGTAGCAATAATTACCATAACTCAGTGTTAAAAGCTGTACACAACATTTAACTGGGGGAGGGGGCACATGTTTCATGAAAGTTGATGTTGGATTGTTATTATCAGAAAAATCTGACAACGCTGCCTCGAGATTTCATTTTGTCACAGGGTGCTAATTTTGATTTTCCAATGACTAGCAGTTAACTGTCCTGTTCGACAGTTTCTCTGATGGAAGAGTTGAGTGTTATTAGGAAATGTAGGAAGTCTTTTCTTTGTCATGGAATATGTGAGGAAGTTGCTTCAGTCAAAAATTGATAGCAATGATGCCATTTGGAATTTAAAGGATTGTGGTTACGTGTATAAGCTGCGGGTTCAAATCTCACTGTATATCCACCACATTGAAGATGACAGCGCAGTACTGAGGGAGTACCGCACTGTTAGACGGCCGGGATTCTCCCTTTTGGGGACTAAGTCCCCACGCCCGCCGGAAATCACGCCGAACTTTTACCTCGAAAGTCCGGGGTGATTCTCTGTTTTCCAGGGGGCTAGCAGAGCCCCGGTGTGCGTCCCATAGCTCTGGTTGCGCGCGGCGGCCCACCTCGGCGCGGGCGCCAGCGACATGGCAGAGCCACACAGCGGGCCCACGCAGAGTAAGGTAGGTCCTCCCCAGATCGCAATAGCCCGCCGATCGGTAGACCCCGATCGTGGGCCTGGCCACCGCTGAGGCCCAGCCACCGCTGAGGCCCCCCCCGGAGTCAGATTCCCCCTGCCCCCCCCCCCCCCCCACCAGGACCGCCACCGCGGCTGCGGGTCCGAGCTCCCGCCGGATGGTATCAGATGTAAACCACGCCGGCGGGAGTTCGGCCGGTCGCCCGCGGAGAATCGCTGCGGGGGCCTATTTCAGCGGCCCCCGACCGACGTGGCGACCGAGCGGGTACGATTGGTGACGATTCTTTGGTCGGCGGAGAATCGGCGGCCCGGCATCGGAGCGGCGTGGCGGGAATTTCCCGCGCCCCCGCCGATTCTCTGACCCAGCGCGGGCTGGGAGAATCCCGGCCGATTTCTTTCCAACACGGCATTAAACTAAGGCTAATTAGCCTTTTCAGTTGGATGTAAAGAATTGCACTATTTTGAACAAGAACAAAGTGTGGCAACCAGGTGCCTTGCTCGATGTTTATTACTCAGCCAGATTATTGCTAGCACATTGCTGTTTTGGGGATCTCACAGTGTATTTGCTGTGCCAATCTTCAGCCATTAGTACTGAGTAATTGATCCACCTCAGCCCCCTCTCGAGGTCCCAAGCATCACAGTTGTCTTCAGCCAATTCCGTTCAGTCCATGTGATATGAAGAAATGGCTGAAGGCACTGGATACTGCAAGGCTATGGGCCCTGAGACATTCCAGCAATGGTACTGAAGACTTGTGCTCCAGATCTAGTTGCACTCTTAGTCGAGCTGTTCCAACACAGCTACAACACTAACACCTAGAGTATTGTGTGCAGTTCTGGAACCCACATTATAGAAGGGATGTGATAGCACCTGAAAGGATCCAGAGGAGATTTACCAGGATGTTGCTTGGGCTGGAGAGTTTTAGTTATAAAGAGAGTTTAGATAGATTTGGATTGTTTTCCTTGGGGCAGAGGAGCCTCGGGGGGGTGGGGGTGGGGGGGGGGGGGGTGGGGGGAGGGGGAATGATTGAGATGCATAAAATTATGAGGGGCATAGATAGAGTAGACAGGAAGAAATCTTTCCCCTTGGTGGAGGGATCAATGACCAGGGGCATAGATTTAAGGTAAGGGGCAGGAGGTTTAGAGGGGATGTGAGGAAAAACTTTTTTACCCAGAGGGTGGTGGGAGTGTGTAACTCACTGCCCAAAAGGGCGGTGGAAGTAGAGACCCTCATTTGAGTTAAGAAGTATTTAGATGTGCACTTGTGATCCTAAGACATACAAGGCTATGGGCCAAGTGCTGGGAAATGGGATTATAATGGTTAGGTGGTTGTTATTGACCGGCGCAGATTCGATGGGCTGAAGGGCCTTGTCCACGCTGTATGACTCTATGACTCTATTGACCTGACAAGGTAGAAAATTACCCAGGTATGCCCTGACGAAAAATGGCAAATCAAATCCAATCCGACCAATGACACCTCACCAATCCCCCCATCAGACTACTCTTGATCATCTGCAAAGTGATTGAAGCTGTCATTGACAGTGCTATCAAGAGTTACTTAGCAATAACCTGCTCACCGATGCTCAGTTTGAGGTGAGATGCCTGCCCTTAACATTAAGGCAGCATTTGACTGAGTACGGCATCAAGGAGCCCTGGGAAAAACTGGTATCAACTGATATCAATGGGAATCAGGGGCAAAACTCTCCACTGGTTTCCGTCATACCTGGCACAATGGAAGATGGTTGTGGTGGTTGGAGGTCAATCATCTCAATTCCAGGACATTATTGCAGGAGTTCCTCAGGGCACTGTCCTAGGCCCAACCATCTTCAACCACTTCATCAATGACCTTCGCTCTAGCATAAGGTCAAGTGGGGACGTTCGCTAATGATTGCAGAATGTTCAGCACCATTCACAACTCCTCAGATTCTGAAGCAGCCCAAATACATCAAGAGCTGGACAATAGGCTTGAGCTGATAAGTGGCAAAAAACATTTGCATCACACAAGTGCGAGGCAATGACCATCTCCAACAACCACCTCTCCCTGACATTCAATGACATTACCATCGCTGAATTCCCTACTATCAACATCGTGGGTGTTACTATTCATCACAAACTGAACTGGACCAGCCATAGAAATACTGTGGCTATGAGAGCAGGTCAAAGGCTAGGAATCCTGTGCAGAGTAGCTCGCCTCCTGACTCCCCAAAGCCTGTCCACCATCTACAAGGCACAAGTCAGGAATGTGATGGAATACTTTCCACTTGCCTGGATAAGTGCAGCTTCAATGACACCCAAGGAGCTCAACGCCATCCAGGTTAAGACAGCCCACTTGATTGGCATCCCATTCACCCCGTTAAACATTCACTTCCTCCATCATCGACGCATCGTGGCAGCAATCTGTATCATCTACAAGGTGCACTACAGCAACTCATCAAGGCTGTTTCAACAGCACCTTCCAAATCCACAACCTCTATTATCTAGAAAGACAAGAGCAGCAAATGCATCAGAAGACTACCTCCTACACGCTCTCCCCTTCAAATCACACACTATCCTAACTTGGAGCTATATCACCATTCTTTCACTATCCCTGTGTCGAAACCCTGTAACTCCCCTCCCTAACAGCACTGTGGAGTGCTCATACACCACATGGGCTGCACCGGTTCAAGAGGGCAGCTCACCACCACCTTCTCAAAGGCAATTATAGATGGGCAACAAATTCTGGCCTAGCCAATGATGTTCACATCTCATGAACAAATTAAAAAAACATTTCCTATATTACAGCAGTGACTGCCTTCAAAACTACTTGATTGATTCTAAAGTGCTCTGGGGATCCAAAGGTTGTGAAAGGCACTATATAAATGCAAACATTACACTGGTTGAGGAGCAGAAGGCAAAGGTTCGGATTAAATGAAATTTGATGTATTGGGAAAATATAATGAATGATGCTCCACATGACTCTGCGAGGGAGTTACGATTATTTACTGTGAATGAAAATGATTGGAACTAAGGAACTGGGCGGTTACAATAAGGCAATTTACTGCTTACACCAAAGTGAAGTGGCATCTTATGAACACGGTGGAAGACTGCAAGAGGACATGGATAGGCTAGAGAAATGATCAGATAGGTTACAGACGTAGTTCAATGTAAATAAACGCAAAGTGATACATTTTGAAAGTAGAAAGATAAAGGAAAAGCTCCTCAGATTGAAACAGTTTAAGGGTGTCGGGAAATAAAAGGAAGATGGTTTCCAAAGACACTGACCATGAAAGATGACAGTGCAAGTAGGTCAAGTAACTAACAGAGAAACCGGAATAATGGACTTTGTATTTAAAGGAGTGAAATGCAAAAGTTAGAAGATTAATTACAAAGCGCTATATTTTCAGGCTCTGCCCACCAAGGGGATCATCCCTGTGCTGTCGAAAGTCAATAGGCTTTTGGCTGGGCCGCTGCATTTCCCACACTGGGTCATGCCACGATAGCTGGCACATCATGTGCAATTTTCTGCCCCCCAATATTGGATGGTTATAAAAGCTAATGAAGAAAGGTACAACTACAGATTCATGACAATGTTTCCTGTAATAAAAGTTGATGGTTAAACAGGGAGATGTAAGTAATCTTCACACTGGGCGAGGAAATGACGAGTGGTTCTGAAAGAGGCCTTCAGTGTTACTGAGAATTATGGTTGAGTATGGTGATCCAGTGGTAGCACTCTCAGCTCTGCTGAGAAGGTTGTGGATTCACAACTCACACAAAGAATTTAGTACAGAATGCTGACTTCACTCCAGGAGAGTGCTGTGTGCTTGGAGGTACTGGGCACAATCTATCCAAAAACAAAATCAAGACTCCGTTCTGGGTGCGTTTACCGGGGTCGTTCCTGGCGCTTGTAGCCCCTGTCAGACTGATAGTGCCAGGGTGGCACACAGGTGGCACTGCCAGGGTGCCAGGTGGCACTTCCAGGGTGCCAGGTTGGCAGTGCCAAGGTGCATAGCTGGCATCAGCAGTGCCAGGCTACCACCGATCACCTCCAATCGCCTGGGAGACTCCTCCAAATGCCATTCCGCCTGGTCCCCATTTGTGGGACCAGTGCTAAACAGTGCCCGGCTGGGGTCTCCTTGGCGAGGAGTTTGGCTGTTCAATCTGGCATCAGCAGAGTTTTTCTTTTTCTTTTTTTTTTAAATTTAGAGTACTCAATTCATTTTTTCCCAATTAAGGGGCAATTTAGTGTGGCCAATTCACCTACCCTGCACATCTTTGGGTTATGGGGGCGAAACCCACGCAAACATGGGGAGAATGTGCAAACTCCACACGGACAGTGACCCAGAGCCGGGATCGAACCTGGGACCTCGGCGCCATGAGGCAGCAGGGCTAACCCACTGCGCCACTGTGCTGCCCTTGGCATCAGCAGAGTTAAGTGGGTTTCTAACCTCACTTTAAATCTGCGAGACTGGGTCCTGCCCATGGTGGGCAGGATGCAGATCGTAACCTCTCCCGAGATCTGGTTAGATCTTGTGAGGCGTAACGACCATCAGAATCCTGGGAGAAGCCTCTTGCGGAATCTACCAGCCACGTCCCGTCCTGATTCCAGTGGGACGCGGTCGGTAAATCACGCCCCCTGTTTTTCAGATTTTAAATGGAGGTGTTGTCTGTACCTTCAGATTGGCATAAAAAAAACATGAGTGGGATTTTCTGGTCCTTCCCACTGGTCCCTCAAAGACAACCCCCTGCCAGCGGGACGGATGAGCCACGCAAAATGCCATAGACATTAATGGGACCAGAATACCCCGACTGCGGCCAATGGGAGCTTCCTGCTCCCATTGTGGAAAGCACGCCACAGGGAGGGGTTGGGGATGGAAAATTCTGCCTATGGCACAACTTTGAAGATATGTGGGGAGGTCCTCCCTTGTGTCCTGGCCAATATTTATCCCTGAACCAACATGATTAAGCCAGGTGATTTGGTCTTATATTGTTTATTGTGGAAGCTTATGAGCTCAAAAGAGCTGCTGCTTCTCCCATTTTACAACAGTGACCAGATTCAAAAATATTTATTTGACCGGAAAGTGCTTTGAAGCATCCTGAAGTTATGAAAGGCGATATATGAATGCAAGTCTTTTTTTTTTCCGTTTTGCAAAAAGGTAATGAAAAGGCACAAGTTTACTTTGCAACTAAAAGCTTAACTACTAAAGTGGAATTGACTGAAAACATTTGGAAGTTCATGTCCCACCTGAGGTTTTAAGATGCCGGTCTGGGTTCTGTTCAAGCCGCATAGTCCAAGGCAATTGAGGGACTCAATTCATAAGCAAACTAGGTCGGAGATGTTGGTGACTGAGGCTGACTCAATTCTATTTTTTTGACCACGAGCAACATCACGGATAGATAAGCTGGAAACTGTAAGCTTGAGAATGAGCTGCTGTCATGTCATTTGAAACCTGTATTGATCGGGTATGATCGTGAAAGAAACGCAGCAGCACAATGGCAGTGTCAGACGGCTTTGTGTTGCCACTTTCAGATATTTGGGATGAGCATTCACATCTGTTCAGAGTACAAATTTACTGTTTCAAAATTCTGTGCATTCTAACCCAAATCAGAAATGCAAGACTTTTCTCTCTCTCTCTCTCTATATATATATATATTCTTGGGAAGGGGACACCAGTGTCAAGATCCACATTTATTGCCCGTCCCTGGTCGTCCTGAGAGAAGGTGGTAACACAACTCAGTGACTTGCCAGACCATTTCAGAGGACAGTTACGAGTCCACCACATTGATATGGCATTGCTAGGTGGTCTGTCCATTTTTGACTTTTCTGTTACGGTTTGAGAGTATTTCATCACATCTAGTCCAGGCCAGGAAAGGATGTCCCTTCTTGGGGCACTCGTGAACCAGATGAGCTTTGATGCCAATCAACAATGATTTCATTCCAGATTTATTAATTGAATCGGAATTCCTCCAGTCACTGTGGTGGGATTTGAACCCTTATTCCCAGAGATTTAACTAGGGTTGCTGGATTTCCAGTCCAGTGGCATTACCACTATTTTGCTGTAGCCATCTTAGATGGCCACTTGCAAAGGACCATGGGAATTATGGCCAATCCAGGACTCAGACAGACTTAGAGCTTGTGTGTGTATTTGCAACCCAGATATCTAGACGCGATCGAAACCCCCGCTCGTTTGCATTCTAATGGTCCATTTCCCCAGAACAAAAAGACTGTACTCATGTAACCGATACAGATGCAGACTAACCGGCGCCACTCCCTTTGCTAAGAAAGCCCAAACAGCCCAGCCATCAAGGCACCCGCCCCTTTATTGGCCAAAATCGAAGGCAGTGATCAAAGCCTGTCAAATTATTGGTCCAAAGCTAAGGACCGCCCCAAAGAGCGTGAAATCCCAGAGGGATAAAAAGAGACACAGCCATGTGTTCGGTCTCTCTTGGCCCCGGCCTATGCCTAAAACCAAGTGTAACATTATGACCAGAAGACAAGTTCAAGACCAACGATCACTACCAGACAGATGAGCCCAGCAGAAACAGAGCCACTTCTTCCACCCAGTCACGCAAGATCCGAACAAAGGCCTTGTTCATCTTCAAAGAGCCGGTTGCCCTGAAGCTTAGTATAGGTTATTGTAGTTGTTAGGTGCAGTTCAACTTGTAGTGTTTTATGTTGCATGTCCTTGTGTGTAAATAAACTATCTTTGAACTTGAACTGACTAACTGGTTGTTTGGTCTTTGATTGATATCCGGTAAAGCCTTGTGGTGGTATCATTTGATACCTGGCCACTCTGAAAAGCAATATTATTATTAATAACTGTCATATCTAGTTAATTTGGCAACATTATTGGCGACGCTAGTGGGATAGTATTCCACTCATTAAAAAGAGCAACACTCCGGTGCCGATTGGCAACACTGCCACCTCCCTGCTTTTGGATGGTGGATCTCCTTCCTTAGGGACATTCGGAAACCAGTTATCTTTTTAATTACAACCTGACAATTTTGTGGTCATGCGTACCACCTCCACATTTTAAGAATTTTTAAACTAAATTTGAATTCTACAACTGTCATGGTTCTCTGGAATATTAGTATCAGCCTTGTGATGACCAGTTCAGTACAATAACCACTACACTGCTGTACCCAGGGTGGCATGGTGGCACAGTGGGTTAGCACTGCTGCCTCACAATGTCAGGGATCCAGGTTCGATTCTAATCTTGGGTGACTGACTGTGTGAAGTTTGCACATTCTCCCCGTGTCTGCGTGGGTTTCCTCCAGGTGCTACGGTTTCCTCCCACGGTCCAAAGATGTGCAGGTTAGGTGGATTGGCCGTGCTGAATTGCCCCTTAGTATCCTAAGATGTGCAGGCTAGGTGGATTGGCCATGATCAATGCATGGGGTTACGGGGATAGGGCGGGGGAGTGGGCCTGGGTAGGGTGTTCTTTCAGAGGGTCAGTGCAGACTTCATGGTTTGAATGGCCTCCTTCTGCACTGTAGGAATTTTATTGATTCTAAAGGCGGTTAGTACACGAGGACCGAATCTCACTTTCCTTAGCTTCCCCAAATACGTTGTCAGGGACTCTAACAAAGAGCTGTAATAAAATTCCAGTAATTCAGCGTATAATTTGGCTGCTGCCCTATACTATTGGAAACCCTGATTTATAAATCCCACCTCGAGAGTAGTTGACTGATTCAATATCAGTAATAGTGTAAAATGCTGTTTCAGAAGCAGGTGCTTCTTTTGGATTGCTAGTTGAATGGTAAATTTGTTTGGCATTCCAACCACATTTGTATCGTGATAATAAGATTTCACACTTCTCTCCTGGTCAGATGGAGACAGCGGATGAAATTCATCCCCGATTGAAGCACAAAACTGACACTATGAAATTGTCAGCTCGTTTTACTCTGCCCAATTCTATTTTCCATTGGCTTCATGCAAGTTATTTGTCAATGAAAGCCACCTTGCATTGAAAGCAGCAAAAGCTGACATAGTCAATTACCTCTGCAGAAAATTTGTTGAGTATTTAATGGTTGTTATGAAGCTGTACCCCATTATTTTTGAAAATATGATTTTTCAACTTTCAACTGTTTGGAAAGTTTGCAACTTGAACTGAGACAGAGCAAACTGGTCAAAGATCCAGGGCCACATTCCAAATTGAAGGTGAGAGTCCAACAAATCACCTTCAGGGGAATGTGAAGAGAGAGACATTTCCTATATCCATCAAAACTCGTAACTGTCTCAGGAAGGGGTGTTAAAAATACAAAGAGAGGTGTCATGGTGGCGCAGTGGTTAGCACTGCTGTCTCACGGCTCCGAGGACCCGGGTTCGATCCTGGCCCCAGGTCACTGTCCGTGTGGAGTTTGCACATTCTCCCCGTGTCTGCGTGGGTCTCACCTCCACATCCCAAAAGATGTGCAGGGTAGGTGGATTGGCCACGCTAAATTGCCCATGAATTGGAAAAAAAAGAATTGGACACTCTAAATTTATAAAAAAGAAGAAAAATAAATAAATAAATAAAAATGCAAAGTACTGGATATTGAAACAATTGTTGACACAGGCAGACTCGCCCAAAACCTCTTGGAAATGCACACTGGGTGCAGTATTTCAAGGAAAGGCTGCCAGCCAATGGGAGAGGGGGATGGCACGTGACACAGATGATGCCCAAAAATCCTTCAGTTGAGGAAGTAAGTTGAGGGCTGCCCGATCTCTCCCGCTCCCTCTCTTTTGGAATAAGCGTGTTGCCCGGATTGAGAAGCTGACTCGACCAGAAATCTATCGACGAACCAAGATCTCATGATAATTGCAACATCTTCTACATCTGACCACATCCAAGAAACCAGCTAACCTAAATCGGCTGGAAAGTTTAAAATCCATGCCTCAAGGACAATGAAAGGGCACTTATCTGCATGATCTTTTGCATTTTTTATTGAACTGTAACTTCCTTATTTCTGAAACATATGTATGTCTGTTTCTGTGGCCCGAATGACTGCTCAAGGACCGAAAGCTTCATGTCGCGTTTTTATTAGTTTTCTCGGGTTTTCTTTTGCTCTTTCTTTGCCTCAGAAAATCCTTGTTTGGTTGGCTCCTTATTGCTTACATCTTAAACAGTAAAACGCATTGGGGTGGGATTTTCCAGCCTTTCCCACCTGCGGGATCTCCCGGTCACGCCGAAGTCAGCCCTCACCACGGGTTTCCCGGCTGTAGGACGGGAGAGCCGTGAAAATCGGCATTGACTTCGACAGGGGCGGAAGATGCCGCCGGCGGCTGATGGTGAGCTGCCTCCACAGTGGGAAACCCCACCATGGGGTGGGGGGGGGGGGGGGGGGGCTGGAAAATTACGGCCATTGTGATTTGCAAAAGGCACATCCTTATAAAATAGCAATTTAAACCTCTGTTGTGATTAACCGAGGAGGGTGAAAAGGGGGTCTCGCTTGACCGTAACGTGGTGTTGACTTGTCTTACAATCCCAGTTGGTGTTACTGCCGTACAGGAATATTCCAGAATGGAAACCTGGCTCAAAAGATTGTAAATTTCACTTAAAAAAAAAGAGACACAGGACTGCTAATTAGTTTTAACAACAAGAAAAAAAAAACATTTATCAAACATGAAAAGTTTAATTATGATACAATACGTCTTTACTCCCCCCCCCCACTTATCTTCAAAACGCACAGTTTTCAAAGGCAACACCTCGCTCTAAAAACAAACAGCTGATGCCACTCAATCAATGTTCTGTGGATTTCTCTCACAATTCCCCCAGATGATTGCCACATGAAGGTTTCCTAACTTCACTCCCAAAGAGATATGCTTTAAAATCTTATTTCAAACCATGTTTCCCATCAGCTTTTTGCATGATAAATCCATTCCAAGCCATCCAACCTATTCTTTCACACAAAACAGCCGCTCCACTTTTAACAAGGAAGGTTTCCCATCTCTTTCAGGTTTCCTTTGCCTTAATTGCTTTCACACAAACTCTGAGGTCCAGCCATTGGTTTCCATAATTATTTCAACTCACATTCCACAGGATGTCACAAAATCTCGCAAACCTGAAAATCACTTGTGGCTCGTCTGTGGCCAACCTCATCAGCTCTTCTCTTCCCAGGCCTGACTTTAACTTTAACTTCCATAAACAGGGTCCTGGTCCCAAAAGACATTCCCCTTTGTTTCTTTGACTTCAAACTTCTTGGAAACTTCTCATCCTGTCTCTAGTTTCTATAACAAACTGTTATTTAAGTTTCTTGCACTTGCTTTCTTAACCATTATTCTGTGGCATGACCTTTCTTCTAGTAAAGCTAAGAGAGATGTTCCCTCTCTAGCCTGCTAAACCCAACTGCCTTCTCTCTCCCTACCAAGCTCCACCTGTTATAATACTAAACTCAAAAAACATTCCTGCCCTAAAGGTGCTCCTGGTTACTAACCAACGACTTTATGCTCTCCCAGCTTGTTTACTTTTTACGTCGTAGCCCTCATATTAGAAGCACAGTTTTGATTGAAACTCTAACCCCACACATATAAGCATCTTTGTCGAGCATGAATCTAATTTAAGTTTACCCTTCCTTCCACATAAACAGTCAATTAAACCAAATTAAACCTATAGCTTATTTCTAGTATTATACAATACAAATATACATCACTTAAAACTTAAATGGT
The DNA here is from genome assembly GCF_047496885.1 of Scyliorhinus torazame. Lineage (NCBI taxonomy): Eukaryota > Metazoa > Chordata > Chondrichthyes > Carcharhiniformes > Scyliorhinidae > Scyliorhinus > Scyliorhinus torazame. The sequence continues at coordinate 29,624,797 of NC_092724.1, forward strand.
TTCTAGTTGTGTAGCATTCACAAAATGTAGGGTAATTTGTGTGCAAAGGGACCATGAAGCATGCACTTGAGCACCAATGCATGTTAATTATACCTACTTCTGACCCAAGAAATGATGTGCAGGAACTATGGCCTGAGGTTTCAGAGAGCAGCCCTTTAAAAATTGGGCGGGTCACAATTCATGGATTCCTGCCCTCATTCCCAGTTTTTGTGATTTTCAGGAGTGACTTTCTAAAGGTGCAGGCTGGCACGGATCATGACCCCACACCCGACACTTCAGACCTTACTGGCTCCATTGTGGGGAAATACATTTTCATGGAATCAGGCCTGCTTTTAAAACTGGTCATGACCCCTCGGAGGTGCCTGAACCATTGTCTGCATGAAATAACTTTTGGAAAGGCAAGTTCCAAATGTCCTCCTCATGCCCCTTCTGCTACACAACCTCCATGGCCTGCTATGCCAGGCTATGTCCCCCACCAATTCCTCATTGGTTCTATACAGTGCATAGTTGATCAGTGGCCATGGAGGTGCCATAGCTTAGTATGGAATCATAAGGGGCCTTGGGAGAAATGGGTGGATGGGCATAGCCTGGCATGGGGATATAAGGTGGCATGTATGTTTGTGGGAATGAAGGGGTATGAGGGGCTGTGGCTACAGGGCCTTACTTTTCGTTGTAATTGGGACAAAGTCTGAGTCAGACCTTTTGAACCCCCACCACAGCATCCAGAGGTCCCTGTGGCTGTCTCAGACCTCTTTCCTGGGCTGGTTGGCCCAACTGCAGCCCGCACCAACCCCTGGCAATGAAGATTTCATCCTTCCAGTCACTTCCTCCTGAGGCGGACGCACAAAGCTGGGAATTTCCGCAACTCCTGCTACCCACCTCGAAGATGAAAATCCAGATCTATGTAAAGTTCATGGTGCAGTAGTTAAACAAATTGGCTCCCTTGCAGGTCTGTAGCCACAAATTATATCAATATCCCTTTGGTTTTAAGGCTTGTTGGTGGCAAGACAGGACTTGGTTTATAAATACTTTATGTAAAACTCGCAATTTAATGCATTCATTATTTCATGATACCTTTGAGATTAAATCAACACAAGGTCAACACAAGCTGCAGTTTCAGTGAATAATACTTTTGGATGTGTCCTGCAGCAAGTTAAAGGCTAGAGCATCATCCGAGACCAAGAATCTTTGGGAACTGTGCACATCACAGTTCCACTGGGAATACAATTTTATTATAAATTGATTTTTGTTCCTGCTGAATATGAGTTGCTCATTTCTGACATCTCTTGGGCAATGAGGATTAAGTATTAATTTCCCGTTATTACTCCAGCAAAATCTTGACTTCATCTATCAAAGGTAAACTGAATGCAAGTTTTATTTAAGATGCTGCAAAATATCTTACATATTGACTCTGTTTTAAAAATATTGGCCTCCCTTCTACACAGCTACAGCATGAATTCAATAGTGCTTCAAACCCAGTAAACCTTTGAAGACTGCAGTCTGTGTCACGTAGCATTTTCCTGTTAATTTATTGGAGACAACAGTAAGAATCTCCCCATATTTCCTCCCGCTTTTCCAGTTCCTCTCGACCGTATTAATGAACAATGTTGCTCTGTTTTATGGGGCAATTGCTAATTTTAAAAACCAAAGAAATCATTTGACAAACCGAAGGTGAAATATTAATATTGCAAATTAAATTGTACACCATATTAAATATTTGTTTGTGTTAACCGTAACACCAACTTTTGTGTGCCAAGCACCTTTACCATAGACAAACATCCCACGGTACAAGTCAGAAGCCAAACTCATCCTGAAGAAACGCTGGTGAGAAAGTCATATAAACTGTCATTCACTATCATGCATTTCGTGCTGTTGTCCAATGGGAATTTTACCCCGCAGAGATCTAGTCGATGAAAAGAGTTACAGCTAATATTGAGGATGTCTGAATTGAACGTGATGCTGTCCAAGATTTAGGTCTTAATGGGAAACGGACTTTTCAATATCTGATATTACAAATGAAATGAGTTCTGAAATGAATGGAATTCGCATCACAATCTAACACAAATGCCACGGTGTTTAACCAAAATACCATTTATCAAGTTTATCTTGGAATAGGTTGGCTAGTGATCCCAAATCATGTGCATCACAGACTGCAGTGACCCTCTTTTCCAAATGTAACATTGGTCAATAATCTATTAATACTGACCTTATTTGACATCATTAGCTTCTTGGCAAATCGAACACTTTAAGTGAGAAAAATAGAAAGAAATGTATTACAAAAAGAGGCATGCAATAGAAAATGGTGAGCAGCTTTGATGATGGACTGAAGTGCCAAAAATGCTTATCAGAAGCAATGAGGCATTACATGTTAATTGAAATGACTTATGCCAACTTCTGCGTAAGCCATTCGCCACTTTGCCTGACTTTTTTTGTGACATGCCAGGTTTTACCTGTGATGAAGAGGATGTGACTTTACTCTGGATAGCAAACAATTTTAAAGAAAAGTTGTCAAATGTCTTATGGACTGATGATAATCATAAGGGACTGCATGGGATCAAGAGAAGTGAATGGATGGAACAATGACTTTCCCAAGGGAAAATGCTATGCAGGACAACATGTTGGGACTTCCTCGGTCAATATTTCAGGAGGCACCATAGCTTGCAGAGGGCACTTCAGTTAAGAAGTATCTTAGATTGTGCATCGGTGAAATATCTTGGGTGGTGCTGTAAAGTTGAGTCGGACAATGTTTTTAAAGTTCTGTGGACCAATTGATCTATCATAAGAGAGGAAAAGAAAAATTGAATGCAGAAATTCTGACCTAAAGGCATTAAAAGCTGGAAATATGTATGAATATTATATCCAAATAATTAGAATATTATAACCTTGCCTTATCTGAACATAAAGAGAACTTAGTTAAAGTTGTGTTGCGTTGCCACCAGCATTGATAAACAATACTTAGATTGATGCTGTTCCCATTTATATTCTCACAGGCCAATAATCCTGAGTTGGCTCCCAGACTTTGCAATACTAAGTCTGACTCTCTTCCACCAGTAGTGAGCTAGCAAACCCAACAAAAACTAGATTGGTTTCTGGGAATTGGAAGCTGAATTTAGCAGTGTGAATTACAGGAAATGGCTCCCAAATGCTGTTCAATTGAAATCCAACCTAAATGAGGGCCACTTAAAAAGGGGCAATAAGGGGGTGGCACAGTGGTTAGCACTGCTGCCTCATGGTGCAGAGGACCCAGGTTCGAACCCGGCCCTGGGTTACTGTCTGTATGGATTTTTCACATTCTACATGTATCTGTGTGGATCTTACCCCCACATCCCAAAAGATGTGCAGGGTAGGTGGATTGGCCACGCTAAATTGCTCCTTAATCGGGGAAAAAGGGTAATAAAAGGATGAGAGTACGTTTTTCACGGCTGGCAAAAAAGAAAGAGGGGAAAGGAAAATAAATAGTATAGAAGTATCACAGAATCTTCACAATGAAGAAGGAGGCCATTCAGCCCATCGAGTCTGCACTGGTTTTCTGAAAGAGCATTTTAACGAGTCGCTCCCCATTGCTTTATCCTACATAATTTTGCACATTCTTTCGTTTTAGATGATTTTCATGTACTATTGGAATATGAAAAAGAGGACAATTAATAGTTAAACAGTCTTGGAAAGGAAGCTTTAAAAAGTTAGAAAGAGATGGTTAAGTGTTCCGTGATATGAAGTGCCAAGATCATGTTAATCAGGCTTTGAAAATGCAGTAGAAAGTGAGAAGGTAAATGATCCAGGGTAGAAGCAAATATGTTAGGGTGACTGGGAGAACTTGGTAAAAATGTGGAAGAAGTAGCCAAAGTCCGACTTTACCGTTTGGACACAAGGCAGCAGATTTCGTGGGTGAAAAATAAATGTACGTCGATGTGCGAACAGAAAAGCAGAACCGTTTCACAAGAGCTGGAAATACACAGGAATAGGGGGCGCGATTCTCCACTCCCACGCCGGTTGGGAGAATCGCCTGGGCCGCCAAAATTTCCGGGGACGCCGGTCCGACGCCCTCCCGCGATTCCCCCAAGCGGAAGGAACGGCCCGGTCGAGTTTCGCGGGCCGCAAGCTGGAGAATCGCCGGAGACATCCAAAATGGCGATTCTCCGGCACGCCCGCTATTCTGAGGCCCGGATGGGCCGAGCGGCCAGGCCAAAACGGCGGGTTCCCCCTGGCGCCGTCCACACCTGGTCGCTGCAGGCGTGGGCGGTGCGTGAACGCTGGGGGGGTGGCCTGTGGGGGGGCAAGGGGGGGGATCCTGCACCGGGCTTCACCTGGAATGTGGGGTGGCCCGCGATCGGTGCCCACCGATCGTCGGGCCGTCCTCTCTGAAGGAGGACCTCCTTCCTTCCGCGGCCCCGCAAGATCCGTCCCCCATCTTCTTGCGGACTTAGAGAGGACGGCAACCACGCATGCGCGGGTTGTCGCCGGCCAACCCGCGCATGCGTGGATGACGTCCGTTGTGCGGCGCCGGCCGTATCATCTATGCGGCGCCGCTTTTACGCGGCCGACAAGGCCTGGCGCGTGTAGATGACGCGGCCCCGATACTGGCCCATTGTCAGGGCCTGAATCGGTCGGGACCGGGGCCGTTCCGCACCATCGTGAACCTAGATGCCATTCACGACGGCGCGGCCACTTCGGCGTGGGGGTGGAGAATCCCGCCCAGGAACTTTGTGAAACTGAAGGGGTTATATTAAAAGTGCTTTTTGACATGGAATGATCAGAATGGAAGTTGTCATATATTGTCATTTGATCACTTTTATTGTGGGGGTTGGTGGGAGGTGGGGGGGCAGGGGGATGCAGTGGGGGAGAAGTCAGTTTGCAATAATGCTGAATTTAGAAATTACAAGAATTCTATTGATTAAATATGGCATTTGTTTTGTATTTATTGTCCTGGTATTAGAACAGAAAACATTACTTGCAATCCTTAAAAAAAATAAACCCACTCTGCCTGTGCACATTTAAACGAGCAATTAAATAAAATTCAGGTCTCTTACCTGATGTGTTGGGTGTTCTGGATCACATACAGGTCACCAACACTTGAAGTAGTGCAACACTATTTTATTAAAAGGTTAACTATTTCAACACACTTGAACTGTGGGTAAATACGTTACCAGCTTTAACTAAAGACCCTTGCCTTGTCCTAACCAGTTGATGCACTCAGCACATGGTGAATGTCTGTGTTGCAGGCTGTGAGCTCTGTGCTCCTAGCTAGCTGCTACTCGAATGAGCGGGAACTTTGATGTCCCCTGTCTTTATAGTGCATGTGCTCTCACTGGTGATTGGCTGCGGTGTTGTGTATGTTGATTGGTCCCACTGTGCGTCCATCAGTGTGTGTCTGCACCATGATATACTGGTGTATATCATGACATCCCCCCCTTTTATATAAAAAAAATGTGCCTGCGTGACAATAAATAGTGTGTGGTGAATGTTCATGACGACGTGTGTGTGAAATATTTACAGGATTATGTACATAAAACTAAGCCATTTACATGGGAAGGTGCCTGGTGCAGAAAAAAACTGTGTCACACAAATAATGAGATGAACACTATATACAAACCACTTGAACGATTAAACGGAAGAACAGAACAAACCAGAGAGTCCATTAGTGCAAAGTTCACAAATTAAGTCTCTGAGGTGGGCGACAAATTCTGGTTGACCGCCTCAAGGGTGGGTCAGGAGCCACCAGCTGAGGAGTGGGCTGGACTGCATCAGAGTGAGGAGGATGCAGAGTAACCGGAATCTCTGCAGAGTCCAGGTCAGGGACAACAGGAGGGCATGGCACAGGCGGAGGATCACGTAGCGAGCGCGCAACGAGACGAAGGGCACGCCGATTACGGCGCAGAATGGAACCATCCGGTAGACAAACCAGGAACGAGCGGGGAGCCACCTGCCGAAGAACCACAGCAGTTGCAGACCAGCCATCATTCGGAAGATGGATGCGGATGTTGTCATCTGGAGCCAGAGCAGGGAGATCAGCTGCACGGGCGTCATGAACCGCAGTGTGCTGTGCACGAGACAGTTACATTCGTTGAAGGACCAGAACGTGGTCGAGGTCTGGGACGTGAATGGACGGCACCGTCATCCTCAGGGTGCGACCCATGAGCAGCTGGGCTGGTGACAGGACAGTGGACAGTGGGGCCGAGCGATAGGCCAGCAGGGCGAGGTAGAAGTCGGATCCCGCATCGGCAGCCTTGCAGAGGAGCCATTTGACTATGTGGACGCCCCTCTCCGCTTTGCCGTTGGATTGGGGGTACAGTGGGACTGGATGTCACATGCACAAAGTTGTACCTCCTGGCAAAGTTGGACCATTCCTGGCTTACGAAGCAGGGGCCATTGTCCGACATCACAGTGAGTGGGATGCTGTGACGAGCAAAGGTGTCCTTACATGGCACGGAGGACTGCAGATGATGTGATGTCATGCAAACATACCACCTCCGGGTAGTTTGAAAAATAGTCTACAATCAGAACATAATCCCTGCCCAGCGCATGGAACAGGTCGATGCTGACCTTGGACCAAGGGGACGTGACCAACTCATGGGGCTGTAGGGTCTCATGTGGTTGGACCAGCTGGAACCGCTGGCAGGTGGGACAGTTGAGCACTGTGTTGGCGATGTCATCATTGACGCCGGGCCAGTACACTGCCTCTCGGGCCCGTCGGCAGCTCTTCTCCACGCCAAGATGGCCCTCGTGTAGCTGTTCCAAGACGGGCTGGCGCATGCTGTGCGGGATAACAATGCGGTCCAGCTTCAGGAGGACACCATCGACTACCGCCAGATCGTCTCTGATGTTGTAGAACTGTGGACATTGGCCCTTGAGCCACCCGTCTGTTAGGTGGCGCATGACACGCTGTAGCAGGGGGTCAGCCGCAGTCTCGCGGCGAATTTGGACGAGGCGTTCATCCGTGGCCGGTAGATTGGAGGCCACGAAGGCCACATGGGCGTCAACCTGGCAGACGTATCCCGCTGGGTCACACGGGGTGTTGACTGCCATGGACAGAGCGTCGGCTATGATCAGGTCTTTGCCCGGGGTGTATACGAACTGAAAGTCGTATCGCCGGAGTTTGAGCAGAATGCGCTGGAGGCGAGGCATCATGTCGTTCAAGTCTTTCTGTATTATATTGACCAGCGGGCGATGGCCGGTCTCGACGGTGAATTGGGGAAGGCCGTACACATAATCATGAAATTTGACGACACCGATCAACAGGCCCAGGCACTCCTTTTCTATCTGCGCGTAGCGCTGTTCCGTGGGGGTCATGGCGCATGACGCATATGCAACAGGGGCCTATGATGAGGTCTCATCACGTTGCAGGAGCACTGCCCCATTGCCTGATTGGCTGGCATCGGTCAAAATTTTTGTCTCTTTCGCTGGATCAAAAAAGGCCAATACTGGGGCCGTGGTAAGTTCGGTTTTAAGTTCTGTCCATTCGCGCTCGTGGGCAGGAAGTCATTGGAAGTCTGTCGTCTTCCTGACCAGGTTCCTGAAAGCTGTGGTATGAGAGGCGAGGTTAGGGATGAACTTCCCTAGGAAGTTGACCATGCCCAGAAATCGGAGGACCGCCTTCTTGTCCTCTGGCTTTTTCATGGCTGTGATGGCAGCCACCTTGTCCACATCTGGCCGCACACCCAACTGGGAGATGTGGTCCGTTAGGAACTTGAGTTCCGTCTGGCCAAAGGAGCATTTGGCTCTGTTGAGGCGTAGGCCCTGCTCCCGTGTGCGTTTGAACACGCGCTGGAGGCGACTGATATGCTCCTGCAGGGTGGCGGACCAAATGATTATGTTGTCAACATAGGCGCGAACACCTTCAATGCCTTCCATCATTTGTTCCATGATGCTGTGGAATACTTCTGATGCCGATATGATCCCAAACGGCATCCTGTTGTAACAATATAGGCAGCACGGTAGCATTGTGGATAGCACAATTACTTCACAGCTCCAGGGTCCCAGGTTCGATTCCGGCTTAGGTCTGTGCGGAGTCTGCACATCCTCCCCGTGTGTGCGTGGGTTTCCTCTGGGTGCTCCGGTTTCCTCCCACAGTCCAAAGATGTGCAGGTTAGGTGGATTGGCCATGATAAATTGCCCTTAGTGTCCAAAATTGCCCTTAGTGTTGGGTGGGGTTACTGGGTTATGGGGATAGGGTGGAGGTGTTGACCTTGGGTAAGATGCTCTTTCCAAGAGCCGGTGCAGACTCGATGGGCCGAATGGCCTCCTTCTGCACTGTAAATTCTATGATAATATCTGCCAAAAGGGGTGTTTCCTGCTGGATCTGTCCAGTTGAATTTTCCAGAATCCTTTTGAGGCGTCATGTTTGGTGAAGAGCTTGCCCAAAGCCATCTCGCATGTGATCTCTTCGCGCTTGGGGATTGGGTAATGCTCCCTCATTCTGTTGCGATTCAGATCCTTTGGATCAATGCAGATTCTGAGCTCGCCGGAAGGCTTCTTTACGCACACCATGGAACTGACCCAGTCCGTTGGTTCCGTAACTCTGGAGATCACTCCTTGGTCTTGGAGGTCCTGCAGCTGCTGCTTGAGGCGGTCCTTGAGGGGTGCTGGGACTCTGCGAGGTGCATGTACCACAGTCGTGGCGTTCTATTTGAATATGATCTTGTAAGTATATGGGAGCGTGCCCATGCCTTCGAAGACGTCGCGGTGCTGGTCGATGATGGCGTTGAGTTGCGCCCTGAAGTCAGCATCCTGGAAGGCAGATGTGTCATCAGGAGAGAGAGAGTGATCTCTTTTAACGAGGTTCAGCAATTTGCACGCCAAGCAGAGAGTCCTTTGAGGAGCCCACGATCTCGAAAGGAAGGATGGATTTTCGTGACTTGTGCGTCACTTCGAGTTGGCATGAGCCGGTAGCAGGAATGATGTTGCCGTTGTAGTCCAATAGCTGGCAGGCTGATGGGAGAATGGTTGGTTTGACACGAAGGCTTTGGAAAGCAGACCACGTCATGAGATTGGCGGAGGCACCAGTGTCCAGGCGGAATCGTATTTGGCACCGGTTGACCATCAGGGTGGCACACCACTCATTGTATGGATCGATGCTGTATACTGACAGCAGCTGGTGTCTTTGCTTCGGGGACAGCCCGTTTTCGTTACGACACCGACTCGAAAAGGCGCCTTCGGGTCCTCGGTGTCACTGCTGTGTTGAAGGTCGGAATCGGACTCGGTGACCGTGGGTTGAATTGCCCGAACATTCCTGCGAGGCCGGCTGAAGCGATATGAATTGGAAGGCTGGGCTGCTGGACAGCAGGCAGCATAGTGGCCAAGTCTTCCACATCGTAGGCATTGTCGAGATTTTACAGGCCATTGCCGCTTTAAATGGGCAGAGCCACAGTTGCCGCACGTCGTAACGTCAGCACGTTCGCTGCGCCACCACGCATGCGTGGTACGGTCCTGCATGGTGCGCGCCTGCGCATTACGTTCCTCCATGTCGCCGTCCCCTCGTTTGGTGCGTACAAGCGTGGGAGTCCGCGAAAAGCGCGCAAAATGGCCGCCCTCATCCAGGCTGAGGCCCTGGAGGTGTTCAATCATTTGGGGACCTTGCCGCGCCGTTTCAGCCACTTGTATATGGGAGTACCGACTGGTGGCATTTTCATGTAGGACACAGGTCTTGATGGCGGTCGCTAGGGTGAGTTGCTTTACTTTGAGGAGCTGCTGACGTAGGGGGTCCGACTGAACACCGAAAACGATCTGGTCGCGTATCATGGAGTCGGAGGTGGGCCCGTAGCTGCAAGATTGCGCAAGGATGCGGAGGTGCGTTATAAGGATTGGAAAGGTTCGTCCTTACCCTGCAAACGCTGCTGGAACACATAGCGTTCAAAACTTTCATTCACCTCTCCGCTGCAGTGAGTGTCAAATTTGAGGAGAACCGTCTTGAACTTCGTCTTGTCTTCGTCATTTGCAAAGGTGAGAGAGTTGAAAATATGGATAGCATGGTCCCCGGCCGTGGAGAGGAGACGAGCAATCTTTCTGGCGTCCGAGGCGCCCTCCCTGTCCTTGGCTTCGAGGTAGAGCTGGAAGCGCTGTTTGAAAATCTTCCAGTTGGCCCCGAGGTTGCCGGCGATGCGGAGCGGCGGTGGCGGGCTGATGTTGTCCATGTTGCAGGATGACGGAATGCTGGCGGAAGGCAGATCACTTGCAGGTAGGTCTAAGAAGTGCTAGTCTGCAACCACTCCTGGTATCATGATGTGTTGGGTGTTCTGGATCACATACAGGTCACCAACACTTGAAGTAACGCAACACTATTTTATTAAAAGGTTAACTATTTCAACATACTTGAACTGTGGGTAAATACGATACCAACTTTAACTAAAGACCTTTGCCTTGTCCTAACCAGTTGATGCACTCAGCACATGGTGAATGTCTGTGTTGCATGCTGTGAGCTCTGTGCTCCTAGCTAGCTGCTACTCGAATGAGCGGGAACTCTGATGTCCCCTGTCTTTATAGCGCGTGTGCTCTCACTGGTGATTGGCTGCGGTGTTGTGTATGTTGATTGGTCCCACTGCGTGTCTATCAGTGTGTGTCTGCACCATGATATACTGGTGTATATTATGACATTACCTGATCTGCTTTTCTGAACTGCTGCCTCTGTATTCTACAGACATGGCTAAAACTTCCTAAGTCCATATGACTGACAGGATGGTGAGCGACTTGGAGTGGAACCTCCAGGTGGTGGTGTTCCCATATCTGCTGCATTTATCCTTTGAGATGATAGTGGACATGGATTTGGAAGGTGCTGCCTGAGGAACCTTGGTGAGTTCCGGAGTGCAACTTGTAGATGGTACACACGGCTGCGACTATTCATTGTTGATGGAGGGATTGAATCTTTGTGGAAGGAATAGCAATCAAGTGGGCTGCTTTGTCCTGGATGGTGTTGTTATGGGCCAGAGTTTAGAGAACCCCAAAGTGTATCATGGAGTTCACCTGACCCATAGCTTTTAATAGATTGTGGTATGGGGAGCACACGGCCCACTCTACAGGTGTGGTACAGCAGAAATGGAAACGTATTTTCTAAAGCAAAACAATGTTTATTCTATGAACTCAAGTTAGCCTTTTTAAAACATACAGTGAACACCTTAGCAACCATCAATTCAAATACAACCCCCAAAGAATACAACACTAAGTAATCCTTGAGCTTTCCTTTTAACATCCATAAGACCTAAAACAAAACCTTTTAACAGAAGCACCTCAGGCTTAAATTCACTACTGAGTACAGTTACCACGTTGAAATCAGCAAATGGACATTCATAAGCTTGCAGAGATTCACACACATCCTGCTGTGATTGCAGCTTCTCCAAAACTAAAATGAAACCAAACCCACCCTGAAGCAAAAAGCCTATATGGCTAGTCCAGTTAGTTTCTGGTCACTTGCAACCCCCAGAATGTTGATGGTAAGGATCCAGCAATGATGATGCCATTGAATATAATGGGGCAATGGTGAGATCCTCTCTTGTAAGAGGTGGTCATTGCCTGGCACTTGTGTGGCATGAATGTTACTTGCCAGTTTCAGCCCAACCCTGTATATTGTCCAGGTCTTGCTGCATTTGGACATGAACTGCTTCAGTACCTGAGGAGGCAAGAAGGTTGATGAACCTCGTGCAGTCATCTGAAAACATCCCCACTTCTGACTTTATGATAGAAGGAAGGTCATAGATGAAGCAGCTGAAGATGGTTGGCCCTAGGACACTCCTTTGAGGAACTCCTGCAGTGATGTCCTGGAGCTGCGATGATCGACCTCCAACCACCACAACCATTTTCCTTTGTGCCAGGTATGACTCCAACCAGCGGGGAGCTTTCCCCCTGATTCCCATTGACTCCAGTTTTGCAAGGCGCCTTGATGCCACTCTCAGTCAAATACTGCCCTGATGTCAAGGGCAGTCACTCTAAATTTACCTCTGAAGTTCAGCTCTTACGTCCATGATTGAACTAAGGCTGTAATGAGATCAGCAGCTGAGAAAAACTGGCGGAAACCAAACTGCGCACCCGCGAGCAGGTTATTGCTGAGTAAGTGCCACTTGATAGCACTGTCGATGACCCCTTCCATCACTTTGCTGATGATCGAGAGTAGACCGATGGGGCAGTAATTGGCTGGGTTGGATTTGTCCTGTTTTTTACAGGACACACCTGCACAACTTTTTCACATTACTGGGGAGATGCCAGTGCTGCAGCTGTAATGGAACAGCATGGCTCGGTGCGCTGACCCGACCTGCCAGATAGTGCCCCCTTGGCCACCCCCTGGCCACCCTTCACCAGCCCCCCTAGCCCTCAAAGAAGCCCTCCCCCCAGCCGGCAGCAAGGCTCCCACCCAACTGTGGCAGCGTTGGACACAATCCGCAGCCGCCACGTTGGGTTCCCGCACGGCTGAGACCATAAGTGAACCGTGCCATCAGGAACTTGGCCCGTCGGGGAGGAGCATCGGGGAGGGCCTTCAGGTGACGCGGTGAGGTCGTCCCATGATGAATCCATTTTGGAGGGGCCAGAGCAAACAAAACCTGTATCAACCCGGTGCCGCCCCCGATTTCGGTGTCAAAAGGGATTCTCCGCCCAATCGCTGATTATGAAGTTGGCTTCGCGGAACGGAGAATCCCTTCCCAGCTGTCAGCACCAGATCATTGCTAAGTAGTAAAATTGTATCCTCTGCTACTTTTTCTAATACCTGAACTGGATCAATGTCCTTCAGCACTTGGCTGCCTCATGTAATAGTGTCACCCTTGTCTCAATTCAGAAAGCTGTGTGTTCAAGCCTTATTTCAGAGACTAGCACATTAGCACACTAGATCAACACTCTGGTACAGCTCTGGACAGTAACCACATCAAAGAGAGGTAAGTGTATTCCAATCACTAAGTTTATTGCAATCACTCAAGCGTGTGATTGCAATGTACTTACCACTCTTTGTGTGAGTGAGATTTGTAAACACTGGAGTTGCTGCACTTAGAGTCACTCATCCAGGAAGGGAGAAGAATGAATCAAGGTTGCAGTTGTTTTGTGGAAGCTGTCAATCACAGCCCACTACTAGAGATGAATGAAAGGCTGCAGCTAATGGATCTGAAGGGTTGAAACACAGGTCACAGCTGTTCTCCTTCCAGGAATGGACACGCGAGGTTTCCAAGTAAGTATTACAGCTGTAATTTGTTCCATTGCCCCTGTCTGGAGTGCACTCTAGCTTCTGGACAGGTGCCTCTTTTCTGTGGCGTGGGGTTCACTTTACATAGAAACATAGAAAAGGAGTAAGCCATTCGGCCCTTCGAGCCTGCACCACTATTCAATATGATCAAGACTGATCATGCAAATTCAGTATCCCACTCCCCTTCTCTCCATACCTCTAGATCCCTTTAGCCGCAAAGGCCACATATAGCTCCCTGGTGAATATATCTAACAAACTGGCCCCAGCAGCTTTTTGGTAGAACTCCACAAGTTCACACCTCTCTGAGAGAAGAAATTCTTCCTCATCTCAATCCTGAATGGCTTACCTCTTATTCTTAGGCTGTGACCCCTAGTTCTGGATGTTCCCAACATCGGGATCATTCTTCTCGCATCTAGCCTGTCCAGTCCCATCATGATTTTGTATGTTTCTATGAGATCCCTCTCATTCTTCTAAACTCCAGTGAGTACAAGCCCAGTTGATCTAGCCTTTCTTCACATGTCAGTCCTGCCATCCCAGGAATTAGTGTGGTGAACCTTCGCTGGTGATCACCGTTGCCGCCCCAAGGGATGGGCCTGGGTTGACACTCAGCACCCTCTCCTCCTGGTCAGTGCCCATAGGACCCTGAGGTTCACCTTGGGAGGTGGGGCAGCCGTTTCGACCCCAGCCGCCTCTGCATCATCTGTCTCTGCCTGCCCTGGTGGGTCCCCATGGTCCGCATCATCGTGTCGCACCTTCGCCGATGTTCCTCAGTGAGTGGAACACATCCCCCAGTGACTGGGCCATGCTCTGCAGTGCCTCAGCCATGCCCATCTGCTACTGGGACAAGCTCCGCAACGCCTCGGCCTTCCCATCTGAGAGCGGGACGTGTCGCGCAGAACCCTATCAAGGTCGGCCTGGCACTGGGTTAAATCCCCCAGTGAGGCAGACACACTGCCGAGACCCTCAGCCATGGCCGCCACCGACTGCGCGACACCTTGGAAACCTTCACTCATGGTGCCGACGCTGTGCACCAGGCTCTCCACTGCTGCTGCCATCTCATCCCAGGCAGCACTGGCTGCCTTGTGGCTCACCCTCCGGGACCCTCGGGGAAACAGGACATCCCTTCTGGCCTCCACCAGTTCAGGAGCCTCCCGAGGTCAGCATCCCCACATCCTGGGGCTGGTCTTCTCAGTGCCATTGTTGTGAGCTGGCTGGGGTTGGCTGGGCAAGTGCAGCTTAAGTGTTGCTCGACATAGTTAGCGGGGGCTGGCGAGCGCGTTCCCGGGGTATCAGCTGGTTAGCCGGCATTCAAGGTGGGAAGCCCATGAGTGGATTGGATATTGTCACGTGTACCGAGGTACAGTGAAAAGTATTTTTATGCGAACAGCTCAAATCAATCATTTAGTACATGAAAGGGAAAGAAAATACATACAAGGGCAACACAAGGTACACAATATAAATACATAGACACCGGCAATGGGTGAAGCATACAGGAGTGTAGTATTAATCAGGTAGTCCACAAGAGAGTCCTTTAGGAGTCTGGTAACAGTGGGGAAGAAGCTGTTTTTGAATCTGTTTGTGCGTTTTCTCAGACTTTTGTATCGCCTGCCCAATGGAAGAAGTTGGAAGAGTGAGTAAATTGGGTAGGAGGGGTATTTTATTATGTTGCCCGCTTTCCCAAGGCAGCGGAGGTGTAGATAGAATCAATGGATGGGTAGCGGGTTTGTGTGATAGACTGGGCTGTGTTCAAGACTCTCTGAAGTTTCTTGCGGTCCTGGGCCGAGCAGTTACCATACCAGGCTGTGATGCAGCTAGATAGGGTGCTTTCTAAGGTGCATCTGTAAAAGTTGGAAAGAGTCAGTGTGGACATGCCGAATTTCCTTAGTTTCCTGAGGAAGTATAGGTGCTGCTGTGCTTTCTTGGTGGTAGCGTCGACGTGGGTGGACCAGGATAGGTATTTGGTGATGTGCACCCCATGGAATTTGAAGGTGTCAACCATCTCCACCTCGACCCTGTTGATGCAGACAGGGGTGTGTACAGTACTTTGCTTCCTGAAGTCAGTGTAATTCTGACCTCCGACCACCGGATGGAGGCCCATCACCGTGAAGATATTCCTTGATCTTTAAAACTGAGAATTTTACAGTGTCTTCCATTTGTCTGATCTCTGTACAGAAATATTGGCTGTATTATAAAAAGAGTGCTCAGATTGTGTTCTTCCCAGCCATTCAGACAGAGGATTAAAGAATCACAGACCTGGTTGAGAAACTGCAGGAATATTTTATTCCAGAAGTTTTCCTTCACAGTTCTGACTGCTGTCTGTCTTTTAAAGAGGTGTGCCTTCACAGATCTGAAAAGGAGTTTTTAAAAACACCTGGCAGAGAGAGAGCAGAGAGAGAGTGGCTTCCAGCAGCTTCCAGGCTGAATCTCTCTTCAGACCTGAGGATAAAATGGAGCTCACCTTTCTTCTGGAAGGTTCTGAATGGCTCCACCAAATGCAAGCAACAACAGGAGCTAGTTCAGAATTTCAGATTTACCGATTGGCTGTTTGCCAAGACTATCAAACTGACATCACGGGCTCTGCCACAGAATCTAAAAGGGAAGTCTTGGGCAAGTATATGAGACCAGGGCTGTTTCATTTTGCAGCAGCTAGCAAGGAGGTTGTAGATTAAAGGCAGCCAGGACAGGAATTTAAATGAGGAAACACAAGGCAGATAAAGCTCTTACAACAGCATCCTAACAGAATTGTCATCGGTGAGGGATCTACTGGGAAATCGTAGCTTCCTAATTGACACAGGAGGCAACAGAGACTGGGAAAAATCGAGGGGACTGCCACAATTTGATTTTAAGTTTATTGGCAGCATAGTGGCACAGTGGTTGGCACTGCTACCTCACAGCCCCAAGGATCCAGGTTCAATTCCGGCCTTGGGTAACTGTCTATGTGGAATTTGCGTGTTCACCCCTCCCCCCCCTCTGTGTGGCTTTCCTCTGAGTGCTCCGGTTTCCACCCATAGTCCAAAGATTTGCAGGGTAAGTGGGGTTTTGGGGATAGGGCTGGGGAGTAGGCTTAGGTAGGGTGCACTTTCGGAGGGTCAGTGCAGCCTTGATGGACCAAATGGCCTCCTTCTGCACTGTATGGATTCTATGATTCTTGGAACTTGGAGCAACAAAGTCTCCTGGTAATGCTCTGTTGACTGACAGCATTCACTGCCAGAAATGCAGAGTGAGGAAAAGTAAGCTCAGGAGTTTGCAGGGTTAAAGGTTGAACTTTCAGATTCAAACAGCATTGCAGTGGCGACATGGTGCAGTGAGTCCTGAAGCAAATCATCAAGGCAAGCAGGCCAATCAATTCGTATATTGAGCACCATTAGGCGATTGGGGTATTGTGAGGTTCTCCAATTGTAATACACCTTTATGTATGTTTGATGACACAATGTTACATACAAGGTGCATTCTATAGAAGGGATATGTCGGTAAATATCATACACCTTAGGTTTACTTGGTAACTGGGCGCCCCTGGTAATAGAGTGGAGGAGAACGTGCTACAATAGTTCATAACAGCTAGCAGCAACTGCTTCCTTCTTACTCTTCTTGAATTCTCTGCCCGAAGGCAGATCCTTGACAATTATTCGCGATCGAACAACAGCAAATTCCCATGATTTTTACAATGGGTAGGGAAAGTAGGCAAGCTCCAAATTTACCCCAGCTGGAACTGGGATGGAACATTTAATCTGATTCATAAACTGGGGCCGGAATTTTCCAGCCCTTCACGCTGGCAGACTGCTCCGGTCCCACCCACACGGACGGAGATTTCAATGGCTCACCAACCGTGGCGGGGAGCGCTGGAAAATTCCAGCCTACCAGTCTGGACAGCTGAGCTAACCACCTCCCCACCCATCCGACTGACTCCTATCGGAGCAAACATTTCTAGTTAAGGCGTAATGTGGTGGTGTATCAGAGGGACACTGAAGCCTTCAAGTAAGTTTTAATTGCCAATGGCCAACTTGCTTAATCGTGTTACTTTGCAACATGTAATTTTTATATTACATTTCCCACATTAGATATTGTGAGATGTGAAACATCTTTATGAGGGCAGGTTAATTAGGAAGCACTTGTGATATCGCCCGCATAAGACCCAAGTTCATTTAAAATCCCGGGCTTCATTTTCATATGGTGAGGAGACTGCCTACCTGATCGGGGGGGGGGGTGGCTGGTGGAGGGAGGGGGGGAGGGGGGAGGGGGAGGGGGGCATCGCTGTTGGCGGGACCGGAAGATCCTGCCAGCGGGAATTGGTGGAATATCCCACCGATATCTTTGCTGGCAGCATCTTGGAAGAATTGAATGAGATGTTTAATTTTGGCTGAAAAAAACCTCTGGTACACTGCTAACAATTCCATTGAAACAAACTCAGATAACAATTTGATGGTACCAAAATATACTTTATATTCCTATACATCCAATTTCAAAAGCAGATTTAAACTGATGCATTTCTAAATCAATGTAGCTGTGACTAATATATCATTCCTCCTGCAGGTATGCTCCCATGAATCTTTGCTCTGACACGTTTTCTAAAAGTAGTCCATAGTTTTTCCTACTTAATCAGTATCAAATATACCGAAAGCCTACTCCTCAATTCATAGTCGCTTAATCCAAGTTCCCCAATAATTCAATGTTTTAGCATTGAATCCCACTTTGCTGTGTCATTAAGTCAAATTATTGTGCAAAAATGACTTAAAAAATCAGTAGACTATATGAAAACATATTCTTAACTAGAAGGAAAGTCCATTTATGCATTTGCTGTTATTCCTCTTGTTAATTAAATTCAAACAACCCCAAAGTTTCTTCTTTGCAATGTACTTTCTAAACATGCTCCTCTATGAACTGTGGAAATATTTGGTGCTGTAAACCTGGACAACACTGGCACATTTAAAGGGTTTTGGTTTATTTAGGGAGGAAAGAGGGAGAAGGATACAAACAAATAAAGGCTGGGGAAGCAGGACCTGTGAGCAACACAAAATAAATGCATAAGGATCAAATCTGGAATGCGAATAAATTGAAGTGAAAGTGTGTGTGTGTGTAACTCATGCTGGAAGACACAATGATGAGTCTTTCTAATGTTCTTGTGCATGCTGGTGAACACAATGAAACAAGCTGAAGCATACATTGAACACTGCTTTTGTGTTTATTTTGATGTAGAACAGAACTATTATCACCGTCCTCAAACAGTTCCATAGAAAAGTGTTCCAGGACTGTCACTCAAATTCTGAAAAGGAAAGACTCTATAACTAATTGGGACATGCACTCCCAGTCAGAGGGTCATGAGCTTGAATTGTAGCTTTCACTGTCATTCAAACTCACATTCTGCCCTTGAGTTTTACTATCAACCAGTCCTTGGCCATTCTGCCTTGTGGTTGGCTGTGGCGTTGACAGTTTTATTTATAGTTGAAACCTCCATTATGCTGAAGTCTGAAAATAAATCAAATTGAACTTTGCCTCTTCTACGCACTTCTACTGGTACAATTTTATTTGGACTTATTCCTGGGATATGGAGATTGTTTGCAAGACCAGCATTGATCACCGAGATGCTGTGAAAGTGTGGTGGTGGGTTTTTTTTCTCTTAAAGTCACAGCACTGTTTACTATCCCTGGCTGAAGAGTTGGGGCAGCAGGGAAACCTGCCCACAATCCTGCCGACTACCCCACAGGAGCAGCATCAACTGCTTTACGATGAGAATGCCAGCCCGTTCTTGGGTGGAAAGCCTGCTGTCGAGAGCTGCTGGCCAGTTGGATGGCTGGCAGCTCTGTATTCCCAGCAGTGCAGCTGGGATAGATGGCAGCTCCTGGGACCACACAGTCAGTCCCACCATGCTAAAGAGCTCAGATAAGTCCACGGTTAGGGGGTCTCAGTGAGGTATGTGAGCTGGCTGGGGGGAAGGGCTCATGAGTCATGGGAGGGTTGAATGATGTGGTGGTGGGGGAGAATAACCTTGGGCATGCCTTAATTAGGTCCCATGACCCTGAAATGAAGCTCCTTCCCCTTGCTTTACACAAGCAAGCACAGCTAAAGCTACCAGCTAAATCTTTATTTGCTTATTGGCTGTGAGCAAGACTAACATTTATTGTCTATCCCTAGCTACCTTGGAGAATGGAGTTGGGAACCGTTTAATTGAATGGCTGCATTGTGATATTGGTAAACCAATCAAGTTGTTGGGGAGGGAGTTCCAGGTTTCTGACCCAATGATGATAAAGGATGGCAATATATTTGAATGATTTGGGATTCGGAGGGGAAATTGTAGGTAGTGATACTCCCATGCATCTGTTACCTTTGTCCTTCTTGGCCTTAAGAGTTTCCATGTTTGGAAGGTGCTGTTGAAGAAGCATTCATGGGCTGCTGCAGTGCATCTTGAACATGTTACAATGGCTGCCACATTTCACATTTCACAGTGGTGCTGGGAATGGATGTTTAAGCTGGTGGACGGGGTGTCAATCAAGTGGACTGCTTTGTCCTGGATGATGCATATGAACATATGATCAAGGAGCTGCAGTAGGTTTGGAGAAGAGCCATTCATGCTTGCTGTCTGCAACCCGTAAGCCTGCCAGTCCTCTATCCATGCCAATATGTTACTTCCATAACATGAGTTTTTATTTTCCACAATAACCTTTGATGTGGCACCTTGTCAAATGCTTTCTGGAACTCTTAAGTACAGCACATCCATTGGTTCCCTTTCTGAGGAATGGAGCATTTTAGGAATATTGGATTCTAAGTATTGGGGCAATTTAAGGGTTAAACATCTGGGGTTATAGTGTGCTTGACTGCAGTCATCTTGCATTTAAAAAATGTTTTGGTTTGCAGAGTCTGGGAGCTTTTAGGAGCCAGAAGGTGAAATTGACTGGAGGAATGTGTTTTTTAGTCTGGGCTAATGTGCTGTGGTTTGACTGGGGAAAGTCCCTGTGGAGTCAGTGTGCTTTTAGCATAGAGAGTTAATTTTGTTTTTCAGTTTGGGATATGATGTCATTGATGGATGGAGCTAAGGGATTCAGAGAAATTTTGAGAAAGAATTTATATTTACATAGAATATATCCATTCCATGTATTCTGAAATATCTCCTTAAATTGGATTGGATTGGATTTGTTTATTGTCACGTGTACCGAGGTACAGTGAAAAGTATTTTTCTGCGAGTAGCTCAACAGATCATTAAGTACATGGGAAGAAAAGGAAATAAAAGAAAATACATAAGAGGGCAACACAAGACATACAATGTAACTACATAAGCACCGGCATCGGATGAAGCATACAGGGTGTAGTGTGAATGAGGTCAGTCCATAAGAGGGACATTTAGGAGTCTGGTAACAGATGTGAAGAAGCTGTTTTTGAGTCTGTTCGTGCGTGTTCTCAGACTTCTGTATCTCCTGCCCGATGGAAGAAGTTGGAAGAGTGAGTAAGCCGGGTGGATGGTGTCTTGAAATGAAATGAAATGAAATGTAAATCGCTTATTGTCACAAGTAGGCTTCAATGAAGTTACTGTGAAAAGCCCCTAGTCACCACATTCATGCGCCTGTTTGGGGAGGCTGTTACGGGAATTGAACCGTGCTGCTGGCCTACCTTGGTCTGCTTTCAAAGCCAGCGATTTAGCCCAGTGTGCTAAACAGCTTGATTATGCTGCCCGCTTTCCCCAGGCAGCGGGAGGTGTAGATAGAGTCAATGGATGGGAGGCAGGTTCGTGTGATGGACTGGGCGGTGTTCACGGCTCTCTGACGTTTCTTCCGGTCCTAGGCCGAGCAGTTGCCATACCAGGCTGTGATGCAGCCAGATAGGATGGTTTCTATGGTGCATCTGTAAAAGTTGGTAAGGGTTGATGTCGACATGCCGAATTTCCTTAGTTTCCTGAGGAAGTATAGGTGCTGTTGTGCTTTCTTGGTGGTAGCGTCGACGTGGGTGGACCAGGACAGATTTTTGGAGATGTGCACCCCTAGGAATTTGAAACTGCTAACCATCCCCACCTCGGCCCCTTTGATGCTGACAGGGGTGTGTACAGTACTTTGCTTCCTGAAAGCAATGACCAGCTCTTTGGGTTTGCTGGCATTGAGGAAGAGATTGTTCTCGCTGCACCACTCCACTAGGTTCTCTATCTCCCTCCTGTATTCTGACTCGTCGTTATTCGCGATCCGGCCCACTATGGTCGTATCGTCAGCAAACTTGTAGATGGAGTTGGAACCAAATTTTGCCACACAGTCGTGTGTGCACAGGGAGTAGAGTAGGAGGCTAAGTACGCAGCCTTGCGGGGCCCCGGTACTGAGGACTATTGTGGAGGAGGTGTTGTTCATTCTTACTGATTGTGGTCTGTTGGTCAGAAAATCGAGGATCCAGTTGCAGAGTGGGGAGCCAAGTCCTAGGTTTTGGAGCTTTGATATGAACTTGGCTGGGATTATGGTGTTGAAGGCGGAGCTGTAGTCAATAAATAGGAGTCTGATGTAGGAGTCCATGTTGTCGAGATGTTCTAGGGATGAGTGTAGGGCCAGGGAAATGGCGTCTGCTGTGGACCGGTTGCGACGGTATGCGAATTGCAGTGGATCAAGGCGTTCTGGGAGTATGAAGGTGATGCGCTTCATGATCAATCTCTCGAAGCACTTCATTATGACTGAAGTCAGGGCCACTGGACGGTAGTCATTGAGGCACGTTGCCTGGTTCTTTTTTGGCACCAGTATGATGGTGGTCTTCTTAAAGCAGGTGGGGACCTCGGAATGGAGTAGGGACAGGTTAAAGATGTCCGCGAACACCTCTGCCAGCTGGTCCGCGCTGACTCTGAGTGCACGACCAGGGCCCGTCGCCTTCCGAGGGTTCACTTTCAGGAAGGCCGATCTGACTTTGGAGGCTGTGATGGTGGGTATGGGTGAGTTATGGGCTGCTGGGGCACTCGACAGCGGATTGTTGGTTAGCTGCTTGAACCGAACATAGAATGCATTGAGTTCATCGGGGAGGGGTGCGCTGCTGCCGGAGATACTGCTCGGCTTCACCGAGCACATGTTTCCCGAGAAATGTAAATGTTTGCTACTGCATCTCGATTGAACCTGAATAGTCAAGTCACATTCCAAGCTTAGCTTTAATGCCCTCAGAATTGGCCCCGAATTTTCTGAAAAAAATGACAAAGTGTAATTTCTGGCGCTAAAATTGATCCGATTCTCATTGGTTCTGATGGTGAGATCCAGAGACCAATTTTCCCCACATGAAAAATGCCGCGCCTGAGGCGCAAAACGTCTAATTCACCCAGCCAGGGTGTCACCTGAACACTTCAATGTAGGGGGAGCTCTGAGCGAGGTGGGCCTGTGAGAAAAAAGTGAGGAGCCATGGCACCTTCACCCAGATCACCAGTCTCAATTGAGTTCTTTGTAGTCCAAACCATTGATCAGACCACGTACCTAAACCATGTCCCTTGCCTTACAAGAATATCAACTGAAGAGCCTGGCCACCATCCAACAGTGTCCCACCGCCCACCTCCCGCCTCGGAGGAGGTCTTGGAGCAGGATATGGCTGAAGCATCACAGCTATCACCCACATCATCCACCATAACAGAGACACACATCTTGGTGGGCGGCCTTAGCAGGCAGGCTTCTGGGTCACTATCTTGTGAGTACCACACAGCTTCTGACGCACATCTGGTGGAGGCAGGAACATCCCAGGGATCGGAGTGCTGGATTCCAGGACTCAGCTGGTGCTGTGCCTCTGGACACATTATCCCACAGCTGTTAGCGATGCAAAGGCATAGCCGGGAATACCAGGAGAGGTTGTCAACGACACTTCTGTGACTGCAAGGCCGAATGGAGGAGCCCCAAAAGTTTTGTCACAGGAGATGGTGCTGGCAATGCGTGGCACCCAAGCCAACACTGCAAAGGTGGTGTCTGCAGTGGAAAGCCTGGGCCAAGAAGTCAGATCCATGATGGGAGAAGTCCAAAGCATGGCTCAATCCCTGAGGACCATGGCTGAGGGATTTAACTGCATGGTGCAGACAATGGCGGGCGTCCAGGACTGGCAGTGCCACATGCGTTGAGGCCTCTGGAGCTCACTCTCGCTGCCCCTCCATCACATGGAGTAACCCGGGGGCGCACAAACACCTGGAGGGAGGAAGATCCACTGGAACACATCCCGGGGCCTGGTGTGACCAGCCAGTCTGAACCCCCCCCTTCCTGAGACCGGCCCAGCTCCAGCACAACGGGCACAATAGGGTGACACAACAACACCAATGCCACCCGAAAGCAGGCCATGGCCTTCCATGTCCCGGCCCTCCAGAGGCGCCTGCCAAGTTCATCTCAGGAAACAGGGTATGGAAGGCAGCAGGCTGCATTCACCTTTGATGTGCAATCTGGAAACACACCCAGACATAGTGGGAGTTTGCAAGTGTGAGGAATTGATGAGGCAAAGTGTGGGCATGGGTGAAGTGAAGCCCAGGTAGTTGGGGTCATTATCATGAGTAAAATCTGCATGTCACTGAATTACATATTATTGTTCTTCACCAATTTAACACTTTAAATTCTCTTACCCTCCACCCAGTGGCATAGCGCTTCTCCCCATCGGGATACAGTTATTCTCATTGGCCTTTAATTTCCGCCAGACAGTTCGGCCCACTCAGTGTAAATGTTTCATTCGCAGTGATCAGACTCAGGCTTGATTTAGCGAACTCTAGATGCTCTCCCATAATCCCCCTCTAAAGTTAAGGGTCAAAGGACTGTAGGGCAGAACCTCACCAGACATGAGCTCGGGGGGGTCAGCGTGCTGGCAGCAGGCAGATAGAAGGCAGACATAAGTAGTAGATCAGGAGCATCACAGGCCATTCCTCACTGCGAGTCGTCATCACCCTCCTGCATTTACTGATCAGCAGGCACTTGCCAGCCTCAGGACCCTGATGATTAAGATCTCTAAACCTTCATCCCCTGGTTGCAAAGGGTTCAGGATATCCTGTGAGTGGTGCGGGGCACACTGTTGGATAACAAGCCAGTGCTCCTTCAGCAAGCGGGAAGCAATGAGGGCGTATCCAGCCCTCCTTCCCATGTGCACCCTCGCCCCCGTCCGGTCTCCATCCTCCGTATCCTCAGCGGGCTCTTCCTTGACTCCCTCCTTAACGTCCTCCTTGCCCAGGGACATATGCCGCTACTCAAGGTCTTCACCAGGAAGGTCGTCGACCCACTCCACAGCAAGTTTATGTGGCGCACAGCAGGCCAGCACAATCTGGGAGACCCTCCGGGGTTTGTATTGGAGGCCTGGACCTGTCAAGGCTGCGGAACCACATCTTTAGGAAGCCAATGCACTGTGAGAAGCATTGTACCGGGCCCTTGCTCGGTTTCTGGCCTCCACATCGGAATCATAGCCAAGACCTCAGGGGATATCCCTTGTCTCCCACAAGCTATCCCTGCAGACTGGGACAACCCTCAAAAATGCCAGGGATCTGCGATTGACTGAGAATTTAACTATCATGTATGCTCCCTAGAAAATGTGCACACACGTGTATGAATTGCATCTGGTGGTTACGCACCAGCTGCACATTGAGGGAGTGGAACCCCTTCCTGTTTATGAATGGGACTCCCTGGTATCAAGGAGTGCGAAGAGCACCTTGGGTGCACTTGATTGCCCCTGAACCTGTGGCAAACCAACTATATTGTCAAAGCTCGTAGCCCTCGCATCCTGCCGGACCTGGTCCAGGTCAAAATATATCATGTCCAAAGCCCTAGAATGGATTGCATCAGTGATCTCACGGATGCACTTATTGGATTGGATTGGATTGGATTTTGTTTATTGTCACGTGTACCGAGGTACAGTGAAAAGTATTTTTCTGCGAGCAGCTCAACAGATCATTAAGTACATGAGAAGAAAAGGGAATAAAAGAAAATACATAATAGGGCAACAAAACATATACAATGTAACTACATAAGCACTGGCATCGGATGAAGCATATAGAGTGTAGTGTTAATGAGGTCAGTCCATAAGAGGTAAGTCCATACTTATGGGCAGATGCCTGTGATATGCCACACAGGTGACCAGTGGAGCCTAAGAATGACCCTATAGTGTAAAAGTTGTGGGTTGATGCGACCGTTACCGCTACAGGGAACGAGTGACCTCTGCCGCAATATGGTGCCAAGTCGGCAAGGATGTTGCACAGGTACCGCACAGTCTCCCTGGTGAGGCGGTGTCTTCTACAGTACACGTTGTCCAACAGCTCCAAGAAGGACACTTGAGTCCTGTATATCTTTGGTCTCCTTCTGTGCCTTTGTACCCCCTGTACGGCTGGTGCGGCCTTTGGGCCAGAGTCTGCCCCGTGGCACCCTGGCCTCATTCCGCAGGCCCTGGATGCCGCCACACGTTACTGCTCGAGCCTTTGCTGCTCCAGAGCTGTAATAGTAGACTGGCCAGCTCCACTGGCTCCATACCTATATTAATTGGATCCCTGCGAGGGATGAGAGAGAGTCAGGTTGGTGTCGCAGCCGGATAACATCATTACCTTTCCTGACCCGTTGTCCTACCAGACCTGGAAACAGCCAGTCCCAGATTTTATCCTGCGGTGACCTCTTACACACAGCTCAAGTAGCCTCCCATGTCCATGACAGGACTAGCCCTGGCCTGTGCCCTTGCCCAGTTAGACTTGCCTTTAGCCTCCCACCTGGTTCTCCCCTCGCTTAGCCTCCCTAACACTGAGGGTTCTGACAGGAGGGTGAGATGTTGGCACAACCTGAATGGGCAAGGTTAACTGGATGGTAATGTCCGTCCGGAGGAGATAAAGGATCCCGGCTGGCAGTGTTGGGGTCCCAGCACCGAATCAAGTCCAGTGCCTCTTGATCCCATGCAACCAAACATTGAGCCTTGAAAACTGAGTTTTCATTCCTTTCCTTGACTTAGAGACTGGGCAGCTGACATTGTTAAGGGTTAACTCTTGATGGCCAGTTAGTTTGATTAGCATGGGTTTCAGGAATGTTAGAGGACACAATTGCTTAATGCTTCAGTTATATGGATGGGTGCAGCTCCAACAGCGCTCAAGAAGCTTGATTCCGTCCAGAACAAAACAACCCAATTGATTGGCACCCCTTCCACAAACATTCCTCCCACCACCAACAAACACTGGCAGCCATGTGTACCATCTACAATATACTCTGCAGGAGCTCACCAAGTTTCCATAGGCAGCACCTTCCAAACCACAACCACTACCATCTAGAAGGGAAAGGGTGGCATACACATGGGAACACCACCACCTGGAAGCTCCCCTCCAAGTCACTCACTATCCTGACTTGGAAATATATATCTGTTCCTTCAATGTTGTTGGGTCAAAATCCTGGAACTCCCTCCGTAACAGCACTGTGGATGTATCCAGACCACAGGGACTGCTGTGGTTCAAGTAAGGTGCTTAGCATCTTCTCAAGGGCAATTAGGGGCAAACAATAAATGCTGACCTAGCCAGTGACGCCAAAATCCCAAAAAGGAATTTTTAAATCGTGCAGAAAAAAGACACTGTGGTAGGCTCCTATGTTCCAAATAATTTGCTGAAATATATCTCAGAATTCACAGCGAATTTGGAACCTGATCCATGTCACATCACTGATACACAATGAAAAATCTACAGCCTGGCCCAGTGGGCCTAAACATATCACAGAAGAGAGTCTATGAATGTGGAACTTCAGTTAAACCAACTGATGACCGTAAGCAATAGAAAATAAATGCTCTTCGCTTTACTTAAATCTATCAGATTTGCAGCCTAGTGCTACGAGTACCAGTTGACCATCCTTAGTTATATTGGAGCTGTTCATTCATAATAGGAGATAAATCAGGCATTTTCACCTTATACTAGGTATAAAGTGAATGCCTGAAATCTGACTTCATAATTAATAAATGAACAATATTGTTGTTAATCGATGCTGCAGTGAGGGACTATCGATTAGAGCTGCATGCTATTTTTGTGGCTGGGATTTTTACACCTCATTGAGAGCAAAGACTCTCTAGGGAACTATTAAACAGAAAGGTATGTGAAAGTGTGACTAAAAAGTGATTAATTATGATTAAAGTATGAAAAATATGTTTTCTGCATGCAATCTTTACCTCTATATTTGCTTAATAATTTATTACAGCCTTGTCAATTTTACAAATTATTTGTCTAATATTTTGGTTAAAAAAAAACTTTTTACAAATGAAAAAATGTTGTGTTCAAATGATTTTGACTGAAGCAATCAAGGGTAATTACCACTGTGATCTGAACAGTTCTAATTTCTCCCTTTAGTATGATCTTCAAGCCTCTTCGATTTTCTTCTTAGTCAAATTGATCATAAAGCCTAAAGTTGCACAAACTCAGATGAAACAATTGGCTGGAGCGGCTCCCTCACTAACCTCTGCTGGCTTTGCACCCTGGATTTGGCACGTTCTTAGAATTGGTTCATAGAATGTTACAGCTATATAGGAGGCTTTGGCTCCTATATAGGGGCCCTTTGACTCACTGTTTGTGGCAAGTGCCAACCATTTAGGTCCAGCAGACTCTAACACATAGGTTTCCGATTATAGCCCTCCATACATTAATTTGGATGATGGCAATTACAAGACTAATTACCTAGTTCGATGTATTTTAAGTCACGAGTTCCAACAACAGAAGTCTGCAAAAAGCCGACTTGGCATCATAAATGATTTGGAAAGTGGATTAACTTGGTTCGTTTCAAAATATGTCTCTGCAGCTTAAGATGTTGACGCAAAGGGCGGAATTTTAATGTTTGTGACTCGGGTCTCGCCCGCCCGCGTGGTCTCCGTTGGGGGAAGACCCATTGGAACAAAATGCCCATCGGGCACTTAACTGACCAGCAACAGGCTTTCCCTGGGATTTAGGATCTCAGGGTAGACATCCCCTCCCCTCCCACCCTCCCCCAAGAGCTCTCCAGCTAGCAGACAAGATCCCCGTCACCTCAATTAGTTACCAACATTTAGGGCCAAATTTGAGCCCACATTAACGATCCGTGGGATTGGCGACGCAGGCGGAAAATCCAAAGAGAATCGGCAAATGCGATTGTCCCTGGTGCAATCACGTTTCCCGATTTTTCACGCAAGTCGCCGATGATGTCACGAGGTTCGTGCTCACAAAAGGTGAGAACCACATTTTAATGCTTATGAATACATTCAAATGTAATTACCCAACCCCCCTCCGCTGCTTGATTCTCCCTCACTAAATATTCAAACCTCGCTAATGTCACGTCACATCAGCAAAGTTTCCAAAAGTTTTGAAAAATGAGATTCAGTCAAGTGGGGACACAAAGGTATGTATAGCCGGCAGCATGTGGAGCAGTGGCTAGCACTGGGACTGCAGCGCTGAGGACCTGGGTTCGAATCCCGGCTCTGGGTCACTGTCTGTGTGGAGTTTGCACATTCTCCCATGTCTGCGTGGGTTTCACCCCCACATCCCAAAGATGTGCAGGTTAGGTGGATTGGCCAAGCTAAATTGCCCCTTAATTGGGAAATAAAACAATAATAATTGGGTACTCTAAATTTATAAACAAAAAGGTATGTATAGCCCTGGGGGGAGGAGACGACATGCTGGGGCAGTGCTCTGGCACTGTCCTCTGACACTGCTTCTTGGCGCTGGTTGACACGGCCAAGTTGGCACAGTGCCAACCTGGCAGTGTCAACCTGTGCCAAGGGGAAGTGCCAGGCGGTATTTTTTTGGGTGCAATTCAACTGCGTTGTCGCCCTAAATTGGTGTCGTGATGAGGCCGTTGAATCCCGAGAGAGACCTGTCCGGGGATTCGCGACGCTCAAAATCTCAAAATGTCTTGCGAGATTTAATGGTGTCTCACAATCTGGATCATGCTCCAGCTGAGTGAGATCCGGATATGTGTATTTAAATGAGCCATTCAGCCATAAGAGCCAGGGCTCATAAGAGGTGGGGTGAGTGGTGGGAGGGGCTCGAGAACCCCGGAAAGCCTAAGTTGGGTGAAGTGGGGAAGGGTCTGGAGGCCGCAGGGGGGAAGGGGGTCGAGAGATCTGCCCCGATCCGCGAGTAGTATTCCAGCACTGGCGACATAAGTGCGGCCTCGGCGAGACGTTCCTCACCGGGGCCAATAAAAATAGTAAAGTGCCGCTGGATAATGGTGTCTTTCTCGGTGCAACAGGCGGCGGGAAACACCCCACTAAATGTGCCCAAAATCGGATATAGAAATGTTTCGGTTGAATCGCGCCCATTAACACTCTTTTCTCTCCTTACAGATGATGCCAGACATGCTGAGGTTTTCCAGCATCCTCTGTTCTTGTTTCAGATTCCAGCATCTGCAGTATTTTGCTTATTTCAGTTTACTCTTTTTGGTTAGAGTAGTTGGTGCTTACAAGACGACTAGTATTTATTCCATCTATAATCAAGAGACCCTTGGCTTATCCCTGCTGCATGTTCTTGATGCAATTACATAGATCAAGCCAAGAATGATCTAAGTGGTCCCAAGGTTGGCAAAGAAAATATGAGAGCTTAAGTTACCTCTTACAGCATAATAATTGTGAGTACAACTATTAAAAATGCCCCACAGAGGTGAGGAAATAGTCTGATAATACTTCAGGCTATTAACAGCTTTTCATTAGATCACTGTAAAGTTGGGTCACTCTTCACCAGGGTGCAATTGAAGTGCAACATGCTTTTACAAATGAGGTAGTATAAACTCTGCAAAGACCTTTAGGTTCACTTCATTTTAACGACTCCCTGACATATAGGTGGCCATTTTAGCTGAGCTACATATATGATAAGGTGACAAGCCATTTTTTTGTAGAAAGAAATTTACATTTATATAGTGCTTTCCATGTCCCCTAGCCATCCCTAACCACTCCAGAGTTTCTGGTAGAACTTCCATGAAAACTTGCAAACCGTTCTCTCTCTTCAGCCTAGGTCATCCAATTATCCTCTCTCCTTCAAATCTGCCACCATTACCCCACTCCTCAAAAAGCAATCCTTGACCCCACTGTACTTGTAAACTTGGCCCCAATCTCAAACCCTTTCTCTCCAAAGTTGTTCAATGTGTTGTGAACTTCCAAACCTATGCCCATCCTTCCCAAACTCCACCAGGTTTCAACACTTGCCAAGGTACCAAAATGGCTCTTATCAGAGTCACAAAAGACATCCTTTATGACGATGTAAGTTTTCCCTCCTCATCCTTTTTGACGTGTCCGCAGCCTTTGATATGGTGACCACCCCGTCCTTCTCCAGCGCATTTTCAAATAGTCCATTATTATCTATCCAATCATAGCCTGGAAATCACCCTCAATGGCTTCTCTTCCTGCTTCAATGCTATTATTCTGGCGATCCCCATGAGCCTACCTTTGGTCTCCTCCTATTTCTCATCTATCTGCTGCCCGTCAGCGATAGCATCCTAAATTACGGTATCACGTTTCACATGTTTGCAGATGGCTCCCAGCTTTACCACATCACCTCTCTCCTTTGGGTTTAAATGATCAAAATTTTATCTTCCATCCTCACCAACACACTCCTCTATTTTCTGTAGTGCTTAGCTGATTCATTTAAATGTCAGGACCTTTAATTTTTTTTTGTGTGGTAATGCAAATGAGGTAACTTAAAGGGGCTGACCTACAAATGGCCTGTGTAAGAACATTAGACCCCCACCCCCACCTACAAATTCCATTCCCTTGCTACACACTCTATTCCTTTCCTTGGCAAATGTCTCAAGCTGAACCAGACTGCTTGCAATCTGGGTGTCATAGTTCACCCTGAGATGATCTTGCAGCCTCATCTCTGCACAAGCAGTGCGCCTAGACTGCCTACTCCTACCTTCAAAACATCGCCTGACTCTGCCCTGCATCAGCTCATCTACTGCTGAAACCCTCAGCCATGCCTTTGTTACCTTTAACCTTGGACTATTCCAACACTCCCGACTAGCCTCCTACATTCCACCCTCCACGCGTTTGAGCCCATCCGGAACTCAGTTGCTCTTCTTACTCACACCAAGCGCCGATCACCCAGCACCGCAAATTTAAACCTTTCATCCTTATTTTCAAAGTTGTCCTTGGCTTTACCCTTTCCTATTTCTGTAATCTCCACCAGCCCCACAATATATTTAAAAAAAAATTTTAAGTGCCCAATTCTTTTTTTCCAATTAAGGGGCAATTTAGCGTGGCCAGTCCACCTACCCTGCGCATCTTTGGGTTGTGGGGGTTGAGACCCACGCAAACACGGGGAGAATGTGCAAACTCCACATGGACCGTGATCCGGGGCCGGGATTGAACCTGGGTCCCTGGCACCATGAGGCAGCAGGGCTAACCACTGTGCTGCTCTACCAGCCCCACAATATTTGTACTCTTCTAATTCTAGCCTCTGGAAAATCTCTGATATTACATTCACCAGAGAGTTTTAAAGCACAAAAGGAGGGCCTTTGTGCCTGCCTTGGTCATCACGATGGGCAGCAAGTATGGCACAACAGACAGTTCCAAGCAATTCACTTGTGAGCTCCTATTACAAGTGAATACTCCTGATGAGCAAGGGGAATAGATCAAATATATTATTAACTGCTCCACCATTCACGACTAGGCCCTGGAATTAGAACATAGAACATAGAACATTACAGCGCAGTACAGGCCCTTCGGCCCTCGATGTTGCACCGACCTGTGAAACCACTCTAAAGCCCATCTACACTATTCCCTTATTGTCCATATGTTTATCCAATGACCATTTGAATGTCCTTAGTGTTGGTGAGTCCACTACTGTTGCAGGCAGGGCATTCCACGCCTTTACTACTCTCTGAGTAAAGAACCTACCTCTGACATCTGTCTTATATCTATCTCCCCTCAATTTAAAGGTATGTCCCCTCGTGCTAGACATCACCATCCGAGGAAAAAGGCTCTCACTGTCCACCCTATCCAATCCTCTGATCATCTTGTATGCCTCAATTAAATCACCTCTTAACCTTCTTCTCTCTAATGAAAACAGCCTCAAGTCCCTCAGCCTTTCCTCATAAGATCTTCCCTCCATACCAGGCACCATTCTGGTAAATCTCCTCTGCACCCTTTCCAATGCTTCCACATCCTTCCTATAATGCTGCGACCAGAATTGCACGCAATACTCCGCACAAATGCGGCCGCACAAGAGTGTTGTATAGCTGCAACATGACCTCATGGCTCCAAAACTCAATCCCTCTAGCAATAAAAGCTAACACACCGTACGCCTTCTTAACAACCCTCTCAACCTGGGTGGCAACTTTCAGGGATCTATGTACATGGACACCGAGATCTCTCTGCTCATCCACACTGCCAAGAATCTTACCATTAGCCCAGTACTCAGTCTTCCTGTTATTCCTTCCAAAATGAATCACCTCACACTTTTCTGCATTAAACTCCATTTGCCACCTCTCAGCCCAGCGCTGCAGCTTATCTATGTCCCTCTGTAACTTGTAACATCCTTCCGCACTGTCCACAACTCCACCGACTTTAGTGTCATCTGCAAATTTACTCACCCATCCTTCTACGCCCTCCTCCAGGTCATTTATAAAAATGACAAACAGCAGTGGCCCCAAAACTGATCCTTGTGGTACACCACTAGTAACTGGACTCCAGTCTGAACATTTCCCATCAACCACAACCCTTTGTCTTCTTCCAGTAAGCCAATTTCTGATCCAAACTGCTAAATCACCCTGAATCCCATGCCTCCGTATTTTCTGCAGTAGCCTCCCATGGGGAACCTTATCAAACGCTTTACTGAAATCCATATACACCACATCAACTGCTTTACCCTCATCCACCTGTTTGGTCACCTTCTCAAAGAACTCTATAAGGTTTGTGAGGCATGGCCTACCCTTCACGAAACCGTGTTGACTATCTCTAATCAAATTATTCCTTTCCAGATAATTATACATCCTATCTCTTATAAACCTTTCCGAGATTTTTCCCACAACAGAAGTAAGGCTCACTGGTCTATAGTTACCGGGGTTATCTCTACTCCCCTTCTTGAACAAGGGGACAACATTTGCTATCCTCCAGTCTTCTGGCACTATTCCTGTAGACAAAGATGACTTAAATATCAAGGCCAAAGGCTCAGCAATCTCCTCCCTAGCTTCCCAGAGAATCCTAGGATAAATCCCATCCGGCCCAGGTGACTTACCTATTTTCACCCTTTCCAGAATTGCTAACACCTCCTCCTTATGAACCTCAAGCCCTTCTAGTCTAGTAGCCTGAATCTCAGTATTCTCCTCGACAACATTGTCTTTTTCCTGTGTGAATACTGACAAAAAATATTCATTTAGCACCTCTCCTATCTCCTCGGACTCCAAGCACAACTTCCCACTACTGTCTATTGAGGCATACAAAATGATCAGGGGGTTAGATAGAGTGGACAGTGAGAGCCTTCTCCCGCGGATGGAAATGGCTGGCACGAGGGGACATAACTTTAAACTGAGGGGTAATAGATATAGGACAGAGGTCAGAGGTAGGTTCTTTACGCAAAGAGTAGTGAGGCCGTGGAATGCCCTACCTGCTACAGTAGTGAACTCGCCAACATTGAGGGCATTTAAAAGTTTATTGGATAAACATATGGATGATAATGGCATAGTGTAGGTTAGATGGCTTTTGTTTCGGTGCAACATCGTGGGCCGAAGGGCCTGTACTGCGCTGTATTGTTCTATGTTATGTTCTATGTTGTCCTTGACTGGCCCTACTCTTACCCTAGTCATTCTTTTATTCTTTCCTCTGTTGTGGGAATTCGCTCCTTAATCCTCAAAAAATGGTCCTGTGAAGTGCCTTAATTGGGATGGTTTATCACATTACTGGCAGTGTATAAATGCAAACTATTTTTTAGTCAGAAATGTCTGCTTCGGGGAGCTGCTCGCACCCTGGAATGGTTTTTAAAACTCCGAGATAAGAGCTCCATCTGAGCTTTATATATCAAATATTTCCTTTCAAATATCTAATTAATTATAACAAATATAAAGTTTTTTTTTTTTTTATAAATGTTTTATTGAAATTTTTTTCCCCAAACAACAATTTTTCCCCTCTTACAAAGCAAACGCAACAATAACAATACAGAAATTTTAAACAATACACAAGTAACAAAACCCCTTTATCTTTGACCTAAACTAAACCCCCCCTCCCCCCCCCCCCTCCCCCTGGGTTGCTGCTGCTGGTCATCTGTCTTCCCTCTAACGTTCCCCTAGGTAGTCGAGAAATGGCTGCCACCGCCTGGTGAACCCTTGAGCCGATCCTCTCAGGGCAAACTTTATCTGCTCCAGTTTAATGAACCCCGCCATATCATTTACCCAGGCCTCCAGTCCGGGGGGTTTCGCCTCCTTCCACATGAGTAGGATCCTGCGCCGGGCTACTAGGGACGCAAAGGCCACAACGTCGGCCTCTTTCGCCTCCTGCACTCCCGGCTCTTCCGCAACTCCAAATAGAGCTAACCCCCAGCCTGGTTTGACCCGGGCCTTCACCACCCGCGAAATCACTCCCGTCACTCCCTTCCAATACCCTTCCAGTGCCGGGCATGCCCAAAACATATGTGCGTGGTTTGCCGGGCTCCCGCCACACCTCCCACATTTGTCCTCCACTCCAAAGAACCTGCTCAATCTTGCTCCCGTTATGTGTGCTCTATGTAGCACCTTAAATTGAATCAGGCTAAGCCTGGCGCATGAGGAAGAGGAATTTACCCTGCTTAGGGCATCAGCCCACATACCCTCCTCTATCTCCTCCCCTAGTTCTTCTTCCCACTTTCCTTTTAGTTCGCCCACCGACTCCTCCCCCTCTTCCCTCATCTCTCGGTAAATCTCTGACACCTTGCCCTCTCCGACCCACACCCCTGAAAGCACCCTGTCCTGTATCCCCTGTGTCGGGAGCAATGGAAATTCCCTCACCTGTTGTCTAGTAAATGCCCTCACCTGCATATATCTCAAGAAATTTCCCCGGGGCAACTTATACTTTTCCTCCAATGCTCCCAAGCGCGCAAAAGTCCCATCTATAAATAAATCTCCCACCCTCCTAATTCCCAACTGGAACCAGCTCTGAAATCCTCCATCCATTCTTCCTGGGGCGAACCTATGGTTGTTCCTGATTGGGGACCCCACCAGGGCTCCCCGCACCCCTCTCTGTCGCCTCCACTGTCCCCAGATATTTAATGTTGCCGCCACCACCGGGTTCGTGGTAAACTTTTTAGGTGAGATCGGTAGCGGCGCCGTCACCAGCGCCTCTAAACTCGTCCCTTTACAGGACTTTCTCTCCAGTCTTTCCCACGCCGCTCCCTCACCCTCCATCATCCATTTACGTATCATTGCCACATTGGCGGCCCAATAGTAATCGCCCAAGTTCGGTAGTGCCAATCCTCCTCTGTCCCTACTACGCTGAAGGAACCCCCTCCTTACTCTCGGAACTTTCCCTGCCCACACGAAGCTCGTGATGCTCCTGTCTATTTTATTAAAAAAGGTCTTAGTGATTAGGATAGGGAGACATTGAAATACAAATAAGAACCTCGGGAGGACCATCATCTTAATTGCTTGCACCCTGCCCGCCAGCGATAGAGGCTGCATGTCCCACCTCTTGAAGTCCTCCTCCATTTGTTCTACCAACCGTGTCAGATTAAGTCTGTGCAAGGTTCCCCAGCTCCTAGCGATCTGAATCCCCAGGTATCGGAAGTTTCTTTCCACTTTCCTTAGAGGCAAGCCTTCTATCTCTCTACTCTGGTCCCCTGGATGTATCACAAATAATTCACTCTCTCTTGGAGCATAACCACGTCTGCCCTTAGTCCTTTCAAATGCGCGAGCACTCGGGCCCTTTTTATCGGTCCGTTCAGGCCTCTCACGTTCCACGTGATCAGCCTCACTAGGGGGCTACCTGCCCCCCTCCCGTGTCGACTAGCCATTACCTTCTCTAGGCCAGTCCCATATCCCGCCTCCGCGCTCCCGCTCGCTCCCCCAGCGTCGCACACCATCCCCGCCCACCCACTCTTTAGCCATTTCCTTTTGGATTTCCGCAGCAGCAACCCAGTTGTCCCCCCCCCCCTTCTCCCTCCCTCCTCCCCTCCCCGCTAGATCTCTTTCTAGCTTGATTGCTCCCCCCATATTACTTCCGTAAGTCAGCTAACTTCAACTGACCCCGGCTACTCCTGCTCACTCCTCGACCCCCCCCATGTGGGGAACTCCCATCCGCCTTGCGCCTGTCTTCCCGCCTTATTCTTTTTGGTGCGGGAACATCCCTTTACCTGACCCGCCTCTTATGGCGCAGCTCCCTTTCCCCTCCCCCTCCCCTTCCCCATTCTCCAACTATGTCCCGTCTTTCCCCCCTCACCGGCGCCCACATTTCCCCAATGTCTCCCCCCTTCCCTGTTTACTTCTCAATTAACTTCCACCGTAACATTAACAATAACATTTCCTGCAGCATCAGTCCCTCAGTTCCGATCCAATTTCTCTTCTTTGATGAAGGTCCATGCTTCCTCCGCCGTCTCGAAATAATGGTGTCTCTCCTGATACGTGACCCATAGTCTTGCCGGCTGCAGCATCCCGAACTTCACCTTCCTTTTATGCAACACCTCTTTGGCTCGGTTGAAGCTCGCCCTCCTTCTCGCCACCTCCGCACTCCAATCCTGGTATACCCGTACCACTGCATTCTCCCATCTGCTACTCCGCACCTTTTTAGCCCATCTCAGGACCTCTTCTCTATCCTTAAGGCGGTAAAATCGCACGATTATCGCCCTGGGTGGTTCCCCCGCTTTTGGTCTTCTCGCCGGAATCCGATTTGCCCACTCCACCTCCAAGGGGCCCGTAGGGGCCTCAGCACCCATCAGTGAGCTCAGCATCGTACTTGCGTACGCTCCACAGTCCACTCCTTCCACACCCTCAGGGAGACCCAGTATCCGAAGGTTCTTCCTTCGCGCTCCATTTTCTAGGGCTTCGATCCTTTCAGTACACTTTTTATGAAGTGCCTCGTGCGTCTGTGTCTTAACCGCCAGGCCCAGGATCTCGTCCTCAATATCTGTCACCTTCTGCTCCACCACACGGAGCTCTGTCTCCTGGGTCTTTAATGTCTCCTTGAGCCCCTCAATTGCCTGTAGCAACGGGGTCAGCACCTCCCTCTTCAGCAGCTCCACGCACCGTCTCACAATTTCATGCTCAGGCCCCCATGTCGCCTGCGCTTTCTCCGCCGCCATCTTGTACTTCTCTCTTTCTGACCCTTTGGTCGACGATTCCTCGCGCTGCAGCCGCCGCCGCCGGTTTTTTCCTCCTTCGTTTGGGGGGGACTCCCTTCTCACACGCCCCACACCGGGTTGCGTCGTCGAAAAATTCCCCGTTGGGGCTCTTAAAAGAGCCCGAAGGTCCGTCGGAGCTGGAGCCGCCGAAGCGTGCGGCTAGCTAGGCATCACCGCAACCGGAAGTCCCTTCAGTGGCCTTGATGAGGTCTTTTCACAGTTGTTCCCTCTGCTGCTAGAATTCACCTTTGATACAGGCCCTCAGGTCAGCTTGCAGCTTTAAGCTTGCCCTTCCCCCGCCTGCATGCTGGAAGAGGCCCTGTTTATCCTGTAGTTGCAGCCAAATCCTTCACTGTTTCTGCGTGTGTCTGGCAACCAAGAGACATACCCTTCCTGGGGGACACTGTCGGGGGAATATTGCCACCTTCTTCCCACACCGGGAAATGTCAAACAAATGCCGTGGGGGCCCTGTAAAAGAGCCCAAAAGTCCGTTCCAAGCAGGAGCTGCCGAATGTGCGACCTAGCTCTGCATAGCCGCACCCGGAAGTCGACAAATATAAAGTTGATGACAGTATGAAACATGTTGCAAAATCTTTCCAGAAATGGTGATCCGGGAAGTGTTTGCATAACAGACAATTCCAAGCAAATCACCATGAGCTCCTACTACAAGTGAATACACCCGATAAGCAAGGGGAATAGACAGAATATGTTATTAGCTAACAGGGCCTGATGATAACCTCAGTATGATATTGTTGCTCATCCGGGCTGATAACGAAGGGGACGTGTTGGCCTGGTGGTATTATTACTGGATTAATAGTCCAGAAACGCAGGGTAATGCTCTGGGGGCCAAGGTTCAAATCCCACCATAGCAGATGGCGAATCCGATATGAAAAATCTTCAATTAAAAGTCTAATATTGTCCATACCATTGTTGTAAATAATACCCCCAGCAGGTTCACTAATCCCTGGTAGGTAAGGAAATCTGCCACTGCTTACCTGGTCTGGCCTACATGCGACTCTAAACCACTGCAATATTGCTGACTTTTAAATGGCCTAGACAGCCACTCAGTTCAATTGGGAATGGACAATAAGGACAGCACGATGGCGCAGTGGGTTAGCACTGCAGCCTCACGGCGCCGAGGTCCCAGGTTCGATCCCAGCTCTGGGTCACTGTCCGTGTGGAGTTTGCACATTCTCCCCGTGTTTGCGTGGGTTTCGCCCCCACAACCCAAAAGATGTGCAGGGTAGGTGGATTGGCCACGCTAAATTGCCCCTCAATTGGAAAAAATGAATTGGGTACTCTAAATTTATTTTTAAAAAGGAATGGACAATAAATGCTTGACCTACCAGCGTTGCCCACATCCCATAAAAAAATTAATGTGACAGAATTTTATTACATTTCTAAGGCCTTCTACTGTTCAGAAATAATAACGAAGACTTATTTATTGAGAATAAGGTGTACAATGATGTTTATGGTTGTGAATTTAGTAGTCAAGCATATTGGGTGGTATCTAATGCAGACCTGCCTGCCAGCTGGAAGGCCAGCGAGGGCCGAGCATCCCCTCCTTTGGGGAAGGCCCTCAGGCACTTCAAGGAAGAACAACAGAAACCCTGCCCTCAGACAGCTGCCAGCCACCAGGTGCCGACATCTCCCCATTGCAGGCAACGGCACAGGGGGAGCAGTGGCAGCTGCCATCAATGTACACAGGGACAGGGCTAGGATTGGGCCACAGATGAGTGATGTTATGCTTGAGTGGGGGCTGGGGTGGGGGGTCATGGCTCTCTGTGGCCACACCCATCCTTCCCAGTGCCAGTACCCTTGATCAGACACTGAGGCCTTTGAAAGAGCATCCCCCCCCCCCCCATCCCCCGCCCCACTCCACTCCTCCCCACACCTGACCCATAAGGTTAATTTTTCAGGCTTCCCACATAGCAACTAATCCATCCAGCACTGATTGAATACCAGCAGTTAATTGGTCTCCTTTAGGGCCTCAATTGATGAACCAACAAAATAGGAGCACATGTAGGCCATTCGGCCCCTCAAGCCTGCTCTGCCATTCAACAATATCATAGCTGATCTGTTTGTGTTTCTAATTCCAAATTCCATCTACACCCCCATAACCTTTATTTCCCTTGCCTAACATGAATCTGTCTACCTCCGCCTTAAAGATATTCAGTGGTCCTGCCTCCACCATCTTCTGAGGCAGAGAGTTCCAAATTCGCACAACAATTTGCCAGACAACAAGTCTCCTCATCTCTGTCCTAGGGGTGACCCCTAATTTTAAAACAGTGGCCCCTAGTTCTGGACTCATCCACAAGCAGAAATATAATTTCCACTTTCACCTTATCCCGACCATTCAGGATCTTAGTACTTCAATCAAGTTATCCTTCACTCTTCTAAACTTCAGTTTAAACACCCTCTCACCCAATTAAGTGCCCTCCCCACTTCCAAACCCCCTCTGAGGAAGGCATATAATTCAGTCCATTGTTTGATATCTATTCACTTAATCATTGCCCTTTATGTCACAAACCAAGTCAGTTTAACATGATAATGTATTTTACATTAATGTAACTAGAGTATTCACAAAATTGGCTTGAATTTAATAGCTTCACTCTTGTACATAACATTAGTCATTTTCGCAAGTTGACTAACCAGCCAGAGAACCCATGTAACAACTTAATTTTGCAATGGATGCATGGAATGTCATGCAACAGGATAGTCAAATACAAATATTCAGTTAATACTGTGCTGTAGTCATCTTGCAATGTATCTCCAGCTTTCTTTAACATTCTTTATCTTCTTTCAGGACATCTGTCTTTTTGGAATTGCTGGCTGAAATATTGGACCCTGTTTCACCAGTTTCTGGAACATGAAAAGAGGCCAACAAGGTCCAATTTTGCAGCGCTTGTCTCATGCAGCAATGGAGCCTAAAACATGTCAGATGGTACTATGGCACCTGCCTTGAAGCAGTGTTTGAATCTTTGCATGTGGAGGGTTTACAAGGTCCTCTGCAACTCAACCAGTAGTCCTTCAGGAGGCCACCAACAGAGCGGCAAGATTATTTTCTTCTAAATTTAGCTTAATCTGGAACCAAGAGGATCAGGGGCGAAATTCTCCCGAAACGGCGCGATGTCCGCCGACTGGCGTCCAAAACGGCGCCAATCAGACGAGCATTGCGCCGCCCCAAAGGTGCGGAATGCTCCGCATCTTTGGGGGCCGAGCCCCAACATTGAGGGGCTAGGCCGGCGGCGGAGGAATTTCCGCCCTGCCAGCTGGCGGAAACGGCCTTTGTTGCCCCGCCAGCTGGCGCGGAAATGACATCTCCGGGCGGCGCATGTGTGGGAGCGCCAGCGGCCGCTGACAGTTTCCCACGCATGCGCAGTGGAGGGAGTCTCTTCCGCCTCCGCCATATTGGAGACCGTGGCGGAGGCGGAAGGGAAAGAGTGCCCCCACGGCACAGGCCCGCCTGCGGATCGGTGGGCCCCGATCGCGGGCCAGGCCACCGTGGGGGCACCTCCCGGGGCCAGATCGCCCTGCGCCCCCCCCAGGACCCCAGAGCGTGCCCACGCCGCCTTGTCCCGCCGGTAAGGTAGGTGGTTTAATCCACGCCGGCGGGACAGGCAATTTATCGGCGGGACTTCGGCCCATCCGGGCTGGAGAATCCAGTGGGGGGGGGCCCGCCAACCGGCGCGGCCCGATTCCCGCCCCCGCCGAATATCCGGTGCCAGAGACTTCGGCAACCAGCGGGGGCGGGATTCACGCCAGCCCCCGGCGATTCTCCGACCCGGCGGGGGGTCGGAGAATGACGCCCCAGTTGTCTGTCACAGTCAGCTCAAATTGCAGAGGGAACCAGCAAGCTATCACTAAAGATAGGTTATAGTCTCAGGATAAGAGGTAGCAAATTTAAAACAGAGTTGAGGAGAAACTACTTCTCCTAAAGGGTTGTGAATCTGTGGAATTTGCTACCCCAGAGTGTGATGGATGCTGGGACAGTGAGTAAATTTAATGAGGAGTTCCACAAATTTTTAATTGGTAATCGGTTGAAAAGTTATGGAGAACGGGCAAGACAGTGGGGTTGAGGCCATGAGGCGATCAGCCATGATCAAATGGTGGAGCAGACTTGATGGGCCAAATGGCCTAATTCTGCTCTTATATCTTATGAACTTATGAGATCTGGCATGTGCCCGCAGATCACTGGAATTATTCAGCTGAGGCCCAACATTTCAGTCTCTGACTTCTGGGGACCATTTCAGGCCGCAAAATGGGCTAAAATAAACTTCTCCTCCACTTTCAAATTCACTCTTTGCCTCTGCTATCAGACAACATCGTGTGCTAAATTATACTATCAATTTTGTTTGAGAATGAAAGTGTTGTATAGGAAAAGTTATGCCCAGTTATGTCTGGCATTATTGTTTGAAGGGTTTATTTAAATGATTTACTCTTCCATGAACACAGTGGACAACGAGACAAAAGGATTTATTATAAAGGGGTTAATCTTTCATGCAGTACTTCCGGGCTATGTAATACAAATATATTGTTGTATGGAAGTTTGCAAAAGCAGATTTTGTTTAAATTAAAGCCTAAAATTAAGAACATA
The DNA here is from genome assembly GCF_047496885.1 of Scyliorhinus torazame. Taxonomy (NCBI): domain Eukaryota; kingdom Metazoa; phylum Chordata; class Chondrichthyes; order Carcharhiniformes; family Scyliorhinidae; genus Scyliorhinus; species Scyliorhinus torazame. Next base: position 29,666,707 of record NC_092724.1, read on the forward strand.
AGAAATAGGAACTGGACACATTTGGTCTTTTGAACCTGCTCCACCATTCAATAAGATTTTTGCTCAACTTCCACCTAAACTCCACCTTCTTCAAATGACCCCATAATCCCTTACTTCCTTAAGTACACAAAAATCTATCAACCTCTGCCTTGAAGATGCTCAATGGCTGAGCAACCACAGAATGCCAGCGTAGAACATTCCACAGATTCACACACCTTTGAGTGAAGGAATTTCTCCTAATCTCTGTCCTAACTGGCTGACCCCTTATTCAAAGGTTGACTTCCCTACTTGGGAGCATTGGGTTGATAAGGTTATGGTAAGATTAAAATGCTACCTGCAATTGTCCTGCTAGATATTATTGCAGAATAAAAGGGTCAGATAATAGAAACATACCTCTTTCTCCATGTATGTTTCTGAAATAGATTATAAGTGATGTGTTGGGTGCTCTGGATCCGTGGAACACATATAGGCCACCAACACTTAAAATAGTGCAACACTATTTTATTAAGTTAGAAACTGTTGAACATACTTTCATTGTGGGTCAACACAATGTTAGGTTAAACTAAAGACCTATAGGCCTGTCCGAACCAGTCTATGCACTCAGCACATGGTGAGGATCTGTGCTGTAAGCTGTAAGCTCTGCCCTTGTAGGAGGCTGCATCCCGAATGAGCGGGAACTCTGATGCCCCCTGTCTATATAGTGCGTGTGCTCTAACTGGTGATTGGCTGCGGTGTTGTGTGTGTTAATTGGTCTTGCTGTGTGTCCATCAGTGTGTGTGTTTCTGCACCATGATATACTGGTGTATATTATGACAATAAGGTGGTTGAAATGTATGGGGTGTGCGTGGCATAGAGGTGAGGGTGGGGTACTACCTCCGTAAAGGGGTAGCCCTGTCGCAGTTTTCAGAATTTTGTTGGTCCTCACAGGCCCCAAGCTCTCGTCTCCAAATAGCTGCTTGCATGTGACAGCAGATCAACCTAGCTATGTCGACAGATGGGCTAAACCAGGTGAAGGTAGCTGATGTGCCTCCCCATCGAACTGTTAAGATTTGCCTTTCCTTGTATGCAAAGACTTACTCAGCAGAGTGGCGGAAGAGTTCAACAAGAATTCAAAGGCCTCAAAGGCGACTCGGCAAAACAGTGTGGAGCGTTGAAAGTATAATAATAATCGCTGTCGCAAGTAGGCTTACATTAACACTGCAATGAAGGTACTGTGAAAAGCCCCGAGCTGCCACATTCTGGCGCCTGTTCAGATACACAGAGGGAGAATTCAGAATGTCCGAATTACCTAACAGCATGTCTTTCAGGACTTGAGGGAGGAAATCGGAGCACCCGGAGGAAACCCACGCAGTCACGGGGAGAACATGCAGACACTGCACAGGCAGTGACCCAGAGAATCGAACCTGGGACCCTGGCACTGTGAAGCAACAATGCTAACCACTGTGCTACCATGCTGCCCTATGGGCAGGCACTTAAGGTAACATGGTCATCCGCTCCATCTAGAATCATCTCCCGTCATTGCAACCTACCACTGGACTCAAATGTGAATGAGAGTTAGGCTGATCTGGGGAACTCTCCCTCACTATAATTTATTTCATGCACAAATCATAACATCAACCACCAATTCATCTTCATACAGGTTTTAAGTCCTTGGCCAATGGGGGAGTGATGAAGCAGCAGGTGGCTTAGTTAGGGTCATCTTTCACTGGATTGAGGTGGCGGTGGACTTTGGCACCTGAGTAGCTTTGAGGATTCATAGATAATCATAGAATTTACAGTGCAGAAGGAGGCCATTCGGCCCATCGAGTCTGCACCGGCTCTTGGAAAGAGCACCCCACCCAAGCCCACACCACCCTATCCCCATAACCCAGTAACCCCACTCAACCAACGCTAAGGGCAATTTTGGACACTAAGGGCAATTTATCACGGCCGATCCACCTAACCTGCACATCTTTGGACTGTGGGAGGAAACCGGAGCACCCGGAGGAAACCCACGCACACACGGGGAGAACGTGCAGACTCCGCACAGACAGTGACCCAGCTGGGAATCGAACCTGGGACCTTGGAGCTGTGAAGCAATTGCGCTAACCGCTATGCTACCGTGCTGCCCACTGGTAGATTGGTCTCCTTCATGGTATGAGGATGGGATTAGAAAAGGTGCCTGAAATATCGTCTACCTCACCTACCCTGATCAATCTACTGCAACTATCAGGGATCCCATTACAGCAGTTGAACAACAAGTGTAAAAAAAGACAAGAGGCCTCTTCTGCATCAATACATTAGTATAGAATATGCAAGAAATGCTTTCATATTCAAATTGAACTGATTCATCAACTTCAAACATATCACACGTGAAAAGTAACCATTGAATTCTAATTGATGTTAACTAGAGTATCATTAAAATGAAGTGCTATTGTATTCAAACTCTACCCCATTTTTTTCAAAGCAAGATGCGTGTTCGTAACTAGGAAATGGCCAATGTGATTGGAACACACAGGAGAGCAATTGCACACTGAAGCAACAATTATTTTCCTTTTAATCCAAACTAATTTATCAAATGTTAATGTTTATCTTCATTTGAAGCCTACTTGTGACAATAAGCGATTTTCACTTTTCACTTTCACTTATTGCTTTTAACTTCTCTGCTCCCCAGACGCATTTCCTCAGCAGCACGCCATCCCCGGCAGCGGGATTTTCCATTTCTGACACCGGCCAATGAGATTTCCCATTGTGGCCACGCCACGCCTCCGGGGAACCCGTGGGCGCGGGTGCTCTGCCGGCGGAACGGAGAGTCCTGCCGGCGGACAATTCACTTGCACTTGTGAGATCAGGGCCAGAATTCTCCGCTCGTTGGGATTCTCCGTTCCTGATGCGAGCGCACCTGTGCCCACGGGTTTCCCAACGGCGTCGGGTGGTGTCAATGGGAAATCCCATTGGCAAGTGGCAGGAAGAGCAAATCCCGCCGTCAGTGAAGGGCACGCTGCCGTGAAACACATGGCTGAGGAACCGGAGAATCCAGCCCCTGTCTGCAAAGCAAACTATTACATATAAAATGCAACAATCTGTATCCTACAGACAATTAATGCTTCATGGGTTGATAAAGGGGAAAGGAGCCCATTATTTTTCGCAGAAATGTGGAAACAAAAAGATACACATTACATAATATCAGCCAGTGCTAATGAATTGGCTGTAATAAGAATGTCAGGGAGAGAGGCCATTGAACAACTGGGAGATTGTGGAGTCGCACTCCGCTGACTCCAAGAAATTGCACAGAAATGTTTTAAACATCCACTCCCATCCACAGCATGTATGTGGTCAAACTGAAAAGAAAATCCTCTTTGTGCATCCTTTACATCCTTACATGTGGTGACGTGAAATTGGCACAAAGAAGGTATCAAAACGTGTATGATGCGGTAGTGCACGTCTTTTGAAATAATGCCCTCTGACCCCTGTTTCACGGGCATCTTGTGACAACACAAATTTATCACTGGAGAGCTGAAAACATCCTGGTGGTGGTGTAAAATCTTGCCGAAACAACACTAAAACTCTTAGCATGTTAACCTCTCGGAAACAATGTAAGAAAATTCAATATCAGCTCAGCATGCAATCCTACAGAGAGTGCCATCCTGATTCAACGTCGTTAAGTAGTATATTTAAACTTTAAAACAGACTAAAGGTCAGATTTGGGGTTTCAAAGGAATTAAAGGGAGGAATCAGGACAACAAGGTTACTTGAGTCACAGACGGACTTACCAATTGATGAATGCAGTAATGTTTGACTGTGCCTGCTGCTATGGTTTGAAGCAATACATTGTATATTAGAATGCGTTTTAAATGATTAGTGGCTGTTGGTGGGTCCTACCTGATGACATCACAGATGGTATGCAGTGACCTTTGCTCTCGGATCAATGGCTTTGATTTCCCAGTGACCTGAAAGCTCTCTGCTATTCTGATCTCAGATTGACCCCTCTCTCAGCTGCCAATGACAAAAGTCTCTCTTACGCTCTTTCACCTGAGAAGTGGGTTGTAAATCTTTGAACCAAAGCTGCTAGGAAAAGTTATCACTTTAGGATTACTGGCATTAAAAAGAAACACAAAAATAAGTTACAGGAGTTACCGATTTGAGCGATAATTTTTGCATGCACATTTCAGGAGTGCATACAATCAAGATGTAATTGATACCTGGATACAGAAGTGATATTTCTACTGTTACATTTCTCACGTTGTTGCAGCTTGCTATGTTGAGTTGTAAATATACCAGGATTGTATGTCCCTTTATCCAAAGATATGGGAATATTTGAAGCAAGTCAGTGGCTGAATCACTGCAAGACCCTTATCCCAGCCTCAATGAGTAATGCCTGACTACAACAGATCTATAAAAATTGCTACTGAATTGTAAACTGCATGAATTGTAAACTGCATTGTAAACAATGTCAGGATTACCATATAGGCATTAGCTTTTTAAAAAGCAGCCATTCAAATAAAAATATTCTAAATTGATGCTCCCACTCTCGCATACAATGAGCAATTATGGGCTTAATGTCCTGAAGTCTGTACCCATTATGGAAAAGTGCAACATTTACAAAATTGAGGGATTTTCAACTCATTGACTGTGGTGGTAAAATAATGACGGGTTCTGTAGAATCCCAAGGATAAGTATTGTCGAGCAGCAACCTGCTTAAAATTCAGTCGCTATAGCTTTTATCTATCGTGGGTTCCACTGTGAGCAATTGATCTGAGAAACCTGCAGACAGTACTGGGTATTGAAAAGGTCATCACTTTGTTTTGTTGATTCATCATTTTTACAGTCAGTAATGTAAAATAGTACAGTCGATGACAGGAGACTTTATTTTTCAATCATTGACTCGTCTCTCCTCTGGACAATGACTTATGACTGGGCGACACGATGGCACAGTGGTTAGCACTGCTGCCTCACAGCGCCAGGGACCGGGGTTCGATTCCAGCCTCGGGTGACTGTCTGTGTGGACACTTTCTCCCTGGGTTTCCTCCGGGCCTCTGGTTTCCTCCCACAGTCCAAAGAGTGCAGGTTAGGTGGATTGGCCATGCTAACTTGCCCTTAGTGTCAAGAAGGTTAGGTGGGGTTACGGGTATAGGGTGGAGGTGTGGGTTTAAATAGGGTGCACTTTCAAATGGCCGGTGTAGACTCAAAGGACCAAATGGCCTCCTTCCGCTCTGTAAATTGTATGATTCTATGATTTGATTTGTGGATGTTCTGCATAACCTACAGACACAGCAAGGCTAATGGGGAAGTGCTGGAAATGACTGAAGAAAAGAGGCAATTGGTGCATAATATCAAAGAGGAAAAAGATACAATACTTTAGTCACCTCATATAAACAGATGGCAGATGATAGACAGTTATTGGTGGGCAAATGTAAGAGGGGGAACCAGAGAAGAAAATGGATGACGGATATAATGGACTGGATAAAATTGGCTTATGTGGAATGTGTAAGGGCAGCACAAGCCAGACAGAGTTACAGATCCATGGCTGAGAACCTTCTGAGAAGAAGACAACGCCAACCAATGAACGATTATGGACTGCTGATCAGCCAACCCGAATCTTTGATTTTACGCAGACAATTGGTGGAATTTTATGTTGTTTGTTTCAATATGCTGTTCCAGCTGGGAAAAGTGGAGGGGCAGCCTGCCAGCTTTCCTGCCAAATTTTCAAACACTTTGGGGAAAACAAAAGATGCACGGGGTGGGATCCACGACATCATGCTGACGGGCGAGCAACCGCGACATAAAAAGGGTGGCCCGATCTGAAAAAAATTAAAAGAAGACCCCCCCCCCACCCATGAAAACAGAACCAACCCCAAAATAGACAAGAGACCCCCCCCCCCGACTTTGGCGGAACTGGAAGATCAATGACTCGCCACATCTGTTTGGGGGGGGGGGCGGGCAAATTCCGGCCAATAGATGAGATTTTAACTCACTCAAAACCCAAGTAGGCAGTTGAATCAGACTAGCAACAGATAATATTTGGAGGGGAATTCATAGTTTTCAATAACAAAATTACATGACATGAGGACTGGCTAAAGCTAAATTCTTGCTTATGTGATTTCTGCATAAATGGACGGTTATTTTCTTTATAAATATATGCAATCCTGCTGTTACAAATTCGTTCTGCAATCCGTGGAAGTTGAAAATTGCTGAAAGTTTCACAAAGTCACGGATCTAAACATAGCGGAATGTTACAAAAGATTTTAAGACCACCAAATGTGAGAAAATATTTTATCTGTTACTTTTTTTAGCCGTAATGACTTAAGACTGGATTTGACATCCAGCGGGATTCATGCAGACAGGGCGGCCAATGCAGAAAGAAATGAGTTCAGTAAGTCTGCTGCCGAAATCTGGTGGCTAGGGGCAGCTTTTGAGCCACAGGACGGTGCCTCAGGGATGGGAAGCAATGTTTTCGGAAATCAGATAAATGGATAATGGGGGAGTTGGGAAAACACTTGGGGGAGGGAAGAACAATTTTGGGATGGTGCATAGTTTCCTTGTGGAGTCACGATGGAACAGCTCTTCTGATTTTCTTGACCTACAAGGAACAAAATGAAATTGATTAATTTTCTGGAACTCTGCAGCCTCCTATTTGCATGTTACCATGTTTGTTGGTTGTCCAACAGGGACTGGATTGGGAGAGAGTTACTGCCTTGGGCAGAGTATTGTCCACAGCTCAATAAATCCTTCTTCCACTACCGCTGGCTTCAAGTTACTAAAGAACCCACCATCAGATTCTTAAAAAGCATTTGCAACAGCAAAATCTTTGCATAAGAAGGTTTTACTAATAATTCAGCATGGCTAGATCGGTGTCTGTGGAAAGATACACACTTTCCAGTTCAGAAATGAAGGATTAATGTTCTTTCCTCAGGGCAGATGCTAACTTTGTGCGATAGTGTAAAATGAGTGATAGTGAATGGGCACACAGATGTCTTAATCGTAATCTACAAATTGTACGCCATTGCAAAATGTCAAGAGATAGTCAGCCCTCTGTGTTTTCAGCAGAAGCTCACTGCAAATGCTTTGGGGGTGGGGGGGGAATGGTGATGTCCACAGTGCCTGAATTCTCAATCTTATTTCTTTACAACACGTGCTGGAATTTTAACTGTACGCTCTTAATGGATCCTCCATTGCCCCTTATATCTCACGCCCACATCTTATCATGGGGTCATTTGTATGAGGAAGAAATTACAATCATTTTGTGACAATGTCGTAAAATGCAGATTATAATCTTTTCCTACAACTGCAAAGCAAATGACGTAATTACAATATAGTCCTTAACATTCATCAAAGAAAAACAGATTACCCCGCTAACCATTATCTCCCAACCTGCTTTGATTTGAAAACTGGATATTCATGTACATATGAACATATGAATTATGAGCAGGCCCTTCGAACCTGCTCTGCCATTCCATTGCCGATCTGATTGCTACCTGAGCTCCACTCTCCTGCCTACCCCCGACAACCTATCACCCCCTTGCTTATCAAGAATCTATCTACCTCTACCTTAAAATATTCAAAGACATTGCTTTCGTCACCTCTTGAGGAAGAGAGTTCCAAAGTTTCACAACCCTGTGAGAGGCCACATAACAGTGTGGTCAGCATAATATTTGTGTCAGTTGGCTTGCTAACAAGCTCAGTGGCCCTTAAATAGTCTCTTAAAAATGGTTGGCGAATTGCTGAGTTTGGCGCTGTCCCACCTACCATTATTTGGGCATCGCGTTGAAGGTGGCAAAAGTGGGGGGAGAGGGAAGCGTAATAAGCTGTGGATTGATTGACTCTCTTTGTGAGACCTTCTGGCTTCCATCAGGCTAAGACACAGGGCACTGGATTGATCTTGGACGCGTTTTCCCTGCATACAAACTTACTAATCTGGCAGTCTAAGAGGCAGAGCCGCAGGCAGGAAATTCGAACCCCAAAATACTGGGTCCAAAATTTAAAGGGGCAGGACACAACTGAGGTTCAGAGGGACCAAGTCTTAAAGTGACATGGCAGACCTGACTCTCTCAGGGGAGGAAAGTCGGAGGCTGCCTGCATGGAATGGGAGAGGTAGTGGCAGCATAGGGATTATCCACCGTGTCCTTTACCACCCTTGGGCGCTGGAGGGGTACACAATGCTGATGAGCGCCAAGCTGCACATCAATCAGCGCAGGGCATCAAACAGCAGCAACAGAAGGCCAGGCTGCAAGCCTTCGCTAAAGCATGGAGCGATGCGTTGGCAGAACTGTGACATCTCAGACCTCATTGCTGACACCGATTGGCCTTGTGTGATGGTGGAGGAATCTTCTCCCTCGACTCTGGAGCATCGATTTGTATTGTAGCAACTGGATGCTAGAGATGTAAAACTGAAGAGCTTTCTTAAAAAGTCTGCAAGATGATTTCCTACTCTAACATAGAGCTGACTATCCTTTTAAATATGGTGCCAGCACTTTCGTGGTTATCAGGTGATGCGGCATTCCTGACATCAGAGCCACCCCGTCACGTGATCCAACAGCAAGCCGCGCTAATTGTCCGTCCGCCACATGGTCAGGTTCAGCCGACCACCACGGAACCCCACTGACAACTTGAGGGTTCAGCAGTGGGTGCTACGATAGTAGCACAAAATCTATCTCAATGATCGTACTGTCGCGGGTCTAAAACACAATAGGAATATAGTTTGGTATCAGCTTCGGGTAAACTTAAATTTTCACTGCTTTTTGTCAGCAATTATATTTGTCTGCAGCTAAATATTTGGGGCATGATTCAATTAAATGGGAACAAAGTCTCATAGCAAGCGCATTTAGCCGCGTGTTTCCTGGTGCTCACAGCACCGAGAGACACATGGCTGTACAATGCCACTCGCATGAAATAAGGGGCCTCAATGGGAAACATGCGGCCAAGGCCTCACATAGCCCTGTCTTCTACACCAAGAAGCTCCGCTCACTGGAACTCCCCTCAGTGAACCAAGAAATCAGCACGCCATTTTTGAATGGCTTCCCAATCTCTGGAGCGCCCAAGGCAAACCCCCGACCCCCTCAAGCACCAGTGCACTATGGGAGGGTCCGCAGACCACTCCACCCCCCAAAACCAGTGCAGGGCACCCCTGACCGGATCGCATCTGCACAAAAAAAATGCCAGCTTGGTACCTTGGCAGTGCCAACCTGGTGCCCTGGCAGTGCTGCTTCCGGCTGCCAGTGTCACCTGGGCACCTTGGCAGTGCCAGGTTGGCACCCAGGTGGCACTGCCAGGGCGCCAGGCTGGCATCACCAGGTTGCCAGTGCCGGGGAGCCCAGGTTGCACCAGCAGTGCATGCTCTTGGGGAGCCTCCAATTCCCTAGGAGATGCCTACGAGTGCTGTTCCATCTGGTCACGCTTGTGTGGACCATTGTTGAACGGCACTCCCTCGAGGTCTCTGAAGTGAAGGGGATAGATCCCAATACCTCTGGGGCGGGATTCTCCGAGCTCGTGCCAGGTCGGAGAATTGGTGGGGGGGGGGGGGGGGGGGGTGCGCGAATCTCGACATGCTGCTCTGACGCTGGGCTGCCGAATCGGCGGCAATCACGCTGGTGCGGCCCCCGCGGCTATTCTCCGCGCTCGACAGGCCGCGTGCCCGCTGTGTTCTGCCGAGTGCCGCCAGGCGTCTTTCGCGTATGGTCCTACTCAGCGTTCTTTCTGCGGGGCCTGTCCTGGTGGGGGGGGGGAGCGGAGGGAGCCGACTCCTGGGGGGGGGGGGGGGGGGGCCTCCACGGTGGCCAGGTCCGCGATTGGGGGCAACCGATCAGTGGCATGTTCATTCCGGGGGGGCAACCTATGTTCCTCTGTGCCGGGCCCCTGTAGGGCTCTGCCATGTTGCCCAGGGGGCCGGCGCGGAAATAGCCGTGGTGCGCATTCGCAGACCCTCGCCGGCTTTGTAGGCCCGGCTTTCGGCGCCGGAGCAGCGCACAGCACTCCGGTGCCGTTCTAGCCTCCGAGTAAGGGGAGAATGACTGGGCCTGGAGACCGGTTGACGCCGGAGTCGCTCGGGCCGGTTTTGACGCCGGTGTCAACACTGGGCCGGAATTTCGGAGAATCCCGGCCCAGATACCTCAGTAATCTGCACATTAAAGTAAGATTAGCTGTCTTGCTCTAATGTACAGATTTGCTAAAAAGCGATCCTGCCCACAATCTCGCGAGGTGTTGTGAGCCAGGTAGATCCGAGGAGCTGGGTCTCCCAGCTTTTATTGGCCATGTTGTGCCGCGGTGAGCTGCTTTTCGGACGCATTGTGACCGTTGGATCGCGCCCGTGTCATTCTCTCTGTAATATATCGTGTGATCGCTGCCAATGGACCAGTTATGGGCGGCATGTTGGCACAATAGTTAGCACTGCTGCATCAGAGCACAATTCCAGCATTGGGTGACTGTGTGGAGTTTGCACGTTCTCCCCATACCTGCGTGGGTTTTCTCCGGATGCTCCAGTTTCCTAACACAGTCCAAAGATGTGCAGGCTACGTGGATTTGTCATGCTAAATTTGGCCCTTAGTGTCCAATGGTTGGGTGGGGTTATGAGGTAACGGGTATAGAGTGGGGGACTGGGCCTGGTTTATGATGCTCTTTCAGAGGATTGGTGCAGACCTGATGGGCCAAATGGTCTCTTTCTGCACTGTAGGTATTCTATGACATGATTTGATGTGGTATGAATGTAAGGCATGTTTTACACATGATTCCAAACATATTGCAGGTTCATCAAGAAACCACTTAGAGAACTATCCCTGGACATTAACAGGGTCATCCAGAAATACCAAATACTACCATAGAAAATAAAACAAGAGAATAAAGGATGAAAAGGGTACAACGTTTTTTATTTCTGTCTGATCTTATTCTTCCTGACATTTTGTGATCAATTCCTGTACCTTTAAGTTTCCCTTTCCTCCTCCGAGCTCAATGTTTTCTCTCTCTGTTTGATGTTAGTTCTCTTACTTCTTCGCCCATGTAATCGATCTTTTCTCCATAGCTACTTTGTTACTTGGTTTCTGTTTTGTTTGACTTTGTTGCTCCCCTGCTGTGTTCTCCACTTCCTGACTCAATCACTGACAATGACCTTTCTCCATCTCAGATGCCATGGTGACTACATCACGTGAGCTCAGCAGCCTCACCCCCTTGTCACTGTGATAAGGGGAACCTTTAAAAATTAGGGGAAAAAATGGAGCATTACCATTTTAAAAAAGCGAAACAGTTTACCTCACAAAAAAGTGTCATGATATTAGACCAGCTCGGTTCATCTTTGAAATGATGGATTCAACTGAATAGAAGATAGTCAATGTGGGTGATCGTGCAGTTGGCTCATTGATTAAATGGCATTCAATACTAGGACCCATGCTGTGAGCTCAGTGTGAGTAGGTCTCAGTTGGTGGTAATCTTGCCTCTGAGTGAGAAGACCGAGCTGAGCTCTGCTCTACAACCTGCGTTCCCAATCTAAGCAGATTGTCCAGCCATTGCTCAGGTGACGCTGCAGTGTTGGAAATATTGACTTTTGGATGAGCCGCTGGGTAGATTCTACGCCAGAGATTTCTTGATCTTCCATTGGAAATTGTGTGGAAAACCGGAAGAAATGATATCAATGATCTTTGCACCGTGCTCCTGGGAATTCTACCAAAGTTATTATGTATGTTTAGGCTAAGCCCCCTCGAGAAATTCCAGGCAGATTTCTCCTGCTCCAGTAGTTTGAGTGAATGCAGAAGATCCCCCGGTACCATTTAGAGAAGAACAGGGAGATTGTCTACTAACCCTGGGCAGCATTCAACCTGCAATTGACACTACTGCAAACAGATGAAAATTGGCTGTTGCATTTGCTCACAGGAAAGTATTTTTTGAGAGTAACTCTGGCTATAAAGTGCTTTAGAATGGCTTGAGGGCAGAATGAGGAACAATATAAATGCTGGTTATTTCTTTGTATGTTTATACAGTACTTGGGCTGTCACACCATTTGACTACTTGGTCCTTTATCACTAACACAATTCAATTGACTTAATACCAAAATAATATAGTTCAGCACACGAATGCAGTATTCATGAGCAATCCATACCAAACAAACAACTTCAGCAAGACGTTTGAGTGTATATTATGTGTAACATTCGAAACAGAACTTCTGACCCGAAGGCAGACATATTTTCTGTGGATAGAGTTCCATCTCTGGGTTTCCAAATTCTTTTTCGTACTTATCCACAAGGTGCGACTGTCATTGGAAATGCCAGCACTTATTGCCCTTGAGAAGGAGGTGAGGAGCTGCCTTCTTGACAACTGAGTGGCTTGGTGGGCCATTTCAGAGGGCAGTCCACCACATAGAATCATAGAATTTACAGTGCAGAAGGAGGCCATTCGGCCCATCGAGTCTGCACCAGCTCTTGGAAAGAGCACCCTACCCAAGGTCCACATCTCCACCCTATCCCAATAACCCAGTAACCCCACCCAACACTAAGGGCAATTTTGGACACTATGGGCAATTTAGCATGGCCAATCCACCTAACCCGCACATCTTTGGACTGTGGGAGGAAACCGGAGCACCCGGAGGAAACCCACGCACACACGGGGAGGATGTGCAGACTCCGCACAGACAGTGACCCAAGCCGGAATCGAACTTGGGACCCTGGAGCTGTGAAGCATTTGTGCTATCCACAATGCTACCGTGCTGCCCTATGGGCATCGCTGTGGGTGTGCAATCACACTTAGACCAGAGGAGGTAAGGACAGCAGATTTCCTTCTCTAAAGGGCATGAGTAAACCAGATGGATTTTTAGAGAAAGCAGGTAGTTCCACAGTCACCGTTACTGACGCCAGCTTTTTATTGCTGATTTCAGTTAATTACCTGAATTTAAATTCTCCATCTGCTGTGTTAGGATTTGAACCTGTGTCACTGTAATCCAGGCCTTTGAATGACTAATCCAGCAACATACCCACAGTCCACAGTTCTGGGCTTTTCCCAATTTGCTTCCCATCTCTCACATTCTAGAATAGTTGCCAGTAGCCCTTCAATGTCTTATCCAATTGGCTATTCTTTTTAAGTGATCTTAATACAGTGAGTGGCGGAAGTGCTTTGGGTGTGTTCAACAGTGTCCTTGCCTCTGGGCTAAAGCTCCAGGCTCAGGGCTAACTTTAGGATTCAATGGCCATGGAAACTGCATTCAGATTGGAGCCAAACAGACTCATTGTAACAAGCAAATTACTGCAGGTGCTGAAACATGAACAGAGGATGTTGGAAAAACTCAGCAGGGAGAAACAAAGTTAATGGGCACGATTTAATGGAAAAGATTCTGAATGTAGCAGCGAGCATGAACTGCCGTGACCGTCCCGCCGCTCGACCCGGCAAGGCCGCCACTGGTATCAAACTCAATGAGGCCCCACGGGCTACACAATGCAAATGATGGTCCCTGATTCACTGGGACCCCGCCCGCCAGCTGCCCGCCAATAAGGGGGAGCAACACTTAAACGGATCCTGCAGAGCAAACGCCACACAGCTTGCAGCCATGCCATCGAGGAGACCAGCCCCACGATTCGGGAATGCCGACCTGGGCAGATTGTTGGCAGCGGTCGAAACCAGACAGCGTGCCCTGTTCCCCCTAGAGGCTGGGAGGACCAGCCGTAGGACAGCCAGTGTCGCCTGGGAGGCTCGTTGTGTGTCACCTGGAGGACCTCCACCCAGTGCCGTAAGAAGAACAACGACCGCCACCGGGCTGCACGGGCGGATTGGCACCAGCCCCCTGGCCACGGCAGGGCATGTTCCACCAGCAAGTGGGTAGAGGCCCTCCGGCCCCAGGGGCCCCCAGAAGACGTCCCCTGGGGAATCGAAGGCCACAGGATGCAGTAAGCGGCAGAATGCCTCCACTTCTGATGTGCATCCTGGGGATACACCGAGACACAGCGCTAGAGCACTGCCCAGGATTACTGAGAGAGCACTGGGGTGGAAGGGGGATAGGAGGCAAGGGGGATAGGAGGTGAGGGGGAGGGGAAGGTGAGAGGGAGGGGTTGGGAAGGGAGGTGGCACCAGCGGCCTCCCTTCCCGGGGGCAGTTGGGGACATATGTAGATCATTAAAAGCATTGCATCTGAGATATATGCTGCCTCTGGCACTTTCTTCTGCAACGCGGGCCGACCACCAAACTGTTGTCGCTGTTGCCACCGCCTTCTCCAGCGTCTGGCTGCCTGGCCTGCCAGCAGTACCGCGAGGGCAGCCTCCGCTGGTTCAAGATATCATCCATCCCATGTAATATCTGTAAGGAATTGGAGAGGGTGTGAATCTGACAAACAGCGGTGTCTTCCACCCCAGGATCTTCCATTCGCCCGCCCACATCCCCTGCCGCATGACATGCCCTGCCCACGCATCCCCGGCTGTGGTGGAGGCCCTGGTCACCGGACCCCAGACCCTGTACACCGGACACCCACACATAACGTTACCTAGACCGGACGCTAGACCCTCCCCGGTGCACTCACCCACCCTCTGGTCACAGAAATGCCCCCAGTGTTGGGGCCGAGACTGGGTGTTCGGATGTTGGCTGCTGCGTCTGTGCCACTGCTTCCTGCAGTGTTCTGGCACAGTGTCCAGACATCAAGTCTGAATTGGATGGAAATCTACTTGGGAGGTGTGAAGTGCTCACTTAACTATGCTTGCCAATTCCCTATTAGCAAAAGCCTTCAGCCACGTGGCCAGAGGCCTCCGCGGTCAGTGGGAGTTATGGGTGGTCGGTGGAACAGTCAGGCAGGGGTTGCCCACGTTATGGGTACACACCATCCGGGTGTCGCCCGCTGGATCCACGGGAACTGAGACACCATCCCTCCCAAGGCCTCCTCCTGCTCTTATCTTCTATGTATCTATGTATGTAAGCCAGGGGCGACCCCCTTACCGGTGGTGGCCCCGCGCCCCCCGACTGAGGGCCCCCCCTCCACGCCCCATGGGGGTTGTCCCACCACCCCTCCCTAGCACTGGGGCAGCATCCCCAGTGCCCCTGTGCTCATTGCCCAGGATTGAAGATGGCTACTCACCTCCTCGGATCCCCACAGCAACCATTCTGCCAGCTTCACATTTTTAATAAGATGTACTAATTGGCACCCACAACAACACTTGCTGGGGAGGTGGTTAGAACACGGGAGGCGGTTCAATAAGGGGCCGTTCCTGTTAATTGTGCGGAGATTGGCTTTAAGTGGTGATTATTGGTTTCCGCCATGGCGGGATTCTGATTTCACCAATGGAAGCGGGCCGATTACGTCACAAACTGAGATACCCTCAATTACAATGCGAGAGAGATGATTGGTAAGATAAAGGCTTTAATTAGCAGAGAACCAGTCAGAACATAGAACAGTACAACACAGAGCAGGCCCCTTCGGCCCTCGATGTTGTGCCAAGCATTGCCCGAAACCAAGATCAAGCTATCCCACTTCCTGTCATTCTGGTGTGCTCCATGTGCCTATCCAATAACCGCTTGAAAGTTCCTAAAGTGTCCGACTCCACTATCACAGCAGGCAGTCCATTCCACACCCGAACCACTCTCTGAGTAAAGAACCCACCTCGGACATCCCTCCTATATCTCCCACCCTGTATCGTATAGTTATGCCGCCTTGTAACAGCTACATCCACCCGAGGAAATAGTCTCTGAACGTCCATTCTATCTATCCCCCTCATTATCTTATAAACCTCTATTAAGTCGCCTCTCATCCTCCTCCGCTCCAAAGAGAAAAGCCCTAGCTCCCTCAACCTTTCCTCATAAGACCTATCCTGCAAACCAGGCAGCATCCTGGTAAATCTCCTTTGCACCCTTTCCAATGCTTCCTATAATGAGGTGACCAGAACTGCACACAATACTCCAAATGTGGTCTCACCAGGGTCATGTATAGTTGCAGCATAACCCCGCGGCTCTTAAACTCAAGCCCCCTGTTAATAAACGCTAACACACTATAAGCCTTCTTCACGGCTCTATCCACTTGATTGGCAACCTTCAGAGATCTGTGGACATGAACCCCAAGATCTCTCTGTTCCTCCACATTCCTCAGAACTCTGCCGTTGACCCTGTAATCCGCATTCAAATTCTTTCTACCAAAATGAATCACCTCGCACTTATTAGGGTTAAACTCCATCTGCCATTTTTCGACCCAGCTCTGCATCTTATCAATGTCTCTTTGCAGCCTACAACAGCCCTCCACCTCACCCACCACTCCACCAATCTTGGTGTCATCAGCAAATTTACTGACCCACCCTTCAGCCCCCTCCTCCAAGTCATTGATAAAAATCACAAATAGCAGAGGATCCAGCACTGATTCCTGTGGTACACCGCTGGTAACTGGTTTCCAGTCTGAAAATTTTCCATGCACCACCACCCTTTGTCTTCTATGTGATAGCCAGTTACTTATCCAATTGGCCAAATTTTCCTCTATCCCACACCTCCTTACTTTCTTCATGAGCCGACCATGGGGAACCTCATCAAACGCCTTACTAAAATCTATGTATGCAACATCAACTGCTCTACCTTCATCTACACACTTAGTTACCTCCTCAAAGAATTCAATCAAATTTGTGAGGCAAGACCTACCCTTCATGAATCCGTGTTGACTATCCCGGATTAAGCTGCATCTTTCCAAATGGTCATAAATCCTATCCTTCAGGACCTTTTCCATTATCTTCCTGACCACCGAAGTAAGACTAACTGGCCTGTAATTACCAGGGTCATTCCTATTCCCTTTCTTGAACAGGGGGACAACATTCACCACTCTCCAGTCCTCTGGCACTATCCCCGTGGACAGCGAGGACCCAAAGATCAAAGCCAAAGGCTCTGCAATCTCAACCCTTGCCTCCCAAAGAATCCTTGGGTATATCCCATCTGGCCCAGGGGACTTGTCGACCCTCAGGTTTTTCAAAATTGCTAATACATCCTTCCTCAGAACATCTACTTCCTCCAGCCTACCCGCCTGAATCACACTCTCATCCTCAAAAACATGGCCACTCTCCTTTGTGAACACTGAAGAAAGGTATTCATTCAACGCCTCTCCTATTTCTTCTGACTCCATGCACAAGTTCCCACTACTGTCCTTGACCGGGCCGGTCTCTCACCCTGGTCATTCTTTTATTTCTACATAAGAGTAAAAAGCCTTGGGGTTTTCCTTAATCGGACCAGCCAAGGACTTCTCATGCCCCCTCCTAGCTCTCCTAAGCCCTTTTTTCAGCTCATTTCTTCTACCTTGTAACCCTCAAGCGACCCTACTGAACCTTGTTTTCTCATCCTTACATACCCTTCCTTTTTCCTCTTCACAAGACATTCAACCTCTTTTGTGAACCATGGTTCCCTCACAAGGTCATTTCCTCCCAGCCAGACAGGGACATGCCTATCAAGGACACGCAGTATTTGTTCCTTGAACGTGCTCCACTTTTCATTTGTGCCTTTCCCTGACAGTTTCTGTTCCCATCTTATGCTCCCTAATTCTTGCCTAATCGCATCATAATTACCCCTCCCCCAATTATAAACCTTGCCCTGCCGTATGGCCCTATCCCTCTCCATTGCAATAGTGAAAGACACCGAATTGTGGTCACTATCTCCAAAGTGCTCTCCCACAAACAAATCTAACACTTGGCCCGGTTCATTACCCAGTACCAAATCCAATGTGGCCCCCCATCTTGTCGGCCGATCCACATATTGTGTCAGGAAACCCTGCTGCACACACTGTACAAAAACTGCCCCATCCGAACTGTTCGACCTATAGAGGTTCCAATCAGTATTGGGAAAGTTAAAGTCACCCATGCCAACTACCCTGAGACCTCCACACCTATCCATAATCTGTTTTGCAATTTCTTCCTCCACGTCTCTATTACTATTTGGGGGCCTATAGAAAACTCCTAACAATGTGACCGCTCCTTGCCTATTTCTAACTTCGGCCCACATTACCTCAGTAGGCAGATCCCCTTCAAACTCTATTTCTGCAGCCGTTAAACTATCCTTGGTTAACAATGCTGCTCCTCCACCTCTTTTACCACCTCCCCATCTCTTACTGAAACATCTATACCCCGGAACGTCCAACAACCATTCCTGTCCCTGTTCTAACCATGTCTCCGTAATGGCCACAACATCGTAGTCCCAAGTACCAATCCACGCTCCAAGTTCACCTACCTTATTCCGGATGCTCCTTGCATTGAAGTAGGCACACTTCAACCCACCTTTCTGTCTGCCGGTACACTCCTGCGACCGTAATACCCTCCTCAGTACCTCACTACTCTCAACACTGGCTGCTGGAACACAGCTCGTTTTCCCAGCCCCCTGACAAATTAGTTTAAACCCCCCCGAAGAGCCGTAGCAAATTTCCCTCCCAGGATATTGGTGCCCCTCTGGTTCAGGTGCAAACCATCCTGTCTGTACAGGTCCCACCTTCCCCAGAATGTGCTCCAATTGTCCACGTACCTGAAACCCTCCTTCCTACACCATCCCTGCAGCCACGTGTTTATCTGCACTCTGTCCCTGTTCCTCACCTCACTAGCACGTGGCACCAGCAACAAACCAGAGATGACAACATGTTTTTTCCTGGCTCTCAGCTCCCACCCTAGCTCCCTAAATTCCTGATTTAAATCCCTGTCCCTTCTCTTACCTATGTCGTTGGTACCGATGTGTACCACAACTTGTGACTGCTACCCCGCCCCTTTAAGGATTCTGAAAACACAGTCCGAGACGTCATGGACTCTGGCACCCGGGAGGCAACATACCACCCGTGAGTCTCTTTCGCTGCCACAGAACCGTCTATCTGTCCCTCTAACTATCGAGTCCTCAATAACTAATGCTCTCCTGCTCTCCCTCCTTCCCTTCTGAGCCACAGGGACGGACTCAGTGCTGGAGATCCATTCACCGTGGCTTACCCCTGGTAGGTCATCCCCCTCAACAGTATCCAAAACGGTATACTTGTTACTGAAGGGAACGACCACAGAGAATCCCTGCACTGACTGCTTCCTCCCAGCCCCCCTCACCGTCACCCATCTACCTTGATTCTTCGGAGTAACTACATCCCTGAAGCTTCTATCTATGGCCATCTCTGCCTCCTGAATGATCCAAAGTTCATCCAGCTCCAGTTCCCTAACGCGGTTTCTGAGGAGCTGGAGATGGGTGCACTTCCCACAGGTGAAATCAGCAGGGACACTGACGGCGTCCCTCACCTCAAACATTCTGCAGGAGGAACATTGCACTGCCTTCCCTGCCATCCCCGCTAGATAAAAAAAGAAAAAGAAAGAAAGAGCTTACCTGTTATTCACTCTACCCCTTAGGTTAAAGGAGGTGGAAGGGTGGGGGACATTACAAGTGTAGTGTCTAGGGTTTAGAAACTGTCCAACTTAAGTACAGGTAAAAATAAAACACTTAACCAGCAACCACTGTGCCCCACACAAGAACAGCAATCAGCTGTTATGGGCCTGCGCAAACAATTTAAATCTTTAATACTTATCCAGCAGTCACTCTGTCCTCACTCCGACTGGATTCAGCTGGAAACTCCCAACAGTAAGTTAAAAATAAAAATTACTCCCCTTCTCAGCAAGCACTCATTCAGCAACACCTCAGGGAAAAGCACGATAATACCTCAGGGAAAAGAAAAACTTCTTACCAGTCACCAGCCAATCACTTACCTGCAGGCTGTGACGTCACGGTTCAACTTCTTTCTACTTCTACCTGCCCTCGAGTCCCTCTCTTGATCTTTACTCGGCTGGGATCCTTACAGTGATTGTCTTTTTTTTTGGTTAGAGGAGGAGGTAGGGAGGGAAACACTGAAGAACTGTTTTGGGTTTAACTGTCACTTGACAACAGCTCCTCCACAAACCACCTTCAACATACGGTGACCGCAATGCACTGATGCAAATTTCCCCGCAACAGCCAATCAGCAGCTCCGCTCTACTGCCCTCTGCTGGATGCCTGCCTTCACTTGAACACCTAGGGTGTCTTGCTCAGGTACACTTTCTGGATGCAGTGGCCGCAGTGCACTGATGCAAATTTTCCCCGCAACAACCAATCAGCAGCTCTGCTCTACTGCCCTCTGCTGAGTCAGCTACCGAGAAGTGTGCTCACTGCACACTGCCCACTGGACATTACCTTATATATGGCTCCCTGGGGGGTGGAGCCTGAGGCAGAGTCCCCCAGGGTTCCAAACCCGGTCTTAAAGGGATCATTACACTAAAGGTGCAGTAACCATTCATCACATTCACCCCCTGTTTTAAAAGAAAACACAGAGTCCATCGGGGGTGAAGTGGAATTACATGTCCAGTCTTTTGGCTGTTCTGATTGTCCTTGTTGACCTTCTCAGCTCCTGCGGTGGTGCGGCGGACACGGGCGTCTTCAGTGGGGATATATCTGGGAGCACGGCGGTCTGAGCCTTTGCCCATGATGGAGCAGGGGGGGGTATCCGGGGTAACTAGGGTAATTGGTGCTGGTGACGGCGGCGGGGGGGGGAGGGGGGGAGGAGGGGGTGGTAGAGGGGGGGCACTATCGGTGTCGGCAGCTGGTGCGGGGAGGGGAGCGTCGGTAGAAGGGGGGCGTCGGTGGGAGAGCCAGCGGGTGCCAGGTCTCGCAGGGAAACTGTGTCTTGCCTTCCGCCGAGATGCTCGACGTAGGCGTATTGGGGGTTCGCATGCAGCAGTTGGACCCTCTCGACTAGAGGGTCCGTCTTATGGCTCCTCGTGCGCCTCCAGAGTAGAACTGGTCCCGGAGTCGTCAGCCAACGTGGAAGTGAGACCCCAGAGGTGGACTTCCTGGGGAAGACAAACAAGCGATTGTGAGGGGTCTCGTTCGTGGCCGTGCAGAGGAGTGTACGGCATCGGGTAGGACCTCCTGCCAGCGGGTGGTTGGGAGACCTCTTGGCCATAGGGCTAGAAGGACAGCCTTCCAAACTGTCGCGTTCTCCCTCTCCACCTGCCCGTTTCCCCGTGGGTTATAGCTGGTCCTTCTGCTCGAGGCGATGCCCTTGTTGAGCAGATACTGACGCAGCTCATCGCTCATGAACGATGTACCCCGGTCGCTGTGGATATAAGCGGGGAAACCAAACAGGGTGAAGATGCTGTGCAGTGCCTTGATTACGGAGGCCGAGGTCATATCGGGGCAGGGGACAGCGAATGGGAAGCTGGAGAATTCGTCGATGACAGTGAGGAAGTAGATGTTGCGGTTGGTGGACGGGAGGGGCCCTTTGAAGTCCACGCTTAGTCGCTCATAGGGCCCAGAGACTTTCACCAGGCGAGCCTTGTCTGGTCGGTAGAAATGTGGTTTGCACTCCGCACAGATCTGGTAAGCCTTGGTCATGGCCTTGACCTCCTCGGTGGAGTTAGGTAGATTGTGGGACTTGATGAAATGGGCAAGCCGGGTGACTCCTGGGTGACAGAGGTCATCGTGGATGGCCCGCAGACGGTCTTTCTGCACATTGGCGCACGTGCCACAGGACTGGGCATCTGGGGATTCGTTGAGCTTCCCCGGACGATATGTAATATCGTACGTGTAGGTGGAGAGTTCAATCCTCCACCTCAAAATTTTATCATTTTCTATTTTGACCCGTTGTGCGTTATCAAACGTGAAGGCTACCGACCGTTGGTCTGTGACGAGGGCGAACCTCCTATCGGCTAGGTAGTGCCTCCAGTGCCGCACGGCCTCCACAATGACTTGTGCCTCCTTCTCGACTGCAGAGTGCCGAATTTCCAAGGCGGTGCGGGTTCAGGAGAAAAATGCTACTGGCCTGCCTGCCTGGTTGAGGGTAGCAGCCAGGGTGACGTCTGATGCATTGCTTTCTACCTGAAAGCGGATGGTTTCGTCCACCGCATGCATGTCGGCCTTGATGATATCGGCCTTGATACGACTGAAGGCCGACCGGGCCTCAGCCGTCAGGGGAAAAACCGTGGTCTTAATGAGTGGTCGGGCTTTGTCCGCATATCTAGGACCCACTGGGCGTAATAGGAAAAGAGCCCCAAGCACCGTTTGAGTGCCTTGAGGCTACGGGGAAGGGGAAGTTCCTTTAGGAGGCGTATGCGGTCGGGGTCCGGGCCTAGGACCCCGTTTTCCACAACGTAGCCGAGGATGGCTAGTCGGGTTGTGTGGAAGACGCATTTCTCTTTGTTGTAGGTCAGATTGAGGGCCCGGGCGGTCTGGAGGAACTTTTTTAGGTTTGCGTCGTGGTCCTGCTGGTCTTGGCCGCAGATGGTGACATTGTCTAAGTACGGGTAAGTAGCCCGGAAGCCATACTGGTCCACCATTTGGTCCATCGCCCTTTGAAAAATGGAGACCCCATTTGTGACGCCAAAAGGGACCCTGAGGAAGTGAAAAAGCCGACTGGCTGCTTCGAAGGCCATGTAGAGGCGGTCCTCCGGGCGGATAGGGAGCTGATGGTAGGCGGATTTTAGGTCACCGTGGAGAATACCCGGTACTGGGCGATCTGGTTAACCATTTCTGCTATGCGTAAAACGGTTCACGGTCTGACTATAGCCCACCACCATCCGTTCCTTTTCCCCAGACTGGACGACCAATACTTGTGCTCTCCAGCGGCTGTTGCTAGCCTCTATGACCCCTTCTTTCCGCAACTGCTGAACCTCTGACTTGATATCATATCTTGGGCACTGTGCTGCCGACTCCTGGTGGCGACGGGCTTACAGTCGGGGGTGAGGTTCGCGAAGAGGGGGGGTGGTGCAACTTTAAGTGTTGCCAGGCTACATACCGTGAGTGGGGGGAAGGGGTCCGCAGAACTTCAGTGTTAGGCTTTGGTGGCTACACTGAAAGTCCAGACCGAGCAGCAGGGGGGCGCAGAGGTGAGGGAGGATATAAAGTTTGAAACGGGCATATTCGGGGCCCTGGATTGCGAGGTTCGCGACACAATAACCCGTGATTTGGACCGAATGGGACCCGGAGGTGAGGGCGATAGCTTGGTGCGCAAAGAGCAGCGCCTTACCGTTTCTTTGGTGGATAAAGCTCTCCGTGCTCCCGGGGTCGAAGAGGCAGGGGGTGTCGCGCCCATTGATTTGGACCTGCATCATGGAGTTCCGCAGGTGCTTCGGCCGTGATTGGTCGAGGGTGATCGTTCCCAGTTGCGGGTAGTCAGAGTCCTCAGCTGAGTCGGACTCACAAAATGGCCGCCCGGAGTCACAAAATGGCCGCCGCCGTCGGTCGCACGTTTCGGATTTTGAAGATAGCCGCCGTCAAGATGGCCATCCCCATGACTCGCACGAGGCCGATGCCACATCAGAAGGGGGCGTGTCCGACCGACGCGCAGCCGCGTTGCGGGGCCTATGGGCCTGGGAGCTCGATATTTGGGCCCGATGACACTTTTGTTTCTGGGCCTTGGGCCCAACCAGGCAGACCTTTGCGAAATACCCCTTCTTTCCGCAGTCGTTGCAGATAGTGGAGCGGGCTGGGCAACGCTGACGTGGGTGCTGACCTTGCCCACAGAAATAGCACGGTGTGCCCCCGGTGTGAGCGGGTCAACGCGCGGCGCAGGCCTGTATCGTGGCCGAGTCTGGAGGGGGCCGAGAGAGTCTCGCAGGGTCCGTGGAGTACGTGCGGAGATTATGGTGGGCCACTTCCAGAGAGGAGTGTTATCGTGCCTTGAAGGTCTTTTGCTCTGTCTTCGAGGAGTCGCTGCCTGATGTATGTAGATTGTATACCGGACACGAAAGCATCTTGGATGTGCAAGTTCATATGGACTTCTGCCATCACCTCCTTGTGGTCGCAGTTCCTAGCGAGCGCGGTGAGTCTTTCCACGTACTCGCCTAGCATTTCCCCAGAGCGCTGCCGGCAGGTCGAGAGCAAATGCCAGATGTGTACCTTGTTTATTGGCTTAACGAAGTGCTTCCACAGGATTTCGACCGCCGCCTCGTACGTGGTGGCCTTCTCGATCGCGGAGGAGAGTCTGTGGCCCACCCAGCTTGCGAGGTCCTTCGTCTGTAGTGTCCGAGGAGTCCAGGTAGGCCTCAAAACACCGAAGCCAGTATTTAAAAATTTCTCCGGCCTCTGGCGACCGAGCGTCCAAATTGAGCTTCTCCGGCTTTAGACCACTGTCCATCTTGAAGTACTCTGCTAATTAACTTGAGATACCCTCAATTACAACTCGAGAGAGATGATTGGTAATACAAAGGCTTTAATTAGCAGAGAACCAGTCAGCTACCGAGAAGTGTGCTCACTGCCCACTGAACATTACCTTATATATGGCTCCCTGGAGGGTGGAGCCGGAGGCGAAGTCCCCCAGATTTCCAAACCCGGTCTTAAAGGGATCATTACATTAAAGGTGCCGTAACCATTCATCACAAAACCAATCGCCGCCCGGTGCGGATTTTGAATTTGGCCTCTCCCGCAATCTAACTGCCGTGTCGCGCTCTGTCTCTCAAGCACGGCCCGACCATAAAATCACCCCCAATATTTTGAATCCTTTGACTCTTCGTCAGAACTGAAGGGAGGGAGAATGTGTAGAAACTGCAACAAAAAGTAGCAACTTTAAGAACAAAAGGCAGATGGTCTGGGGTGGTAGTGATTGCATTGAGGCAATACATGTATAGTGTATATTAAAAAGGGGGTTTAAGGCAGAGGAGAACGTTCAAAATCTAAAGTTGCTGAACTCAACGTTGAGTCCCGAGGGTTGCAACAGGTTTATTATCAAACTGTAAATCCTTCTAATATCCCTGATGGCAGGCGGAAAGAGCAGGAGAGTTTCCAGGTCAGAAGGCAACAGCAAGCCATTGCAGTACTTTGCCAATCATGCACCATCACAATGAAGGTCCATAGTTGTCAATGCCCTCTGAGGGCCTGGTATCTCAAGGAGGAATATAATTGTATCAGCACTGAATGTCTTGACCACACGTCACTAGTCTATGAGCTGCTCCTCTTTGTGTATGCTTCAGTGCCTTCCTCCTCTGCTTTAGTTCATACAGATGTACTTCTGAGGCTTCTTAAGCGGCTTATTCCCCTCATGCATAACGCACAGACCTGATAGGTGTTCAAGTGAAAAATCTTTTAGTGCTGTTGGCCTAGCTCAAACGTGATGGCCTTTTTAAACTGCTGCAGGCTCCCCATATCCTGCAGCAACATGTTAATGGCTTCCAGTCAATGGCATCCTTGAAGCTAGCAGTTCACTGGCACTGTTAACATTAGATTGGAAGCAGAAACAAAGCCCACACTTGCTGGCAGGGTATTAATCAAGTTATTCCGTATTCCCCCTCTGGGTTTCACTCAAGCAGAACATCTAGGTTAGTGCATCAATCCAGCCATGAAGAGTTCAAATTACAATATTGATGGAGGAACTAAGGCATAGAAAGGCCTGCTTTATTGATGGGGTTCGTCAGATTATTGTCGATGAAATTAGGGAATGGAAAATTGCTTTTTAGTGGTGAGGAACTAGAGCAAACCGCCACCAATCGGAGTTGAAAAAAATATCAGAAGCAACCAGATTGGGGAACACAAGCATTGATGGGGTGATTGGAAGAGGTACCAACATTAACAAAAGTCACATGGTAAAATCATTCTGAATTATTTTTCATGACCCCATATTTTAATATGGCTAATCCTGTCAATTATTTCACAGTGTTAGCTTCGTGACTTGAGGAAGCCAGCAGTAAGTGAACAGAGGTTTATTTAATTATATACAATATTCTGCTCAAGGCAGCATCTCACTCCCTGTACAGCCTTTGCTGGAAGAACTAACCACACCAGGCCCTGCTTTGGGCTGGCTTTTATATTCATGTGTAATGAGCTCCAGCTGGGTGGCTTCCACCCCCTAACTGGGAAGCTTGTACACCTCAGGTCCTATGGGGAGATTAGCAATGGTTCCTTGGCGGTTCTTGTGGGGGTTATAACAAACCTCCCCCCCCCGCTCAAGTCCAAAAGTCCCCTTTCAGCTGCCAACGGTGGGGGCTTTCTGTGCCACTTTGCCCATGGCTGTGCTTTCACCTGCAGCCTTCTGGGTCGGACAGAGTGTGTCAGTTTGCCAGCCGCCGTTTCCTGGCTGGCCTCCTAAGAGTTATTGCAGGGACCTCGATCCAGGACGTAACACCGCCCGCTGGTATGGATAGTTCAGCAACCATCTCTGATCAGGAGTCATCCTCCTCTTGCTGGCTCGGGTGCTGTGGCCCAGGCGGCTGGGTCCCCAAGCTGAGGGGTGGTTCCTGGCACGGAAGAGGTGGCAATACTGCCGGTTGGCCATCGTGAAGTGCGGGTTCTCACTTCTTCAAGTGGCCCAAATGTTTTCGCTGAACTCTCCCTTGAACCTGGATTTAGTAAGAGACTGTGGTGACCCATTCTCTCCAGCACTGCACTGTGAGCCACAGTGCCCCATCGCCAAAATTGCACACATCGATTGCATCCCCTGAGTGAAATTTCAGCCCTGGCATCCTCAAGTCCTGGTGCCTCTTCCTCGTCTCCTGATGCACCTTCACTTTCTTGCCGAGGCTCCAAAACATGACATTCAATCGGCTTCTAAGTTATGGCCCATCAACAGTTCCGCAGGGGTGATTCCCGTCGTCGCATGGGGCATCGTATGGTAATGAACCCGTGGATTGTTTTTCTTATGCCCCTTTTGAAGGTCTGGACCACCCCTTCTACCAGGCCGTTGGAGGAGGGATGATATGGGGCGGTGCGAATATGCCGAATGCTGTTTCGTTTTGCAAATGAGGCAAATTATTCGCAGTGAACGGTGTCCCATCATCTGTTACCAGGACCTCAGGATCCCATGGCTGCAAACCTAGCCCCAGAGTTTTTCTATTGTGGCCCTGGACATTGTTGAGGCCTTCTTGTTCACCTCTAGCCACTTTGAGTGGACATCCACCGCAACGAGGAACATGGACCCCATGAAAGGACACGCAAAACCCGTATGTAAATGCACCCATGGGCGTCCTGGCCATTCCCAGGGATGAAGGGAGGCCTCCAGCAGGAACTTCTGAAGCTTGTGGCACCCTGGACTGTGGCACATGACCCTATTGGTGCCCCCATCGATGCTGGGCCACCAGACGTAACTCCAGGCCAACATCATCATATTAGAGGCATCCGGGTGGCCACTGAGAAGGTCTAGCACTAAGGATACCTGACCCTGCAGTGGGATGACAAGGCAAGCTCTCCACAATATGACGCTGTCTGCAACGCTGTGTTCCAAGAATGTCTGGGCAAAAGGTTGGAGAGTTGCAGGAAGGGCCTTCTTTTCTCTGACATTCAACAGCATGAGTTGAAGCTTCACCATCCCAGATCTCGCTGCGGCCATGAACGCATCTGAGTAACCTTCACTGGCAAGGTGTCCATAACGTTGAGAGTTGCGGCTACCTCATCTGCCACTGATGAGGATGGGCACTCACTGGCAATGGTAGATGACTAAGGGCATTGGCATGGGGAGGGGCATGCGGGTGAGCATGGGGTGCGGTGAGGAGTGGGCACCACTGCTGGGCATTGATGGGTTGGGACGCAGCATCGTGCTGGGCAGGGCGGTGCCAGGCACATGTTCGTCAGGGGTGGGAGTGACAGGCGGGATCAGTGCGAGCGGCCGATGCCAAATCACCCGTGTGCCCGGTGACGGCCGCTGGGACTTCAACCCAGGTGGCACTGGCTGCCCTGTGGCTGACCCACCATGCCCCTTGGGACAACAGGGAGTCCTGGCTTGACTCCACCGCATGCAACAGTCTGGCCAGGTGTGCATCTCCAAATCTTGGAGCTGGTCTCCTTGGTGGCCTGGCTGCATGCTGTGTGCAGTCTGCTCTGCAGGATCAGTTTAAGTGCTGATCCCCCATTCTTCCCGGGGGTTGGCTGGTGAGTGTTGTCCCGGCGAATCAGCCGGTGTGACTGTCATTTGTGGCGTGCAGCCCGCGGGGCCTTGTTAAGTGGACCGACTATTGTTTGATACTGGTGACGGACTTGCCGGGTTGGCTGTCGGCAAGGGCCCGGCGATCCCCCCTTGCCAGCACACTTAGAGCGCATTTGGTTACATCGCCTCCTAAGTGTGGGTAAATACCGGTGTAGATCTTGATGTGTTGGGTGCTCGGGATCTGTGGAACACATACAGGCCAC
Organism: Scyliorhinus torazame; assembly: GCF_047496885.1. Classification (NCBI taxonomy): domain Eukaryota; kingdom Metazoa; phylum Chordata; class Chondrichthyes; order Carcharhiniformes; family Scyliorhinidae; genus Scyliorhinus; species Scyliorhinus torazame. Next base: position 29,694,697 of record NC_092724.1, read on the forward strand.
CAACACTTAAAATAGTACAACACTATTTTATTAAGTCAGAAACTGTTGAACATACTTTCACTGTGGGCTAACACGATATTAGATTGAACTAAAGACCTATGCCTTGTCCTAACCAGTCTATACACTCAGCACATGGTGAAGATCAGTGCTGCAGGCTGTGAGCTCTGTCCTACGAGGAGGCTGCACCTCGAATGAGCGGGAACTCTGATGCCCCCTGTCTTTATAGTGCGTATGCTCTAACTGGTGATTGGCTGCAGTGTTGCGTGTGTTGATTGGTCTTGCTGTGTGTCCATGTGTGTGTATCTGCACCATGATATACTGGTGTATATTATGACATCCCCCCTTTTATAAAAGAATGTATGTGTGTGGCAATAAATAATGTATGGTGAGAGTGTTCCTAACTACGTGTGGGGTGTGAAGACATATTTATAGGACTACGTACATGAGAACTAAGCTATTTACATGGGAAGGTGCCTGGTAGAGAAGCAGTATGTAACAAGAATAACGAGATGAACACTATATACAAACCAGGGAAACGATCAAACAAAGCAACGAAACAATTCAGAAAGTCTATAAGTCCGCAAAGTTCATAAATTAAGTCTCTGAGGTGGGCGATGAATTCTGGTTGACCGCCTCAAGGGTGGGTCGAGAGCCGTCGGTTGAGGAGCGGGCTGGACTGTGTCAGAGTCAGGGGGATGCAGGGTGACAAGGATTTCTGCATAGTCTGTGGCGGGGTCAGCAGGAGGGCGAGGCGACAGTGGAGGATCACGTAGCGAGCGTGGAACGAGATGAAGGGCGCATCGATTGCGGCGCAGAATGGAGACATCCTGTAGATGAAACAGGAATGAGCAGGAGGGGGCCACCTGCCAAAGGACAACAGCGGTTGCAGACCAGCCACCATCCGGAAGATGGACGCGGACGTTGTCACCTGGAGCCCAGAGCAGGGAGATCAGCTGCACGGGAGTCATGAGCCACCTTGTGCTGTGCACGAGACAGCTGCATCCGGCGAAGGACCGGAAGGTGGTCGAGGTCTGGGACATGAATGAACGGCACCTTCGTCCTCAGGGTACGACCCATGAGCAACTGGGCTGGCGACAGGCCGGTGGACAGTGGGGCAGAGCGATAGGCCAGCAAGGCGAGGTAGAAATCGGACCCAGCATCGGCAGCCTTGCAGAGGAGCCGTTTGGCACTGTGTACTCTACTCCCTTCTCCACTTTGCCATTGGATTGGGGGTACAGGGGACTGGATGTCACATGGGCAAAATTGTACCGCCTGGCAAAGTTGGACCATTCCTGGCTGGCGATGTAGGGGCCATTGTCCGACATAACCGTGAGCGGGATGCCGTGTCAAGCAAAGATCTCTTTACAGGCACGAATGACTGCAGACGAGGTGATGTCATGCAACCGTATCACCTCCGGGTAATTCAAATAGGAGTCCACGATCAGGACATAGTCTCTACCCAGCGTGTGGAACAGGTCGATGCCCACCTTGGTCCATGGTGACATGACCAACTCATGGGGCTGCAGGGTCTCACGTGGTTGTGCCGGCTGGAAGCGCTGACAAGTGGGGCAGTTGAGCACTGTGTTGGCTATGTCCTCATTAATGCCGGGCCAGTACACTGCCTCTCGGGCCCGTCGGCGGCACTTTTCCACGCCAAGGTGGCCCTCGTGTAGTTGTTCCAGGATAAGCTGGCGCATGCTATGCGGGATGACAATGCGGTCCAGTTTTAGAAGCACCCAGTCTACTACCGCCAGATCATCTCTGACATTATAGAACTGAGGGCATTGGCCCTTGAGCCACCCGTCCGTTAGGTGGCGCATGACACGCTGTAGCAAAGGGTCAGCCGCCATCTCGCAGCAAATTTGGACGAGGCGTTCATTCGTGGCAGGTAGATTGGAGGCGACGAATGCCACATGGGTGTCAACCTGGCAGACAAATCCCACTTGGTCACATAGAGTGTTGACTGCCCTGGAGAGAGCATCAGCAATGATGAGGTATTTGCCTGGGGTGTATACCAACTGGGAGTCATATCGCCGGAGCTTGAGAAGAATACGCTGGAGGCGAGGCGTCATGTCGTTCAAGTCTTTCTGTATTATAATGACCAGCGGGCGATGGTCGGTCTCAACGGTGAATTGAGGAAGTCCATAGACATAATCGTGAAACTTAACCACACTGGTCAGAAGGCCCAGGCACTCCTTTTCTATCTGCGCGTAGCGCTGCTCCGTGGGGCTAATGATGAGGCCTCATCACGTTGAAGGAGCTCTGCCCCAATGCCGGATTGGCTGGCATCGGTCGAAATTTTAGTCTCCTTTGCTGGATCAAAGAAAGCTAAGATCGGGGCCGTGGTCAGTTTTGTTTTGAGTTCTCTCCATTCGCGCTCGTGGGCAGGGAGCCACTGGAAGTCTGTCGTCTTCCTGACCAGGTTCCTGAGAGCCGTGGTCTGAGAGGCAAGGTTAGGGATAAATTTCCCTAAAAAATTGACCATGCCCAGAAATCGGAGGACCGCCTTGAACTTTGTTTTATCTTCATCATCCGCAAAGGTGAGAGAATTGAAAATGTGGATGGCACGGTCCCCGGCCGTGGATAGGAAGAGAGCGATCTTCCTGGTGTCTGAGGCATCCTCTCGATCTGTGGCTCCAAGGTAGAGCTGGAAGCGTTGTTTGAATATCTTCCAGTTGGCCCCTAGGTTACCGGTGATGCCGAGCGGTGGCGGCGGGCAGACGCTGTCCATTTTGCAGGATGACGGTATGCTGATGGAAGGCAGATCACTTGCAGGTAGGTATAAGAAGTTCTAACATCCCTCAACTCCTGGTATCATGATGTGTTGGGTGCTCGGGATCCGTGGAACACATACAGGCCACCAACACTTAAAATAGTACAACACTATTTTATTAAGTCAGAAACTGTTGAACATACTTTCACTGTGGGTTAACACGATATTAGATTGAACTAATGACCTATGCCTTGTCCTAACCAGTCTATGCACTCAGCACATGGTGAAGAACTGTGCTGCAAGCTGTAAGCTCTGTCCTACTAGGAGGCTGCATCTCAAATGAGCGGGAACTCTGATGCCCCCTGTCTTTATAGTGCGTGTGCTCTAACTGGTGATTGGCTGTGGTGTTGTGTGTGTTGATTGGTTCCGCTGTGTGTCCATGTGTGTGTGTGTATCTGCACCATGATATACTGGTGTATATTATGACAGATCTCACTGAAAAAGCTGACGAGAAACATCCTGCAAAACACGCCCAAAATGACACTTAGAAATGTTTCCGTTAAATCGCTCCCACTGAGAGATAAATTGAGACCGTGTACATTCATTTTCATTTGAAGGCTTCATCCTTTCAAACAATAAGGGTTTAACATCTCATCCAAAAGGTAACGGGCTGGATTATCCGTTCCTGTGTCTAAGTGCTGACGCCAACGGAGGATCTGTGGTGTTTCACGATGGAAAAATCGACCCCACGCCCGCATCGATTTCACTACCGGCGAGCGGCTAGCACGGGCGGCACGTGAAACACCTGCGGAATGCGCGAAAAATGGTGGGAGAATCGCCGGGTCCGTGCACAACATGCGCAGGACTAACAGGCTGCAGCCACGCGTACGCCTACACCCCCCACACCTGCACCGATCACGCCGGAAAAGATGGCACCGGTTCTGTTGGACCACGTACCCGTCCATCCCGATCGCACATCCCACCTCCTGGCCATCCCCCACCACTCCCCCAGTCCTGGCAGAAGCCCCCCGGCCGCATGCCCTCTCTCTCTCTCCGCAGCCGCCACGCCAGGCTCATGACCGCTGAGACCGCACGTGGCCCGCGCCGTCGGCACCTCGGCCCATCGGAGGTGGAGCATCGTGGGTGGGCCCAATAATGATATTCAAACGGGGTTGCGGCTCTTGATGATGCCGGTTTGGAGGGGGTGGAGTATTGCGACCAGGCGTCAAACCGGCGCCTGCCACGGTTTCTGGGTCGGGAGCCATTCTCCGACCGATCACCGTTCCCGATCTCGGCGGCGGGCAATGGAGAATCCCGCCCAAGACCTCCAAAAGTCTCTGGTGCGCTGGAAAGAATGCTTTGTTTTTTGTGGTCAAGTCCTGAATTGGGATCTGAACCTGCAACTTAGGTGAGAGAGCTTACCACTGAGCCATGGCTGACAGATTAATGGAATGGACACACATTGCAAATTAATAGAAGGCTATAGTGCAGAGTGTTTACCACAAGCTAGCAGCAGCCAGATCACACTACTATCAAGTAGTTGTCATGTATGAAAAACAGTACATAGATCAATAAGGTATTGATGCTCCTGCTGCATTTTTACCTGCACGTTCTATTCGATGTGCCAGAGTGTCAGTTTAGTGAAAGGTGTCTGTTAGCACATGCATCTTACAACTGCATGGTAAAGCTAACTATAGATTCAACACAGTTGAAACATCAGGGGGTTTAAGGTAACCTAAATGACGTTCTGCGTCAAAATATTAACAAGGCAGAGCACAAGGAGAAATGTGTGTTTAGTGTCTCATTCCTCTCATTTGAGATATCACTTTCAGATCAACTGTTGTGTGGAGATACAAAGCAAGAACAAGGCATTTAGGAAGGGGAGGGAAGAAAACCAGGGTGAGATAGAGCAATGATTCCCAACCTGTGTGCCACTTGTGTGCCGTTAAGACCCCCCCCCCCCCAATTGTGCCGCGAGAAAAGGTTCAAAATTATTCAAAATTCATGCTGTTAAACCACAACTAACCTTCGCCTTCAGCTCTGAGTTTGGCATCTCCAACACCTGACTCAGCTTGGGCCTCACGCGCATGCGCCGGCTGGGAGAGAGTTGCGCATGTGTATTTTAGATTTTTTATGTTGGTCAGGCCCATGGAGTTGAAGGCAAAGGTCACATGGGCCTGCAAAAAAAGCAAAAACTCAAAAAACCCTGGGATGGGGGGGGGGGGGGATTCCCTTTTGTGAGAGGGGGAGCGATGCTTGTGAGGTGGGAGGGAGGTGCCTGCACTAAGGTGGGGTGGGGGGTCCTGATGCCTGTGAAGTGAGGGTAAGTAGCCCAATCCTAGGAGGGGTGTGCCCCAATCTTAGCCTTGTGGAGGGGGGTGGGTCTCCCGATGCTTAACGGGGGAGCCCCAATGCTAGAGGGGATGGGGAGCTGCCATAACCGTTCTGAGAGGGTGGGATGGCTGAAATGTAACTGGGGATGCTGATTTCAGAATCCTGGCATTGCCGGTGTGTTTAGGCACCACCCCTGCAGCTGGCTGCATGATCATCGCCAGCACTCTGAAATTGCACACAGTGCTGTTAACTCTGGCGTGAAAAGGTGTCTGTGAAGCCGGCAAGTTTCCCACAGCTTTTCTCGCCTGCTCCACTCTGCAATTTGGGGAAAATTCCACCCTATATGTGGTGAATAAAGCAAACCAATCTTATTTCTTATTCCTGTTGTGGAAATTACTTCCAAGCTGGTGAATGCCCAGTAAAGGACAGCAAATTTGTTGCACTTCAGAACGAAAATCACTTCTCCCAGTGGTGTCAGGCATCTGAGTCCAGACTTTTGCCAGATCATTATAGAGGCCCCTGTTTACCTGCAGATATATATAGAGCCAGCCCAGAACAGTGCAAGGAGCAATAATTTACTGAAACAAAACCTCTGAAGCTCTGGAGATCATAACACATTTATTTACTGTATCAGAGCCGCGTACTGTCACCACAGTAATCAGTAACAACAGAAATACATTTTCAAAGGATAATTCCATTCAGGTTATAATCGATTTGGGGAGTTTATGGGATAAGATTGCCAATGCTCAATTGGGAGTGATGCTCTCGCTGCCAAATATAGATGTAGATATTTCCATTTACCACACATCAGCACAACACCACCAGGGGTCGAATTTCAGGACCCGGCTGTAGGCGGAGGAGGAGGCGGAAAACGTGGTGAGCCATTCATAAGTCCATTCTCATCGGTGGGCCCAGAAAATTCCAGTGGCAGGAGGGGCCAGGAAATTGCACGCCACGTTCCTGCGACAGAGGTCTGTTGTCTTCTAGACATGGTTAGCTGCTGCTCTTGTTTCATCTCCAGTTTGTTAACAGCTTCAAGCGTGATCATCCCCTACTCTTCATCAGATAACAGTAATCGGGTCATAATATTGTGGCTTATTTTGAAACACGTACAGCACAATAATACTGTTACTTTTGTCATTACTCTGTCAAAGGCCTGTTCCAGTTTTTATGATCCCAGATGAGAACCCAACTATTTGCAATTTGTAGAACTGTGGGGAAATGTTACTGCACCCGAGGAGTGATGACACTGACTAATAAGTATTTTTTATGTTAATACAAAAATTAATTTAAACGTTGAATTAACCATATTAGCAACAAAGAAATCGCTTTGTAGCAGTTACAACAGTTCTTAAGTAAATGGAAAAACTTTAACTTACTCCCTACACACTATATATTCCAATTAAACAAACCAATAAAGTTCAAATACCACTTGTAAACAAAGTTAACAATCAGGTTTACTTGCTATTTCTTGTGCAGACCCTTGGAGAAATGCTTTCAGGAGCAAACTGAAAGACACTCCTTGGCAGATTAAAATCAGGAAAACTGAAACTACAGACTTCTCCCCTTAATTACGTCATCTGTACCCAAAGCATAATACATTCTTTTGTCTCCTCCCACAAGGGGCGAAAGTGGGGTCAGGTTATTGAATTTGATAAACATCCATGATCATAATGAATGGCAGAGCATGCTTGAAGGGCCAAATGGCCTCCTCCAGCTCGGATTTTCTACGTTTCTATGTTCCATGATCTGGTTAGCTGGGATCAAATACAATATCTCCCATAAATGATCTATGTCCCAGGGATCTCCAAACCAAACCAATATTCCATTATCCACCTACCTGTAAATAAGTACATGCTTCTTAAGTGTATCAGCAGAACATTCCCCAGAAAAATGATGGATTATCTCACTTTTATGAACCCTTAAGCACAGATTTAGCAGACATACTGGCTTTATGCATCTGAAACCGGTTTTTAAATAACATTACCGCAACAAATATAAAATATAACAATTTCTTACATTCATCACACAGTAAACAGGAAAACAAGCATTAAAGCTACTGAATGCTGAGAAGCTAGTGATCTTTGAGCAGCAAAGGGAGCTTGGAGACCTGTACAAATGTACATGTGCTAATCGTCAAAAACTAATGGGCAGGTGTAACGAGTATGCAAAAGGGCCAGTAAAATATAGGCCTCTATCCCAAGGGGTCTGGAATACAAAGAGGAAGGAAGTAATGCTTCAATTATACAGAACCTTGGTCAGGCCCCACAGGGAGCACTGCATTCATTTCTGCACAGATATCCTAAGTTAGAACATGTTAACCATGGAGGGGTACAATGTGCATTGATCAGAATGTTACCGCAGGATTAAATTATGAGGACAGATTGCACAAATTTATTTTGTATTCCCTTGAGTTTAGAAGGTTGAGGGGCTATCTAATCAAGGTATTCAAAAGGATCTTTTGAAGGAAATTGACCTGCAGGGCCAGGGGAATTGAACAGGGATCCGGGGCTGATTGGATTGTTCTGGGGAGAGGTGTCATGGAATCAATGGGCTGAATGGCCTCCTTCTGTGCCATAAATGACTCCATGAATATATGGCTTGTGATAGATACCGAGAAACTAATTCCTCTGGTGTGGAAACCTACAGCAAGAGAGCACACTCTGATCATTAGAGCTTAGCTTTTCAAGAGTGAAATGATGTTTTGACAAGAAGGCTAGTGACAATCGGAAACTCTCTCTCTAAAGCACTGTGGATACTTGTTCAATTACATTTTCTGAAACTGAGTTGGAGAGATTTTTGTGAGGTGAGCGTATGCAATGTGGAATAATAGTTGCACACATCAGGCATGAGGGTTGAATGGCCTACTGTTCAGCCTATGTTACTGAAAGAAAATGATGCACTACATTCTCCACATCATTAGAAATAATATATTAATTTTGGAGGGTATAGTTTGTAGCGGGGTGCCGATGAATCATCTGGTCAATTGCAACAGCCCGCTAGCTAGTGCAAGTAAAAAGGTTTACAAAGACAAAGAAAAGCTATTGGTCAGCTGCGAATTTCTGGGGGCTTACTTCAAACGGAGGATCAAAGTTTTCAGTACACTTACTGTTGTAGAGGGTCGGGCTGCGGAGACCACGCACGAGGCACTGAAATGGGCTGCAGGACCGTGAGCCTATGGGGCTGATAACACTGCAACATACTGCCCAGCGATCGATAGCAAGGCACAGAAACAACCTGTCTGCTGTGTTCCTCGAGGTTGTCTGCTGTAAACAGACAGAAACTAAATGGCAGGGAATATAGGCTGAAGACTGAGTAGCACGGATCAGGGAGCCACAATCCAAAAATATTGGGGAGAAAAGGTGCCATGGATGCGTTTGATGAGGAGGAGGAGGCAAAGTTTGTTATTCCTTGAAGCCAATCAGACACCAGCAGGCCTGAACACTGCAACCTTTCTCAGCTCAGTTGGGAGAAAAACATTCATTTTACATTTAGTACACCCAGCTAAACCTGGAGACGAATCATATGATGAGTTAGTGTCTGTTTTGCAAGAATATTTATCTCGCCGTCCACTATTAATAGCTGAAAGATTCCGCTTTCACCGTTGTGCACAGGAGGAAGGGGAAACCATTTCACAATTATTGCATCACTGTTGACTGAAGGTGCATTAACCCTAAATTCTTCTGTAGAAATCACAACGTCGACGGAAGTTGCTCCGAGAGAAGCTTCCCTGATTGGAGTTCGAACTAAAGTCCATAAGGTGGAGTCTGTGAAAAGCAGATCCACCAAGAACCTACCATGTCATCGCTGCAACCAAGTGAGACCTATGACTGGAGATTGTTGGAGCAAGGAGAACAAATGCAAAAACCATGATAAAGTTGGTCACATTGCCAAGGCATGTTGTTCACCAGCACAAAGCAGTGTATCAAGAAGAGCACTGCAAAGTTCACATGGCGGGTTTACCAGTTAAATGATCCAAGCGAAGACTCACAGAGTACTATAGCCATCTGGGATGGCCACGTCCCGATTACAAAATGGACACTTTGCAAAGAATGCAGGGAAAATTGGACAATACCGAAAAAGCAAGCAGGTGCAAGGTCTGTCTGTTGATTAGAGCTGTAGCTCTCAGACAAGACTGGTACTGCAGAACCATCTACATACTAATGAGCCATCCCCGGGAACAAAAGGAAACATTTAGGTAAACAATGCTAAGACAGACACCCCGGCGCCAGAGGAGACTAAAACAAAGCAAACCAATGGCCACCTAGGACACGCCCAGCAACCAGGGAACCCACCCTTCTATTGGAGGAAAATCGATAGGAATGATTGGGAAACAGCCCAATTAATTGGGGCCAAGTTCAAGGCCCGCCCAAAAGCGCGCAAAGCCCATTTGGGTATAAAAAGGATTCCCCAAGAGAGAATCGCTCTCTTGGCCTTGGCTCTCAGCGAGGAGAGACCTGCCAAAGCTATGCCAGACCAAGTAAGTTCCAAGTCAACGCACGCTACGAGGTAGATGCTCCCAGTTGCTATCCTGTAAACAGCTCAACCCAGCAGCCTCAGAACCGAGCAACGGCCATTGTTCCTCTGACTGAGTGGGTACCCGAAGCTAAGTATAGTCTTTTAGTAATAGTGGTAGTTTAGGTTGTAGAATTTTATGCATGAGTAGATTTGACTGTGTGTAAATAAATGAGCATTGCTTTTCAACTTACTAACTGGTGTATCGAGTCTGATCAGTATTCGGTTTTGAACCTTCTGGCGGTATCGAAAGATACCTGGCGACTCTTGAGCAAACGTAATTAAACAGAGCCAAATTAAGAGACAACAGCAAGTTAGCAACAGTACCAAAGTGTCAAGTCAGCTTAAGGAATGGAAGCTCAGCGTTCTAGCACTACAAAGTGACCAGCAACAATTTTGAGTCTATCCAAAATTAAATGGGAATACTATTAAGATGGAAGTGGATATGGGTGCTGCAGTATCACTTATACCTGAATCAATATGCTGTCAGAACTTGAAGTATCTGCCATTGCAATCATCTGATGTGGTCCTGAAGACATATTCCGAAAAGATTGTGCCGCTGAAGGTCTTCATTGAGATGACTGTAGAAGTTAACCAGCAGAAAGTTGAATTGCCTCTTCACATTGTTCGAGGAAACTTTCCAGCATTGTTTGCGAGATCTTGGTTAAGAAAGATTAAGCTAAACTGGCCATAGTGAATCAACTTGTTAATTCTACGAATGACCTTCAACTACTTCTGAGAAAGTACATAAACGTATTCGAGGAGCCATGATTGAGTTCAAAGTGAGACTCAAGATAAAGGCAGATAGAATGATTGGGTGCTTGAAAGCATCCTATGCTATTCAACCTAAATTGGAAGAAGAACTCGAGAGGTTACTGAAGACAGGAGTCAGTGAACCACCAGCGATTAGGCAACCCAATTGTTTCAGTCTTAAAGAAGGATGGTCCAGTATGAATATACGGGGACTTCAATTGACTGTCAACCCTGTATTTTGTGCGGATTGGTACCCTCAACCACTTATCAAAGATCTTTTTGCAGGCCTCTCAGGCAAATTTGATCTCTCCCAAGCCTATCTGCAAATGAACGTAGCTATTGAGTCTCAACCATTACTGACCATCGTAACACACAAAGGCCTGTTTTGGTATGTAGGCTTCCATTTGGGATACCCTCAACACCGGCTCTCCTCGCAACGATCTATGGATCAGATCTTGAATGCACTGTCAGGTGTATAATGCTACCTGGACGACAATTTGATTACAAGTTTGAATGATGTAAAGCATATAAAGAACCTCAAAGCTGCAACTACATAATCTCAGGGTCAAGAAAGAGAAGTGCGAATTTAAAAAAATCTTCTATTCACTATCTTGGCACATTATCAACCAAGATGGTCTTCACAAAGAACTGAAGAAGATGTCGGAGTTCCTGGATGCTTCATATCTGCAGAACGTGTCTCAGTTAAGGTAGTTTCTAGGATTATGAAATTACTATTGAAAGTTCATAACGCTCTTAGCCACGATGCTGAAGCCTTTACACATGTTGCTTTGGAACAAACAAGTTTAGCTCTGAGTGAAAGATTGTGAAGATGCTTACCAAATGTTGAAAAGAATTACAGGATTTGGACTTTTTGGTCCATTATAACCCAAAACAGAAGCTGCAGCTTGCTTGCGATGCATCACCCTATGGCATTGGAGCAGTTGTCTCATATATAATGGCTTCAGGCGAAGAGCAACCAATAGGACTTGGATTCAGGATGTTGACTACTGCTGAGTCCAACAAAGCTCAACTTGAGAAAGAAGCTCACAGCATTATTTTAGGTATTTGAAGGTTCCACCATTATTTATTTGGCTGTCAATTTATTCTGTTGACTGACCAATCCCCCTTAACAACAAATGTTGGCCCACATAAGTGGATCCCTTTGCTTGCTGCTAGTCAATTACAACATTGGGTGTTAATCTTGTTGGAACACGATTATGTCATTGAATATTGTAGATCTAAACAGCATACAAATACGGACTGCCACTGCAAGATCAACAAGACCAAAATGAGAAGCACGAATCTGATGAAAACTTCAACAGTATATTCTATCTGTCTCATATGGAAGATTACCCAAACACCAGAGAAGGTGTTGGACATGATTCAAAAATGCACTCTAACACATGGGCACAGAAACAATGGGTGGCACAGTGGCACTGGTGCCTCACAGCACCAGGGGCGTGGGTTCAATTCTAACCTCGAGTGACAGTCTGTGTGGAGTTTACACATTCTCCCTTTGTCTGCGTGGGTTTTCTTCGGGTGCACTGGTTTCCTCCCACAATCCAAAGATGTGCAGGTTAGGTGGATTGGCTATACTAAATTGGCCCTAGGTGGAGATACAGTGATAGTATGGGGTTTGGGCCTAGGTAGGACCCTCTTTCAGAGTGTTGGTGTGAAAAGCCCCTAGTAGCCACATTCCGGCGCCTGTTCGTGGAGGCCGGTATGGGTATTGAACCCGCACTGCTGGCATTGTTCTGCATTACTAGCCAGCTGTTTAGCCCACTGTGCGATGCCAAAGGTTGTTATGTATCAGAGTAACACCATTGACTGGTGTAATGTCACATCTTACGCAATGACATCAATGGAGCATTTCGAGAGCTTTTGTGGAGTTCTCCATTGTATCCAGTTTGAGCAGCATCTTGTAAATAAACCCCTTGCTCTATTTACATGAACCTTGACGTGTGCCACCTCCGATTCTTTCTCTTTGCGCTACTGTAGCCATCTGGGATGGCCACTTACAACAAGAAACTTGGACGTTCGCAAAGCCTAAAGGGAAACATGGACAATGTAAGATTCAGGCAGGCACAGAGCCTGAATGTATATTCGTGAGCAGAGAATCCAGACAGCATCGAAACGCCCAACCGATTAGCATTTAATGGCCCATCTCCGTCAGACAAAGGATTGATCCTCAGGTAACCGAACAAGCCCAGACATTTTGGCGCCACTCCCTTTACTCAGGAAGCATAAACAGCAGGGTCAATGACCGCTTAGGACACGCCCAGCTATCAAGGCACCCGCCCCTTTATTGGCTCAGATCGAAGGCAGTGATCGAGAACTGCCCAATTAATTGGGTCCAAACCTAAGGACCGCCCAAAAGAGCACGAAACTCCCCAAGGATAAAGGGAGACACTGCCATGTGTTCGATCTCTTTTGGACCTTGTGCTCCAGCAACGTCCATCTCCAATCGCAGCACCACGACCAGAAGCAAGTCCAAGTTCAACGCTCGCTGCCAGACGGATGATCCTAGCTGAACCGCAGTTACTTCTCCAGACCTAGCGTCCAGATTCGAGCAAAGGCCACTGTTCCTCTGACCTAAGCTGGGTGCCTGAAGTTAAGTCCAGGTTGTCATAGTTGTGATGTGTAGTTTAGCTCGTATTGTTTATGTTGCATGTATAAGTTAATCTTGGGTGTAAATAAAGTATCGATACCAGTATCGATCAAACCTCCAAGATTTGGAAGTGTGTAGTAATTTGCATGCATACTAACAAGAGATATAAGGTAAACTCAATAGATTTTGTTGCGTGAAACTTTCGGGAGTTGTGTGAACCGGAAAATAGCTTAAGCCATACCCGCTGTTTGCATCACCGTTTTATTCCCCCCTGTCGCAAATTCACGGTAGAGATACAGAGAGTACAGTAGAGATGGCAATGAAGCCTTATGTACCCATAGGAACCCGAGGTCGCAGCAACCGATAGAGCAGAGCAGTGTCCCATATGGGAAGAGGAAATTAGGAAGTACCTAAAGGGGAGAGAATGGTCTCTATGGTCTGAGTTTTGTGCAAATGAAGAGACATGTCCTGGTAGTATAGGACAAACTTAGTGGGATGACCTGACCGAGATCCATAAAAAGAATTTAGGTAGAGTTCGTAAGCCGATGGCAATCGTGCCCTGTTTGGCACAATTGCGAGGCACAAAGGAGGTCGTGAGGACGCTCCGCAGACAGCTTGTAGAGAAAGAGAAGAGTGATGAGGGAAACGTAAGTGAATGCGAAAAAGTAAACGAGCAACTCCGAGAGCAGCTAGCGGCAAAGGGCAAGGAGATGGCTGATGTCAAACGGGCACACCAATCTTGCCTCGCTCACCTAAGTAGCTTTCAGTCGCAGTATGATAAGGCCTACCAAGACACGCAACGCACGGTCGCGGTAAGAGAGGAAACCGAACACCGAGTACAACAATTGAAAAACCAATGCGAGGACTTAAAGGCAGCCCTACGAGCACTCCACAGTTCCACCACGGAACAGAGGCAGAGTTCGGTAGACCATGCCAAATGCAGGCAGCAAATAGCAAGATTGCAATCACTGCTCAGAATGGGTTCAGAGATATTTTTGAACCAAATTTAGATCAGGAAGATGGCCCCAATTGGCAGGCACTTAATGAAACGGCCCACCGATATGTAAACGTAACAGAAATTCAGAATAGAGCCCCCCAGGCCCCGAAAAGGAAAGCACCCGCGCCGCCGACTGCACAGGCAGCACCCAACCCGATGAATCCAGTCACCACGCAGCGCAGAGTACCGACAGAAGACCAACCTGATTTTGTGTACACCACCCCACTAACCATCACCCAGTTAAGGGATGCCCGTGATAAAATAGAAACCTTTCACCCCACATCAGACCCACACCATTTCTTTAAGCGAGTTAGACAACAGACCGTCATGTCCAGTCTGGACGAGCAGGAAGAAGTGAAACTCATAGTAATGAGCCTTGACCCGTCAGTTAGTTCAGCCCTTCCCGACCCACAAAATGTAGGAGGAGGTAGCCTCCAGGATATGAAAGCAGCCATCCTAGATGCAATTGGCGATAATAGAGGCGATCCCGTAGAAGGACTCAATCGATGTAGGCAGAAGGAAGGAGAGCATCCAACAGCATGTGCTGGACGCCTCTGGATACACTTCAAAGCAGTATTTGGAGATTTAGTCCGCGCCCATTTAACTGAAGACAATATGGCCAAATGGACCCGTATTTTCGTCTCCCGCGCCACAGATACAGGACAAAAAGCATGTGCAAATTATGACCCCTCAGACCCGGCACACAATGAAGTGTGGGTTCTAAAGAAACTATCTAGAGCTTGGGAACAATCCCTACATAAAAAGGCAGAGCAGTAGAAGATAGAAGCAAACATGAATCCAGTAAGGACACATCAAGACCCCGCCTGGGTAATTGAAGGTAGAAATAACACGCAGCACCCTAAAATGCAGGAAGGCTACAATTGTGTACAGAAGGGATATTACGCCCGAGAATGCAATGCCCCCCCCCCCCCCCCCGAAACAGCAACGGAATCAGCATGCAAATGCCCCACCTAGGAACAATGCCAGGCCTATCCATAGCGTTAGCGCCCGTTCAGACAATTTGGCCATAAATGACACCGATTGACAGTGTTCAGGCTCCCCAACTTGGGTCTGTGACACACTTTGGGACAAGTCCGGAAGACCGGTAGTCACAGGCGCAGTTCGGGGACACCCTGTAGAGTTCCTTTGGGACATAGGAGGGTCCCGAACCACATTAAACTCCTCCACGATGTACCAACGAGATATATGGCCCGCTACAGACGCTATCACTCTTAGGGATTTACAGGACACCTCCAGCAGGGACACATTACAGCCCCTGTGGATATCCAGATCGGTAACATTCGAACCAAGCACTCAGTCGTTTTGGTAGATTTACATCAAACAGCAGAGCACATCTTGGGGATAGATTTCATGAGCTCACACAACCTTTCTTTCGACCCCGTAAATAAGTATGTGTGGAAAATGGCTAGAGCAGCACGTACCCCCGCTACGCTCACAGTAGGAGACTACGAACACAGGATTAGCTCAGTGGGAGATTACTGGTTTGATCCACAAACCATTACCACAGACAAAACAGTTAGGGAAGTAGTGAAGAGACACAAAACATCTTTTGCCCAGCACAAGCAGAATTGCGGTAAAATTCCACAAGTGGTCGCCTTTACAGGTCCTGATCCCAATCCCCAGAAACAATACGGTTTTCCACAGCAAGTCAAGGGAGAAATAGCTAAAGTAATTCAAAGTTTACTGAATCAAGGTGTCGTTCGGCCCATAGCCTCAACAAACAATGCCCCGATTTGGCCTGTAGGAAAACCAGATGGTTCATGGAGACTGACCATCGATTATAGAGAATTAAACAAAGCAACTCCGTTAGCAGCCCCCACCGTTGCCACGAGTCCCGAGACCATGTTAAAGCAGGGACTACAGTCAAACGTTTTCACGGTCTGGACATTAGCAATGGCTTTTGGTCCATTCCATTGGATAAAACGTGCCAGTACAAATTTGCATACACCTTCCAGGGACAGCAATACACGTGGACATGCCATCCACAAGGTTTCCACAACTCCCCCTCCATTTTTCACAGGCAATTGGCTAATGGATTATCGAAATTTTCCTGACCCGAATGCCTCATTTAGTATGTGGATGACTTGCTACCACAGACTGACACCAAGGAAGAGTACATTTTGCTTCTCTCCGAACTATTAGGTCTCCTAAAAGAAAATGTAAAATCAACCCCAAAGAGCCCAAATTCTCAAGGAAAGGTCACTTATTTAGGTACAGTCATAACGCATGGTAAGCGTGAGATAGAGCAAAAGCGTATCAATTCAATTGTTAAATTGCCTTTGCCCCATAATGTTACAGCACTCCGGTCATTTTTAGGACTGGTTGGTTACTGCAGGAACCATATAGACGGTTTTGCCACAAAGGCAGCCCCACTTTCCGAGCTCCTTAAGAAACAGGCCCCATGGAAATGGCTTCCACAACACACAGATGCCATAGATGCATTGAAACGCGCCCCAAGTACAGCTCCCGCTTTGCAGGCACCAGACCCACACTCCCCGTATGCAATAGAGGTAGCGACCACCGACCGAACCCTTTCTGCCGTACCTCTCCAGGAAAGGCACGATCGTTTAGGACCCGTAGCCTATGCCTCACGAGTTTTAGATCCGGTAGGGCAAGGATTTCCTGCCCGCGAAAGGCACTTGCTCGCAGTTTTTTGGGCTGTTCAGTACTTCGCGATTATAACAGGACTCAACCCCGTAACCATTTTGACCGAGCACACCCCGACACAGCTACTGTTAGACGGTAGGCTAAAAGACGGTACAGTAAGCCAAATTCGAGCAGCGCGCTGGACCCTACTCCTACAAGGACGCGACATTACAGTGAAGAGGACAAAGACGCACACGGTTCTGGCCGATAATTTACAATATGCAGGAACCCCACATGAGTGTGAGATCATTGCAGCCAAGCACAACACAGGACCCTTTATTCCCAAATCGTTACCAAAGAAAACAGGCATCAGACCACAGAGAACCCAGCCCACAGATAATTTGCTAAAAATTTATGTAGATGGCTCCTCCACAATTCTAAATGGAAAAACGATCACTGGATGTGGCATATATGTAGAAGATTCGCAGGGACACGCATTAGAGGAGATATCGTTACAATTGCCAGGAAATTTAGATTCGCAGGCAGCCGAGTTATCAGCCAATGCATACATTGCGCAGCACCCAGATTCGTTTCCGACCCCAGCAGACATATATTCAGACAGCTTATATGTTTGCAACAGCCTGACAGAATTCCTGCCCCTGTGGGAATCTAGAGGATTTGAATCCGCCGACGGTAAACCCCTACCCTCAGCGCCATTACTAAATCACATACTCAAGGAAGCTAAAGGTCGTAAATATGGCATCATAAAGGTTAGAAGCCATCATCGTTCCTCCCCATCAAGTAACATAAAAGCAGGCGCCCTATCAAAAGCAGGCTCAAGACATGGTCACTTTTGGCAACCCCCCGAGAGTGCCCTAGTACACGCAGTCCAGGTCTCACATACCAATATTCAAGATTTGGCACAGGCACAAAAGGAAGACAACACGCTTAAGGCAATTTTAAAAGGAAAGTTCCCAGCTCCCTATGATAGGTTCAAAGACACTTTAACGGAACACGACAGAATCATATTAAAGGATGGTATTTATGTGGTCCCCATCCAGGTCAGGAACCAGGGGCGAGATTCTCCTACCCCCCGCCGGGTCGGAGAATCGGGGGCTGGCGTGAATCCCGCCCCCGCCGGTTGCCGAATTCTCCACCACCGGATATTCGGTGGGGGCGGGAATCACGCCGCGCCGGTTGGTGGGCCCCCCCGCGCGATTCTCCGGCCCGGATGGGCCGAAGTCCCGCCGCTAAAATGCCTGTCCCGCAGGCGTAGATTAAACCACCTACCTTACCGGCGGGACAAGGCGGCGCGGGCGGGCTCCGGGGTCCTGGGGGGGGCGCGGGGCGATCTGGCCCCGGGGGTGCCCCCACTGTGGCCTGGCCCGCGATTGGGGCCCACCGATCCGCGGGCGGGCCTGTGCCGTGAGGACACTCTTTTCCTTCCGCCTTCGCCACGGTCTCCACCATGGCGGAGGCGGAAGAGACTCCCTCCACTGCGCATGCGCGGGACTGCCGTCAGCGGCCGCTAATGCTCCCGCGCATGCGCCGCTCGGAGATGTCATTTCCGCGCCAGCTGGTGGAGCACCAAAGGCCTTTTCCGCCAGCTGGCGGGGCGGAAATTCGTCCGGCGCCGACCTAGACCCGTAAGGTTGGGGCTCGGCCCCCAAAGATGCGGAGCATTCCGCACCTTTGGGGCGGCGCGATGCCCGACTGATTTGCGCCATTTTGGGCGCCAGTCGGCGGACATCGCGCCGTTTCCGGAGAATTTCGCCCCAGATTATTTATCAATTCCATGACGGACACGGACACCAAGGGATAGAATCCACCCTTACCCACCTCAGACCTCTCTGCTGGTGGCCCGATTTAAAAACTGACGTAACCCAACGAGAGGCGATGCCATATTGGATTTGGTACTGGGTAATGAACCAGGACAGGTGTTAGATTTGGAGGTAGATGAGCACTTTGGTGATAGTGACCACAATTCAATTACGTTTACTTTAGTGATGGAAAGGGATAGGTATATACCGCAGGGCAAGAATTACATCTGGGGGAAAGGCAATTATGATGCGATGAGGCAAGACTGAGGATGCATCGGGTGGAGACGAAAACTGCAGGGGATGGGCACAATGGAAATGTGGAGCTTGTTCAAGGAACAGCTACTGCGTGTCCTTGATAAGTATGTACCTGTCAGGCAGGGAGGAAGTGGTCGAGCAAGGGAACCGTGGTTTACTAAAGCAGTCGAAACACTTGTCAAGAGGAAGAAGGAGGAGAAATTGGCTTACTGGAAGAAGACAAAGGGTGGTGGTTGATGGGAAATGTTCAGACTGGAGTCCAGTTACTAGTGGTGTACCACAAGGATCAGTTTTGGGGCCACTGCTGTTTGTCATTTTTATAAATGACCTGGAGCAGAAGGATGGGTGAGTAAATTTGCAGATGACACTAAAGTCGGTGGAGTTGTGGACAGTGCGGAAGGATGTTAACGTTACAGAGGGACATAGATAAGCTGCAGCGCTGGGCTGAGAGGTGGCAAATGGAGTTTAATGCAGAAAAGTGTGAGGTGATTAATTTTGGAAGGAATAACAGGAAGACAGAGAACTGGGCTAATGGTAAGATTCTTGGCAGTGTGGATGAGCAGAGAGATCTCGGTGTCCATGTACATAGATCCCTGATAGTTGCCATCCAGGTTGAGAGGGTTGTTAAGAAGGCGTACGGTGTGTTATCTTTTATTGGTAGAGGGATTGAGTTTCGGAGCCATGAGGTCATGTTGCAGCTGTACAAAACTCTGGTGCGGCCGCATTTGGAGTATTGCGTGCAATTCTGGTCGCCGCATTATAGGAAGGTTGTGGAAGCATTGGAAAGGGTGCAGAGGAGATTTACCAGAATGTTGCCTGGTATGGAGGGAAGATCTTATGAGGAAAGGCTGAGGGACTTGAGGCTGTTTTCGTTAGAGAGAAGAAGGTTAAGAGGTGACTTAATTGAGGCATACAAGATGATCACAGGATTGGATAGGGTGGATAGTGAGAGCCTTTTTCCTCGGATGGTGATGTCTAGCACGAGAGGACATAGCTTTAAATTGAGGGGAGATAGATATAAGACAGATGTCAGAGGTAGGTTCTTTACTCAGAGAGTAGTAAGGGCGTGGAATGCCCTGCCTGCAACAGTAGTGGACTCGCCAACACTAAGGGCATTCAAATGGTCATTGGATAGACATATGGACAATAAGGGAATAGTGTAGATGGGCTTTAGAGTGGTTTCACAGGTCGGCGAAACATCGATGGCCGAAGGGCCTGTTCTGCGCTGTAATGTTCTATGTTCGATTGAAAATTGTTTAATTTGCACCCAGAACAACCCAGACAGATACGCAAAGAAAGGTCAGCTAAGACACACCCGCCCTGTTAATGGCCCATGGATTAATTTACAATTAGATTAGATTGGTCCCCTCCCCCACTGCAGAAATGGATTTAAATATGTGTTGGTCGTGATCGACACCTTCACAAAATGGGTGGAAGCATTTCCTTCCAGGACAAACACGGCCAAAGCAACAGCAAAAATTCTCACCCAGCAAATATTTACTGGATGGGGACTCTCCCGTAGTATTGAGTCAGACCAAGGTTCGCACTTCACAGGAAGAGTAATGAAAAACGTCCTAACAATTTTCGGAATGAAACAGAAGTTTCACATTGCCTATCACCCGCAATCCAGTGGCATTGTGGAACGCATGAACCGGAGCCTAAAGGCAACACTTAGGAAGATGGTGCAACAGCACAATTCGACATGGGACACAGTTCTCCCATTCGCACTGATGTTTATTAGAAACACTGTGTCGTGTTCGACAGGATACACCCCCCACCCCCTCATGACCGGATGACCCATGAAGGGTACCGAGTATTTATTTGGACTTGATTTGGCCAGCCCCACAGTCACCGCCCTTACCCACAGAAAAGCGGTCCAAATCATATTGGAGAATATTAAAGTAGCACAGCTCGCTGTAGCTGTTCGACTAGGCGTTAGAAAAAAGCAGAATAACGCCTGCTTTGATAAAACAGTACACCCGGTAGAGAATGCAGTCGGATAGCAAGTCATGATCTCCCTGTACAATCCGAGTTCATTCCTCTCCCCCAGATTTGCAGGACCCTACTCAATTTCTGACAAAGTAAGCCCCTCAGTTTATAAGATTACTTATCCAAATGAAAAGACAGGATGGTTTCATATAAACCAGCTTAAGGTTTATGGAATGCAGTACAGCCACTCACACCACATTTCACTGGCAATAGCAGACAACGAAGACCCACCCGCTGGCAACCTAATCCAACCCTCCCCCTGCCAGTATAGCACGTCCACACACATGACTTTGACTCCGCCCCCAGAGACGGGTTTCCGCCTCACACTTGATTCGACCGCTAGCAGCAGCGATAGCAACAGCGAAAGCACTACAGACGCACTTGAAATCCCCGACCAATGGCAAAACAGACCAGACCCCAGTCACTACAGCACCTGTGACACCGACCACAACATGTTCGGCCCCTCAGAGACCATTTATTTGCCACTACTGGAACCTGATCCACCGCCTGATCCAACGCCCTACAGGATAGGCACCGCGATAACTCTTATCGACTGATAAGAAACGACGAGATGGATCCCACATCGGCACACGCCGCATTGGCACAGAAACTCCAGTCACGAGTTTGGCAACCGGGAGATGGTGACGACTCAGAGTCTGACTCCCACCATGCTAACCCCTTTACGACCCTTTTCCGAATGGAACCCAGAGGTGTCCAGATGATGAGAGAAAGGAACCGATTGAGATTTACGGTGTCCTATTCCCTGATGGAGCCTACCCGCTTTGTTTTATTTTAGTTTGTTTTTTAATGTTGAATGGTTGTCTCTTGTACGACTTTGTGTGTCGATCTCATTCCAAATTTCTTGATGCAGTTAAACCTACTCCTTTTACTCCTTTTACGCCACATGGTAGTTGAAGGAACAAGTTTGTCAGAAGTCCATATATATTCAAATTCTTTCCGTTCTTGTAAGGCCACCCAGACAGCGGAGTAACGGCACTTATCCCCGCCCTGCCTGAGGACCCCCTATGTATTTGGTCAGCCAAGCTCGGGTAGTGGAGCAACGGCACTGGCCACCGCCCTACCCGGGCATTCCACCCATTCCTATCCTGCCACGGCTCATACGCACCCCAGTCTGAAAGTTCTTTTCGAAACTCTGTTTTTTTCATAGTGTGATTTAAAGAATGCACTTTGCCACAGTTTTTGTTTGCGTTCCGGGGATCCTTTGGTTGCTAACCCCCAACTACTATTTACATGTCCAAACACTTGGTTGAAACAAATTTTCTGCTACAAAAAAAAACGACCTCACCACTGGACGGAGAAATTGTCCGCCCACTCAGCGCATCGACCACAGGCTGTGAGATTGCACGCACTGTGACAGAACTTCTTTCTCGGATGTCTTGTCTCCCAAATGGTTGGTTTAAAAAAAAAATGAGGGAGTCACATATGGTGACAATTCTAAACGGGAAATTGATGTTAAGGAGAAACAGACAGCCAAACGAGATATTAAACAACAAGATAAGAACAGATATTATGCTTGTACCCCCAGGGATATACGAATATACCAGGAGACGGAGGAAGACAAAGACGAAATGAAGACGGACCTGATGACCTGCATCATGATCGTCGTTGGATCACTACAGTTGCGCGCGTTATCCGCCCCCATATCCTTCACCACACAGGCCCTAAACATGACCATCCAACACGATACCCCTAGCCCGGACACGACACCACACACAGAAACAGCCACTGATACCCCCACATGGTGCGATAACATCATAAAGCGGTATTCCCTTTCTTACACGGTAGAAGCCATATTGATTACAGCAATACTTTGCAGTGTCATTCAGACACTTAGACTTCGAAAATGGCGAAGGAGAGCCTCCCGCTCCCTAGTATACACACTCAGAGCCCCTTTTCTCGGACTTCAACAGACTCCACACTCTTTTTGAACCCTGTTCTGCCTAATGAATTCCACGGTTTTCAAGACAAACTACTTTCTCTGTAAGTGGCATAAGTGTTAAGTAGAAATGTGATGCTGCTATTGTTTATTTTGTACTGTAATATAAGTTTTTTTGGTTATTAGCTCGCAGCATAAGTGTAGTTTAGATAAGGACAGTTAGAGGTTCCCCTGTTTGTGTAAAGAGGTTGAAATGTATGATTGAATGTTATAGTGCCTCCTTAGAATTTTTATAGATGCGTGATGCATTAAAAACTTAGGTAAATGTTCCAATCCATAGGACAGAGTAGGATAGAACATGTCCTTGACTGAGGGTACCCGGCACACCACAGAACAGAAGAAGATTGAGTAGTGTGATCCATCACGTTTTGCGTTTAGGATCAAGAGGACGGACTGTAGCCATCTGGGATGACTACTTGCAACAAGAAACATGGACGTTCGCAAAGCCTAAAGGGAAATATGGACAATGCAAGATTCAGGCAGGCACAGAGCCTGAATGTATATTCGTGAGCAGAGAATCCAGACAGCATCGAAACGCCCAACCGATTAGCATTTAATGGCCCATCTCCGTAAGACAAAGGATTGATCCTCAGGTAACCGAAACAAGCCCAGACATTTCGGCGCCACTCCCTTTACTCAGGAAGCATAAACAGCAGGGTCAATGACCGCTTATGACACGCCCAGCTATCAAGGCACCCGCCCCTTTATTGGCTCAGATCGAAGGCAGTGATCGAGAACTGCCCAATTAATTGGGTCCAAACCTAAGGACCGCCCAAAAGAGCACGAAACTCCCCAAGGAGGAAGGGAGACACTGCCATGTGTTCGATCTCTTTTGGACCTGGCACTCCGGCAACGTCCATCTCCAATCGCAGCACCACAACCAGAAGCAAGTCCACGTTCAGCGCTCGCTACCAGACGGATGATCCTAGCTGAACCGCAGTTACTTCTCCAGACCCAGCAGATCCAGATACGAACAAAGGCCACTGTTCCTCTGACCTAAGCAGTGTGCCTGAAATTAAGTACAGGTTGTCATAGTTGTTAGGTGTAGTTTAGCTCGTAGTGTTTATGTTGCATGTATAAGTTAATCTTGGGTGTAAATAAAGTATTATTGAACTTGAACTAACTAACTGGTTGTTGGGTCTTTGATCGATACCCGGTTGAACCTTGTGGCGGTATCAATTGATACCTGGCAACTCTGAAAGCATATTATTGCAATATCTAGATAAAAGAAGGGCAACCTTATTGACGGCCATATTTATAGCAAATAAAGATAGTAACACTACAACAAAGAATAAAACAGTGGGAAACTGGGGCGGGATCCTCCGCAATCGGCGCGATGTCCGCCGACCGACGCCATAAACGGCGCGAATCAGTCCGGCATCGCGCCGCACCAAAGGTGCGGAATTCTCCGCATCTTGAGGGGCCGAGCCCTCACCTTGAGGGGCTAGGCCCACGCCGGAGTGATTTCCACCCCGCCGGCTGGCGGGAGCTGGCGCGGAAGTGACTTTGTCGTGCGACGCATGCGCGGGAGCGTCAGCGGCCGCTCACGGCATCCCCGCACATGCGCAGTGGAAGGGGTCTCTTCCGCCTCCGCCATAGTGAAGACCATGGCGAAGGTGGAAGGAAAAGATTGCCCCCACGGCACAGGCCCGCCCGCGGATCGGTGGGCCCCGATCGCGGGCCAGGCCACTGTGGGGGCACCCCCCGGGGCCAGATCACCCCGCGCCCCCCCCAGGACCCCGGAGCCCACCCGCGCCACCTTGTCCCGCCGTTCGAAAGGTGGTTCAATCCACGCCGGCTGGCGTGGGTTGACAGCGGCAGGACGTCGGCCCATCGCACACCTGAGAATCGCCGGGGGTGGGTCCGCCGACCGGCGCGATTCCCGCCCCCGCCGAATCTCTGGTGGCGGAGAATTCGGGACACGGTGGGGGCGGGATTCACGCCAGCCCCCGGCGATTCTCCGTCCCGATGGGGGGAGTCGGAGAATCACGCCCCTGATGTTTTGCCTCCAGCCATGTTGTTCCTCCAATAATAATAATGATAATAATAATCTTTATTGTCACAAGTAGGCTTACATTAACACTGCAATGAAGTTACTGTGAAAATCCCCTAGTCGTCACATGCCGGTGCCTGTTGGGTACACAGAGGGCGAATTCAAAATGTTCAAATGACCTAACAGCACGTCTTTGAGGACTTGTGGGAGGAAACTGGAGCACCAGGAGGAAACCCACGCAGACATACGGAGAACGTGCAGACTCCGCACAGACAGAGACCCAAATCTCACCAGGGACCTTGGCGCTGTGAAGCAACTATGCTAATCGCTGTGCTACTGTGCCGCGCTGTAATTATACTGTAATAATAATCTTTAATATGATGGGGCTCAAAACCGCTGTGTTTCAGTGCACTTGGAGATGAACCCAGATCTGGGGCGTCATTCTCCGACCCCCCGCCGGGTCGGAGAATCGCCGGGGGCTGCCGTGAATCCCGCCCCCGCCGGTTGCCGAAATCTCCGGCACCGGAGATTCGGTGGGGGCGGGCATCGCGCAGCGCCGGTTGGCGGGCCCCCCCGCTCGATTCTCCAGCCCGGATGGGCCGAAGTCCCGCCGATAAATTGCCTGTCCCGCCGGCGTAAATTAAAGCACCTATTTACCGGCGGGACAAGGTGGCACGGGCGGGCTCCGGGGTCCTGGGGGGGCGCGGGACGATCTGACCCCGGGGGGTGTCCCCACGGTGGCCTGGCCCGCGATCGGGGCCCACCGATCCGCGGGCGGGCCTGTGCCGTGGGGGGCACTCTTTCCCTTCCGCCTCCGCCACGGTCTCCACCATGGCGGAGGCGGAAGAGACTCCCTCCACTGCGCATGCACGGGAAACTGTCAGCGGCCGCTGATGCTCCCGCGCATGCGCCGCCCCGACATGTCATTTCCGCGCCAGCTGGCGGGGCAACAAAGGCCGTTTCCGCCAGCTGGCGGGGCGGAAATTCCTCCGACGTCGGCCTAGCCCCTCAATGTTGGGGCTCGGCCCCCAAAGATGCGGAGCATTCCGCACCTTTGGGGCGGCGCGATGCCCGTCTGGCGCCGTTTTGGGCGCCAGTCAGCGGACATCGTGCCGTTTCGGGAGAATTTCGCCCCTGATTCTTGCGTTAGCAGGTACTCAAACATTTATAGACACTTCAAACTACTTCATATCAATGTGGAAGTGCCGAAATAACTCACTCTGCCGACCAACCCAGACACCCACCTACCTAGCCACCTATCTACTCACCTACCCACACTTACCCACGCGTCCACACTTGAGGAGTTGGTAATGTAATTGGACTAGTAATCCAGAGGCCCAGACTAATACTTTGGGGGTATGGTGTTGCACTATTCCCTGAGTGCGGGTAGTGTAAACTGCAGGCACTGTGTTAAAAGTACCCCCTCCAATACAGAGCTAGGAAAATGCAGGCGGAACGCAAATCTTGTGCCGTCATTGGATCTTTTATTGCCCCCATACATCTAGTGAAATGTCTGAGAGGGGAGAACCTGTATTAATAAGATTAGGTCCTGTCCATTGGGTTAGACTTTTTAAACATTTGAAAACATAAATTGTGATCGAGGATTTTACAAAACATGTGGGTCAATCTAGATTGTTGGAACATAAACATGCAAAACTGCAAAATAACATAAAAAACATTGAAGTATTTAGTAGTCACGGAGAAGTCCAGAAAGGAGAGTCAAAAATTAGGTTTATTTCCTCGAAGAATATATTTACAAGTTACAGTCCCAGTCTCAGTCGGTACTATTCTGCAGCTTGACTCCTACCTGGGCAGGCTTTTACGGTACTGAGTTAACTAGCTCTCAGTGGCAGAGTTCGTACTCCACGAGGCTCATAGGGTCTTGTGGGGGTTATAACAAATTACTATATATTCCAAGAAATAACTAAACTTACAACAATACTCTCACCCCCTTTGTAAATTCAAACCCATTACGCAAATGTCAGTTTCAGCTTTCACTTCCACACAGGCATATTAACAGCCCTCTCAGTGCGCATTCCTTTTCCCCACTTTGGGTCCTAGTGGAGGAATGCGATGCCATAGCTCACCAACAACACTCAGTGGTATACAAGCCTTAGTTCCTCTTTTGGCCATCAACTGAAAGAAAAAAATAAGCAAACAAGGTGGATATAATGGCACAGGTCACCTTTTACAAAGTCTGTGTCCGATAATATATGTAAGGACATTTGTGTAATGAAACGCATGTTTATCCTTTATGATCGTTTGTGTGTGTATGTGTGAAATGTTTTTGTGACAGGGCTCTCTGTCACACTTGGGTTCAAATCCCACCATGGGAGCCAATTGAATTTCAAACATTGTGAATTAAAAATTAGTCTCTGTTAGAGTGACCATGAGACCATGGCCGATTGTCGTAAAAGCCCATCTGGTTCACTAATGTCCTTTAAGGGAGGAAATCTGCTTTCCTTACCTGGTCCGACCTACATGTAACTCCAGCCCATCAGCAATGTGTTTGACTCTTAACTGCCCTCTGAAATGACTTAGCAAGCCACTCAATTGTATCAAACTGCTGTGATTTATAAAGGAATGAAACTGGATGCACTACCGGCATCGACCTAGGCACCCAAAATGACAGCACCAAACCCAGCCCCGTTG
The DNA here is from genome assembly GCF_047496885.1 of Scyliorhinus torazame. Lineage (NCBI taxonomy): Eukaryota > Metazoa > Chordata > Chondrichthyes > Carcharhiniformes > Scyliorhinidae > Scyliorhinus > Scyliorhinus torazame. The sequence goes on from NC_092724.1 coordinate 29,721,890, forward strand.
ATGCTGCAAAGTTTTCCTTATTAATATCTGGAGGCTTGGCCAAAATTGTGTAAGAGTTCTTCCTGTTTACTTCCTTTGACCCCATTTTCTTTTATTTTCTTCTGTTATTTTTGGTCTGTGGACCCATATTCAGAATGTGCCTTCAAGCGGAGGACTCCAATTGAAGCAGCATGCTTGTCAGGGCATTGAGTTCCTCGGTTCTGTATTTTGGAGAGGAGAAACAGACTCAATGGAGCCTAGTGAATCTTTGGAATCGGTTGCGGAGGAAGTGGGTTTGAGTGGTTGGCTGGCGATCTGTGGGTTGGCCAGGAACAGTGTTCTGCCTGATAACATTCAGTCATTGGTTCCTGCGTGATGCTTTCTGAGACAGCTTGACAGAAGCGATTAAGACTTTGGAAGTGAAAGGACAGATTCTCTCTCTCTCAAGTGGGGCTGGAATTGACCACGCACTAGTTCAGAGTGTTGTGACAATTGGGAGAGCTGTGCCACAGACTAGTCAAGCAACAGCCCGACATAGTCATACTTGCGGAATCAGATGTTACAGACAATGGGCAGGAGTTTCCAATGCCCCCCTGCGGCAGGTAGAGGGGGGAGACTTTGGTGGAATGTCCAAGAATTGGTTTCATCCCAGCATGAAATGATGGCGGGGCCATTCCCTACTATAGCGTGTCGCATTTCCCACTAGAGCCTGGCGTGCACCAATTTGTATCCTGTTAAAGAGATTCAGATGAAGACCCGACTGAAATCGCCACCATTCCCCACCACATGCCCAATTCTCCTTGACGGTACTGAGAAATCACTTCAGCCCAGAACAGGTCTGGACAAGTGCGGCGTGTAAAATGGGACATTGTTTGTTTAAAATAAATTTAGAGTACCCAATTAGTTTTTCTCCAATTAAGGGGCAATTTAGTGTGGTCAATCCACCTAACCTGCACATCTTTGGGTTGTGGGGGTGAAACCCACGCAGACATGGGGAGAATGTGCAAACTGCACACGGACAGTGACCCAGGTCCACATCGCCGCAGTCCCAGTGCTAACCACTGCGCACATGCTGGCCAAAGGGGACATCGTTTAAGAATGCCTGGGGCAGCTGGTGGAGAGGAGAATAAGATGGAGGCCTCCAGTGACCGGACCCTGAAGCACCACGGGCAGCACTGGGTGGGTGGAATAGCGACTGAGTGGATCTTCTCAACGCAGCAGCATCCGGGAGGTGGTTGTTCTCAGCACAGCAGCTTCGACCAGGGATTGGACCCTCATCACATGACATCTACCAGGGATCGGACCAATATTGGGGGACGTCAATCATAATCAGACCCTCATCCAGGCGCTTTGCCCAGGGATTGACTCTCACCCAGGGACTTTACCCAGGGATTGACTCTCATGCAGGGACTTTGCCCAGGGATTGACCATCATCCAGGGGCTTCACCCAAGGATCGGACTCTCATTGGGGCACTTAAACCAGGTACCGGACCCTCATTCAGGGATTTCATCCAGAGATTTTGCTCAGGTCTCAGATCCTCTAGCTGAAGGTGTAAGGCTGCAGGAGGTACTGTTTGGCGGTGAGGGTCTGTTTGGGATGGTGTGGGGGAGGGGCCAAAGAAGGGTCGGATAGAAATGAAGACGTGGTGTGGGGGTTTCAGACCTAGAAAGGCGAGGAGGCATTCACTTGCACCTTCCACAAATGCAGAGACACCCACCCTGGTGAGTCATGGATCTAGATTAGGCTTCGGGTCACATTCTGGGGGATATTTCACTGACACATTTTCACAGCAGTCAGAGGCAGTGATAGCCCAGATCTTTGGAGCTTGGAGGGCTGTTGGAGATCAGTGAAATATTGGAGTACTCTCCACTTGCCTGGATGAGTGCAGCTCGAACAACACTCAAGAAGCTTGACACCATCCAGGACAAAATAGCCTGGTTGCTTGGCACCCCGCCCACAAACATTCACTCCCTCCACCACCAACGCACAGTAACAGCAGTGTGTACAACCTACACGATGCACTGTAACAACTCACCAAGCTTCTTCGACAGCTCCTTCCGAATACACAAACTCTACCACCTAGAAGGACAAGGATTGTTGATGCATTGGAACACCATCACTTGGAAGTTCCTGCCAAGCCAATTACAACTATATTGCCATTCCATCATCGCTGCTGGATCAAAACCCTGGAACCCTTAGAGCACTGGGGGTGTACCTACACCGCATGGACTGCAGCAGTTAAAAAAGGTGGCTCACCACCATCTCTGAAGGGCAATTATGGATGGCCAATAAATGCTGGTCTGGCCAGTGACTCCTACACCCTGTGAAAGAATAAATTTAAAAATGTATATATATCTCTATATGAATATAGACATATATAGACATATGTAAAATATAATATATAGTATAAATATAAGTAGATGCAGATATCTGTAACATGAATGGAGTTATGCTTTTCATTATTTATGGACTAGTTAAATTCACAGATAGGCAGCAGTCTCAGGCAGTGCGAGTGCTGACTACATTAGGAAGCTGTCAGGCATATTGTTGAGGAGCTCGCCTCCTCCAGTGCTGTACACACTTGAGTGGCAGGGCATCTATCTCACTCCACAGAGTGATGGGGTTTCTTTCTCGTCAATCTATGGGAATCAATGCAAAATTAATTAGAGTAATCAACTGAGGTACTCAGGGAAGATCATATACACGCAGTTTTAGGTGACTAATTGGTTTGTGCTGGCAAAGACAGCTCCAGCATCTTAAGCTTTCCCCATTCCCGAATTAACTGAAAGAAAAAGTGGATTACTGTGATTTCTCAATATTTCAGAGAGGTCTCTTCCCTTTGACAGAGCATAAAAGCCAATGGATGCCTTGTCAGCTCAGCATAAGTTAGACACAGATGAAATTCTGCCTAATGCTAAGGGCTTCACTTGGGGGGCTGAGCTGGGTTGAGACCAATTTAATGGCAAAACTCTTTAATTTTTATTGATTGCCCCCATGTTTTGCATTAAAGGAACATTTGGTGATTTGCATTTTTCAGCTATTTCAGATTGCACATCAATCAACAGTGTCATTGGGAATTAGCGGGTTTCATCATTTAAACGTGCTCTGTGCTAGGTTGCAAATTTACTTCCAAATCTGCGCCTGAGTTTTTGGTTTATTGCTTTTTATAGTTGTGCTTGCAAATGTAAGATTATTAAAAAGGCACTTACATTGCCATCGCAATTGTGTGTTGATATTAGAATGCTCTTGAATACAAGAATGTAAGGTATTATCACATCGGAAATTTGTGATCAATATTCAGTGAGATACAGGATGACCGTTTTACCAGTTATCAATTCATGTTCATTTGTTTCCTTTTGATCAGAAGATGGTAATACTTGAAATGCAAACTTATACAGTTCAGCAATTTGGATTTGCAGCTTGGAAAGGAAGACCTTTAGTAGAAGGGCAGGGTGTACCGTTCATGTACTCTAACACACAGAGACGTTAATACTGTGGGCCATCTAGGAATGTCATTATCCGTAGTTCCTATATGGCCATCTGCCACAATTTATACTGCGATTATGCTTATTTACTGGAGGTTGTGCAATCCCGGCATCTAACATTCACGATTGATTTTTTTTTAATAAGGGATAACCGGAAGATTGGAAATAGGTATTTCTCACAGTCAAAACAAAATCTCCTGCTTCACCGTCCACGTCAATTAACTCTGAGGCTGTACATTCATGTCTTCTGTACATTCGTTAAATGCACTCTGAACAGCCTGATCATACCTGAAGTAGTGGTGGATTCCATGCTGTTTGCGTATGTCGTGCCTGAAGATTATAGCGCAGTAAACACACCCAATCCTGCCTCAGCTCGTGCCCCCATAATAGCAGATTTTATTTTGGCCTTTGTTTTAATTCAAGTCCTGGGAGTCTGAGTGACCTTGGGCTGGCCCTTGGCAGTTGCACTCTGAAATTCCAACTCCATTCTTCTGACAGACTTCTCGGCCCAGTTCTCTTGAATGGTTTTACGAGCTTGTAGCTGGAACAAAATCATAGGATTTTTCAGTGTAAAAGCCAAGAGTTAGTGGTGGATGCTGGCCTTGAGTGGGAGCCTGAAGCCCATTGCTGGAGAGTTCGCAGCCTCCAGTGGCCCTTTAATGTCTAGTTTTTAGACCACGTGTAGCCCGATCCTGCTGCATTCAGCTCAGCCCAATTTCAGGATGGGTGTCTCAAGCAAGACCTCAGCCCCACTATTTACAAATGTAAAGAACTTAACATCTGATTCAGGCATGGGTGCTGGGCACCTATACTGAAGCCTCTCCCCATATATTGGGTGGTGCATTTCCATCACGAATATGCGCATGCCGCCTGCCACATTGGATACTTAGGTATCCATTTCACCACTGTAAGATAAGCACAGTATTCATAATATTTGCAAACAGTAAGAATATCCAAGAATGATATCATTAAATTATGTCAGGTAGAGCAAGGGACACTTGCAAACAACCATTTCCATAGTGTTGGTGCTATTAGCGGCAGGAGAGTTCACCAACACACTTAACTTTCTCTGGATTTACTTCTTTCGGGTCTAACATAGGCATCTTCTTCACTCAAATTCACTGTGCTTCTTACAGATGGATGATAACTGCCAGATGCATTGGTCCGCATTGACAGCTGATTCAGCACAGTTCCTTCTGACTAGGAACAGTAACATGACACAAATGCCTAACCTCGCTGTATTGCCACATTTTCCAAATAAACTGAGCATCTTTGATGGTGACCAGGAGCTTCCTACTCCTTCGCTTGCTGTCCTTTCTCACCAGCACTGCCCCCAGGAATGTTGGACTAGCAGAGCTATTCAGCTGCTCAAGTAGAGGAAGCGCAAAAGGCTAGAGGACAGTTACAAAAAAATAATTATGAAACAAATGAAACGTTGGACTTTACCTCAAAAGGGCTGGATATAGAGCGGTGATCTAATTTAAATCCATAGAATTCCTACAGTGCAGAAGGAGACGATTTGGCCCATCAGGTCTGCACCAACCCTCTGAAAGAGCACCCCCACTCAGGCCCAACCCCCTGCCCTATCCTCGTAATCCCACGTAGGGGCAATTTAGCATGGCCAATCCATCTAGCCTGCACATCTTTGGACTGTGGGAGGAAACCTGAGCACTCGGAGGAAACCTACACACATGGGAAGACTGTACATACTGCACACAGACTGTCATCCGAGGTCGGAATCGAACCGGGGTCTGTGGCACTTGCATTGTTAGCAGTGCTAACCACTGTGACGCCCCAATGTTTAAAATGTTTACAACAATAAAATAATTTAATAGTTTTATGATCCATGTAGAGGCCAATAACTTTTAAAAAGAGATCTGAATTTTGCAATGACAAACTCAAAGGATTTTACGAGGAGTTCATATTTAAAGACTTTTACTGTAACAAATATATTTAAATCAACATAGACTAAACACTACTTAGTAGGCAATTAATATGCTAAACTATAGAAAAGATATTCCCCATTAACTCCCTCACGCAACCGAAAACTCATGCCACATATATGTTGTGCAATACTCTCAGCAGAAATGCAGTCGTGTTTTTAAAGTGCCAAGCTCCTCCTGGCTGTACTGGGATCTTTTCTTCCTGCCCCAATAGGTTGAATCTTCTAGTGCCCTTTTTTAAATAAAATCCCCAGTCTTTGGAGCATAATTGAATGGACTTCCAGTAGCAAGGTACCCTCTGATGATTCCTTGGTTTTTAACTCTCCACAATCTTTGTTTCCTTGAACGGGGGTTCTGTCATATCCAGCTTTTTTATTGAAGGTTCACCTGAAAAGCAGTCCTTTTTTCCTGCCTGGCACGTCAACACTTGCTTTCGGTCTTCTTCCCAACTTCCTGGTCTGACTGAATCTGACAGTTTGAGTCTGTGGGCAGAAAGAATAGTTGCCTCCTCTTTTGTGTCAAGGTGTTAACATTTACACCTGACCTTGAATAAGTTTCAATTTGAGTTTTCATCTCCAAAATAAACAGGTCATACCGGCTTATCTCTGGACAGATCCCATAGGAGGTCCCATCCCCCTCTTCAAACTACTGCACTTTACCTTGAATTAAAGAAGGCAGTTTAAAACATAACCATCTTATGGAGTTCAGGTGTCTTAAATGGAGAGAAAATGTTTCCTCTAGTGAGTTAAAGGTGCAAATCAACCATAATCAATTTGTGTAAACTGGTTTGAAGAGCTGGAAAGCCGATTCTTATTCCTATAGGTATGTTGAGTAAAGATTCTGCTCTCATGAATGTTGTAACTATAATTTAAACCCATAACAGTTTGCCCTCTGTCCATTTCCACGCAATTCCACTTATTGTAGCTTAGGATGATCGCGATGGAAGTCTTGTATATAATACTGTTACAAATCAGTGATTTTTAATTCCATTTTCAGCAAGTGTTTTGGTGGAAATGATTTACCTGAGTTCTCGTTTTAAAGTCTAGCTCTGACCTCTTCTTCATTCGATATTTGAGTTGATCTCTGGAGCTATTTGCCTCGGGCTAGTGTAAATGCCTGGTACATGTACCGCAGTGAAAAAACACTCAGTACATATGCCACACTGATGATTTGATCAGTCCCAGGACATCAACTGAGAAATATATTACAGCAGAAATATATTTGTAAGTCCTGGTTGCTGACATTTTGACCTTCACTGAAAGTGATCTCCATGGTTCTGTGGTATATTTGCATTTTTCCACTGGATGAATTCACCCCTCCCCTAAATCAGTTTCTGCATTGAGTTAGATTAAGTAAACATGGATGTGGATTACCTTGCCTCACATTTTGGCAAGAGATTGTTTCTAAGTCCTGGAAGGGACACAACATTTAAATGCTTAACCAAGAGGCAGATATTTCTCTAAATTAAGATTGGATTAATTTTTTGTACCAAAAGATCTTTTAGAGTTGCATGGTTTCCATCGGGTGCTGTGTAGCAAGAACATGTTGGCCACAACATGTGTTCTGCAGGAAAAAAAACATTTCTATGGCTTAGGGATCACCATGTTGTTCTTGACTAATCAGGGTGACCCGCCAGCCATTTGCTTTTTAAAAAAAAAATCTGGTGACTCATACTTGTCATCTACAGATCGAGGTTGGAGGATGGTCAGGAAAAGCAATTGCAACAGTAAGAAATGGTTTATAATAATTGTTAGAAGGAGCCCCTCAATTCCCTGTATTGAGATGACATGCTCGCCTTGGAGAGAATTGGCATTATCAAATCATAGAAATGAAAATCGCTTATTGTCCCAAGTAGGCTTCAAATGAAGTTACTGTGAAAAGCCCCTAGTCGCCACATTCCGGTGCCAGTTCGGGGAGGCTGGTATGGGAATCATAGAATCCCAGCATGTGAGGAACCATAGAATCCCTGCAGTGCAAAGGAGGCCATTCGGCCCATCAGGTCTATTCCGACCATCTGAAAGAGCACCCTACCTACGCACACATCCTTGCCCTATCCTTGTAACACCATAACCCCACCTAACCTTTGGATACTACGGGACAATTTTATCATGGCCAATCCACCGAACCGGCACATCTTTGGACTATGGGAGGAAACCAGAGCACCCAGAGGAAACCCACGCAGACACGGGGAGAACATGGAAACTCGACACAGACAATCACAGTTGGAATTGAATCCGGGTCCCTGGCTCTCAGAGGCAGCAGTGCTAAGCACTGTGCCACACTCCAATTGTTAGCTATTGGATGGGCGTAGCCAGTATATACTCTGATATCAAAATCTAAAGTGGAACTTTCCCTTCCTGGACCATGTATTTTGGCAGGGGTGGGAAGTCTGCTGTGGAAGTCGATGGGAAGACACCTGGATATCAAACGACCCACTATTCGACAAGGAGATGGCCCACCTACCCCAAGGACCTCTGGCCCCCAGATTCAATGACGCCTCACTGGAAGTCCCGTTAAATGAAGTGGAAGCCAAGAGGGGTGTCCACTACGCGGAAGCTGAGTAGACAGATGATCCCAGCATGTGAGGAAGTCTCAAGGGGGGGTCAGTTTCCAGAGCCTTAACCAGAGGACAATGCAATGTCACAAATGGATGAATGATTTAACCCACTCCACCAGGGTAAGTGAACCCTCAACTGCTCATACTCAACTCATTGAACAGTCCAGGGGACTTAGGCCTCAGTGGAAAAGGTGCTCAGGTAACATGGGCACCAACAAGAACTGCTAATGATGGTCCTCTGTGAGCCTTATCCACCTATCTGCATGTTTTCACTGTTCTGGAGGGTGCTACACCAGAGCCTTCTGGGTAACCTGCAAGGGCATCAATCCAGTGGGCTATTTGTAAGATTGGAAGAATGAGTAAGATCCATGAAACCCAACCTCAATCCTATCCTCTGTCTTTGTGCACAAAACGGCTTTGGCACAATAGGAGAGAGAGAGAGAAGACGGGAGGGGGGCTGGCCTGACACCCGGAGCTTGATGGAATTTGAGGAGCTGGCAGCTCAGCTGGCAGGGGAGGAACCTAACAGAGTCTGCAGAGATGGAGAGATGGGCCCCCAGCCTCCGCAGACTGAGATGTGATTCTTAAGGGGCTTGACAGCGTAAATGCTGAAAGGATGCTCCCCTCATGGGACAGTCTATGATCAGAGGGCAAAGTTTCGGAATAAAGGGGTGTCAATTTAACATGGAGAAGGAATTTCTTCTGAGGGTTGTGAGTCTTTGGAACTCCTTGCCACAGAGAGATATGGGTGCAGAGACTTTGTGTATATTTAAGGCTGAGATAAATAGATTCTTGATCAGTAAGAGAATCAAGAGTTATGGGTGAAGGGCAGGAAAGTGGGCACAAGGAATGTTGGATCCGCCATGGTCCTATTGAATGGCGGAGCAGACTTGAGGGGCTGAATGGCCTACTCCTGTTCCTATTTTGCATGCTCTTATCCAGTCAAAATCCATCCATGTCAGAGAGGCCCAAGGGTCATACATTCCTCCATGTTGAAATGATGTAACCCACCTCTTCATTCACCTGAGGAAGGAGCAGTGCTCCGAAAGCTAGTGATTCAAAACAAACCTGTTGGACTTTAACCTGGTGTTGTAAGACTTCTTACTGTGCACCATGTTGAAGGCAGCTCATACAGTCATTCATTCCCTCCTCACTCACTTACAGGTGTCAGAAGGAAGAGGGCACTGTAAGAGGATAAAGCCCTGACAAGAGGTTCCTCCAGCTCACAGAGGACCGAGGATATTGGGGAAGAGGAGGAACGTAGGCTGCCTCCATACCTTCTGCAGTTGTCAAGGGAACACCTTGAAGAAGTGGTAGGGAATGGAAGATTAAGAAGTTTTGTTTTCACATGTGATTGTAAGGGTGCACTATGATTGTTAATCTTACAACACTTTTGTAAATATAGTTCATTTACATCTCAATGAGATCTGATTTGGTTTATTTGCTCTGTTGTCCTTAAGTCTTTGTAGTTCTTAAGCCTCCCACCCTCACAATCATCTTCTGATGAAGACCTGAGCCTGGGTCTATGTGCTCCGAATCAGGCATGTGCTGGGAGGCAAAGTTCTTTGCCAGGGCCTTTGCAAGCCATGTGCAACAGATCTCCCACACACATACATACGACAAATTTTACAGGATTTACAGTGCACATATTAGGCAGATCTCTTGCAGATGGATCAGTGGCAGATAGAAAAATCAACTCCAATGCAATATTGGAGAACAGAGAATCCCGCCCTTTATATTTAGAAGGATTTGAGCTTCAAAAAGGTGTGAAAGCAATGCAGCCTGTGATGCAAGATGGGGAGAAAGTATTTTAGAGTTACTGCGGAGGGTGTAAGTGTTGGCTGTGTGAGGGAGATCTCTGAGAAACAGCTGTGGGCTGGAAGAAAATGCACGTTGAAGCAGCCATCCAGTCAAGCCAGAACATTTCTTGGATTTCCACAGCAGAGTTTATCATGGAATACCTACAGTGCAGAAGGAGACCATCAAGTCTGCACCGTACCTCTGAATGAGAACTCTAGCACGTCAGCATTACTAACTGACCCAAAATGAGGTCTGGGGCGGCACACTACAGAAGTGTACATTCACACTGTGAACACCAATTTGGGCATGAATCACCAAAATCACTCCTCTGCCCTATCCCCATAATCCCGCAATCTAACCTGCACATCTATGGAAACTAGGGGGGCAATTTAGCCTGGCCAATCCACCTAACCTGTCCCTGCACATCTTTGCACTGTGGGAGAGAACAGGAGCACCTGAAGACATGGGGAGATTGTGTAAACTCCACACAGACACTCACCCAAAGCTGGAATTATTCCTCGGCGCTGTGAGGCAGCAGTGTTAATCACTGTCCTGAGTTTGAGAGGATGTGTGGTATACTTCATTAAAGCAACAGTAGCTTTTCCTCGGGTAATGTTATGTTTTTTATGGTTAAACATTTATAAGGGAGCGTTGCCTGGAAGATGTGGGTCTGACCAAGTAGGGAGCCTTTTGGAGGAATGTTTTGCAAAACTAATTTTAACAGTGTAACTGTAATCTCATGTGCTGAAATTTTCTTTCCCTCTTGTTGATAAAAAGTTCAATTTTAATTTTTAAAATTCCAATGGTGTTACTGCTGAGATCAGGAGGTTTCTTCTTACTCTCAGAATACAAAGATAAAGAGTATAGCCCGTAAGCCAAATTCCCCTCTGAGGCATGGTTTGCTCAGCAATAACATCTGCTGTGGTCATAACAACCTCTACAGGGAGATATATGCAAACCTGAGTCATCTCCTGCAACTAGCCCTGCAGCCTGTTATTGCAGCTGGCAATGCATTGTCTGTTGCAATCAAATATGTCATAGCCCTCAACAACCTAAAATCTGGCTTCTTCTCCAGGCTGCAACACAGGATATCAGTAACATCAGTCTTATGTTAAAGCAATTAATCAAGCTCATATTTTCCTGAGGCATTTGGAAACATCAGGAAATGAGTCTGGGGTTTGCACACATTGTAGTTTTCGTTCATGTCCAAGGCACATGTGAGGTCTCCTACAAAAGAAAACACTTGTCTTTGAGAACTGGAAATCCCTCCATTTCCTTAATGTGTGGCTGCTGTGCAATCACGACACACAGGTCTGTGCCTTCTGTCTGGCTGCTGCCATGATGCTCTCATACTGCACGAATCCTTGCAGAGTAAGTGAAAGAACATAAGAACATAAGAACTAGGAGCAGGAGTAGGCCATCTGACCCCTCAAGCCTGCTCCGCCATTCAATTGCTGATCTTTTGTGGACTCAGCTCCACTTTCCGGCCCGAACACCATAACCCTTAATCCCTTTATTCTTCAAAAAACTACCTGTCGCTATCTTAAAAACATTTAATGAAGGAGCCTCAACTGCTTCACTGGGCAAGAAATCCCATAGATTCACAACCCTTTGGGTGAAGAAGTTCCTCCTAAACTCAGTCCTAAATCTACTTCCACTTATTTTAAGGCTATGCCCCCTAGTTCTGCTTTCACCCGCCAGTGGAAACAACCTGCCCGCATCTATCCTATCTATTCCCTTCATAATTTTATATGTTTCTATAAGATCCCCCCTCATCCTTCTAAATTCCAATGAGTACAGTCCCAGTCTACTCAACCTCTCGTCGTAATCCAACCCCTTCAGCTCTGGAATTAACCTAGTGAATCTCCTCTGCACACCCTCCAGTGCCAGTATGTCCTTTCTCAGATAAGGAGACCAAAACTGAACACAATACTCCAGGTGTGGCCTCACTAACACCTTATACAATTGCAGCATAACCTCCTTAGTCTTAAACTCCATCCCTCTAGCAATGAAGGACAAAATTCCATTTGCCTTCCTAATCACTTGTTGCACCTGTAAACCAACATTTTGCAACTCATGCACTAGCACACCCAGGTCTCTCTGCACAGCCGCATGTTTTAATATTTTATCATTTAAATAATAATTCCTTTTGCTGTTATTCCTACCAAAATGGATCACCTCACATTTGTCAACATTGTATTCCATCTGTCAGACCCTAGCCGATTCACTTAACCTATCCAAATCCCTCTGCAGACTTCCGGTATCCTCTGCACTTTTTGCTTTACCACTCATCTTAGTGTCATCTGCAAACTTGGACACATTGTCCTTGGTCCCCAACTCCAAATCATCTATGTAAATTGTGAACAATTGTGGGCCCAACACTGATCCCTGAGGGGCACCACTAGCTACTGATTGTCAACCAGAGAAACACCCATTAATCCCCACTCTTTGCTTTCTATTAATTAACCAATCCTCTAGCCATGCTACTACTTTCCCCTTAATGCCATGCATCTTTATCTTATGCAGCAACCTTTTGTGTGGCACCTTGTCAAAGGTTTTCTGGAAATCCAGATATACTACATCCATTGGCTCTCTGTTATCTTCCGCACAGGTAATGTCCTCAAACAATTCCATGAAATTAGTTAGGCACGACCTGCCCTTTATGAACCCATGCTGCGTCTGCCCAATGGGACAATTTCCATCCAGATGCCTCGCTATTTCTTCCTTGATGATAGATTCCAGCATCTTCCCTACTACCGACGTTAAGCTCACTGGGTTATAATTACCCGCTTTCTGCCTACCTCCTTTTTTAAACAGTGGTGTCATGTTTGCCAATTTCAAATCTGCCGGGACCACCCCAGAGTCTAGTGAATTTTGGTAAATTATCACTAGTGCATTTCCAATTTCCCTAGCCATCTCTTTTAGCACTCTGGGATGCATTCCATCAGGCTGCCTGCCTAAGTACAGGGGCTCTCCTCTGAACACTTCTCTTCTGATCCTCTTGCTTATACCAGAAACAAAGGTTGACTGCAGCCTTGCTCAAGAACACTATTGCAGGCTCAATCAATACTTATTTTACATGCACATGTATGGTCACGTTGTCCAATACTGCCCAGAGGGTATATCCTGTATTATAGTTTTCTGCATGCTATTCAACTCTACTCTCCAAAGAGGAAAATGCATGGAGCCATTATTGCACAAAGAACTTCGAAAAAGACGATAACGGTGGCACGGATGACATTGAAGATGGCAAAGAATCAGGAGGACATGATTGCTAAATTGCAGTCAGCGAGACCTTTGGCAGCACCTCATTGAAAAGCTTAACCGAACAACTCCTGCCTCCCGCTGATACTAGTGCTGATATGATTTTCCGGCCTCGTGGCTTTACCACATGAGGTGGAATTCCACTCTGGCTCAGACCAGGGCTGTTGAGATGATTGTGGCAGATGGCGTTTATGAACTTGAGCAGCCTGGCTCAGCTGGCTTTCTGACACCAGGCTGTCATGGTTGGAGGTGGTCGCAAGTGCTGTTTGTTCCAAGAGATCGCAACAGGTTCCTCTCCCATTGTATTCCTGCATCTACTTCCACAATGAGGTTCAGCATTTCAACTGATCTGCAGGTGGGCAGGCTGTAAGCGATCGGCATCCATTTGATCTCTCAGCATGTGAGTAAATAATGGAACCCAAAGGACTCTCTCAGAGATGGAGAGACTGGAGAGGCCTGTGGCCTGTCACCCACATCCATCCTGAGAGATGATTGGCTGCCCACCACTTGAACCACCTCCCATAAAAGTGGAAGTGAGAGGATTAGAGGCGGGTTTGGGTTGGATTGTCCATTTTAAAATTTATAATTACTTCACACCCTAGGGAGTTGAAATTCCTCCCACAGTTCCTATTCTGCTGCACAATCACCATAAAACTTGACAAACAATTGCAAAAGATTAGCATTAACAGATCTTCACAACTATTTTCTTGGTAATTAAGACAGAAAGGAGTTGCATTTGTATAACACCTCTCATGAGCCCAGGATATCGCAAAGCATTTCACAGTCAGTGAAGTACTTTTGAAGTGATGTCGCTGATGTAATGCAGGAAAAGGAGCAACCAATTTTCACAAAACGTGTCTCCACAGATAGCAATGTCATAATGACTGGATAATGTGTTTCACTGATGGGATAAACATTGGCCAGGACACTATTCTTCTTCAAATAGTGCCAGGGGATCTTTTACATCCACTTAGAGGGCAGTCGAAATCTTATTTTAATGCCTCACCTGAAAGAGATACCTCTGACATTCCCCCCGTACTGCACTAGAGTGTTAGCTGACATTGTGCACTGAAGTCCCTGTGGTGAGGCCTGAACTGAGGTCTGAACTTGCAGTCTTCTGACTCAGAGCTGAGATGTTCTACTATTAAGTGTAAATATTTATTTGTAAAAGATAATCAGTGTCTTGGGCCCAACCATTTTTTAATTAAAAATTTTTAAAAAATAAATTTAGAGTATCCAATTCATTTTTTCCAATTAAGGGGCAATTTAGTGTGGCCAATCCACCTAGCCTGCACATCTTTGGGTTGTGGGGGTGAAACCCACCCAAACACGGGGAGAATGTGCAAACTCCACACAGACAGTGACCCAGAGCCGGGATCGAACCTGGGACCTCAGCGCCGTGAGGCTGCAGGGCTAGCCCACTGCGCCACCGTGCTGCCCGTGGGCCCAACCATTTTAAATGTCACATCACAAACTCAGGACGTGATTTTCCGGCCTTTCCCGCCAGTGGGATCGTCCGGCGACCCCCCCGCAGCAGGTTCCTCGGTGGCGGGACGGGAAAGCCACACTGTAGACATAGGCAGGACCGGAAGGTCCCGTCGATGGCCAAAGGCGATCAGCCTTTGGTGCTGGAAAATATGCCGCTCCTGGTGGCGAAGGAAAACCCGGCTCTCAGTGTTGCTAATTCTTATGCGTTGCAAGAATTTTGAATATTTCTTTCTTTATTTTTACAATTTATGTGAGAAACTGAACAATGCAACCTGTAAGACGATTTTTTAAAAAAGTCTTAATATCATGAGGTGTGGACAGCGAGACGCAAATGTTGTTAATCCTGCAGAATTGCTACTTTCCCGTGTTTTACTATGTTCCCATTTACAATTTACACTTTTTCACTCTTACTTAACTGTATAATGCAAATGATCATGGAGGAAAAGTCAATAACTTAAAGCATTTACTTCCTCTGTAGCCTGAAGTGATGACCATTGTTGATTAATAGATATGACCTGAACTATTGGGGTCTGCTGTTAAGAAGAGTAATTGGATTATTAATAGGTTCTGGTAAAGCTCATAAGATACCCTGTGCTCCTTCAATACCCAATCCATACACTCTCTTCCATACACTACCCTCACGTTGTTTTTACAGTTCGAACCCCAAGTTTCAGAAGAGCCATCAAATGGAATGAATTTCATTATCACTGGGACAAGACCTACGGCTGGTATATCATTTGCAATTAGACAGGCATTATCTTTTATTCCATGGGAACCAGCCTATTCTCCAACACCTGAAATGAGGCTGTTCAAGGCACATCTCACTTACGGCGTCTGACTGCAAAGGGTAACAACTGACAGTCATGACTCTGGAGTCTACAGTCATCACTTGTGGCAACAGCAACATTGCAAATATCAATGGAGCTAGTGGTAACTTAATTGCAACTTTCATTGCACCGTTGCAAAAGAAGCAGGGCCCAGTTGTTGCATTCTTCTCCTCCTTATGAGGTCTAGACTGCAAATTTGGTGGCTGCATCCTGTGCACAAGTTTCTAGACCCTGTTGGTCAAGCTACAGTCTCTGTGTTCTCAGGGTCAGTGCAACCTCGATGGGCTGAATGATCTTCTGCTCTGGAGGGATTCTAGGGTTCATTGGTTCTGATAGTTGCCATTATACCGGCCATCTTGAAGATAAGTAGGGACATGGATTCAGTTCCTAGTTGGACGGTGGCAGCTAGAGCATGCCTTCAAGAGGCTGTCATGCCTCAGAACAATAGAACCTGTCAGACCTTCCAACCCCTCATGTCCCCAGCACGGTGGCACAGTGGTTAGCACAGTTGCTTCACAGCTCCAGGGTCCCAGGTTCGAGTCCCGGCTTGGATCACTGTCCTGTGTGGAGTCTGCACGTTCTCCCCGTGTGTGCGTGGGTTTTCTCCGGCTGCTCCGGTTTCCTCCCACAGTCCAAAGATGTGCAGGTTAGGTGAATTGGCAATGCTAAATTGCCCTTAGTGTCGAAAAAGATTGGGTGGGGTTACTGGGTTACAGGGATAGGGTAGAGGTGTGGGCTGAGGTTTGGTCCTCTTTTCAAGGGCCGGTGCAGACTCGATGGGCTGAATGGCCTCATTCTGCACTGTAAATAATTCTATGATTCTTTGATTACCTCCTCCAAGAACACTGATTTACATTCCAATAACCAGCTAGCGACCCAAAACAGGTGGACAGCAGTTGGAGATTGTGCGGCCTATTGGTACTCAGTTACGTTTGGGAGAATGTCAGCAGGATGAATTGGCAAGATTCTGCATCACTGTCAAAATTAAGAAAATGATAAAAGCTAAGTGATATGCTCCACCAGATTACTGCCCGTGCTAGTGAAGACAAACATTTTATGGTTAGGTCTTCTTTAGTTAGCTTTTGGCTGGTTTATTTGTTGGATTTTTATTTGTTTTCTATGTCAAATGTAGGAGAGATATTCATGTTAGCAGTGAAGCGGCTGAATCATTTGTTTCTATCGTCCTGGAGAAGCATTTTCAAGTATTAAGCAAAAGGTGACGATTCGTAAAGAAGAGCAGATCAGTAGAGTGGCTCCTACAATCCCAAATCTCACTCTACTCTGGGAAATGGTAAGTCATCCAATTACAAGTTACAGTCGAGCTCAGTGCTGTTGGCAAGTCAATATGAATGCGGCCCAAGGGCAGGATTTTGTGTTGTAAGTGGTACAAGATGAAAAGAAAACATTTCCTGGCATCTTATTCAGCACCAACAAAAAGAAACTTAATGGATGAAATGATAATAAAGTAAAACTAATTTAATAGCTTACAAGGGATCAGTGCATATGTGCTCAATGATTTATTTTAACACGAGTGAATCCCTTGATGACTGTTTGTGGTTTGAATTTTACATCCTCATCCTGTTCTCCTTCTCTGTGCTTCCCCAGTGACGGGAATTAATAAGCAGGCAGTTGTTGGGTGCCAGCGGGAACCCCTTTGATTTAGGTTGGCCTCGCTCTGAGTCAAAAGATGGTCTTGAAGATTGTGTCTCCATGTCTGATGTTACGGTAAACAGCCGTGTCAATGTTGTCAACTTTTTGTCACATTTTTGTCACTTGTGAACGGAGATGATGGGTGAAAGAGCTGTGGCATTGCCTTGTGAGCAACAAACTTAATTGTGCCTCTGTCACGATACTCTCTACCTCAGCATTCTGTATGGGAACAAATCCAACTGGGTACCCGTGAGTGTAGTGAAGCCTTGAAGCCCATCACTATCTGCCTGATAATTCCTAATACTTCCACGTTTTGTGTCAGCTGCAAATTTCACACCCATCTTGGTCATTAATTTGGATCAACCAAAGCAGTGGTCCTATCAACCCCTGAGAAACCCAACCTTCCTCCAGTCCAAAAGCAGCCATTCACCATCACTCTATATGTCACGTCACTCAGCCAAATTCATATCCATGCTGCCACTGTCCCTCTTACTCCATGGCTTTCAACTTCAGTGAAAAGACTGTTGTGTGGCACTTCATCAAATGCATTTTGGAAGTCCAAGTCTAACACATCAACTACAAAAGTTAAAAGTGGCAGGTCATGTTGAGAGACCAGTTGTTATAGCATATAACGTCCTAGGTTTTATTAATAGAGACATTGAGTACAAGAATAAGGATTCATGTTGAACTTGTGCAAGACACTGGTTAAGCCTCTTCTGGAGGACTGTGTCCAGTTCTGGGCACCATACATGAGGAAAGATGTGAACACATTGGACAGATTACAGAGGAGATTCACAAAAAAGGATTTCAGGGATAAACAACTTCAGGAAAGGGTTGGACTGCTTTCTTGGAGAAAAGAAGGCTGAGAGGAGACTTGATAGAGGTATTCAAGATCCTGAGGAGTATGGACAGGATAAATATAGTGAGAAACTGTTGTCTCTCAAGTGTACATCAAGAACTGGAGGACACAGGTTCAAAATAAAGGGCAAAAAGAGTAAACATGATGTGAGGAAAAATGTTTTCACCCAGAGGATGGTTGGAGTCTGGAAAGAGTTTCCTGAGAGGGTGATGGAGGCAGGTTCGATGGAGGTATTCAAAAGGGAATTGATTTGCCATCTGAAAAGAAAGAATGTGAAAGGTTAAGGGGGTCAGGCAGGAGAGTGGAACTCTGTGGAATGCCCTTTCAGAGAGCTAGTGCAGACTTGATGGACTGAATGGCTCCTGCACTATACGAATTATGTGATTCTGCAATTATCCTCATCAACCCTCTGTTGTTTTATTAAAAAACACAAGCCAATTAACTAAACACAATTTGTACTTGATAAATCCAGGTTGGCTTTCCTTAATTGATCCATATTTGTCCATGAGGCTGTTAACTTTGTCCCGGAATATTGTTCCTAAAACCTTTCCCATCATTAAAGTTAAGCTCCTTGGACTATAGTTGCTGGACTTACCTTACACTCCTTCTCGGAGGGGTGTAACATTTGCAATTCTCCAGTCATCCGGCCTACTACCCCTGTCTCACACCATCCTGACTTGGAGCAGTATCGCCCTGCCTTCCCTCTCACTGCGTCAAAACCCTTGAGCTTGTTCCCTAACAGCACTGGACCCACTCCACATGGCCTGCAGCAATTCAAGAAGGTGGTTCATCACTGCCTTCTCGAGGGAAGGATGGTCAATTAAGGTAGGCCTTGCCATTGATCCCATGATGGGTAACAAAAAAATGTTTTCGTACTCTGGCCAATTTCTACAGAACGAATTTGAGAAAAAAATTACTTTTAAGTGTCGGATTTTAAAACAAGATGAATTTCCACTGACTTATCAAGAAATATCACAAACTATGCAGCAGAAACTAGAACTGGAACACACAGCCTCAGACTGAAGGAACAATCCTTTAAAACAGAGATGAGGAGGAATGTCTTCAGCCAGAGGTTGGTGAATCTGTGGAACAACATATCAGACATGATCAAGTGACGGAGCAAACCTGATGGGCTAATTCTGCTCCTATATCTTATGATCTTGTGGTCTATCTGCAGAATGTGTATTAAAATCAGATACTTACAAGCTATCCAGGATGATGAAAAATTATAGAGGCATGATCTTATCCCAGAAAATCCCAGCAAACATTCACAGCACAGGAAGGGATGAAGCACAAAGCATGTTTCACATGAAGAAAGCACAGGTTTGATAGCAGCTTTTCTCAATGGGGAGGAGGGAGTCAAAAGGTAAGCTGCAGAATGCAGTGGGGTGGACAGCAGGTGAGCAAAGATCCACATGGAAGAAGTCAATTTGGAGAAGAAACAAAAAGCTGTGAAAGTCTTCACTGAGGCAGATTCAGCAAGTCAGAAATGCTGAAGATGGAGTTAGGAGACCGCCTGATCCACACAAGTAAGTTGACCCACTGATGTGGGTGATCTGTGGTTTATTCTTTACTTTGTTTCACTACAAGGAGATAAGTTATAATGATTCAACTAAACGGATCTGTTCAAAATCCTCTGCATGATTGCCTTACAAAAAAAAAAAGAAAAGAGCGAAATACCAAGCTTCATTTTGTGGAAACTCTGTCTACCTTCATAGAAAGGTTTTTTGCAGTTATTGTGAGGGACATAATTGAACAGGTCAGATCATAAAGTGAGGCTGTTTTATCACTGGATTATGCTAGAGGGTAGTATGCATCAATGACTGACACTCCCAAGTGCCAGAGATCCTGAAGTTACCTTTAAAAAACTTCTCCTTAGAAGAAAACTCAAATCTCAACAGCAAAAATCTTGGCTTTCACAAGAGATGCTTTGATTAAGCTAAGAACTTCTATCACTGGTGCTTTATTGCAGATGGTCCTCACATCTCACATGCTCAGTGATAGATCACAGTTCTGTTCAACAGCCATACACAACTACATATGTACAAATAATGGATTCCACCACATTTGCGGACAAATCTTGTGAGGTGCTTTACATTTTTGTATATAACTGCAAGAAATGTTGCTGCTCAGAGAGTGGCATTCCTTCCTGTGCCTGTTATGAGGTCCACCTACTGAGTCTGAGACTGAAAATCAAGGGTTGGGACTATCAAGAGCGCAAAATAGAATTCCCAAGTGGCTATCCATTAACTAATCACAATCGTGAGAACATTTCCATGCAGCCAAATTTAGTTACGTTCTTTGGATGAAGTCCTTGTAAAACACCACAGCGCTAATCACTTCAGGTCAGGTACCGCCAATTTATGCCTTGCTGCCAAGTAGACAAACATAGTCAGCCATTTAAAAGACCATAAAGTCTCTTTCTGACGTATCTCATGATGCATAAATGACCAAAGCATGTAACCGTGGGTAACCTCATACTGGCCTATCCCATCAGATTTGTAAACCCTTGCCCAATTTGAGCTAGGTCCTTTGGATGATTAACTGATGTGTGAAATAATTTCTCTTCAAGCACTGTGGTCTTCTTTTCTGCGTGGAGGGCATCCTGGGATACCCCACCCCCCCATTCCCCCCATACCCTATTTCAATCAGCAGTGTTCGGACATCATTTTCAGTAATACAAACTAACTTTCTTGCATCAGCACTCAGAATCGGACATGGGCAGTGTTTATACCCTACACCAGAAACAGTTCCCAGTTATTGACAGGTTACATATTAGAAGTGTGGTCCAAATTTCTCAGGAGGACTGAGTCCTGTGGATTTGTTGGAGTCAACCACATGTCTGTCAGGTATATAAAAGTAGCACGTTGAAAACAAAGAGTGAAAAGCTTCATGGTAACATTTGGAATTGTGAACATCTCTGCAAATCCTAGCATAGAATAACTAGCTTTGGATTATTTGCTCTTCAATGCGCATTGTGGCTTTCAAAGTGCGTTGACGATATACCACAAGTGATTGTGAAATGTGGTAAAATCCATCAGCAGCATCTTTTAATAGTTTACATGAAACATGATTGCTATTCACTGATTGTCCCCATAGAGTCATAAATTAAAATCTTATCAAAAGCAACTGAACTCCCGTGGCATTCATGTTTTATTTCTACAATAATGCCAATGCAGCAAGGAATTCCTATTTTCAATTCTCACCTTATTTTTTCCTTTCTTCTTTCATGGGATGTGGGCGCTGTCGGGCAGGGCCAGCATTTGTTGCCCGTCCCTAATTGCCGTTGAACTGAGTGGCTTGCACGACCATTTCAAAGGGCAAATAGGAACTCTCAATCATCAACGAAGTGGTGGAAGGTGTCAATTGCAGTTGTATCAAGGGGCACCTACTTAGCAATAACCTGCTCACTAATGGCCAATTTGGGTTCTGTCAGGACCACTAGACTCCTGACCTCATTGCAACCTTGGTCCAAACAAGGGTGAAAGAGCTAATTCTGGAAGTGAGGTCAGAGTGACTGCTCTTGACATCAAGATAGCATCTGATCAAGAATGGCATCAAGGAGCCATAATAATAGTGAAGTTAATGGAAACTAGGGGAAAACATCTCCACTGATGAGAGTCATATCTAGCACAAAGGAAGATGGTTGTGATTGTTCAAATCACCTCAGTCCAGGATATTACTCTGGGAATTCCTCAGAGTGTCCAACAAAATTCAACTGCTTCATCAATAACCTTCATTCCATCATTAGATCAAAAGTGGGCATATTTGCTGTTGAGTGCACAGTGTTCAGCACCATTCATATCTCTTCAGATAATGAAGCAGTCCATGCTCACATGCAGCAAGACTTGGACAACATTCAGGCTTGAATTGATAAGTGGCAAGCAACATCCATGCCAGACAAGTGCCAGGCAATGACTATCTTCAACAAGAGAGAATTCAGCCATATTCTCTAGCTATTCAATGGAATTAACTACACCAAAACCCCACCATCAACGAGGGGCTACCATTAGCCAAAATCTTAACTGGATCTGCCATATAAATACCCTGGCTACAAAAGTGATTCAAAAGTCATGGTGCCTCTTGCCGGCTATTCTACAACAGCAATGCCTCATCTCTCCATTCCAAGTAACCATCTGACCTACCTCCACCCTAACTTTCTCTCCTTTGCACTTACTCCCTTTTCCAATCTTTCTGACAATTGGGCATCACCCATCAGAACCTTTGTTGCCACAGAAACAAGGTTGTCATGGTCTCCAGCACATCATGATTAATCTATGGGCATCTTAGCACATAGAATCCTGGCTTACAAGCTATGAATTATCTTCCTCATGGAAGACTCCCCACCTGAACACATGATGTACTAACATAACCATTGAGGTAGCAGAATTGATTGAATAACCAAATCCAAACTCAAACTCTTCATTAATTGGTAACTTCTCATTCGAGCATCACCAAAGAAACTTTACAAAAACCTCAGCAGATAAACATTCAAAAAAATGTATTTGGCGCTAGTTCCGAGTCTCCTGTGGTCTTCAGCTCTGCAACACCTCTCACCTCCCACAGGCATGTCTCAAAGCCTTTGCCACTGTGATGTACTTTACAAGAACAGAGACAGGAAGGAAATACATTAGTTGCTGCACTAAGTCAATGCAGTCACCTTCATTTACATGTAATAGCCATGGAGGCAGAGGAAATTGGCTGAAGCATATTTATTAAGGGGACAGGAAAGGTCTCCATTTCTTCTGAAGATGGGCAGATTCCCAAAGGAAACTCCAGTCTTTGATCTGTTTTGAAAATATTGCTCTGACTCAATTCAAGTTTGTTCTCACCATTGAATAAATCATTCAACTGCAGTAACTCGGTTTCCTTTATTCTCAAAGATCAGACTTGAGACACAAATGATTCTAGATGATTTGGTTTGATTAGATTCTGCCCTTCAGTACCTCTGCCTAGTGTATGCCCTCAGGGCATACACTAGGCAGCACCATTCATATGATGGCCCAGTGTGTAATCCTAAGGACCCTTTGAAAATATTGATGTACCAAAGATCAAGGACTTTCATTCCAATCCACTGTGCTATTTCTCCTTTACTTAATGTGGCTGAGAAGAAAGAATGACCAAATAAGAATGGTAAGTGCTGTTCTTGTCACTGGCCTTTAGATGAGGGTCAATATTTAAATACTGTTGAGCCATCCCAACATTTCTGATCCAATAAAAGAGCCATAACCATGAATCCCAATTTCCTTTGCCATTTTCTCACTGCTTCTCACTCCTTCAGAGGCCGGGTCATGTTGAGTTGTAGTTCAACAAGGAATGGACAGCCAACGTCCGCCAATGTCTACTTCCTGGGAGGGCGGCCACTTGATAGCAATCAGGATGGGAATGATAGTTGCCCATAATAGTCCTGTGAGTCCTGTGTACAATTATAGAACCTTATTTTGCCTCAAAAGAGATCAGGTAAATCAGGACAGGCTATAATCAATCCTGGTCATTTGAGGCTGGACCATGTTTACACACTGGGCCACCTTGGGAGATTGCTAAATCCCACTTTAAAGGCTTGGGTTACGAAACAGCACTGGGTGCGTAAGGCGCAGATTAATGCGTAGGATTTTTCACCTTGACGAATTTTCAATTTTAGCCAGGCTGTTCAGGAACATCAGTGAAGGCACTGAATGAAGGCCGATGGCATTACTGAAATAAGGAATAGTAAAGGAGAAGAAGTGCCAAGCCATGTACCACACAGACGGCCCACGTGCAGCAGTGGGAAATAAATCCCCTGATGCAGAAGCTGCTCAGGAGGAGAGAGGAAATAGAAGGAATGTTTCAAACTCCAAGGGAAAGGAGCTGCACACTTCATAAGGAACATTGATTCAAACGTCATCACCTTTCCTGATTTCCCCATCATCAGACTACTGGCTAGAAATTAGTCATATGTATTGGATAGATTTGGACACACCGACTGCTGATGTTTACCTACCTGAGTATTTATTGCAGGAACTATACACTCAAAAGCAAAGGGACACTCAGAAATATACGCTGTTAGGTTTGATATGAAACAGTATAAAATTTGTGCTAGGTTAAAGGTCATATAATCCTGCTGCATATTAAAACTGTATTTGAAGCTTATATTCATGTAACAACTAATGCTCAATAATAAAAAATGTAATGAGGACTTGAACTCCAGTGCTGATGGGCAAAAGAATAAACTTAGAACAACAGAGCTGGAAGTAGAAGTTAATAAATTTAAACTGAAATTTGATAATTAATTGATTTACTAAATGTATTCAATATATGGATATTTAAAAAATGTAATGAATGATGAAGGCAGTTATTAAATGCAGGCAGTAAGTTAATCACTAAATGCGGTAAGTAACTTTACATATTAAATGTTGATCGTAATTTGTTTAATCACAGTAACACTTCAAGATGGGAAAACAAAGATAAATTGCATGAACTGTGGGCTGCCATGACGATTTGGAGGCTTACAGTTTCCATCGGCTGAAGTTAAAAATGTTATTAAATATTTTACCGGGTATGTTTTTCAGAAGGAATTGAAAACATTTGTTGCCCTTTCTAAATCCATCGATTACTTCCGATCAACAATTCTATATTATTTATTTGAATCTTTAATTGAGGGTGTGTTTGCAAATGTTTACGTATGATTGTGTTTTGCGAGCATCAAAAATGACGAATCTCAGTTGTCGCAATAATAAAAATGTTCTACTATTTGGATCCAGGGTTGGACAAATTAAAGTTTTTCTTCATCAGTTCCATGCAGTAGTCTCAGGTTGGGTATAGCACAAATAGATGCAGAGTAAAGCTCTTTCCACATCAGCCATTAGGAATCAGCAGGTCAGCTATTCTACACCAATTAAGGTTCCCTATGCACAGTTCTAGGAGGTCTTGTGGTGCAATGGGCAGCGACCCTGCCTCTGAGCCAGAAGCTCTGGGTTCGAGTCCCATCCCAGGACTTGATGGCCAAGAAACGTGTGTTCCTAACACATACAACAGGCTGAATATCAACCTGCAAAATCCTTCCAACACATGCCAATGACAGGCAGTAAGAATGGTAGAGATTCCTGGTCAGCTCTGCTTGATGTGGAGTAGTGCTCCTGCCATTAGAAGCCTCTGGTGACCAGTTCCTGGAAAAACTAGCTATGGAAACAGATGAAAGTCTTCCTTGTGCATCGAGGTGCGGAAGATGAAACAACAATTCTCAGTTCTAGGAGGCATGGCTGTTTTGCAAAGCTAGACAGTATGAGGCACCAATCACAGGAAAAAGCACATCTGCTTACGACACAAATGCAACATTCCCATTTTCCGGCCAAAGCAGTCTAGATTTTGTGGTGGATTTGAGGTGGATGAATTGAGAAATACTGGGTGGCAAGGCATTCCTACCAGCTCTGAAGTTCTCCCATGGTTTTCCTTCTTCCCTGATTTTGGCATTCTACAGCGCTCACTGCAACCCTGCCCTCAGCATGCTAATGATGGTAACATGCGATATGCAACATTGTGTTTCACGCTCCCCCCCCCCGCCCCGCCCTTTGCTCTGCATCTGCAAAGAATCAACACTCATTTAAAAAACACATTGTATGTTGAGAAAAGGACCAGTTGGCCGAGAGTTGAGTAGTCAAGAGGAGAAGTGTATTTTTCCTATGGGGCACAGGATGAATGTAGTGATAGGCAATGATAGACAGTGAAGGAAGTCAATGAAGTCACTAGACATGGGCTTGTTAATGTTGGAGAGCTTGGAGATAATCACATGATAAACTGTTTCACTTTGTTTAAAAAGATTGCACAGCCTCCACTTATTGAGAGGTAAGTGTCAGGTCTGAGCTGGCGGCTGCGAGCGTAAGATGGAGTAACGGTGTCCCTTCAGCCTGATTGTTCTTTCTTTTCTTCCGTCCACTGATTGGGAATGTTTCACCTTCTTGGATATCTGTAATGATAAAGGAACTGAGGTTGGGTTGTATTGCAGGGAGAAAGTGATGGGAAGAAGTGGATACTTATCTTATGGCATCTGTTGCTTGTGAGTCGGAGGCGATTGTGATTTGAGGGAGAAGTGAGTTGAGAAAAGGAGGATTGGGTATTCAGTTACGAGGAGCATCACTTCCTCCCACCCCACAATTAGCCAAAGCCTCAGCGATGCCCATGCCCATGATGGCCAGCAACGTCTTCTCCATTGTTCTGTTTCCAAGAACTTCCATTGCAGCAATCGGTTGGTGGAATTTCCCCGTAAGAGGATGCCTGCCTTTAACAATGAGCAGACTGTCAGTACCACATGACTGGCAAACAACACTTCTCGCACTTCCTGCTGTGTGCAGACTTTGCTGGCAGCGTTACAGACAGAGCACAGATAAATGTTGGAGGTGCACCATCTAAGGCCACAGTCAGATGACGTGACTACACAAATTTTGCAGTTTGACCTGAACACTCATGGACACATTGCTGATAGTGACCCCTGCACCCAACAATCAGGGCAGTTGAGTTTTGAGTCCTTGCAGCTTATGTCTAGTCGTGGCTGGAAAGGGAGCACTGGTACCTTTGTGGTAATGTGGAGAATGTTGTGCCCACAAATAGATTTGCCAGCACTCAACTGCTCAACTATCAATCTTTGGCGTTCTGCAGTTGCCAATTACCCTATGAGAGGACAGAGTACTTCCTAATAATCAGGATATCATTTTTTTATATAAGAAATTTAGAGTACCCATTATTATTTTTTTATAATTAAGGGACAATTTGAGCATGGCCAATCCACCTATCCTGCACATCTTTGGGCTATGGGGGTGAGACCCTCACAGACACAGGGAGAATGCGCAAACTCCACATGGGCAGTGACCCGGGGTCGGGATCGAACCTGGGTCCTCAGCGCCGTGAGGCAGCAGTGCTAACCACTGCGCCATCGTGCCACCCAGGATATCATTCTTAGCTGGGAAATGGTCCCACGGAACTTCTTCATGTCTTCATTTTTCTGATCCTCACTTCTTTCATGATTTAAAAATTACTTTATGATGATATTTAAACGGTTTATGGATTCATATTGGTAACCATGGCAATCAAAAGATGAAAATATAGGCCCAGAACCCTGAACTAATTTAGGATTTCACCCTTGTAATAGAGTGATGGATATCAGATATTTGTAATTTAGTTGCATGTCATTCATCATGGAATTAAAAAAATACGATAATGCACATTTTATGAATTTTTGCACAAGGAGCATATGTCAAGAACTTAGGCACAGATGTCAGTGAAGCCTGTAGGTTTTTCTGATTGGTCACTTCACCAGGCGAAGGAGGAGTTATATAACAGCTCCTGCTATCTCTATCCTAAATTTTATGAGGGTGGGTGTGCATATTGCTCGGCCCAGCCCTCCAAAAGAAAAGTTGGATTCTAGATGACATACATTTAACAATGCCTTCCCACTGCATTAACATGCTGTGGGTAGCCTTAAGTAGGTGAGAGTGGCAGTCCTACCCCTCAGTGGAAAGAGATTCCACCCTCGGGAGATGCCGGAAAATCTGATTGGCTGCCAGAGCTAGCAGTCTCAGTAGTGGGCACCACTGGAATTGTAAGTAGGACTCAGGATGAAAACAACAATGGTGTCCAATGTGGTTAGTCTGGAGAGTTTGGAAAGGGAGGAATCTTGGAGCCTAAGGAGGGGGTGGGGGGATGAGGGGGAGGGGGATGGGTTGGGGGATGCAGGTTTTGCTGGCCAGGCAGGATGTGACAAAGGAAGTGAGAGTGCCCCAATGAGCACAGGGCACTCCACAAAGAATGTACTCCCCTTCTCCCACTCCTTCCCACCTTTTTTCATAGAAAATCATAGAATTTATAGTGCAGAAGGAGGCCATTCGGCCCATCGAGTCTGCACTGGCTCTTGGAAAGAGCACCCTACCCAAGGTCAACACCGCCACCCTATCCCCATAACTCAGTAACTCCACCCAACACTAAGGGCAATTTTGGACACTAAGGGCAATTTATCACGGCCAATCCACCTAGCCTGCACATCTTTGGACTGTGGGAGGAAACCGGAGCACCCGGAGGAAACCCACGCACACACGGGGAGGATGTGCAGACTCCGCACAGACAGTGACCCAAGCCGGAATCGAACCTGGGACCCTGGAGCTGTGAAGCAATTGTGCTATCCACAAGGCTACCGTGCTGCCCCTTTTAATCAGACTGGATAAAAAAAAGCCATACACACTCCCAGTCAAGTGCCCACACCACCTGCATTATTACACATGGTGTAAGGTACTTCGCGTTTATTCCATTATTTCTCCTTTCTTTTATTTTTACTGTTACATTTTTGATCCATGGACATCCCACTTTCAGGCTGGTAGCCTGTATAAGCAGCCTGCTTCTTTAATTTAATCAGTAAGAATCCAGAAGGCGGTGCTGGTTTACACTAGAAGCTGCAGACTGGCCAGCATCAGTGACAGAGAGATGGACTGGGAGTCAGTTTGATTGATTTGGCTGGTGGCCAATGAATTGGCCCAAAAGGCTGTCTCTGCCTGGTAACAAGTGGTGATTGGATCTGATTCCACTGGAATGCTTTTCAGAGTCCAATGTTTGAGTTTGGTTTCTGTTTTGCTTCAGGCAGCATGAAGGAGACAAGAACCGCTCCGTTTTTTCCCCAGAAAGGCTGTGTTTACGAACTGGCAGAGAGCCTGAATCTATCTATTTGCAGGAGAACCATTATAGGCTGTGCAAGCAAAGTCCGGACTCTGCTAACTCTCTCCAGAAAAGGCTGATGCGAACCAACCAACTCTCTCTCCAGAAAGACAAAAGCAGAACTGACCAACTCTCTCTCCAGAAAGACAGAGACCGGAAGACAAACCATGATCTGCGGGCAAAGATTAATGTGAAGCAAGGGACACTCCAGGAAAAGCCGAGAGTACTGCATTTTTGAACTACAGAGTACCTGAATGAATGAGTCTACAAAGAAAATCATTATCGGCTGCATACCAAAGCCTTTAATCTGCAAGCTTGCTGTGAAGAAAAGTGTGCTGAAACCATATCTGGAACAAAGACAATTTTTTCCCTCCACTTATGATTTTTACCCCTTTCCACCCCTCTGTGTTTGTCTTGTGTGTGTGTAGAGGGTGGGGGCAAGTTAAAGTGGGTATTAAGTATTAGCTTGTCATTAACCAGCTGCATTTGCTGCATATTATATTACTGTTCTTGTTATAAATAAAGAATCATTGTGTTCACATTTACAAACCTGTTGACTGATTATTGGGCAGCCAAGGGGCAAAGACGTTGTGTATGATTAATTAATTCACTTGTGTTGCGACTCCAGAGCACAGGTGGGACTGGAATTGAACGCACACTATCCCATGGTGTCGTAATAATGGACAGCGAAAGATTTGGGTCAATTGGCTTGTTAATCTGCTAAATTACATGTTAATTATCTTATCAAAAATGAAAGAAGGGCTGCCAGTCTTGGTGCTCAGCAGAGGAAAGGCCAGGGGTGGGCTGATAGGTGATGCACGAGCCACCTGTCACATTTTAAATGTTCCCACGTTACTGTTGGAAACACGCCCAGTGGGGGTGGGACCATCAAATCCAGCCCCTATGTTGTAGCAGATTAAAACTGCCACTTTTACAAAGAAATGACTCCAAACCAAAATGGCTTGCAGCCAAAAATGAAATAAGTAAAATAAAAACAAAACCTCAAAGCACCAAGACAAAAGAGTGATACAAATGCAAAATGAAACCAAGGTTAAATAAAATTAAAGATGACAATGTAACCTTAACAGAAGGCAGTAAGAAAGTAAAAAAAAAATTAAAGCAAAGGTCATGGATGGTAAGAAATTAGATTCAGTGGAAAAAAATAGGCTTTTCGCAACAAACCAACTTTTCACATGGAGATGAATTCTCCATTGCCTAACGCCACGATCGGAATTCCCGATCAGTCGAAGAATTGAGCGACCCCCAAAAAATGGATTTGGCACCCCCAGTGATCCCTCGATCACTTTTGATGTGGCGAGGAGCTGTAAATCATAGCACAAGTGCTTATGACATTGTGGTTTGCATCAAAGCAGGGTACTTGAGATGCATTAAACCATGAAGGGAAAGATAGATAAATAATTCAAACACCTGTCTCTGGACTAATAAAACTGCCAATCATTGGCTATTGAAATATATTACTCTGTGAAATTGAATGGGAGTTTTGCATTTCAAAGGTTGTCATGGGATTTGAAGTCCTTTCAAGTGTACCTGGCTTTCGAGGAAGCCTCTGACACTGTAACAGCTGCTGCTTTAAACACTTTTGTCTGAGGCAGCCACTGTTAGGGAAGGGTCAGTGAAAACGCAATGATCTTTCTCTGTACCACTGGATTCCTCTCCAGCTTTCAGGCAGGGGTGACTAAATGGGAGTCTCCGATGGGGGTCTATGGTGGGGGTGACTGATGGGGGGGGTCTAATGTGGGGGGGGGAACTGTTGGGGGGGGGGTCTGATGGGAGATACTCCAAGTGCGAGCGGAAACCAGTCCCGATTCTCCACTGGCAGGAGTGCTTAGGCTCCAGAATGGAGAATCCCAATCATGGTTTTCTTGTTTTACTTTGTTCAACATGAGGGAGAAATGCTAACAAAATATAAATTTAAATATATTGCTGAAAATCCCTTTGTGCAATATACAGTAATTTGTGTCAGAATAGTAGCAATTAAAAGAATAAGAATTATTCTAAAAGAAAACTAAACACACAGGGGAAACATGCCTTTATTAAAAGATTAGCAACCAAGCTGTAGTTTTGGAAGACATAATTTTCTGGCTCTGTATTAAATGAATACATTAATAAAGGAACTATCCAAACACAAAGTATTATGTATGTGAAAAATATGATGCCTGAACAAAATGTGATTTACTCAGTTGACTAAGCTGTGGCATCTGATTTGGCATATCGGTACAACTGCTTGATTGTTAGTTTCTTGTCTGTTTGGAAATATCTGTTCTTAGTTGAACAGAGTCACGCACAAATGTAACCAGATAACAACACGTGAGGTCAAAGATCATGGCCGGTATTTTTTGCCGGCCCCTCGTGGCGGGTTTTCCGATGGCGGAGGCAGCTCCCCATTGGCCATCGGTAGGAACTTCCAGTCTTGTTGAAGTCATAGAACATACAGTGCAGAAGGAGGCCATTCGGCCCACAGAGTCTGCACCGACCCACTTAAAGCCCCCACTTCCACCCTATCCCTGTAACCCAATAACCCCTCCTAACTTTTTTGGACACAAAGGGCAATTTAGCATGGCCAATCCACCTAACCTGCAAGTCTTTGGACTGTGGGAGGAAACTCCCGGAGCACCCGGAGGAAACCCATGCAGACACGGGGAGAACATGCAGACTCAACACAGACAGTGAACCAGCGGGGAATCAAACCTGGGACCCTGGTGCTGTGGAACCACTGTGCTAACCACTGTGCTACCGTGCTGCCCTAATGATAGGTGCAGTCAATGGTCATTTGCGTTGCTCGCCAACTTTACTCTGGAGTGGACTGGGGAGATTCGGATCATGGAGGCAGCAACCCTCATAACATTTAGGAAGTATTTAGATGTGCACTTGCAATGCCAACGCATACAAGGCTACGGGCCAAGTGCTGGAAAATGGGACTAGAATAATTAGGTGGTTGTTTTTGACAGGCTCAGACGCGATGGGCCGAAGGGCCTTTTCTGTACTGTTGGCCTCCATGACTCTCTCACGACTGAAAGCAGATTTTCTTGCCACATGAACTTTGCACTTTGAATCATTTTACATTTAGTGAGAGACTTTCTGATGCCGAGGGAGGAGGGCTGCGTCCCATTCGGGATTGGAGTACGTCAGGATAAAAAAAACAATGTAAAAGTTATGGCCAGTAAAATGTACGGCTGATTCTATAGACCCAGTTTTCAGTAAAAGAATCAAACTGCCTGGAAGTATTGCTAAATGAAGTTGGAGAATTTGAAGCGTGTCATCATTACAGATGCTTTGAGTAACAAGCTGGATCAAGTGCGTTTAGCATATTTTTAAAAAGTAAAAACCTTTTTTGCAAAGAAAGTGCATTGCATCACCATAGTTACATTTTAACCACATGATATACCCCAAACACAAGTAGAAACTGAAGAAATGGAGAAAGTGGACTTAAGAGTTGTTCATATGAAGTCAGGATAGGTTTACAACTTATTAATCCCCGTGTGGTCCAGGGTCATTAGGATCCTTGGGAGCCAAAGGTCAAGAGTCATTGTCTTAAGGAAAACGTTGCTTTATTTTATTATTGCAGGATGGGTTATTTCACTGACGTCAGGCCAAAAAAATTACAATCTCTTTAATCACCTGTTGTAATTTTGTTGTCAAATGGGGTTTGCAATTAAAAGCGATACAATGAACTCGGTGAATTAATCTTATTAAGGAACTGACCTGCAAGTGCCCTGCACGAGCTCCACCTGTGCCCTCTGTTACACTGTTGTAATGTGCGACCCTGGGGAAGGTCTCATTGATTGTTCCCCTGTTGATTTCAGGTTTAGGATACCAGTTATTTATCACAGCACTTAAAACCCCCAACTTCTCCCCAAGTAAATGATAGGTGCAGCCTGATAGGTTATTGACAGCTCTGAGATTTGATGGCTAGGTTAGCACCATGCATGAAACCTAGCTGTAAGAACGAGGGTCACTAAGCTACAATTGTGTTAAGAACAGAACCTAACATAGCATTTAAATAGATACATTTCAGTTCTTAAATCTGTTGACATGATTCGCCTAAATATCTATCATCATGTTTTAATAAATATTTGCCCCTTATCATTTGTGCAAATATTTATTTTTAAAACTGAGTATTGCAAAGACATTCACGATTCTGTTGAAATTCCTGACAATTTGTTGCATTCAGCCCAGAATAACTCAATTTTGTTTCTGACACACACTGTTGGGTATTATATTTTGGAGAGAGCAAAACGCTGTCATCAGTACAAAGCCCTATCCACCGTGCCTGCAGTTGAAAGTCAATCCGCTCTAATATCTCACCTTCATATATGACACTGTGTGAGCAGATCAATAAAATAAATAAAAGTCCAATTTCAATTTCATTCGTAGTGAAAATAAATGTTGATGGCTTTTACCATTCATTCGCAGTGTATTTTACATCCTGTATTATCAATGAAGGGCTGACCATGACATCACGCTGGAGTGGCCAACTGTGACACAGGCGGTGTGGCTAATTTTGAGGTCGCAGGACACACCAATCAATTCAAAGGAACATGAACAAGGAATTGCAGAAGGAGCAGCCCGTGTTTAAAACCCACTGCTTTATATGACTCTCCTCAATGGATAAATTAACTCTGGTGGAGTATTGGCCCATAAAGGCCTGAAAGGTTGATTCAGCTGTGGTGAATTCACAGAATCAGCCACACGGAAAGCATTGGGAACGAAAGGTTTATTTACAGAAGTATGAAAAGACTACGTACACAGGTCCCAACAGGAACTACCTACCACGCCTGGCACACACTCAGGCCAGGTTGAAAAACTGTGAATTCCTCTCCTGCTGATAAGGGGAAGCTCGCACTCCATGAGCCATAAGGAAAGCCTAATCGGCCCGGGCCCGTGGAGGTTACAATAAGCTGGAATGGGAGTGGTGGCATTACCCATACTCAAGCTGAGAAGGCAGCAAGGTGGAAATGGGCCCACTGACTTGTTGCTCGTTCCATGTCTAACTCATCAGGTAACTTATTGACGCAATACCCTTCATCCCTCATCACCCACTGGCTTCACATCATCGTCTCACAGAAGTTGCTCCAGAAGACATCTGCCAGGAATTATTGTAACATTAATTATCAAAAAAAGAGAAACTAGAGACTCTGCAAGTATTTCCGAATGTTTCAAAATTATGGAATAATGACATGGATCCAGGGATGAAAATTTCCATGTTAAAAGGAGTCTATTGTGGGTGGTTGGGACACCCGAAGATAGGTCTCTATCAGAACCGAGCCAGGGGCATCAGTTCAATAGCAATGAGATCTAAGTCCTGCTGCGGCCTGATTCGCTAGGGTCCGAATTTAGAGCCTGACGAGCTGAAGCAGCTTTTATGCGCTCCACTCAGCACAAACTATCACTCCAGCCAAGAAGGTGGCTGTACGAAAACCGGCACCAAGGTACCTGGAGCCGGAGGTCGTTCGAATGCTGGACACCATACAGGAGAGGAGGGACACCCTCTTTCCTGGGGTGGGATGGAGACTAAAGCCTGCCATGTTAATCAAGGAATGGGATGAAATGGCAAAGACTGTTAGTGCTGGCAGCATCGCCAAGAGAACTGGCACGTAATACCGTAAGAAGATGAACGACCTCACACAGGGGACTTGCATTCACCCACCCCCTCTGCTCAAACCCCCCTGATCACATCTCTTTCTTTTGTCCCCATACCGGCCAAACATGCACACAACAAGCGAGAATGAGTCCGGGCTTGCGGGGGGAGGGGGGGTTGTTGGCGATGGGTAAGGGGGGAATGGGGGAGGGAACGGCAGAGATCACAGTTCTCAATGAGTTCAGGGAGGGCGCTGAGAGCTCAACGGCAAGTACCGGGATCTCTCCTGTGGCGACGCAGAGCTCGGCCTCCCACAGCCATCTAGCACAGATCAAAACTCCACTTCACCCAATCCTACAATTCACACTGAGGGCTATGAACTCTGAATCAGCTTCAGCTCATCCACTGAATCTTTCACAGATACAAACAGACTAACTAGGCCAGCAGCCAAGCCCCTGGAGCTTGGCTGAGGATGAGGGGCTCAGGAAGAACACTCGCCCGCACTCTTCCCCCAGTGCAGAGACAGACAGCTTGGTGGGCCATAAGACCATAAGACATAGGAGCAGAAGTAGGCCATTCAGCCCATCGAGTCGGCTCCGCCATTCAATGAGACCAAGATTGATCTGATATGATAATCCTCAACTCCACCTTTCCACCTTTTCCCTATAACCCTTGATTCCTTTAATGATTGAAAATCTGTCTATCGCAGCCTTGAACACACTTACTGACCCAGCCTCTACAATGCTCTGTGGTAAAGAATTCCACAGAATCATTACCCTCTTAGAGAAGAAATTCTTCCTGAACTCTGTCTTAAATGGACGACCCCTTACTCTGAGATTATGCCCTCTAGTCCTAGACACTCCAATAAGAGGAAATAGCCTCTCAGCATCTGCCCTGCCATAGAGCCATAGAATTCCTACAGTGCAGAAGGAGGCCATTCAGCCCATCGAGTCTGCACTGACCCTCTAAAAGAGCATCCTATCCAGGCCCAATCCCCCGCACCATCCCCGCAACACCACCCAACCGATACATCCCCGGATACCAAGAGGGAATTTAGCATGGTCAATCCACCTAACCTGCACATCTTTGGACTGTGGTAGGAAACTAAAGCACCCGGAGGAAACCCATGCAGACATGGGGAGAATGTGCAAACTCCGCACAGACAGTCACCCAAGGCTGGAATTGAACCTGGGTCCCTGACGCTCTGCGGCATCAGTGCCAACCACTGTACCATCCTGAGAATCGTGCATGTCTCTGTAAGGTTGCCTCTCATTCTTCTAAACTCCAATGAGTAAAGGCCCAATTTCCTCAAGCTTTCCTTGTTAAAAAATCCCTCCATTCTCGGGATCAACCTAGTGAACCTTCTCTGGACTGCCTCCAATGCCAGAATATCTTTCCTTAGATAAGGGCACCAAAACTGTTCACAGTATTTCAGGTGTGGTCTAACTAGTGGCTTGTATAGTTTTAGCAAGACTTCCTTGTTTTTATACTCCATCCCCTTTGAACTAAAGGCCAATATTCACATGCCTTCCCTATTACCTGCAGAATTTGCATGTTAGTTCCACTGGAGAACTACTCACGGACACGTTCCAGCAGCAGTCGGAGCGAGGGCCAGTCCAGGTTTCCGACACTCAGAGGGCTGCTAGAAACCAGCCACCTGCTCAGTCCCAGTCAGATGATGAGCATCTGGAAGCAGCTGCCAGCTCATTGGTGAAGATGCAAAGGGAGTCAGCGGATCATCTGGCCAATCTTCGAGAGTCTCTCAGCAGACTAGAGTGCACAATGGAGGAGACCATCTCTGTTCTTTTTGATGTCATAGCTCCGCTATGCGAGTGCCTCGAGACCACAAGGGGAGGTTCCCAGCTACCAAGGAGATCCTGGTCGGATTTGCGCTCGGTCATGCAGTCCATCCACAGGCTATGGTGGGCACCATCAGGATGTAGGCCACATGCGGACCAGCCACCTTGACCTCCCTTCAGATGCCCCATCTCATACAGAAGTCGGGCTGGGGCCCCATGGAACCCACAAAGAGGATGTGATTCATCCAGATACTCTGGGGGCCTCTCCCCAGGACAGTCCAAGGGTGTGCAGCTGCTCACAGTCCCCTCTGCCTGTGCCCACACCAACCCCAGCAGCACAAGCCACTGAGGGTGTATCTGCCCCTGAGCACGAGACCCTTATGAGGTTGGGACTCTCCAGGGCTCGGGTCACCCAGAGGACGTCTGCTGAGGTCATCACAGGCATCAGCACGGAGCAGTCAGCAGTGAGCAGGCTGACTCCATCTCTGCTGTGGATGTCGAGGCTGCACCAAGGCCTAGTAGTAGGTTAGGAAAGTTAAAACATTTTGATGTCACCGGTGCTCTATCACCGTGAATAAATTGCACTTTTTGAAAACCATTCCATGGGTATGTGAATGTAACGGTCACAGGAAAGCATTTTGACTGCAATCTTATTCCGAGGTTCAAACTTTCTCACACTGAAAGTGCCCCCTTTTCAGATTAACATTCATGTGATGTTAACCTGGTACCAGACCCTTGTGTGTTGTCAGGGAGATGTGCGACATTCTTTATTCGGAATGTATGAGAGATGAATTCTCAATCATTAGTCCTTAAGGGATAGTAATGGCTGGGGAGGACCCATCAGATATGTGACTCTCTGCGCATCTGGGTGTCCTTACTGTTAGTGTCCCAAACTAAGACATGCTCTTTAGGGTGAGAGCCCTACGTTGGTCCGTACTTCCTTCACGGCAGTGTTTGCATTTTTACATGGCATGAGAAATGTCCAGCCTCAACTCACATCACTGTTCTTGCTGGCTGGACTTTAAGTTGACAGAATGAGCACATTACCAGATACCGATGACCACAGACAGATCCCTGTGAGTCGTGAGCATTAAAGTTCCAAGTGTGATTGCAGGACCTGTCCTCTTAGTGATGGTTCGGCTATTCACAATACAGCTTGGAGGGCTAATAATAAAAATCTTTATTGTCACAAGTAGGCTTACATTAACACCGCAATGAAGTTACTGTGAAAAGCCCCTAGTCGCCACATTCCGGCACCTGTTCGGGTACACGGAGGGAGAATTCAGAAGGTAAAGATTACCTAACAGCACGTCTTTCGCGACTTGTGGGAGGAAACCGCAGCACCTGGAGGAAACTCACGCAGACACGTGGAGAACGTGCAGACTCCACACAGACAGTGACCCAAATCGGGAATCGAATCCGGCTCCCTGGTGCTGTGAAGCAATAGTGCTAACCACTGTGCCAACGTGCCCCCTATAAGAGGAGATGTCTCCTGATGATCGGAATTAGCTTTACTCCACTTGAAACCGTTCAGCTGTGAGGGTATAAGGGGGGCTCCTCCCACGTCTCCCCTCCTCCATGACATCATGCTGTTCATGTTGTCCCTCAGCATCCCCATGGGCTTCCTGCATCTCCTCATCTTCACCTTCTGAGGGGGTCTCCCATCTTCACCTTCTGAGGGGGTCTCCCCATCTTCAGCTTCTGAGAGCATCTCCTCACCTTCACCTTCTGAGGAGGTCTCCTCATCTTCACCTTCTGAGGGGGTCTCCTCATCTTCACCTTCTGAGGAGGTCCCCTCATCTTCACCTTCTGAGGAGGTCTCCCCATCTTCACCTTCCGAGGGGTCTCCTCATCTTCACCTTCCGAGAGCATCTCTTCGCCTTCACCTTCTGAGGAGGTCTCCTCATCTTCACCTTCTGAGGGGGTCTCCTCATCTTCACCTTCTGAGGAGGTCCCCTCATCTTCACCTTCCGAGGAGGTCCCCTCCTCCTCCAGTTTGCCCTCTGACAAGGCCTCACCTCCCTGCATCGCCAGATTGTGAAGGGCACAGCGACCTGTAATGATGCGGCAAACCCGCTCCGGTGCATATTGCAGAGCCAGCTGAGCGGTCCAGGTCTCTGAATCGTATCTTCAACAGTCCTATAGTCTGCTCCATGAGGGAGTGTGTGTCGGTGTGAGCAGCGGTGTAACGTTCCTGGGCTGGAGTCGGAGAGTGATGTACCGGAGTCATTGGCCTCTGTTTAAGTGGGCCGCCCTTAGTCCCCGGCAACCACCTCTGCAGATTTTCTCGTCCCTCGAAGATCCCAGGTATCTGGGAGTTAGTGAGGATGTAAGAGTCATGGCAGCTCCAAGGGAACCATGCACAAATGAGCAGGATGTGCTTTTGCTGGGCGCAAACTATAGCTGATTAAATTCCCCAGCTGACTCACCTTTCATGCAATTCTCCAAGTGCGTGGATACAAATTGGACTTCATTTTATTTGTAAATGTGGAGAGTCACGTTATGCTGAAGATCAGATTGAAACTATTCAGATTCAAAGGGTGAGATTTTCCACTCCCGTTTCACCCGCACGCTGTGTTTTACATTGGCCGGTGTGGAATCCTCCAGTCCCTCCGCTGTCAATGGCATTTCCCATTGTTTTCACCCTTCGTCACTGGGGAACCCACGGCAGGGGGTTGGGAGGGTCACCGTCAGCGGGACTGGGACTGGAAGGAATGGCTGGAAAATCCTGCCCGTTTCATAAATGACGTTTCCAGCTTTCTAGATTCACTTTGAGGCTTTGAGAAAATTTGTTGAACAATTCATCTTTTCATTAAAATATATCAGAGAGTTTAATCCTGAAAACAAAAGCCAGGGAAAATCATCCAAGGAACGAGAAGGATTGCATGTTATCAATATGCACCAGGTGACAAATGCTGTATGCAGCAATATCTCGAGACGTCACCCCACAGAGAGAGACTGTGCACTGACAGGGAGAGACTGTGCACTGACAGAGAGAGACTGTGCACTGACAGGGAGAGACTGTGTACTGACAGGGCGAGACTGTGCACTGACAGGGAGAGACTGTGCACTGACAGAGAGAGACTGTGCACTGACAGGGAGAGACTGTGCACTGACAGAGAGAGACTGTGCACTGACAGGGAGAGACTGTGCACTGACAGAGAGAGACTGTGCACTGACAGAGAGAGACTGTGCACTGACAGAGAGAGACTGTGCACTGACAGGGAGAGACTGTGTACTGACAGGGCGAGACTGTGCACTGACAGGGAGAGACTGTGCACTGACAGGGAGAGACTGTGCACTGACAGAGAGAGACTGTGCACTGACAGAGAGAGACTGTGCACTGACAGGGAGAGACTGTGTACTGACAGGGCGAGACTGTGCACTGACAGGGAGAGACTGTGCACTGACAGGGAGAGACTGTGCACTGACAGAGAGAGACTGTGCACTGACAGAGAGAGACTGTGCACTGACAGGGAGAGACTGTGTACTGACAGGGCGAGACTGTGCACTGACAGGGAGAGACTGTGCACTGACAGGGAGAGACTGTGCACTGACAGAGAGAGACTGTGCACTGACAGGAAGATACTGTGCACTGACGGGGAGAGACTGTGTACTGACAGAGAGAGACTGTGCACTGACAGAGAGAGACTGTGCACTGACAGGGAGAGACTGTGTACTGACAGGGAGAGACTGCACTGACAGAGAGAGACTGTGCACTGACAGGGAGAGACTGTGTACTGACAGGGAGACTGTGCGCTGACAGGGAGAGACTGTGTACTGACAGGAGAGACTGTGCACTGACAGGGTGAGACTGTGTACTGACAGGGAGAGACTGTGCACTGACAGAGAGAGACTGTGCACTGACAGGGAGAGACTGTGTACTGACAGAGAGAGACTGTGCACTGACAGGGAGAGACTGTGCACTGACAGGGAGAGACTGTGCACTGACAGGGAGAGACTGTGTACTGACAGGGAGAGACTGTGCACTGACAGAGAGAGACTGTGCACTGACAGAGAGAGACTGTGCACTGACAGGGAGAGACTGTGCACTGACAGGGAGAGACTGTGCACTGACAGAGAGAGACTGTGTACTGACAGGGAGAGACTGTGCACTGACAGGGAGAGACTGTGTACTGACAGGGAGACTGTGCGCTGACAGGGAGAGACTGTGTACTGACAGGAGAGACTGTGCACTGACAGGGAGAGACTG
Organism: Scyliorhinus torazame; assembly: GCF_047496885.1. Classification (NCBI taxonomy): domain Eukaryota; kingdom Metazoa; phylum Chordata; class Chondrichthyes; order Carcharhiniformes; family Scyliorhinidae; genus Scyliorhinus; species Scyliorhinus torazame. Next base: position 29,762,028 of record NC_092724.1, read on the forward strand.
TGCACTGACAGAGAGAGACTGTGCACTGACAGAGAGAGACTGTGTACTGACAGGGAGAGACTGTGCACTGACAGGGAGAGACTGTGTACTGACAGGGAGACTGTGCGCTGACAGGGAGAGACTGTGTACTGACAGGAGAGACTGTGCACTGACAGGGTGAGACTGTGTACTGACAGGGAGAGACTGTGCACTGACAGGGAGAGACTGTGCACTGACAGGGAGAGACTGTGCACTGACAGGGAGAGACTGTGCACTGACGGGGAGAGACTGTGTACTGACAGAGAGAGACTGTACACTGACAGGGAGAGACTGTGTACTGACAGGGAGAGACTGTGTACTGACAGGGAGAGACTGTGCACTGACAGAGAGAGACTGTGCACTGACAGGGAGAGACTGTGCACTGACGGGGAGAGACTGTGTACTGACAGAGAGAGACTGTACACTGACAGGGAGAGACTGTGTACTGACAGGGAGAGACTGTGTACTGACAGGGAGAGACTGTGTACTGACAGGGAGACTGTGCGCTGACAGGGAGAGACTGTGTACTGACAGGAGAGACTGTGTACTGACAGGGAGAGACTGTGCACTGACAGGGAGAGACTGTGCACTGACAGGGAGAGACTGTGCACTGACAGGGAGAGACTGTGTACTGACAGGGAGACTGTGCGCTGACAGGGAGAGACTGTGTACTGACAGAGAGAGACTGTGCACTGACAGAGAGAGACTGTGCACTGACAGAGAGAGACTGTGTACTGACAGGGAGACTGTGCGCTGACAGGGAGAGACTGTGTACTGACAGAGAGAGACTGTGCACTGACAGAGAGAGACTGTGCACTGACAGGGAGAGACTGTGTACTGACAGAGAGAGACTGTGCACTGACAGGGAGAGACTGTGCACTGACAGGAAGAGACTGTACTGACAGGGAGAGACTGTGCACTGACAGAGAGAGACTGTGCACTGACAGAGAGAGACTGTGTACTGACAGGGAGAGACTGTGCACTGACAGAGAGAGACTGTGCACTGACAGGGAGAGACTGTGTACTGACAGAGAGAGACTGTGCACTGACAGTGAGAGACTGTGCACTGACAGAGAGAGACTGTGCACTGACAGAGAGAGACTGTGCACTGACAGGGAGAGACTGTGTACTGACAGGGCGAGACTGTGCACTGACAGGGAGAGACTGTGCACTGACAGGGAGAGACTGTGTACTGACAGAGAGAGACTGTGCACTGACAGGGAGAGACTGTGTACTGACAGGGCGAGACTGTGCACTGACAGAGAGAGACTGTGCACTGACAGGGAGAGACTGTGTACTGACAGGGCGAGACTGTGCACTGACAGGGAGAGACTGTGCACTGACAGGGAGAGACTGTGCACTGACAGAGAGAGACTGTGCACTGACAGGGAGAGACTGTGTACTGACAGGGAGAGACTGTGCACTGACAGGGAGAGACTGTGCACTGACAGAGAGAGACTGTGCACTGACAGAGAGAGACTGTGCACTGACAGGGAGAGACTGTGTACTGACAGGGCGAGACTGTGCACTGACAGGGAGAGACTGTGCACTGACAGGGAGAGACTGTGCACTGACAGGGAGAGACTGTGCACTGACAGAGAGAGACTGTGCACTGACAGGAAGAGACTGTGCACTGACGGGGAGAGGCTGTGTACTGACAGAGAGAGACTGTGCACTGACAGAGAGAGACTGTGCACTGACAGGGAGAGACTGTGTACTGACAGGGAGAGACTGCACTGACAGAGAGAGACTGTGCACTGACAGGGAGAGACTGTGTACTGACAGGGAGACTGTGCGCTGACAGGGAGAGACTGTGTACTGACAGGAGAGACTGTGCACTGACAGGGTGAGACTGTGTACTGACAGGGAGAGACTGTGCACTGACAGGGAGAGACTGTGCACTGACAGGGAGAGACTGTGCACTGACAGGGAGAGACTGTGCACTGACAGAGAGAGACTGTGCACTGACAGGGAGAGACTGTGTACTGACAGAGAGAGACTGTGCACTGACAGGGAGAGACTGTGCACTGACAGGGAGAGACTGTGCACTGACAGGGAGAGACTGTGCACTGACAGGGAGAGACTGTGTACTGACAGGGAGAGACTGTGCACTGACAGGGAGAGACTGTGCACTGACAGAGAGAGACTGTGCACTGACAGGGAGAGACTGTGCACTGACAGAGAGAGACTGTGCACTGACAGGGAGAGACTGTGCACTGACAGAGAGAGACTGTGCACTGACAGAGAGAGACTGTGTACTGACAGGGAGAGACTGTGCACTGACAGGGAGAGACTGTGTACTGACAGGGAGACTGTGCGCTGACAGGGAGAGACTGTGTACTGACAGGAGAGACTGTGCACTGACAGGGAGAGACTGTGCACTGACAGAGAGAGACTGTGCACTGACAGAGAGAGACTGTGTACTGACAGGGAGAGACTGTGCACTGACAGGGAGAGACTGTGTACTGACAGGGAGACTGTGCGCTGACAGGGAGAGACTGTGTACTGACAGGAGAGACTGTGCACTGACAGGGTGAGACTGTGTACTGACAGGGAGAGACTGTGCACTGACAGGGAGAGACTGTGCACTGACAGGGAGAGACTGCGCACTGACAGGGAGAGACTGTGCACTGACAGAGAGAGACTGTGCACTGACAGGGAGAGACTGTGTACTGACAGGGAGAGACTGTGCACTGACAGAGAGAGACTGTGCACTGACAGGGAGAGACTGTGCACTGACGGGGAGAGACTGTGTACTGACAGAGAGAGACTGTACACTGACAGGGAAAGACTGTGTACTGACAGGGAGAGACTGTGTACTGACAGGGAGAGACTGTGTACTGACAGGGAGAGACTGTGTACTGACAGGAGAGACTGTGTACTGACAGGGAGAGACTGTGTACTGACAGGGAGACTGTGCGCTGACAGGGAGAGACTGTGTACTGACAGAGAGAGACTGTGCACTGACAGAGAGAGACTGTGCACTGACAGGGAGAGACTGTGTACTGACAGAGAGAGACTGTGCACTGACAGGGAGAGACTGTGCACTGACAGGGAGAGACTGTACTGACAGGGAGAGACTGTGCACTGACAGAGAGAGACTGTGCACTGACAGAGAGAGACTGTGTACTGACAGGGAGAGACTGTGCACTGACAGAGAGAGACTGTGCACTGACAGGGAGAGACTGTGCACTGACAGAGAGAGACTGTGTACTGACAGAGAGAGACTGTGCACTGACAGGGAGAGACTGTGCACTGACAGGGAGAGACTGTGTACTGACAGGAGAGACTGTGCACTGACAGGGAGAGACTGTGCACTGACAGAGAGAGACTGTGCACTGACAGGGAGAGACTGTGCACTGACAGAGAGAGACTGTGCACTGACAGAGAGAGACTGTGTACTGATAGGGAGAGACTGTGCACTGACAGGGAGAGACTGTGCACTGACAGAGAGAGACTGTGTACTGACAGAGAGAGACTGTGCACTGACAGGGAGAGACTGTGCACTGACAGGGAGAGACTGTGTACTGACAGAGAGAGACTGTGTACTGACAGGGAGAGACTGTGCACTGACAGAGAGAGACTGTGTACTGACAGAGAGAGACTGTGTACTGACAGGGAGAGACTGTGCACTGACAGAGAGAGACTGTGCACTGACAGAGAGAGACTGTACACTGACAGGGAGAGACTGTGCACTGACAGGGAGAGACTGTGCACTGACAGGGAGAGACTGTGTACTGACAGGGAGAGACTGTGCAATGACAGAGAGAGACTGCGCACTGACAGAGAGAGACTGTGTACTGACAGAGAGAGACTGTGCACTGACAGGGAGAGACTGTGCACTGACAGAGAGAGACTGTGTACTGACAGAGAGAGACTGTGTACTGACAGGGAGAGACTGTGCACTGACAGGGAGAGACTGTGCACTGACAGGGAGAGACTGTGCACTGACAGAGAGAGACTGTGTACTGACAGAGAGAGACTGTGCACTGACAGAGAGAGACTGTACACTGACAGGGAGAGACTGTGTACTGACAGGGAGAGACTGTGCACTGACAGGGAGAGACTGTGCACTGACAGGGAGAGACTGTGCACTGACAGAGAGAGACTGTGTACTGACAGAGAGAGACTGTGCACTGACAGAGAGAGACTGTACACTGACAGAGAGAGACTGTGTACTGACAGGGAGAGACTGTGCACTGACAGAGAGAGACTGTGCACTGACAGAGAGAGACTGTACACTGACAGGGAGAGACTGTGCACTGACAGGGAGAGACTGTGCACTGACAGGGAGAGACTGTGTACTGACAGGGAGAGACTGTGCAATGACAGAGAGAGACTGCGCACTGACAGAGAGAGACTGTGTACTGACAGAGAGAGACTGTGCACTGACAGGGAGAGACTGTGCACTGACAGAGAGAGACTGTGTACTGACAGAGAGAGACTGTGTACTGACAGGGAGAGACTGTGCACTGACAGGGAGAGACTGTGCACTGACAGGGAGAGACTGTGCACTGACAGAGAGAGACTGTGTACTGACAGAGAGAGACTGTGCACTGACAGGGAGAGACTGTGCACTGACAGGGAGAGACTGTGCACTGACAGGGAGAGACTGTGCACTGACAGAGAGAGACTGTGTACTGACAGGAGAGACTGTGCACTGACAGAGAGAGACTGTGCACTGACAGGGAGAGACTGTGCACTGACAGAGAGAGACTGTGTACTGACAGAGAGAGACTGTGCACTGACAGGGAGAGACTGTGCACTGACAGGGAGAGACTGTGTACTGACAGGAGAGACTGTGCACTGACAGGGAGAGACTGTGTACTGACAGGGAGAGACTGTGCACTGACAGGGAGAGACTGTGCACTGACAGAGAGAGACTGTGCACTGACAGGGAGAGACTGTGCACTGACAGAGAGAGACTGTGCACTGACAGGGAGAGACTGTGCACTGACAGAGAGAGACTGTGCACTGACAGAGAGAGACTGTGCACTGACAGAGAGAGACTGTGCACTGACAGGGAGAGACTGTGTACTGACAGGGAGACTGTGCGCTGACAGGGAGAGACTGTGTACTGACAGGAGAGACTGTGCACTGACAGGGTGAGACTGTGTACTGACAGGGAGAGACTGTGCACTGACAGGGAGAGACTGTGCACTGACAGAGAGAGACTGTGCACTGACAGGGAGAGACTGTGCAATGACAGGGAGAGACTGTGCACTGACAGAGAGAGACTGTGCACTGACAGGGAGAGACTGTACTGACAGGGAGAGACTGTGCACTGACAGGGAGAGACTGTGCACTGACAGAGAGAGACTGTGCACTGACAGAGAGAGACTGTGTACTGACAGGGAGAGACTGTGCACTGACAGGGAGAGACTGTGCACTGACAGAGAGAGACTGTGCACTGACAGGGAGAGACTGTGCAATGACAGAGAGAGACTGTGTACTGACAGGGAGACTGTGCGCTGACAGGGAGAGACTGTGTACTGACAGGAGAGACTGTGCGCTGACAGGGAGAGACTGTGCAATGACAGGGAGACTGTGCACTGACAGAGAGAGACTGTGTACTGACAGGGAGACTGTGCGCTGACAGGGAGAGACTGTGTACTGACAGGGAGACTGTGCACTGACAGGGAGAGACTGTGTACTGACAGGGAGACTGTGCACTGACAGGGAGAGACTGTGTACTGACAGAGAGAGACTGTGCACTGACAGGGAGAGACTGTGCACTGACAGAGAGAGACTGTGTACTGACAGAGAGACTGTGCACTGACAGAGAGAGACTGTGCACTGACAGAGAGAGACTGTGCACTGACAGAGAGAGACTGTGCACTGACAGAGAGAGACTGTGTACTGACAGGGAGACTGTGCGCTGACAGGGAGAGACTGTGTACTGACAGGGAGACTGTGCACTGACAGGGAGAGACTGTGTACTGACAGGGAGAGACTGTGCACTGACAGGGAGAGACTGTGCACTGACAGGGAGAGACTGTGCACTGACAGGGAGAGACTGTGCACTGACAGGGAGAGACTGTGTACTGACAGGGAGAGACTGTGCACTGACAGGGAGAGACTGTGCACTGACAGAGAGAGACTGTGCACTGACAGGGAGAGACTGTGCACTGACAGAGAGAGACTGTGCACTGACAGGGAGAGACTGTGCACTGACAGAGAGAGACTGTGCACTGACAGAGAGAGACTGTGTACTGACAGGGAGAGACTGTGCACTGACAGGGAGAGACTGTGTACTGACAGGGAGACTGTGCGCTGACAGGGAGAGACTGTGTACTGACAGGAGAGACTGTGCACTGACAGGGAGAGACTGTGCACTGACAGAGAGAGACTGTGCACTGACAGAGAGAGACTGTGTACTGACAGGGAGAGACTGTGCACTGACAGGGAGAGACTGTGTACTGACAGGGAGACTGTGCGCTGACAGGGAGAGACTGTGTACTGACAGGAGAGACTGTGCACTGACAGGGTGAGACTGTGTACTGACAGGGAGAGACTGTGCACTGACAGAGAGAGACTGTGTACTGACAGGGAGAGACTGTGCACTGACAGGGTGAGACTGTGTACTGACAGGGAGACTGTGCACTGACAGGGAGACTGTGCACTGACAGGGAGAGACTGTGCACTGACAGGGAGAGACTGCGCACTGACAGGGAGAGACTGTGCACTGACAGAGAGAGACTGTGCACTGACAGGGAGAGACTGTGTACTGACAGGGAGAGACTGTGCACTGACAGAGAGAGACTGTGCACTGACAGGGAGAGACTGTGCACTGACGGGGAGAGACTGTGTACTGACAGAGAGAGACTGTACACTGACAGGGAAAGACTGTGTACTGACAGGGAGAGACTGTGTACTGACAGGGAGAGACTGTGTACTGACAGGGAGACTGTGCGCTGACAGGGAGAGACTGTGTACTGACAGGAGAGACTGTGTACTGACAGGGAGAGACTGTGTACTGACAGGGAGACTGTGCGCTGACAGGGAGAGACTGTGTACTGACAGAGAGAGACTGTGCACTGACAGAGAGAGACTGTGCACTGACAGGGAGAGACTGTGTACTGACAGAGAGAGACTGTGCACTGACAGGGAGAGACTGTGCACTGACAGGGAGAGACTGTACTGACAGGGAGAGACTGTGCACTGACAGAGAGAGACTGTGCACTGACAGAGAGAGACTGTGTACTGACAGGGAGAGACTGTGCACTGACAGAGAGAGACTGTGCACTGACAGGGAGAGACTGTGCACTGACAGAGAGAGACTGTGTACTGACAGAGAGAGACTGTGCACTGACAGGGAGAGACTGTGCACTGACAGGGAGAGACTGTGTACTGACAGGAGAGACTGTGCACTGACAGGGAGAGACTGTGCACTGACAGAGAGAGACTGTGCACTGACAGGGAGAGACTGTGCACTGACAGAGAGAGACTGTGCACTGACAGAGAGAGACTGTGTACTGATAGGGAGAGACTGTGCACTGACAGGGAGAGACTGTGCACTGACAGAGAGAGACTGTGTACTGACAGAGAGAGACTGTGCACTGACAGGGAGAGACTGTGCACTGACAGGGAGAGACTGTGTACTGACAGAGAGAGACTGTGTACTGACAGGGAGAGACTGTGCACTGACAGAGAGAGACTGTGTACTGACAGAGAGAGACTGTGTACTGACAGGGAGAGACTGTGCACTGACAGAGAGAGACTGTGCACTGACAGAGAGAGACTGTACACTGACAGGGAGAGACTGTGCACTGACAGGGAGAGACTGTGCACTGACAGGGAGAGACTGTGTACTGACAGGGAGAGACTGTGCAATGACAGAGAGAGACTGCGCACTGACAGAGAGAGACTGTGTACTGACAGAGAGAGACTGTGCACTGACAGGGAGAGACTGTGCACTGACAGAGAGAGACTGTGTACTGACAGAGAGAGACTGTGTACTGACAGGGAGAGACTGTGCACTGACAGGGAGAGACTGTGCACTGACAGGGAGAGACTGTGCACTGACAGGGAGAGACTGTGCACTGACAGAGAGAGACTGTGTACTGACAGAGAGAGACTGTGCACTGACAGGGAGAGACTGTGCACTGACAGGGAGAGACTGTGCACTGACAGGGAGAGACTGTGCACTGACAGAGAGAGACTGTGTACTGACAGGAGAGACTGTGCACTGACAGAGAGAGACTGTGCACTGACAGGGAGAGACTGTGCACTGACAGAGAGAGACTGTGTACTGACAGAGAGAGACTGTGCACTGACAGGGAGAGACTGTGCACTGACAGGGAGAGACTGTGTACTGACAGGAGAGACTGTGCACTGACAGGGAGAGACTGTGTACTGACAGGGAGAGACTGTGCACTGACAGGGAGAGACTGTGCACTGACAGAGAGAGACTGTGCACTGACAGGGAGAGACTGTGCACTGACAGAGAGAGACTGTGCACTGACAGGGAGAGACTGTGCACTGACAGAGAGAGACTGTGCACTGACAGAGAGAGACTGTGCACTGACAGAGAGAGACTGTGCACTGACAGGGAGAGACTGTGTACTGACAGGGAGACTGTGCGCTGACAGGGAGAGACTGTGTACTGACAGGAGAGACTGTGCACTGACAGGGTGAGACTGTGTACTGACAGGGAGAGACTGTGCACTGACAGGGAGAGACTGTGCACTGACAGAGAGAGACTGTGCACTGACAGGGAGAGACTGTGCAATGACAGGGAGAGACTGTGCACTGACAGAGAGAGACTGTGCACTGACAGGGAGAGACTGTACTGACAGGGAGAGACTGTGCACTGACAGGGAGAGACTGTGCACTGACAGAGAGAGACTGTGCACTGACAGAGAGAGACTGTGTACTGACAGGGAGAGACTGTGCACTGACAGGGAGAGACTGTGCACTGACAGAGAGAGACTGTGCACTGACAGGGAGAGACTGTGCAATGACAGAGAGAGACTGTGTACTGACAGGGAGACTGTGTACTGACAGGGAGAGACTGTGTACTGACAGGAGAGACTGTGCGCTGACAGGGAGAGACTGTGCAATGACAGGGAGACTGTGCACTGACAGAGAGAGACTGTGTACTGACAGGGAGACTGTGCGCTGACAGGGAGAGACTGTGTACTGACAGGGAGACTGTGCACTGACAGGGAGAGACTGTGTACTGACAGGGAGACTGTGCACTGACAGGGAGAGACTGTGTACTGACAGAGAGAGACTGTGCACTGACAGGGAGAGACTGTGCACTGACAGAGAGAGACTGTGTACTGACAGGGAGACTGTGCACTGACAGAGAGAGACTGTGCACTGACAGAGAGAGACTGTGTACTGACAGGGAGACTGTGCACTGACAGAGAGAGACTGTGCACTGACAGAGAGAGACTGTGTACTGACAGGGAGACTGTGCGCTGACAGGGAGAGACTGTGTACTGACAGGGAGACTGTGCACTGACAGGGAGAGACTGTGTACTGACAGGGAGAGACTGTGCACTGACAGGGAGAGACTGTGCACTGACAGAGAGAGACTGTGTACTGACAGGGAGAGACTGTGCACTGACAGAGAGAGACTGTGCACTGACAGGGAGAGACTGTGTACTGACAGGGAGACTGTGCGCTGACAGGGAGAGACTGTGTACTGACAGGAGAGACTGTGCACTGACAGGGTGAGACTGTGCACTGACAGGGAGAGACTGTGCACTGACAGGGAGAGACTGTGCACTGACAGAGAGAGACTGTGCACTGACAGGGAGAGACTGTGCACTGACAGAGAGAGACTGTGCACTGACAGAGAGAGACTGTGTACTGACAGGGAGAGACTGTGCACTGACAGGGAGAGACTGTGTACTGACAGGGAGACTGTGCGCTGACAGGGAGAGACTGTGTACTGACAGGAGAGACTGTGCACTGACAGGGTGAGACTGTGCACTGACAGAGAGAGACTGTGCACTGACAGGGAGAGACTGTGCACTGACAGGGAGAGACTGTGCACTGACAGGGAGAGACTGTGCACTGACAGGGAGAGACTGTGTACTGACAGGGAGAGACTGTGTACTGACAGGGATAGACTGTGTACTGACAGGGAGAGACTGTGCACTGACAGAGAGAGACTGTGCACTGACAGGGAGAGACTGTGCACTGACAGGGAGACTGTGCACTGACAGGGAGAGACTGTGCACTGACAGGAGAGACTGCACTGACAGGGTGAGACTGTGTACTGACAGGGAGAGACTGTGCACTGACAGGGAGACTGTGTGCTGACAGGGAGAGACTGTGTACTGACAGGGTGAGACTGTGCATTACAGGGTGAGACTGTGTACTGACAGGAAGAGACTGTGTACTGACAGGGAGACTGTGCACTGACAGGGAGAGACTGTGTACTGACAGGGAGAGACTGTGCACTGACAGGGAGAGACTGTGCACTGACAGAGAGAGACTGTGTACTGACAGGGAGAGACTGTGCACTGACAGAGAGAGACTGTGCACTGACAGGGAGAGACTGTGCACTGACAGAGAGAGACTGTGCACTGACAGAGAGAGACTGTGCACTGACAGGGAGAGACTGTGTACTGACAGGGTGAGACTGTGCACTGACAGGGAGAGACTGTGCACTGACAGGGTGAGACTGTGCACTGACAGGGAGAGACTGTGCACTGACAGGGTGAGACTGTGCACTGACAGAGAGAGACTGTGTACTGACAGGGAGAGACTGTGCACTGACAGGGAGAGACTGTGTACTGACAGGGAGACTGTGCGCTGACAGGGAGAGACTGTGTACTGACAGGAGAGACTGTGCACTGACAGGGTGAGACTGTGCACTGACAGAGAGAGACTGTGCACTGACAGGGAGAGACTGTGCACTGACAGGGAGAGACTGTGCGCTGACAGGGAGAGACTGTGCGCTGACAGGGAGAGACTGTGTACTGACAGGGAGAGACTGTGTACTGACAGGGATAGACTGTGTACTGACAGGGAGAGACTGTGCACTGACAGAGAGAGACTGTGCACTGACAGGGAGAGACTGTGCACTGACAGGGAGACTGTGCACTGACAGGGAGAGACTGTGCACTGACAGGAGAGACTGTGCACTGACAGGGTGAGACTGTGTACTGACAGGAGAGACTGTGCACTGACAGGGAGAGACTGTGTACTGACAGGAGAGACTGTGTACTGACAGGGAGAGACTGTGCACTGACAGAGAGAGACTGTGCACTGACAGGAGAGACTGTGTACTGACAGGGAGAGACTGTGCACTGACAGGGAGAGACTGTGTACTGACAGGAGAGACTGTGTACTGACAGGGAGAGACTGTGTACTGACAGGGAGAGACTGTGTACTGACAGGAGAGACTGTGTACTGACAGGGAGACTGTGCGCTGACAGGGAGAGACTGTGTACTGACAGGGAGAGACTGTGCACTGACAGGGTGAGACTGTGTACTGACAGGGAGAGACTGTGTACTGACAGGGAGAGACTGTGCACTGACAGGGTGAGACTGTGTACTGACAGGGAGAGACTGTGTACTGACAGGAGAGACTGTGTACTGACAGGGAGAGACTGTGTACTGACAGGAGAGACTGTGTACTGACAGGGAGAGACTGTGTACTGACAGGGAGACTGTGCGCTGACAGGGAGAGACTGTGTACTGACAGGAGAGACTGTGCACTGACAGGGAGAGACTGTGTACTGACAGGGAGACTGTGCACTGACAGAGAGAGACTGTGTACTGACAGGAGAGACTGTGCACTGACAGAGAGACTGTGCGCTGACAGGGAGAGACTGTGTACTGACAGGAGAGACTGTGCACTGACAGGGAGAGACTGTGTACTGACAGGGAGACTGTGCGCTGACAGGGAGAGACTGTGTACTGACAGGAGAGACTGTGTACTGACAGGGAGAGACTGTGCACTGACAGGGAGAGACTGTGCACTGACAGAGAGAGACTGTGTACTGACAGGGAGAGACTGTGCACTGACAGGGAGAGACTGTGCACTGACAGGGAGAGACTGTGCACTGACAGAGAGAGACTGTGCACTGACAGGAGAGACTGTGCACTGACAGGAGAGACTGTGCACTGACAGGGAGAGACTGTGCACTGACAGAGAGAGACTGTGCACTGACAGGGAGAGACTGTGCACTGACAGAGAGAGACTGTGTACTGACAGGAGAGACTGTGCACTGACAGGGAGAGACTGTGCACTGACAGGGAGAGACTGTGCACTGACAGAGAGAGACTGTGTACTGACAGGAGAGACTGTGCACTGACAGGGAGAGACTGTGCACTGACAGGGAGAGACTGTGCACTGACAGGGAGAGACTGTGTACTGACAGGAGAGACTGTGCACTGACAGGGAGAGACTGTGCAATGACAGGGAGAGACTGTGCACTGACAGAGAGAGACTGTGCACTGACAGAGAGAGACTGTGCAATGACAGGGAGAGACTGTGCACTGACAGGGAGAGACTGTGCAATGACAGGGAGAGACTGTGCACTGACAGAGAGAGACTGTGCACTGACAGGGAGAGACTGTGCAATGACAGGGAGAGACTGTGCACTGACAGAGAGAGACTGTGTACTGACAGAGAGAGACTGTGCACTGACAGGGAGAGACTGTGCACTGACAGGGAGAGACTGTGCACTGACAGGAGAGACTGTGCACTGACAGGGAGAGACTGTGCAATGACAGGGAGAGACTGTGTACTGACAGGGAGAGACTGTGCACTGACAGGGAGAGACTGTGCACTGACAGGGAGAGACTGTGCACTGACAGGGAGAGACTGTGCAATGACAGGGAGAGACTGTGCACTGACAGGGAGAGACTGTGCACTGACAGGGAGAGACTGTGCACTGACAGGAGAGACTGTGCACTGACAGGGAGAGACTGTGTACTGACAGAGAGAGACTGTGCACTGACAGAGAGAGACTGTGTACTGACAGAGAGAGACTGTGCACTGACAGGGAGAGACTGTGCACTGACAGGGAGACTGTGCGCTGACAGGGAGACTGTGCACTGACAGGGAGAGACTGTGTACTGACAGGGAGAGACTGTGCACTGACAGAGAGAGACTGTGCACTGACAGAGAGAGACTGTGTACTGACAGAGAGAGACTGTGCACTGACAGAGAGAGACTGTGCACTGACAGGAGAGACTGTGCACTGACAGGGAGAGACTGTGCACTGACAGGGAGAGACTGTGCACTGACAGAGAGAGACTGTGCACTGACAGAGAGAGACTGTGTACTGACAGAGAGAGACTGTGCACTGACAGAGAGAGACTGTGCACTGACAGGAGAGACTGTGCACTGACAGGGAGAGACTGTGCAATGACAGGGAGAGACTGTGCACTGACAGAGAGAGACTGTGTACTGACAGGAGAGACTGTGCACTGACAGGGAGAGACTGTGTACTGACAGGAGAGACTGTGCACTGACAGGGAGAGACTGTGCACTGACAGGGAGAGACTGTGCACTGACAGGGAGAGACTGTGCACTGACAGGGAGAGACTGTGCACTGACAGAGAGAGACTGTGCACTGACAGAGAGAGACTGTGCACTGACAGAGAGAGACTGTGTACTGACAGAGAGAGACTGTGCACTGACAGAGAGAGACTGTGCACTGACAGGAGAGACTGTGCACTGACAGGGAGAGACTGTGCAATGACAGGGAGAGACTGTGCACTGACAGAGAGAGACTGTGTACTGACAGGAGAGACTGTGCACTGACAGGGAGAGACTGTGCACTGACAGGGAGAGACTGTGTACTGACAGGGAGAGACTGTGTACTGACAGGGAGAGACTGTGCAATGACAGGGAGAGACTGTGCACTGACAGAGAGAGACTGTGCACTGACAGAGAGAGACTGTGCACTGACAGAGAGAGACTGTGCACTGACAGGAGAGACTGTGCACTGACAGGGAGAGACTGTGCAATGACAGGGAGAGACTGTGCACTGACAGGGAGAGACTGTGCACTGACAGAGAGAGACTGTGTACTGACAGGAGAGACTGTGCACTGACAGGGAGAGACTGTGCACTGACAGGGAGAGACTGTGTACTGACAGGGAGAGACTGTGTACTGACAGGGAGAGACTGTGCACTGACAGGGTGAGACTGTGCACTGACAGAGAGAGACTGTGCACTGACAGAGAGAGACTGTGTACTGACAGGGAGAGACTGTGCACTGACAGGGAGAGACTGTGCACTGACAGAGAGAGACTGTGTACTGACAGGGAGAGACTGTGCACTGACAGGGAGAGACTGTGTACTGACAGAGAGAGACTGTGCACTGACAGAGAGAGACTGTGCACTGACAGGGAGAGACTGTGCACTGACAGGGAGACTGTGCACTGACAGGGAGAGACTGTGCACTGACAGGAGAGACTGCACTGACAGGGTGAGACTGTGTACTGACAGGGAGAGACTGTGCACTGACAGGGAGACTGTGTGCTGACAGGGAGAGACTGTGCACTGACAGGGTGAGACTGTGCATTACAGGGTGAGACTGTGTACTGACAGGAAGAGACTGTGTACTGACAGGAGAGACTGTGTACTGAGAGGGAGAGACTGTGTACTGATAGGGAGAGACTATGTACTGACAGGACGATACAATGTACTGACAGGGAGAGACTGTGTATTGACAGGGTGATACTGTGTACTGACAGGGTGATACAATGCACTGACAGGGAGAGACTGTGTACTGACAGGGAGAGACTGTGTACTGACAGGGTGATACTGTATACTGACTACGGTGGGGGCTGCTGCTGGGGTTACTTTGTTCAGTTCCCGGTAATTAATGGTCAGTCGCCATGATCCATCCGGTTTCCTGACGGGCCAAATCGGTGCGTTGTTTGTGGAGGCTACTGATCTGAGTACGCCTTGATCCAACAAACTCTATTACTTTGGAGATTTCTCCCTCTGCTTCCTGGGGAAATCCGTACTGCTTCTGGGGTTTAGGGTCGGGACCTGTAATGTTCACAAAGCTAGTCAGACTGCCACAGTCGTGCTTGTGCTGTGCAAATGCTGCTTTATGTTCCTGCAGGACTGCCCTAACCTGTTTGTCTGCACTAATGACTCGAGGGTCGAACCAGAAGTCTCCTACTGAGCTAATCCTATTTATCTATTCTCCTACTGTGAGCGTGGCGGGGACTTGTGCTGCCTTTGCCATTTTCCATACACACTTATTAACTGGGTCAAAAGAAAGGTTATGGGAGATCATGAAATCGATCTCAAGGATATGTTCTGCTGTCTGGGGCAGATCAACTAAAACTACGGGGTGCTTGGTTGCGATGTTACCTATCTGTATTGCTATAGGGGCTGTGATGTGTCCCTGTTGTAAATGGCCTATAAAGCCGCTGAGTGTGATGGTGTCTGTTTTGGGCCACGTGTCTCGCTGAAACATCGTGGAGGAATTGAGTGTGGTGCGGGACCCTCCTGTGTCTCAAAGAAATTCTACGAGTTGTCCCCGGACTTTGCCTGCTACTACCGGTCTACCGGCCTTGTCCCAAAAGGTGTCGCAGACCCAAGTTGGGGAGCCCGAATGGCGTCAGTCGGTGCCTTCATGTCTGTACTCTCTGAACGGGCGCTAACGCTATGGATCGGATTTGCCCTATTCTTGTTTAGGGTGCCTGTCTGTTGGTTTCTCTGCTGCTTCTGGGGCGCGTTGCACTCTCGTGCAAAGTGTCCTAGCTGTCCACAATTATAGCATTCCTGAGCTTTGGGCTGGGGTTGGCTGTTCCTGCCTTCATTTACCCATGCAGGGTTCTGGTGTGCTTTAACTGGGTTCGTTTCTACCTGCTCTTCATCGGGTGTTGTAAATGCGGTTTTGCCTGCAATTGATTGCTCCCAAGCATGGGACAATCTCTTCAAAACCCATTTTTCATTGTGGGCCTCCTCTGAGGGGTCATAATTTGCGCAAGCTGTTCATCCTGCTTCTGTGGCGTGGGAGACTAGAATTCGGGTCCATTTGGCCATATTATCCTGGGACAAATGGGCGCGGGCTAACTCTCCAAAAACTGCGGTGAAGTGAATCCACAAACGTCCAGCAAACGCTGTGGGGTGCTCTGTCTTCTTTTGCCTACACTTGTTTAGGCCTTCTACGGGGTCTCCTCTGTTAAAGCCGATCGCATCAAGGATCGCTGTGTGCATCTCTTGGAGCGTGCCTCCTCCTACATTCTGTGGGTCGGGAAGGGCTGCTACGACTGAAGGGTCGAGGCTTAAAACTGCGAGCTTCACTTGCTCCTTTTCAGCCAGGCCGTACATGGTTGCCTGTTGTTTGAGTTTTGCGAAAAATTGGTGAGGGTCTGAAGTGGGAAGGAACGGTGTAATTTTTCCACATGCGTCCCGTAATTGGGTCACGGTTAACGGGGTTGTATAAAGGAAATCTGCATCTCCTTCTCCTGCGGCCCTGCGGTGTGTGGTTACAGGGTTCATGGGAGTGTGTTCTGCCTGTTCGGTTGGGGGTTGGGGCTCTTTCCTTTTCTGGGGTTTTTCCTGCGGACATGTCCCATGTACATATCTATGGGCAGTCTCGTTCAATTCCTGCCAATCGGGACCGTTTTCTTGAGCTAATTGGGGTCCGAATGTACTCTGAAATCCATTTTGCACGGAAAGCAGAGATTGCAATTCTGCAATTTGCTTCCTGCATTTTGCGTGGTCTACTGAGCTCTGCCTTTGTTCCGTTGTGGAAGTATGGAGTGCTCGTAGGGCTGCTTTTAAATCATTGCACTGTTTCTGCAATTTCTCAACTTGCTGTTCTGTTTCTTGTCTTACCAAGACCGCACGTTGCATGTCCTGGTAGGCCTCATCGTATTGCGTCTGAAAACTGTTCAAATGTGCGAGACAAGACTGATGTGCCCCCTTGGCATCATCCACCTCTCTGTCCCTTGCGCTAACTGCTCTTTCAGATCTCGATTCTCTTTCTCTACCTCACTCACGTCTATCTCACTACCTCTGTCTCCATCTCTCTACGGAGCGTCCTAACGACATCCCCTGTGCCTCGCAATTGTGCCAAACAGGACACGATTGTCATCGGCTTGCGAGCTTTTCCCAAGCTCTTCTTGTGGATCTCTGACAGGTTCTCCCACCAAGTATGTCCTATACGCCCGGGTCCTGTTTCCTCATTATTGCAGAATTCACTCCAAAGGGGCCATCCTTTCCCTTTGAGATATTTTCTGATCTCATCTTCCCAAACGGGACACTGTCCTACTCTACTGGTCGCTGCAACCTCGAATTCCTGGGGGTTCATAAGGCGTTCCATTGCCTTCATTGCCATTCTCTCTATCTAGGATCGCTACTGAATTTGGAACAGGGGATGATAAAGTGGTGATGTAAACACGGGTACGGCTTACGCTAATTTCCGGCCTACAAAACTCCCGACAGTTTTACGCAACAAAAGCTCTCAGGTTTACCTTATATCCCTGTTAGTACGCATGCATTAACACACTTCCGAATCTCAGAGGCTTGATCAGTACTGTTTTGACGCTTGTGGTTTTTCTTTCTGTTCCCAATTGGATTCTCAATTCAAATTTTGGGTTCTCTCAGAGTGGTTAGGCCACTTCTAAGTCGAGTCCCGTCAGGTGTCGCCAGTAAATGTTGCTAACTTTTGTTTGGCTCTTAATTTGGCTCTATTTAATCACGTTTGCTCAAGAGTCGCCAGGTATCTTTCGACACCGCCACAAGGTTCAGAACCGAATACTGATCAATGACTCGATACACCAGTTAGTAAGTTCAAAAGCAATGCTCATTTATTTACACACAGTCAAATCTACTCATGCGTAAACTCTACAAACTAAACTACCACTATTACTAAGACCTATACTTAGCTTCGGGCGCCCACTCAGTCAGAGGAACAATGGCCGTTGCTCGGTTCTGAGGCTGCTGGGTTGAGCTGTTTACAGGGTAGCAACTAGGAGCGTCTATCTCGTAGCGTGCGTTGACTTGGGGCTTACTTGGTCTGATGCAGCTGCTAGGCAGGTCTCTCTCTTCAGTGAGAGCCAAAGCCAAAGGAGGGCGTTTCTCCCATGGGAGATACCTTTTATACGGAAAAGGGGCTTCACGTGCTTTTGGGCGGGCCTTGAACTTGGCCTCAACTAATTGGGACTTTCCCAATCATCTGTATCGATTTTCCTCCAATAGAGGGGTGGTTCCCTGATCGCTGGGCGTGTCCTGGTGACTGTCAGTCTGCTTTGTCTTAGCTTCTTCTGGCGCCGGGGAGTCTGTCCTAACATTGTGTATCTAAATGTTTCCCTTTTGTCCCCGGAGATGTAGATTCTTTGGTAGTTTCTGTCCTGTCTGAGAGTTCAAGGTTCTAATCCACAGACAGAGCTTGCACCTGCTTGTTTCTTAGCATTGTCCAATTTTCCCTGCATTCTTTGCAAGTGTCCATTTTGTAATTGGGAGGTGGCCATCCCAGATGGCTACACTGTGAGCCTAGATGTCCAGGCAATTTCAAGGATATCTCCTCTAACCCACGTCCTTGCGCGTCCTCTACATATATGCCACAGCCGGTAATCCGTTTACCATTCAAAACTGTGGAGGAGCCATCCACATAAATCCTAAGGGGTGCGCCTATGTCTGTGGGCTGGGTTCTCTGGGGTGTAATACCTGGTTTCGGGGGAGCTGACTTGGGTACAAAGGGTCCTGTGTTGTGCCTGGTGGTGATTATTTCACACTCGTGTGGGCTGCCTGCGTAATGTAAATTATCCGAGGAAAGTGTGTGTTTTAGTCCTTTTCACTGTAATGTCCCGTCCTTGTAAGAGAAGGGTCCACCGTGCAGCGCAAATTTGGCTGACTGTGCCGTCCTTTAGTCTACCATCTAGTTGAAGTTGGGTTGGGGTGTGCTCTGTTAAAATGGTGACGGGGTTGAGTCCTGTTATGTAGGCGAAGTATTGAACAGCCCCAAAAACTGCGAGCAGGTGCCTTTCGCAGGCAGAAAATCCTTGCTCAACTGGGTTGAGAACTCGTGAGGCGTATGCTACGGGGCCTAAATGATCCTGTCTTTCTTGGAGGAGCATGGCCGATAGAACATAGAACATAGAACAATACAGCGCAGTACAGGCCCTTCGGCCCACGATGTTGCACCGAAACAAAAGCCATCTAACCTACACTATGCCATTATCATCCATATGTTTATCCAATAAACTTTTAAATGCCCTCAATGTTGGCGAGTTCACTACTGTAACAGGTAGGGCATTCCACGGCCTCACTACTCTTTGCGTAAAGAACCTACCTCTGACCTCTGTCCTATATCTATTACCCCTCAGTTTAAAGTTATGTCCCCTCGTGCCAGCCATTTCCATCCGCGGGAGAAGGCTCTCACTGTCCACCCTATCCAACCCCCTGATCATTTTGTATGCCTCTATTAAGTCTCCTCTTAACTTTCTTCTCTCCAACGAAAACAACCTCAAGTCCATCAGCCTTTCCTCATAAGATTTTCCCTCCATACCAGGCAACATCCTGGTAAATCTCCTCTGCACCCGCTCCAAAGCCTCCACGTCCTTCCTATAATGCGGTGACCAGAACTGTACGCAATACTCCAAATGCGGCCGTACCAGAGTTCTGTACAGCTGCAACATGACCTCCCGACTCCGGAACTCAATCCCTCTACTAATAAAGGCCAACACTCCATAGGCCTTCTTCACAACCCTATCAACCTGGGTGGCAACTTTCAGGGATCTATGTACATGGACACCTAGATCCCTCTGCTCATCCACACTTTCAAGAACTTTACCATTAGCCAAATATTCCGCATTCCTGTTATTCCTTCCAAAGTGAATCACCTCACACTTCTCTACATTAAACTCCATTTGCCACCTCTCAGCCCAGCTCTGCAGCTTATCTATATCCCTCTGTAACCTGCTACATCCTTCCACACTATCGACAACACCACCGACTTTAGTATCGTCTGCAAATTTACTCACCCACCCTTCTGCGCCTTCCTCTAGGTCATTGATAAAAATGACAAACAGCAACGGCCCCAGAACAGATCCTTGTGGTACTCCACTTGTGACTGTACTCCATTCTGAACATTTCCCATCAACCACCACCCTCTGTCTTCTTTCAGCTAGCCAATTTCTGATCCACATCTCTAAATCACCCTCAATCCCCAGCCTCCATATTTTCTGCAATAGCCTACCGTGGGGAACCTTATCAAACGCTTTGCTGAAATCCATATACACCACATCAACTGCTCTACCCTCATCTACCTGTTCAGTCACCTTCTCAAAGAACTCAATAAGGTTTGTGAGGCATGACCTACCCTTCACAAAGCCATGCTGACTATCCCTCATCATATTATTCCTTAGGGTAGGAATTTGGTTTGATAGGGTTTGGTCGGTGGTTGCAACCTCAATTGCGTATGGGGAGATTGGATCTGGGACCTGTAATGCGGGAGCTGTGCTGAGGGCTCTTTTTAATGCATCCACGGCATCCGTGTGCTGCGGAAGCCATTTACATGGGACATGCTTCTTTAGGAGTTCGGAAAGAGGGGCTGCCTTTGTGGTAGAACCGTCTATGTGATTCCTGCAGTAGCCAACCAGTCCTAGAAATAACCGGAGGGCTGTGACATTATGGTGCAGGGGTAATTTGACAATGGAGTCAATGCGTTTCTGCTCGATCTAGCGTTTACCATGGGTGATCACTGTGCCTAAGTAAATTACTTTTTCTTGGAGAATCTGGGCCTTTTTGGGGTTCGCTTCACATCCAATTTCATGAAGGAGTCCCAATAGTTCGGCGAGAAGCGAAATGTGCTCTCCCTTCGTGTCGGTCTGTAGAAGCAAGTCGTCTATATACTGGACAAGGCAATCGGGTCGGGAAAATTTAGCTAATCCATTCGCCAGCTGTCGGTGGAAAATGGAGGGGGAGTTGTGGAAGCCTTGTGGTAGGCATGTCCACGTGTATTGCTGTGCCAGGAAGGTGAAAGCAAATTTATATTGGTACGCTTTATCCAATGGAATGGACCAAAAGCCGTTGCTGATGTCCAAAACCGATTTTTTTTTTTTTTTGACTGTAGTCCCTGTTTGAGCATGGTCTCGGGACTCGTGGCTATGGTGGGAGCTGCTACTGGGGTTACTTTGTTTAGTTCCCTATAATCGATGGTCAGTCGCCATGAGCCATCGGGTTTCCTGAAGGGCCAAATTGGGGCATTGTTCGTTGAGGCTACTGAAGGGAGTACGCCTTGGTCAAGCAAACTCTAAATAACCTTTGCGATTTCTCCCTCCGCTTGTTGGGGAAAACCGTACTGTTTTTGGGGTTTGGTGTCGGGTCCTGTAATGTTTACTAAACCTGCTATTTTGTCACAGTCGTGCTTGTGCTGGCCAAAAGAAACTTTGTGTCGCTGCAAAACGTCTCTAACGTCTTTGCCCTGACTAATGGCTCGAGGGTCGAACCAGAAGACTCCTAGTGCGCTAATCCTGTGTGTGTAGTCTCCAACTGTGAGCATGGCGGGGGCTCGTGCTGCCTTTGCCATTCTCCACACACAATTATTTACGGGGTCGAACGAAAGATTGTGAGAGCTCATAAAGTCTATCCCCAAAATGTGTTCGGTTGTCTGGGGTAGATCGACTAGAACTACGGGGTGTTTGGTTTTGATGTTTCCTATCTGAATCGCTACAGGGGCTGTGATGTGTCCCTGCTGCAAGTGCCCTGTTAAACCGCTGAGGGTAATGGTGTCTGTGGTGGGCCATGTGTCTCGTTGAAACATTGTGGAGGTGTTTAGCGGGGTGCAGGACCCTCCTGTGTCCCAAAGAAATTCTACAGGGTGTCCCCTGTTCGGGGAGGCTGGTACTGGAATTGAACCGTGCTGCTGGCCTGCCTTGGTCTGCTTTCAAAGCCAGCTATTTAGCCCTGTGCTAAACCATGTTAAATAATGCGTGATTTAAGAATGGGGAGGCGTTAACTTAGTGATATTGACACTGGACTTGTGATCCGGAGATCCAGAGTACTCTGGGGTCCCAGTTCAAATCCCGCCACTGCAGATGTGGAATTTGAATTCGATTTTAAAAATCTGGAATTAAAAGTCATGTGATGACCATGAAAACATTGTCGTAAAGAACCCTCATGAAGCCCTTTGGGGAAGGAAATCTGCCATCCTTACCTGGTCTGGCCTACATGTGACTCCAGACACACAGCAATGTGACTGACTGTTAACTGCCCGTCAAGGGCAATTAGGGATGGGCAATAAATGCTGGCACAGCCTGCGACACCCATGTCCCATGTAAGGATTTAAAAAAAAATTAAGTAAGAGAATTTGGAGAAGATACAGTAAGTTACGAGGCTGTAACAAATCTGTGAGTTTTGAAGGCATAAATCGCATGAAGGAAATTCAGTCAGTTTATGCATGCATTAGAAACCTTAAGATTATAGTTCATTTCTGCTATCTACTTGTTAAAGTGTACAAAATATGGATGTCAATCTTAGCACTACCATCTTACTCACAAATGGATGCGGACCTTGCTATCGCCCAGTGCTATGTTCTTTTGAAGGTCATGATATTATTTTCACATTACATGTCTGGAGGCGGATATAACAGCAGTATGATGAAAGTCATGAGGCAGAACACATTCAAATAGCCAGCAGCGCAGGAATAGTTGGTTATACCTGAATTTCAATGTATTGGTTTTAATTATTATAAATTAGCATTTGATGGCCAGTGCGTGTAATGGAGAAAATATTCTGTGCTTTGGTGCATTCCTTTTGGTTTTAACTTCTACTACTCAATATTAAAAATTGACTGGAAGTTACATTTTTAAGGGAGAAGCATTAAGATGTTTGGAGTACTGCAACAGACAGTAATCGGTGTTAAAACCAGCACTGAGGTGCACTTGCTTCATGTTTTTTTTCATAGCGTTCCACATAGATCTGAAATAGTATTGATCACTCAAAGGGAAGAGGCAAAGAGCATGGTACTGCAGCTCAAGAGGTACTTTGCTGCAACCTATATATAGGTTGTTGCTATTAGCTGAACCACACTTGGCAATTTTCAACAGATATTTGCTTTGAAATAAATGGTATGTTGCAGTACAGTCTACACAGCATCTGCACAGACAAAAGAACACTTTCCTTATTCCTTCCGCACAGATATCGGCAAATAATTGATCAAGCGAATTGTGCAGCTTCAATATATTGCGTCATCATATTCGATAAGATTGAACAGAAGGCACACTGAACTCTTAAATCCTGATACTGAGTGGATGTCAACTATATATATGCTGAAGTAAGCCAAGAGCAAAATTTGAATGATTATCTTCAATATATTCTCCCTCATCGTGATAACAAAAACAGAGAAACAACTGTACAAAAAGAGATAAAATGGTGGACATCCACAAGTCACTCAGCATCTGACACAGAAAACTCGGATAATACATCAAGGGGAACACTTTGTCAGAATATTGTATTTTCTGCTATCATTTCGGATTTCCAGTAGTCATGTTATAAATTAATTTATAAAACTCTTCAATCGGAGCAGCCCTGTAGTAGCCAGAGTCCTCCAAATTTGCCAACTGTTTCCATGAATCAATGTGACTACATGCCCGTTGAATATATTGGCATCTCAGGAAATATCGGTGTCACTTTTCAATATCTACACCCAGTGTTAATGGGGTGGCGCTGGTCACAACAAGAGATTGGCAGTATGAGTGACCCATTACCAGCGGCCATACGCCAGGTATATTTTTACCGAAGGACTTACTATCAGATGCCCAAAGCATCCAACATCCAATCACTTTAGGTGAATGGCCCATTTTAACGTGGGTATTTGGGTTCTCTCATATAAATTGGATACTGATTGTCATTTTATGTAGAAATTGGTTGTGCCTGCACCTAACCAGTCGCATGGCAGATGGAATCCAGGAGGCTTTCCAAAGTTAAGTGTCTCTTTGTGGGCCCTAGGGGAACAGGAATGCCCCCAAAACAATCTGGCTGTTCCTCTCCTCAGACTCCCAGCCACAGATATCTCAACAGTAAATACCTTGCTGGCAGCTGTCCTATTCTGACCATAAGATCTCAATTGGTTATCTGTATGGTGGCCTTTAGCTCATTTGTCAAGTTTAAAAAAGGCTGCTCCCCCAAAATTGTCCCACTCCAGAGTTAAGGACACACAATCTAGGCTGACTATTCATTACAGCACTGTGGGGGTGCTGCACTGTCCAAGGTACTGCCTTTCAATTAAAATGTTACACCCATCAGCCCCCTCAGGTGGACAGAAAATATCTCACGCCACTCTTGAGTAGAGGGATTTCCCCTGATATCCTGGCCAACATTCTGGGCAGCACGGTAGCACAGTGGGTAGCACAGTTGCTTCACAGCTCCAGGGTCCCAGGTTCGATTCCTGGCTTGGGTCACTGTCTGTGCGGAGTCTGCACGTTCTCCCCGTGTCTCCGTGGGTTTCCTCCGGGTGCTCCGGTTTCCTCCCACAGTCCAAAGACGTGCAGGTTAGGTGGATTGGCCATGCTAAATTGCCCTTAGTGTCCAAAAACGTTAAGTGGGGTTTTACTGGGTTACGGTGATAGGGTGGAGGTGTGGGCTTGGGTAGGGTTCTCTTTCCAAGGGCCGGTGCAGACTCGATGGGCCGAATGGCCTCCTTCTGCACTGTAAATTCTATGATTCTATGAATTCTATGATTCTATGAACATTCCTCCCTCGACAATATTAGTAAAATAGATTATCTGGTCGTTTATCCCATTCTTGTTTGTGGGGCTTGCTGGGAACAAATTAGCTGGTGTGTTTTCCTATCTTACTATACTTCAAAAATATTTACTGGCTATGAAGTGTTGTGAAACATGCTGAGAAGATGAAAAGTGCTGTATGAATTAAAATTCTTCTTTCTTTCCTATTCAACATCTAGAGGGAAGAAAATAATTTGAAGAAGGTTACACAGATTTCACAAAGGGTGATAATACTTCACAAATGTGATGAGTTTCTTCAGGTAACTGAGATTGTGAATGGGGAAAATGCTGAGTATGTAGATTTTCAGAGAGTCGTTGACAAGAGGGCTACTAGAAAGGTTGCTTTTGACAAGATGCTGCATAGAAGACTGATGCAGAAGATGACATCGCAGGGCATTGAGGGTAGAGTACAAGATTGGATTGAGGATTGGCTGAGTGACAGAAAGCAGAGGGTCGGGATAAATGGGTCCTTCTCTGGCTGGCGAACTGCAACTAGTGGGGTGCTGTAGGGGTCAGTCCTCAGCCCTCATCTGTTCCCATCTATATAAATGGTCTGCAAGCAGGGACAGAGTGTAACATCACAAAATTTGCGGATGATACTAAAATAGATGGGAAAGCAGGTCGTGAAGAGCAGGTAAAGGTTTTACAGATGGACACAGATAGACAAGGAGATTGGTCCAAAATTTGGAAGATGGAGTTTAATGTACATAAGTGTGAGGTTATCCATTTTGGCCAGAAAATAGAAAGGCAAATTATTATCTAAATGGAAAGCAGATTCAAAATGCGTCTGGGCAGAGGGATCTGGGTGTTTTTGTTCATGAATTGAAGAAAGTCGGTACACAGGTACAGCATGTAATTAAAAAGGCAACTGGAATGTTAGCGTTCATTGCAAAAGGACTGGAGTGTAAAAGTAGAGAAGTGTTGTTGCAGTTGTATAGGATGTTGGTGACACCACATCTGGAGCATTGTGTCCAGTTTTGCCCTCCTTATTTGATATGGTGGCATTGGAGGTAGTTTGGAGAAGGTTCACCAGATTGATTCCAGGGATGAAAGGGTTGATGTATGAGGAGAGATTAAACAGTTTGGGCTTATACTCGCTGGAGTTTAGAAGGATGAGAGGGGAGCTGATCGAGGTATATAAAATACTAAAAGGGATTGATAAAGTCAAAGTAGACCAAATGATCCTCCTTGTCGGACAATTTAGAACAAGAGGTCACAGATATAGGTTGAGAGGTGGTAGCTTTAGAGCTGAGATGAGGAGGAACTGCTTCTCGCAGAGGGTGGTGAATTTGTGGAACTCGATGCCTCATAGTGCGGTGGAATCTGGTTTCAATAAGGAGACAGATATATTTCTGATAAAAACAAATGGGCTAAAGGGATATGGGAAACAAATAGGGAGATGGGTTGAGACCAGGAAGAGATCAGCCATGATCTGATTGAACGGCTGAGCAGGCTCGAAGGGCTGATGTCCCTCCTTCTGCTCCTAATTCCTATGTTCCTATGTTCCCATTAAGGAGCACTGAATTATGGAAAGAGAATCAAAATGGATTAAAATTGGTTGGAAGGGAGGGAATTGGAAATGAGAGTTAAGGACAGCTTCACAGAATTGTTAGACAGAAATAGGTCTTACAGGGTTCAATTTTTAGGACACTTCTTTTCATTGCATGAATATGGATGAAGGAGTAAAGGGAGTGGTGTTGGTATTTGAAAAAAAGTCACCGACCATTGGAATGTTTCTATTTCATCTCAATAAGTCGAATATACATATACCATTCCAAATGTTTGATTGTCATTTTTAAAAAAGAGGGTCATTAAGCTAGTGCGGGTATTTGCCATAATTAGTGATGAAAAATGATTATTCTTAGAAGTATTTGGTCAATACACATTCATTTCAACAATGTATTTTAGTGATTGTAAACATATTGCTTTAAGATGCAAAAAATCTCTTCATTTGAATTAGTTATTATACCATGTAAAACTCATCTTATGCAATCTGCTCAAAGATCCAGTCACAAATCTCCCTTTTTTTACCTTCATGGGATGTGGGTGGTGTTTTTATTGCACATTCCTGAGGGCATTTAAGAGTCAACCACATTGCTGGAAATCTGGGGCGGGATTCTCCGACCCCCCGCTGGGTCGGAGAATCGCCGGGCAGCAGTGTGAATCCCGCCCCGCCGCTCCGAAGCCGGCTGCCGAATTCTCCGGCACAGTTTTTTTGGCGGGGGCCCCCCCCGGCTATCCTCCTGGGCCGAGCGGCCGCCGTTTTCGGCCAGTTCCGCTGGCGTGAAATGGATAAGGTCCATCCCGGCGGGACCTGGCTTGGGGGGCGGCCTGCAGAGTCCTCAGGGGGGCACGGTGGCTTGGCCCGTGATCGGGGCCCACTGATCTGCGGGCGGGCCTGTGCCATTGGGGCACTCTCTCCCTCTGCGCCGGCCTGTGTAAGGCTCTGCGAGGGCCGGCGTGGAGAAGAAACCCCCTGCGCATGCGCAGGAATCACGACAGCGGTTCTGTGCATGCGCCAGAACACACTGGCGTTCCTGCGCATGCGCCAACTCACGCCGGCCGGCGGAGGCCGTTTGGCGCTGGTTGGCGCGGCGCCAACCATTCCAGCGCTGACCTAGCCCCCGGAAATGCGGAGGATTCCGCACCTTCCGGGCAGCCTGATGCCGGAGTGGTTCACGCCGCTCTTGGCGCCGGTACGGACCGCCCCGCCGGTTGCGGTAGAATCCCGCCCGTGGAGTCACATGTACCACCGACCAAGTAAGGATGGCAGATTTCCTTCCCTAAAGGACATTACAGAACAACATAGGTTTGTCCGACCATCGATAATGGTTTCCTAGTCATCATGAGACTTTTAATTCCAGATTTGTATTTAATTCAAATTTTGCCATCTGCCGTGGTGTGATTTGAATCCTGTTCCCCAGAGCATTACCCTGGGTCTCTGGAATACTAACCCAGTGACAATACCTCTATGCCACTACCTCCCTCTCATGTGCATCTTAATGATAGATTATCATGTTTTGAAACTTAGTACTTTATATTTTTAAAATAACTTTCACAATGTTCGGAATACTTTAGAATGCATAATAGGCTGTATTTTCCGGCTGTTTTTGGCTGCTGGCAGGATCTTCGGTTTTCACGGAGTTGGAAGGCCCCGCCGGCGCAAAGGGCTGGAAAATCCCACCCCTTAACATTCATCAGCTTTGAATCTGCCAGCGGCTCAAGCTTGTTGCTTTCTCCACAGTTGCTGCCTGGTGCTCTGTGGATTCCTGACATTTTCTCTTTTCACTTCAAATCTGCAGTAATTTACTTTTTATCTGTTCATCCTCATGAGTGAATCCAGCCGCCAGGATTCCAATGAAAACCAGTCACTTGGATCCTGACAGATAAAAGACTGTAATTAGAACGCATTGAAAATCAAACAAATTCTATATTATTGGTTCTCAGCCATTTCATCGAGCAGATTTACTTTGTCTGTGCAGAATGAGAGGAATGTGGAAAAACTGCAATGTTTAAGCAGGAATGAACTGGATCCTTTTTATAGCTTATCCCATGAAAATGGCTGCTGGAAGTGGTGCAGCACAACATCATGCGCGACAACACTTAAACCTTCGGAACAGCATGTATCTCGCTGCAGAGTGGGCTCCCGCAATGTGGAATAGATCCACCTTAGATCCACCTCTTTTTAAAAAAAAGTCACCAGAAAAATATTTATCCAATAATGTGACAAGATTTCTCAGCACTATTGACATAAATAACCTAACTTGTTATTTTTAATTCTCAGAACCTTTGGCCAACTTACTATAACAATCAGGTTGGCAATTGTAAGAAAATCCATCCTGCTGTAAATAAACTGTGTGCATTTCCGATGCTTTAATTATTAAGGGTGTTATGCATACATTTTACTATATGAGTAATATTTTGTTGCGTTATGTTCTGTTTAGCCCGGAGCAATGGTTTGGATGGTTACCTGTGCACCTGCTGCACCTCAATTTATAGAAATCATGAGAGTCCGTCCCCCAGGAACTGAGGAAATCAAACAACCGGCTGCAGATATGTACTTATACAACTTGAAAACAAAAGTGCACAGGCAGGGATGAGATGGGTGACACTGAATGTTTTAATTGAAAGCAAAAGGGAGGCATCTACACAACATAATCCCAGGTACGAAAGCTTTCAACCGCTAATTATCTCTCAATTAATACCCGGAAAATAACTTCAGAACATTTTGGGTATTCAAAGTGTCTAAGCGAGAGCTCAAGTACTGTCCAGATCAGCAATGCATCTTTATTTTATTTGAAACGTTCTCAGGAGGACACATCTTTTTTGTGTTGTACTTTGAGTTTGATACAGTAGTGCAGTACTCAATGAATTAATCAGCAGAGAGAGAGAGGCAGGTGAGATAATGTGTTCAGGTGCATGGTATTCAAGGCAAGCATGGCTGTTTGATGGTGCAAAAAAGAATCAAAGGAGGGTGAGCCATTTCTTCTAAAGATCTTTGTCCTCAGTCAGATTTTGCGTGTGAGATAAGTGGACAGGCGCTGAAGTTCATATAAAAAATTTGAAAAATCGCAATCAGTGGAAGCAGAAATGATAAGGGAGACTCACATAATACGTGATCGTCAATAACAACATAAAATTAAAATAATTTGTGTCAATTCTGGCAAGTGGCTGTTATGTGTAATTGTTATTGACTTTTTTCCTTCTAATTATCAGGTTACGCAGATTGAAGATGGAGCAATGACTGTCCTTGAGATTGTCTGTTTCAAGCCAGAATCATTTCAAATCTATCCCAATTTATGATTTATAAATCTTCAGAGCACCACAGTTATTAATGGACGTAAATCACATGACTTCCCTTCAGCATTTGAACGTCTTCCATATGAGAATTTTCTCTTTATTGTTTATTTCAAATAGTTCCAATATCTCAGCACAGTTAGGTTGTAAAATGTTCGAGTGAGTAGCAGACTCTAAGCTTGCATGTATGTTTTGAGCTTTTATTGAACCACTTTTTAACTCTTTTGCTGCTGGATGATGTTTGGAGTTTTCAATATATTTACATATCTGCCTCTTACTTGACTGCAGCAAAAGATTATACCTTGTATATTTTTAAGGCATGCGCAGAAACATGTAATGAATAAAAACAAAATAGAACCTATTGTTTTAGGACTGTTTGCAGAGTTACTGCAGTGCTCAGAGGTTTCAAAATGCAGCCTCATCTTCCAATTGGAAATTCTGTGGGATTAACAAAATGGAGGGATACAATGATCATGGTTACATAATAAATGACACTGGGATTGACAGGCACCTGGGGTAACAAGCACAGTTCCTGAACCAGTGGATTAACAAGTGCTGTGTTATTAGTTGCAGGAAAGCAAGCAGACAATCCAGTAAGCATATGACAGGACCTTGGTATCCGGGAAGCAAATGAACGTGAGTTTGCATCGTTGAAATAATAGGGTGCATATACAAAATATCAGCACGGTTGCACAGTGGGCAGCATGGTAGCACAGTGGCTAGCACTGTGGCTTCACAGCGCCAGAGTCTCAGGTTCGATTCCCCACTGGGTCGCTGTCTGTGCGGAGTCTGCACGTTCATCCCGTGTCTGCATGGGTTTCCTCCGGGTGCTCCGTTTTCCTCCCACAGTCCAAAGATGTGCAGGTTAGGTGGATTGACCATGATAAATTGCCCTTAGTGTCCAAATAGGTTAGGAGGGTTTGGTGAGCCACGTATGGCTATTGTATATATTCACTGTTAATCTATTGCTGTTATTATTGTTGTCACTATTATTGTATATACTCACTGTTACCGTTGTTCCATTGCTAGTTATTGCTGTTGTTGTATTGATGCTGCTGTTTGCTCCGCCTGTGGCTCAACCCTTCTGAGGAGATATATAACCAGCCGATCTGGGACAGGCTCTCAATGCGAGAGGAGCTACTGGTTGGCACATTTCTATTTGATTAAAACCACTGTTCTTCGATAACAACCGACTCGACTGAATTGATGGTTATCAGAGGGGTTATTGGGTTACGGGGATAGGGTGGAAGTGAGGGCTTAAGTGGGTCGGTGCAGACATGATGGGCTGAATGGCCTCTGTCTGCACTGTATGTTCTATGTTCTCTCTGTTCTCTGTTCTATCACATTGCTTCTCATGGCCCATTAATCAATCTCTTTAAAAGCAAGACTGAGCATGCCTCATAACAAAAATCCTGCATCCGTAATCTGTATTTAAGGTGGAACCATTGCTCTCTAACTGACATTAATTATTGTTTCTAATTATCTCAATATCTTGCATTTTCGTTTGAGTATTAACAGGTCCAAATCACATACAATTCACTGAACAAAATGGAGAAAATTCTTTAAGATTTTTGCTGAAAAGAAACAAAAGTATGGTGAACATGATGAGCATTCAATGATTGCTTCACCTCAGCCACAATGTGGGGAGATTCCAAATGAATATGATCAGAAATATTGGCGTATAAATTTTTTAAAATGCGTATTTCAAATAGTGCTCTTTACTTTCTTTCTTTTTCCCCTCATAGCTGAAACCATAACGGCAAGACAGACTGATCGATATCTGCCCAACATTTGCAGCAACAGTACATGTAAAGAGCACGTTCCTAAATCAATGCTGTGGTTATTCAAGAAAAAAAAATCTACATCACCAACATTGCATACATTTCCTGTTGCAGGAAATCGCACGCATGTACACAACACCACAAAATATAATTTGACAGAGAGAATCAGCGTATTTTTATAAATACAATATCCTGCTCTTTCTACCCACAAATATGATGAGCAGCTCCATCATGACTATCAAACCTACGATATTGATTGCTCTTCACAGACCTACTCCTCTGCTTCAGAAATTTTACCCAACATCAAATGCACAATAAAAACCATATGCTACAAAAAGTTAAACACCACCATTGTTTGCAAATTGGTTCCTTACTCTAAAAGTAGAATATTTTCAACTGATTTGTCGCATCCCCATTCAAATCTCTGACATAATAAATTAGTTATTTTGTTGATAGTATCCCATTTTATAGTCTGTTATCTAATGAGATGACTTAATCAGGATTGTTACCTGGAATTTTATGAGAGATCAAAAGTTTAAAACTATTTCACGTTGTTGACACTGGGGTTAAGAGCAAGATTGCTAAAATCAGACCCCTTTCAATGTCATCTGTTTAATGGCAAGATCTAGACTTTTGAAAACCTCTACAACTCTATAGATCAAAAACCTGTTTGGATTGGATTTCCCTTTGTTAAAATGGCGTTTAGTTTTCGGATTCAGGCATTGTGTGATTTAAATGCCAGTAAAGACACCAAAGCAGCATTTCAATTACATATATATTCCAGCCTGTATATTGATTAACCCTTTTAATCTACATCAGTCCAGAACGTGGCAGGATTCCTACAATCTTCAATCACACCCATAAAAACTTTCCAAACCAATTGAAATGCTACAAAATAAGAGGGATTATTAAATAGAATTATTTCACAGCCAGAAATGGAGGCCAGTCCATAAAAGTCGTAAGGAGCAATTTGCTTAAATTGATATTAATGTGTGATCCTGCTAGAATTTGACACGGTGCTGCAGCGCTATTAGTTGCAACTCAGTGGAACACCAGGCCATCCGCCTGATATAAAACACAAGTGTAGATAGAAATAGCTGGGGCAATGTTCAAGCCACCAGGATATGAAGCAAATGTGACCTCTAATACCAAGATGGAGAATGGTTTCAGGAAAGCACCTTCCTTTCCAGTGAGAAACTTGTTTGATGGAAGTCGTCAAACATGCAAACAAAGTAAATGTTTGAATCATTTGTTCCAGCCACAGAGAACAACTGAACCAGCCCGCGATTCAATGAAATGTGCTGAAGAAACAAGGCAAGGAACCGTGACTATGTTTAAAAATCTATGCAAAAGAATCCTTTTTAAATGCAGATGACAGAGTTTGAGATAATCCAGACTACTATCAGTAACAAAGCTCAAAAGAGGACTGGACGACTCATATTGATGAGCAAGGTGAGTTTCAAGGAGATCCTGCCTGGATATGATTTAAATACCACAAGTATCACTGACTAAATAGCCCAGATCAGAGGTCAAATAAACACACTTCCAACAAACAAACAAAAGCCTAATAATGCATCTTGTGAGTTCAATGCTGAAAAATAACTCTTCACTTCACAAATTGGATTTATTTTTTGACTAATGAACGCAAAGACGTATGATTATAATCTCTGAAATAAACAAAGATTTAATTTTAATGTGAAGCTTGCTTTTTTTTTACGATTGTGTATCAATTGTGTATTATTCTAATTCATATCTCCCACGTAAATAGAATTCTGAAAAAACAGGTCAACATTTTGTCAAGAGGGCAGACATTATGGTGAGACGACAAACTCCAAATTAAAACGGTATGCAGGATATCTTCTTTAGGCTGCACGATGAAATAATGGTTTCAAAAGCCCGAGATATTTGAGCGATTTCTTTTTGAGAGAGAGAGAGATCAGAATGAAGCATAATTATAGAACCCCAAGGTTGGCAAGAGCACAATGTAAGGTAAGCTAAATGAGGAAACAGTCACCAGATATCACCAAACATGGCGTTTAAAAAGCTGACAATCGCAGCGTTGAGGAAAGATTGCGTAAGATAAGCACATTGCCCTGAGATTTGAGAGCGAAATAAATTGTTACTGAGATGAAGCAATGGATCTCAAACTTAATGCAGTTAGGAGGAGGAGCATGTGGGGAGGATTTATTTGGTGATTGAGGCAACATTTGCCTCTAAAATAATTGTCTTTTCTCAAATGTATTTTTTATATATTGCTGTATTATCTGTAAATATCTATAAATAGCTAGGAACTAATGCATTAGGTATGAATGTTCCAGAGGGCCACATTTCACAGCTGCACTAGAGAATGAAGTACATAACCAGTTTGATCCGGTTTTTCTTTTGAACCAGGGCCAAATTAAACATAGAAAGGTAAATTTTCCAGTCCCATCCGTCACAGGAATCACCGCGGGTGGGAGGGAAAGTTTGAAATTTCATTTGAAGGTTTATTGACCTTGCATGGGAATTCCCAGCCTCTGCGTGTGATGAGACCATTTATAGATACAGGAATGGAGAGATCAGAGGAACAGCACTAGAAAATGATATTAATTGCTATTGTTCAGTTCACGGCTGATCAGTCCTCTCCTGAATTGTACAGTGCATTATTATACGAAAAGAGCTCAAAACATTTACAACTCAAACAATGATCCATATTTAGAAAGCACCTTTGTTATAAATGTTTTATTTATGCTGCAGTGGTGGTGTCTCATTGATGAGATCTTGAGGTTTGTGTGCGTAAACATAAATACGTCTATTGTTAGGCTTTAACTATTCACAGTTCCAAGGTATTGTCATGGATGATGTTGGTGTTCCACCATGCAGGCTTGCTGCTTACAGAATGTTCTTCTCGACTGTTTTCAGACCAGGTGACGACTTACATCGTACCGTGGGTGGTGCCACTCTGCAGTCCCACATTAACCCTTACTTCTGCTGAGTATCTCACATTATAATGCATGCAGGCTGTTATGATACTCTGTGCTAGTGAAGTCCCCTTGAATGAGTTTCATCTGCATTTCCATCTCTTTCTGACTCTCGCGTAATGTAGCCAGTCCAGAACGTGGCAGAATGTATCCAAATTCCTAGGATTTTCTGCAGCTAAATTACAAGCAGTATTGTTATTTCTGAGAGAAATACTTGGTTCATTTTTAATCAATAAACACTCTTCAAACCCTCCAGCTTTACATTCTCTCTTTTTCTTCACATGGTTGCTTTCAGTGACAAGTAAAGCTGAGGGTTCAATCTTTGCAGAGTTGGTCAGCCTGTATGCAAAATTCTTTCTTTTACAGCTATTGCCCCCTCATCGGAGTCTTCTTAACTACAACCTTTATCTCTATTTAGTAATACGGACTGAAAAAATTGCGTTTTCCAGATCTCAACTATTCTTCTTTACTTTCAGAATCAGAGGATGCTATATTGTCGGCTCCATGAACCTTCTAGTTTTTGTTAACAGTTACGGGGGCAGAATAACTACATGGTTCTGCATCCACCTTCCTCTTAATTTCCAAAAGGAATTGATTACAGATTATTTCATCTCCTTTGTTATTTGCTTCCTGTACCTTGAAGAGGCACTGTGGACCTTTGAAAGGATGTAGGTTAATCAGCTGTTTGCTTGGTGTCACTTCACAGTCCTTGCTGTCCTCAATCTGAACAGCAGTTGCCATCTATCATGTATGTTTTCCTTCAAAACAGGCATGCTCTGGGAAATATTTGCACCTGAAGTTGATGGAAATGGGTTTACTACAAGAGACTAACAAATTACCTTTAGGAAAGTCCATTCACTTTTGTCTCCTGATTTGCTATCTTCTTTCCTAGCTTTGGAAGAATTACTTGCTATTTGTTCAAGAATGGACAGGTCTATTCAATAGCTGTTGTTTGTCATTTCTTCATAATCAGAACCAAAATGGATTCAGAACTTTCGTCCAACTCGTCATCACTGTTACTACTATTAGATTCAAACTCCTCTTTCTTAGGGTTACTTTATGTCTTGGAATTCTCAGAATCTGTTTCTCTACTAGATTTTACCTTTGACAAGTTTCTGTGAGGAATCATGCTCAGAGAGTTAATTTCATCAATATCAGCAGAATAAGATTCACAACCATTGTCATTTGATTTAAAAAAAAAATATTTTTATTCTCCTTTTTCATATTTTCATCCACATTTATACCCACCAACAAACAATCAGCAATAACAAATACACTGTCAAACCCCTGGTCAACAATCCCATTGTCATTTGATATGTGTTCAACATCTTTCAACATGTCTTTCTTTCAGTCATTTGATACCCAATGGGTTTTCCTAATTCCCACATGCCCTACAGTTGGTATCTCATGTGCTATCGACAGTACTTCCCTCGGACTCTCTGTAATCATGGGTGAAGCTACAGTCTTCATTCCTGCCAAATTGTTCCTCAAAAGTAAATCTACTCCGTCCACTGGGGATTTCTTAACCACTCTGACAACAACTGGGCCTCACAATAAATCACACTCCAATTGTACATTGTTCAATAGAACTGAGATATAGGGCTAGATTCTCCGATCCTGCGGCTATGTCCGCAGGATTGGTCTGGTCTTCCGACCAGAACGTTGGTGCCGCCCCCGCACCGATCCTCCGTCCGTGGGGAGCTAGCAACCGCACAGTGTAAAGCCCCATGCTTTACCTGCGGATATGGCTGGAGAATGTCCGGGTCCATGGCCACGCATGCGCAAGGCAGCGGCCTGTGGCAGCCGCATGCGGATCCGGCCTGCCAAAAACTGCCCCCCCGTAACGAGCTTCGCCACCCATGGACAACCCTCACCAGTCCCCCAGGCCCCGCCGAAGCCCTCCCTGCCAACTGATCGGTCCCCCCCCCCCCCCCCCCCACACCGACTGTGGCAGGGCTGGACTCAGTCCGCAGCCGCCATGCGAGGTCCCCCGAATGGTATGAGCATATGTGTTTCACGCCGTCGGGGACCTGGCCCATCTGGGGCAGAGCATCGGGGGAGGGCCTCAGGTGATGTCCTGAGGCTGTCCATACGGCATGTGGCATACTCCCCGAGTATGCTGTTTTTGAGGGGGTGGAGCATTGCAAAAATGGCGCCGGCCCAGATTCCGGTGTAAACGGGGATTCTCCGGCCGATCGCCGTGCGCGATTTCGGCGTCGGCGATCGGAGAATCCAGCCCATAATCTCCATTTATCCCATTCACTAATAATTTAGCTTTCATTGAGCTCTCTGGAGAGAAAACCAAATACTTCTCCTGTAAGAGAGTTTGAGTAACCCCTGTGTCCATTAAAATAGTTGTAGGTTTGGCTACATTAGTTGAGGAAAATGGGGTGATCTTCTCCTTCAACAGAATCCCAGCATACCTCTCATCTACCTCATTTCTCACA
This sequence comes from Scyliorhinus torazame, assembly GCF_047496885.1. Taxonomy (NCBI): domain Eukaryota; kingdom Metazoa; phylum Chordata; class Chondrichthyes; order Carcharhiniformes; family Scyliorhinidae; genus Scyliorhinus; species Scyliorhinus torazame. Next base: position 29,798,702 of record NC_092724.1, read on the forward strand.
CCTGCTCCTACAGCAGTGTTTCCCTCAGGTCTCCTAAGTCGAGTTAAACCTATAGTCTGCCCTGTATTGTCCACTTTTGTTCCCTTTTCGAAATCCTCCTGATGAACTCCCACCAGTTCCATGGGGTTTCCTTGCAACTTCCAACATGCTGAATGAACGTGTCCGATCTTGTTACAATGGTCACAACGAGGCTTCAAAGTCTCAACTCTACCCTCAGTTCCTTCCTTCCTGGTCTAAGGAGGAGATCTGAGGGCATTCCTAGCTATCCATTCTTTACCTTGGCTATCTGCCTTTCTTTCATACTCCCACTTCTTATCCTTTTCAAAATTATGGGGGGGTGATGAAACAAAGGTATACATTTATGGATTAGCTCATAATCATCAGCCAGAATTGCTGCTTGCCCAGCAGTCTTCACCCTCTGCTCTTCAACAAAGGTTCTTATTATAGAAGGTAGGAAATTCTTAAATTCCTCTAAGAGACTGATATCTCTCAGAGCCTTATAGGTAGTTGCAACTCCCAATGTTCATATCCATCTATCAAAATTGCTCAGCTTAACCCTTTGTAATTCGGTATATGGTCTGTCCCGACTGCCTCCTTAAATTCCGAAACTTTTGCCTATATGCACCCAGAATATCCTTTTTTTTACCTTGTCATAATTCTTAGACACCCGCTCTGACTAGGAAGCCTAAACTTCCTGAGTCTGCCCTGTCACAATAGCTCAAAAGCCCTAAAAAAGGTTTTTACCTCCTTATTTTGGGAATTTTGACAGGTCCTGCATAAATTTAAACATATGTCCACTGGGTTCCATTCTAAGGTTAAGCTCTCTCATTTCTGGCAGCTCTCATCTAGCTTCCAGTGCCTATTTCTTGAATTCTCTCTCTTTTGCTTTTTCCTCTCTCTCTAATTCCAACCTCCTCATTTCCATCTCCATTTCTTTTTCTTTTTGCCTCATCCATATTTCTTTTTGCTGCATGTCCATTTCTTTTTCTATTCTTTTTTATTTCCTTTCATGCTTGAACTGCAACTAAATTCTCTCCAGCTCAATTTCCCCTACCAGAAAATGTTCTTGATTGCACTCTGCAGGCTCTCCTATGTTCCTAGCATCTCTTTGAAATGTAAATGTTAAACAATCGCGTCAGTTGTCTCCACCTTCCTAACTCTAGCTGACACCTCTATTTTTAATTCCCCTGACAATTCGACTAGCTTGTCTTTTCAAAGCTCTTTTAAATAAACCAGAGACAAGTCATCCACTTGGAGAAAACCCTTACCAGTGTCCAGAGCTATCCTGTTACATTATTACAAACATGATGACTTTGTTTAATTTATACTGTAACCAAACATTCGCCATTTATCATTCCAAAGATCCCAGGCCAGAGCCCCAAAATTATATTCCGGCACCATGAGCTGGTGCGCGGTCAATTCCAGCCCCACTTGACCCAGAGTCACAATGCAAGTGAATTAACTAATAATTCTTAGAAAAATACCCAAAGTCTTCGAACCTTGGCTGCCCAGTAATTACAGTCACCAGATTTGGAAATGTAAACGCAATTACTTTTTATTCAACCAAGAACTGTAATGGAATGTACAGCAAATAATAATCGCTTATTGTCACAAGTAGGTTTCAATGAAATTACTGTGAAAAGCCCCTAGTTGCCACATTCCGGCACCTGTTCGGGGAAGCTGGAACGGGAATTGAACCCGGCTGCTGGTCTTGTTGTGCATTACAAGACAGCTGTCTTAGCCCACTGTGCTATACCAACCCCTGGTTAACATACATCTCGTTAACTATTATTTAATTCCTAATTCTCCACTTTAACTTGCACCTCCCCCCATCCTCTAAACACACACACAAGACAGACAAACACTGAGGGGCAAGAGGGGTGAAAATCATACGTAAGAGGGAAAAATAATCTTTGTTTCAGATGGTGGTTTCCAGAATCTTAATCCTCTCCAAAGTTTTCTTTCAGTTCAAGGTTTTACTGTAGATTCATTCATTCATTCAGGGCTCTGTAGTTTCAGAAATACAATACTCATAGCCTTTCTGGAGAAAGGGAGAGAAGGTTATTTTCTTTGTCTGCAGCCTGGAATGGTTTTCCTGTAGATTCATTGATTCAGGTTCTCTGCAGCTTCAGGAATTCAGAACTCACAGCCTTTCTGGAGAAAACACAGAGGAGAGAGCCAGAAGTCAAACTGAGCTCCTTGGGACTCTGAAAATCATTCTGCTTGGATGAAATCCAATCACCACCTGTTACCAGGCAGAGTACGGTCTTTTGACCAATTCATTGGCCACCAGCCAATCAATCAAACTGAGTCCCACCCCATCTCTCTCTCTCTGGTGTCAACAAGTTTGAAGCTCCTGTTCAAACAAGCAGAGACTAGCAGAGTGTTCTCTCCTGTAACTTCTGAACTCCCCAATCCTCTGCTGTTTGACATAAAGATATATGTCCATCAATCATCCATGGATCAACAATGCTAATGGCAAAAATTAAAGAAAGGGGAAATAAGGGAATTATCAGAAAGGACCCTTACAAGGCACATATCAATCACATCCCCCTTTTTTTCCAATAAACTTTCCTCCTTCCAACATAGTTTTAATCTGAAGGTAACTTCATGCCTTTCTCTACTTTAATTCATCATTCAAATATCATCCATTGTTTTAGTTTGCTTAGCAAAACTTTCTTTTCCTAAATTACTTTCTTCGGCTCTTATATTAAAATTCAGATCTCACCTTGGATGACAGAGGCTTAATTCCTAAGGCTTTTTTGTTTAGATACGTTGATATTGGTTCTTTTTCTTTCTAGCATTTCAATTCAGCCAATTTCTCATGGACCATTTTATCCTACTGGTGCATGTAATTTTTCATCACTGTTACTATTTCAGCAAACCTTGATCTGGCACATAATCTGAGTTTCTTTCTGTGTCTGAATTGCAGATTCTGTTGTCAATTCCAATGTTTTTACAGTAAATTTTTCATTGTCAAGCTTCCTTCTGAAGGCTCTGAATAGCTTCCTCAGATTGTTTGTTGAGACTTGACAGTTCCAATATTCTATCTCAGTTCTACAAGTCCTTAGTTTCTGCGATAACCTTCTTTGAAATGAAATGAAATGAAATGAAAATTGCTTATTGTCACAAGTCGGCTTCAAGTGACGTTACTGTGAAAAGCCCCATGTCTCCTGATTCAATTCTTCACTGCGCCTGTCCTTGTTCTCTCGTTGCATTTTCATGGAATTCAGCTTAGTTTCCATTGTATTCCAGAATGTTTCTCCTTCTTCTTAACTTCATTTTGTAATTCTTTGCAACTTTTTCTTTTTTCATCAAGTTTGCTGTCAGCCATTTCATTTTGTTGTTTTAAGTCTTCGCTGGAGCTTTAAGTTTTTTGCTGATTCCTCTTTATTTTCGATAATTTCCAGTTTTTGTAGAGGTCATTTGATGCCCCCCCCCCACTGGGGTAATTTGTTGTCTGTGAATTGGTGTAATTCTTTGCTCTCCCTCTGGGGTGAGTGTTACGACAGTAATTATTTTCACTTGCCCCTGTCTAGTCTGCTCACTAGCTTCCAGACATGGGCCTCTTTTCTGGGGAATCTGTGTAGTGCCTTTATTTAGGTGGTATCTGGGGGCGGGGGGGGTCCCTTTATTTAGGGGATCTCTGGGTGGCGGTCTCCCCATTTAGAGGACCGGAGAAACACATGGGCCGGAGATTCTGGTGCCCGGCCCGCTAAGTGGATATAAATAGGGACATTAGGACCCATTTGCATCGTCCCGCTAGCCAGCGGGGTTTGGAGCATGGCGTCAATCCCATTTTTACCCCGGCTGCATCAGGAATCCCGCTACCAACGGCAGGTGGTGGAGAATCCAGGCCAAAGTCTTAGACTGCTGTTAACTTTATTTCTGTCATATCAATGCAGATGTTAACCACTTTACTTTAAAGAGTTAATGCCCTCAGAGCACGAAAGGCACACTATAACATTGATCGTCATAACTTGCTCATTTATTCATACAATATGACATTCGTTGCTGTTAATTTTAGAAGTGTTCATGTGGTCCTGGTACATGGCTGCCTGAGACAATGCTGCCCTGTCCATCGTCCTCTGCTCTGCGACAATGAGGGGCCGTAGCTTTGGCATACCTCCCCACCCCCCAACCTCCCCCCCCCCACCCCAGCCCCCACCCCCACCGGTCTTCTCCCACCCCCTGCAGTTGTGGCCCACCTTCTCCTGGGGAGACAGAAAATGCACAGTGTGAGACACTTGGATGCGGGCACCACAGTGGCTCCTGGCCTGTGTGTGCAGGGCACCCGGCCATGGCTGGCAGTATGTTCAGTAACAAGGATCCAGTATACAGAGTAGACCAAGTGGTCACATGACAAAGTGATGACACGGCAACTTAAAGGGTCACGTGACAGAAATGCAAAACTTTTACCCAGAGCAAAGGCAGAGTACAAGCATGTCAGAAATACTCAGAGTAGTGAATAGACTATTGTTGTTCTAACACCTTGGTCACTAGTTACTGGAACCCAGAATGTCCACATACATTATTGTTTAGTACAAGGTATTCTAGAAGTGGCAGGTATGAGGGAGCAGTCAGGGCCCAGATATGAAGGACTATTTGGATGGAAAGTGGGGAGAAGGTCATGGAGATTGAATAATTAACATTGGACAACTGGTCCAAAAATGATGTAAGCACTTCTCCCCGAAATATGGCTCTGTTTTTTTTATCATCTTCACGCAGCATCTAAAGATTACTTGGTTCAGCACTGAGGAGATCATGGGCGAGATTCTCTGACGCCCCGCCGGGTCGGAGAATCGCCGGGGGCTGGCGTGAGTCCCGCCCCGCCGGTTGCCGAATTCTCCGGCACCGGATATTCGGCGGGGGCGGGGATCGTGCCGCGCCGATTGGCGGCCCCCCTCCCCCCCCGCGATTCTCCGGCCCGGATGGGCCGAAGTCCCGCTGCTAGGATGCCTGTCCCGCCGGCGTGGATTAAACCACCTCTCTTACCGGCAGGACAAGGCAGCGCGGGCGGGCTCCGGGGTCCTGGGAGGGGGCGCGGGGCGATCTGGCCCCGGGGGGTGCCCCCACAGTGGCCTGGCCCGCGATCGGGGCCCACTGATCCGCGGGCGGGCCTGTGCCGTGGGGGCAATCTTTTCCTTCCACCTTCACCACGGTCTCCACCATGGCGGAGGCGGAAGAGACGCCCTCCACAGCGCATGCGCAGGGATGCTGTGAGTGGCCGCTAACGCTCCCGCGCATGCGCCGCCCGGCAATGTCATTTCCGCGCCAGCTGGCGGGGCACCAATAGCCTTTCCCGCCAGCTGGCGGGGCGAAATTAGTCCGGTGCGGGCCTAGTCCCTCAAGGTTAGGGCTCGGCCCCCCAAGATGCGGAGGATTCCACACCTTTGGGGCGGCGCGATGCCCGACTGATTTGCGCCGTTTGTGGCGCCGGTCGGCGGACATCGCGCCGATACCAGAGAATTTCGCCCCATATTGACATCAATGCTTATGGGAGAATTGATATCGACAGCATAATCCTCAGGATCACTGCTATTGTCACACAAATCTGACAACACCACATGGCTAGGTTTAACAATCAAATTCCAAATGAGCCTTTTGAGGGCTAGCTTGTGAAGGTGCTCAAAGTGATCTGCGCAACAATGAACCCTATTCAAACTCTTCAAATTGCACTCTTAAAATAGACTTTGGGCCTGTGGACGCCGTTCTCATTTGGCCTGAATTTTATGCTCCCCTGCCGGCAGCTTTGTGGGTGGGAGGTGAGTGTGAAATAGCAGGGATGGGCCTCCCGCTGGGTTCACGCATCCCGACCTCTCAGCGATTTTATGCTGGGGTGGGAGAGGCTTTGGACAGGCCTCCAGCCCTTTCCCTATTTAAGGCCCTTAAGTGGCCAATTATTGACCACTAAAGTGCTGTTTCCCACCCAGGTTCAATTTGTAGGCGAGTAGTATGAGTCGCCAGCTAGGGAAGAAGCCATAATAATTGGGTTCAGGCCATGGGTGAGAAGATGAAGTGCACCTCCATCAGAAGGACCCTTTTAATTTCAGCCATGCCGTCCTTAAGGTGTAGTACCCACTGGACATCTTTTCCCCCTCCCCATCGGCATCTCCCGCAACACCCCAATCCCCCACAGTCCAAACCCCCCCAGACCTCCTGTTATAAGCCTACAGGGGGCCCAGGAATCTGCAACATCAGAGTCCCTGTGGCCTCACCTGAACACGATCTGCCGAGATGAGGGGTGGAGGGGTGCTAACCCCCCTTCCCTAGGACTGCTGGGATATAAATACCCCAGCCCAGGTGTTGGCTGGGTGAGGGAGACCCTTTGGGGAGTTGGAGGAGTGTATAGTAACATGAATAAACCCAAATTTTTCTACAGACTTGGCTTCCGAGTGGTCGCTTGCCTGAGACTTTGCACCTCCCCTATCTTCTTCACCCTGAGATCCTCAAAATTTACCTTTTCCTGGAACCCTGGCCTTAGGCTCCAGGGGCTGAATGCAGTTCCAGTCCTGTCCACTGCAGCTTCTGGTGCTGCAGGGACCAGAGAGCTGTCAGCCATACAAATTGACCGGCAGCTCTCTCAGGCACGGCGTCCTCCCAAGTGTGGGTCAGATTCACATAATCTTTCCAGTGCAGAAGAGGCCATTGGGCCCATTGAGTCTGCACTGGTTCTCTGAAAGCACATTCTATGGAAGCACTGCCTGTGACCAATTAATTCTCACTAGCGCGTGAAATGTTCCCATCAACTCTTGGAGGGCAGGGCGACAATTCCAATCATCTTAAAAATCCTCGCCATATCTCTTGTTTTGTGTTAGTAATTTTGTACAGGAGTCATGGACCAGTGGTTCAGGCTGTACAATGAACAAGGAATTTATTTTTCCTTAATAACTCTCTCTTGCCCCAGCAAGGTGTCACATAAAATATTATTTTCCTTCGATGGTTTTCATTGGAACACTGGAAAAGCATTATGACAAGAACCTAGCATGAAATAACACCTCTATATTTAGCTTTTCTTTAAATCGTAGTTAAATTCAAGCTTTGAATAAAATTAATGCAACATAATTCTAATGCAATCATATAAATTCAGTGGAGAATACTGAAAAAGTGGTTGTAGCTCTTTTCTCAACTTCTAATGTTTCCAATTATGTCAACAGTATATACTTGAAAAACTACTCAATTTATGTAATGACATTTATCTCAATTAAAGTTGGCATATATTTTCTGAACATTGAGAGCACAATGTGGTCTTCTAATATCTTTGGGTGAACAAATATGCAAGGAATTTAGAAGCTTCGTGGATATTCCTTTTGTTTTGCCTACTTATTGTCTGTTCTTATTTATTTTCTTCCTTTTTGTTCAAATTGTTCCCTTTTCACAATTTTTTTATTGTCTTCTATCCACTCTGAGAAAGCTTGCCTTTTTTTCCAACTAGGAGATTCGGCATTCATCAGAAAAGAAGAGTCTTATCAGCTCTGGCACAGCAGATTTTTGGAAATCTCTTTATGCAACACAAACATCGAACTGGCGCAAAGTTTGTTTGCAGTTCACATTTGCTTCTTATTTTCAGCAACTAGCTCTAACAAGTGTGTTGAAATTCACATCTGTTCAATGTGTTCTTTATTTGCAGAACCTCTGCACAGCTTAAGGGTTAATTGGTCAGTAAAGTAAAATGGAGCTCAGTGGAATCCTAAAGGCTGGACGGCACACTTCAGTTCACTTGTATATTAGTTTTGCAAGGCACCAACTACATGAGGCAATTTGTTGGTAGACAGGAAGTACACTGGAGTATTTGTTTTAAGCAGTGTCTAAACACAGGGGTTGGGAATTCTAATTCATTGTAAGTGGGAATGAGAGGATGTTGTCTTCTTAGACTAAAGGGACGATCCTTCAAAACAGAAGTGAGGAGGAATTTCTTCAGCTAGAAGGTGGTGCATCTGTGGAACTCTTTGTCACAGAAGGCTGTGGAGACCAAATCACTGAGTGTCTTTAAGACAGAGATAGATAGGTTCTTGATTAATAATGGGATCAGGAGTTATGGGGAGAAGTCAGGAGAATGGGGATGAGAAAAATATCAGCCATGATTGAATGGAGGAGCAGACCCGATGGGCCGAGTGGCCAAATTCTGCTCCTATGTCTTATGGCTTTATGGGAACAGGTGTCCCAGAGGTGGTTGTATTTCATGAGGTGGCCTAGGTATGGAAGGCCTTTCCTTTTGAGTCTCAGGCGAATTCTCAATCCTCCTGCCTCCACAAAGGTAAGTTTAAAAATAGCCTGAAAGGACCTCGCCCGTTGGGTGACCACTCACTCTCAATGGCCAGCTTTACCTCTCAGCAGGCACGGTAGTGGGGAGTCCAAATAATGTGGGAGGACCCAAACTTGCATAAATATATGAGACACCTGCCTGACTCAGATAGAAGCTTCATGTACCCAACAAAACCCCAAGCATGTTTAAGAAATGACTGAGTGGATTGAGTATATCTATTTTAATTGCCTGCTTTCTGCTGAGTTGGAGGAGGCACCGTTGTCTAAATAAACTCCTTCAACATTAGAGATGGTGGGGGTGAAGGATTTAATACTGGAGCCAGTCTTGACATAAGTATAAGCTTTTTATTTACAGAGATACACATCTCATATCATCCACCTCAACAATCCTTCTTTGTGCCTCTAATTACTATTATTAATGCTACGACTCTTTTGGGAGCCAAGGACTATGCTCTGTATGATTCGTGCCCCCCTTACCTCAAAGTATGACCACCACTGGGAGGGGGAGTTTCTTCATAACAAGGGGGGAATCTCTCAGCATAAAAACCCCGGCGTGGGTACAGGTCAAGGAGGGTGTCCCTTCGTGGAGAGGAATTGTTGCTTTTGGAATTATTGTGTATACGGTAATAAACCTTTGTTCATTCCTATCCTATTGTGCATTCCAACATCTCTTCTGTTGAATTCTACACTGGCGACAAGGGTGAGGTCGTCAGCCATCATGCATTATACTGTCAACTCATTTCATCCAGGCCCAGAGAGGCCTCCACTCCGAACGAAGAGATGCCACACATTGAAAAACTTGAACAGTTCGATGCTGGTACCGATGACTGGATCCAGTACGTCGAACAGTTACTGTATTTTTTTCAGTATATCACAATAACTGGGGATGAGCGAAGTTGATGAGGTCAACGCTTTGCTGGATCACTTGGGCATCATCCGCCCGTCCACTTCGCTGAATGGGCTGCGCCAGTGTTCCCGGTGTTAAAACTCGATGGCTCCATGCGTCTCTGCGGGGACTACAAGGTAGCAGTGAACCGGGTTTCTCGCCTCGACCGTTACTCAGTCCCTTGCATCGAGGACCTGTACGGCAAACTCCGCGGGGGAACAACATTCACAAAACTCAACATTACCCCTGCGTATCTACAGCTGCTCCTAGATTCGGGCTCTCTGAGGTCCGTCACAGTCAACACCCACAGAGGGTTGTGCGAATACATCTGGCTGCCATTCGGGGTATCATCGGCCTGTGCGATTTTCCAGCGTGTAATGGAAAACACTCTGCGGGGCCTACCCAGGGTTGCCGCATACCTGGACAACGTACTCATCGCCGGAGACTCAGACAAAGAGCATTTTGAGAACCTGGCCTGTAGCGCACAAAGACTCCGAGAGACGAATAGAGTGAAGTCGATGAGGCTTTATTAAGCGTGACTGTTCCCCCGCAGTTCAGTAGTAGACTGCCTGCGGGGGAGGACTCCTGCTACTTATACTCCACCTTCAGGGCGGAGCTAGAGGTCAACGTCCAACCAGGACCCGGGATCTGTCAGCCAATGACATCACGGCTTCACAGTCCCACATGACCCCTAATGCATACTACCACATTCACCCCTTGTTAAAAATGAACCCGGCGGGGTGATGCTTCACATGGTGGTAAGGGTTTACAAGGCTGGTCCTGGGAGGAAAACCTTCGCATGTTATTACAGTATGTACAAGGTTTTTTTTGTTTCGAACTATTTACAGTAATCGTCAGAAAAAAAAAGACAAAATGTTCTCGTTAAAAGTCCACATATTGTAGTGTTAGATCGACACCACGAGTCGGTCGGGCGGTCTGGTCGTCCGTGTCGATCGCCTCGGCCCCGGTGGTGGTGGTGGTGCTTGTTCCGGTGTTGTCATCGCCGGGAGCCTTACGGTTTCAGCTTGGGCTTCACTCCTGGTCGGGTCTGGGAGGAGGACCGATCCTCCTGGGAAGGGGGCGGTCGCGGGGTGCGGCGGTGGCAGGAAGGGGGTGATTGGTGTCGGGGGGGTGTGTGTGTTGCCGGCGGGCGCCAGATCTCGCAGGGAGACCGTGTCCTGTCGGCCGTCGGGGTACTCCACGTAAGCGTACTGCGGGTTCGCGTGAAGGAGGTTGTAGCGCACAAAGACTCCGAGAGACGAATAGAGTGAAGTCGATGAGGCTTTATTAAGCGTGACTTGTTCCCCGCAGTTCAGTAACAGACTGGCCTGCGGGGGAGAACTCCTGGTTCTTATACTCCACCTTCAGGGCGGAGCTAGAGGTCAACAGCCAACCAGGACCCGGGATCTGTCAGCCAATGACATCACGGCTTCACAGTCCCACATGACCCCTAATGCATACTACCACATTCACCCCTTGTTAAAAATGAACCCGGCGGGGTGGTGCTTCGTATGGTGGTAGGGGTTTACAAGGCTGGTCCTGGGAGAAAAACTTTTGCATGTCATCACAGTATGTACAGGGTTTTTTTTTTTGTTTTGCACTATTTACAGTAGTCGTAAGGGGGAAAAGAAAAAAAGTTCTTGTTAAAGTCCACAACATTGTAGTGTTACATCCATGCCACGAGTCGGTCGGGCGGTCTGGTCGTCCTTGTTGATCGCCTCGGCCCCAGTGGTGGTGCTTGTTCCCGTGTTGTCGTCTCCGGGAGCCTTACGGTTTCTGCTTCAGCTTCACTTCTGGTCGGACCTGGGAGGAGGACCGATCCTCCCGGGAAGGGGGCGGTGGCGGGGTGCGCTGGTGGCAGGGAGGGGGTGATTGGTGTCGGGGGGGTGTGCGTGTTGCCGGCGGGCGCCAGATCTCGCAGGGAGACCGTGTCCTGTCGGCCGTCGGGGTACTCCACGTAAGCGTACTGCGGGTTCGCGTGGAGGAGGTGAACCCTCTCGACCAACGGGTCCGACTTGTGCGCCCGCACATGTTTTCGGAGCAAGATGGGTCCTGGGGCCGCCAGCCAGGTCGGCAGCGACGTTCCAGAGGAGGACTTCCTGGGGAAGACAAGGAGGCGCTCATGAGGCGTTTGGTTAGTGCTAGTACACAGTAGCGACCGGATGGAGTGGAGAGCGTCCGGGAGGACCTCCTGCCACCGTGAAACTGGGAGGTCCCTGGACCGTCGGGCCAGTAGGACGGTCTTCCAGACCGTGCCGTTCTCCCTCTCTACTTGCCCGTTCCCCCGGGGGTTGTAGCTGGTCGTCCTGCTCGAGGCTATACCGTTGCTGAGCAGGAACTGGCGCAGCTCGTCACTCATGAAGGAGGACCCCCTGTCGCTGTGGACGTATGCGGGGCAACCGAACAGTGTGAATATGGTGTTAAGGGCTTTAATGACTGTGGCCGCTGTCATGTCAGGGCAGGGGATGGCGAAGGGGAAACGGGAGTACTCGTCCACCACATTCAGGAAGTATGTGTTGCGGTCGGTGGAGGGGAGGGGCCCTTTGAAATCCAGACTAAGGCGTTCAAAGGGACGGGAAGCCTTGATCAGGTGCGCACCATCCGGCCTGAAAAAGTGCGGTTTGCACTCTGCGCAGATGTGGCAGTTCCTTGTGACTGTACGGACCTCCTCCACAGAGTAGGGGAGGTTGCGGGACTTTATAAAGTGGTAGAACCGAGTGACCCCCGGGTGGCAGAGGTCCTCGTGGAGGGTTTGGAGGCGGTTAATTTGTGCGTTGGCACATGTGCCGCGGGATAGGGCGTCGGACGGCTCGTTCAGCTTTCCGGGACGGTACATGATCTCATAGTTGAAGGTGGAGAGCTCGATCCTCCACCTTAAGATCTTGTCGTTCTTAATTTTGCCCCGCTGTGCATTATCGAACATGAAGGCTACCGACCGTTGGTCCGTGAGGAGAGTGAATCTCCTGCCGGCCAGGTAATGCCTCCAATGTCGCACAGCTTCCACTATGGCTTGGGCTTCCTTTTCCACTGAGGAGTGGCGGATTTCTGAAGCGTGGAGGGTTCGGGAGAAAAAAGCCATGGGTCTGCCCGCTTGGTTAAGGGTGGCCGCTAGAGCTACGTCGGAGGCGTCGCTCTCGACCTGGAAGGGGAGGGACCCGTCGATGGCGCGCATCGTGGCCTTTGCGATATCCGCTTTGATGCGGCTGAAGGCCTGGCAAGCCTCTGTCGACAGAGGGAAGGTCGTGGTCTGTATTAGGGGGCGGGCCTTGTCTGCGTACTGGGGGACGCACTGGGCGTAATATGAAAAGAACCCCAGGCAGCGTTTTAGGGCTTTTGAGCAGTGAGGGAGGGGAAATTCCATGAGGGGGCGCATGCGTTCGGGGTCGGGGCCTATTAGATGGCTAGCCGGTTTGTGCTGAAAACGCACTTGTCCTCGTTGTATGTGAGGTTCAAGGCTTTGGCGGTCTGGAGGAATTTTTGGAGGTTGGCGTCGTGGTCCTGCTGATCGTGGCCGCAGATGGTTACGTTGTCGAGATACGGGAACGTGGCCTGCAACCCGTGGTGATCAACCATTCGGCCCATCTCTCGTTGGAAGACCGAGACCCCGTTTGTGACGCCAAATGGGACCCTTAGGAAGTGGTATAATCGCCCGTCTGCCTCGAAGGCTGTGTACTTGCGGTCACTTGGGCGGATGGGGAGCTGATGGTAGGCGGACTTGAGGTCCACGGTGGAGAAGACCTTATATTGGGCAATCCGATTGACCATGTCGGATATGCGGGGGGAGGGTATGCATCTAGTTGTGTGTACCTGTTGATGGTCTGGCTATAGTCTATGACCATCCTTTGCTTCTCCCCTGTCTTTACTACTACCACCTGTGCTCTCCAGGGACTATTGCTGGCCTGGATTATACCTTCCTTCAGTAGTCGCTGGACTTCGGACCAAATGAATGTCCGGTCCTGGGCGCTGTACCGTCTGCTCCTAGTGGCGACGGGTTTGCAATCCGGTGTGAGGTTTGAAAACAAGGATGGGGGCTCAACCTTGAGGGTTGCGAGGCCGCAGATAGTGAGTGGGGGTATTGGGCCGCCGAATTGGAAGGTTAGGCTCTGCAGATTGCACTGGAAGTCTAATCCCAGTAATGTGGGCGTGCAGAGTTGGGGAAGGACATAGAGCCTGTAGTTTTTAAACTCCCTCCCTTGCACCGTTAGGGTTACTATGCAGAAGCCTTTAATCTGTACGGAGTGAGATCCTGCAGCTAGGGAAATCTTTTGCGCACTGGGACGGATGGTCAAAAAACAGCGTCTTACCATGTCGGGGTGGATGAAGCTTTCTGTGCTCCCGGAGTCGAGCAGGCACGGTGTCTCGTGCCCGTTTATCAGCACCGTTGTTGTCGTCGTCTGGAGCGTCCGGGGCCGTGCTTGGTCCAGCGTCATTGAGGCCAGACGTGATCGTAGTGCTTGAGCGTCTTCGTCGAACCCCGTGGAGCCATCGACACTGGGGTCCGTTGTTGTCGTCCAAGATGGCGGCGGGGGTGAACAAAATGGCCGCCCCCATGCATCGCACATGGCTGGGGGGGTCACAAGATGGCGGCGGGGTGGACAAAATGGACGTCCCCATGCGTCGCACAGGTCTGGGGGGTCCCAAGATGGCGGCGCCCCTCCTCCCCTCGTGGTGGCCGGGACCCAAAATGGCGGCGCCTGCGGGTTGCACATGGGGCGCTGGGGGGGTTGGGGAGCGTCAGAAACGCGCAGATCGCCTTGTTCTCCGGGGACAGTGGTGGCCGGGACCCAAACTGGTTGTGCCTGCGGGTCGTACATGGGGCGCTGGACAGCGGTGGCCGGGACCCAAACTGGTTGCGCCTGCAGGTCGTACATGGGGCGCTGGGGGGGTTGGGGAGCGTTAGAAGCGCGCAGGAATCCTTGTTCGCCGGGGACAGCGGCGACCTCCCGGGACCGGCACACAGCCGCGAAATGGCCCTTTTTCCCGCAGCTCTTACAAATCGCTGCGCGGGCCGGGCAGCGCTGCTGGGGGTGTTTCGCCTGGCCGCAGAAATAGCAGCGGGCTCCCCCGGGACGACTTGGCGTCTGAACCGCGCAAGCCTGTGGGGTGGGGGGGAGGGGGGGGGTTTGTCGCGACGGGGGTCCACGGAGCCCAAGGGGCTGCCGCGCGGTCGGGGCCGTAGGCGCGGGCATTTCGCGCGGCCACATCCAGTGAGGCTGCAAGGGCCCGTGCCTCTGAGAGTCCTAGCGACTCTTTTTCTAAAAGTCTTTTGCGGATTTGGGAAGAGTTCATACCAACCACAAAAGCATCGCGCATCAACATGTCCGTGTGTTCCATCGCGTTTACCGGCGGGCAGCTGCAGGCCCGTCCTAAAATTAGTAGCGCGGCGTAGAATTCATCTATCGATTCTCCGGGACTTTGCCGTCTCGTTGCGAGTTGGTAGCGTGCGTAGATCTGGTTCACTGGGCGAACATAGTTGCTTTTTAGTGCTGCGAACGCCGTCTGGAAATCCTCTGCGTCTTCGATGAGAGGGAAAATTTCCGGGCTTACCCTCGAGTGCAGGACCTGTAGTTTCTGGTCTTCTGTGACCTGGCCGGGGGCCGTTCTGAGGTAGGCCTCGAAACAAGTCTGCCAGTGCTTGAAAGCTGCTGCTGCGTTCACTGCGTGGGGGCTGATCCTCAGGCATTCCGGGATGATCCTGAGCTCCATAGTCCTTTAGGCACGCTTAATAAATTGTAGCGCACAAAGACTCCGAGAGACGAATAGAGTGAAGTCGATGAGGCTTTATTAAGCGTGACTTGTTCCCCGCAGTTCAGTAACAGACTGGCCTGCGGGGGAGAACTCCTGGTTCTTATACTCCGCCTTCAGGGCGGAGCTAGAGGTCAACGTCCAACCAGGACCCGGGATCTGTCAGCCAATGACATCACGGCTTCACAGTCCCACATGACCCCTAATGCATACTACCACATGGCCAAAGTCCTCCGGCGGGCTGAACAGGCTAGTAACCGCTTTCGCAGCGAGAAGTGCATTTTAAGGTTCCCGAGGTCACCTATTTGGGGTACCGGGTAGACAGGCACAGCTTTCACCCGGTGGAAGACAAAATGCGGTCCACCCGGCAGGCTCCCATCCCTCAGGATCCTACTGAGCTCCGCTCTTTCTTAGGGCTCATAAATTACTATGGGAAATCCATCCCCAACTTAATCACACTGCTCAGCCCGCTCCACCAATTGCTGAAGAAAGGGCCCCAGTGGCAATGGAGCCCCCTGCACCAGAAGGCGTTTCAAGAGGTCAAGTGGTAGTTGACCGCTGAGAGGCTGCTGACGCACTTTGATCCAGAAAAAACACTTCTCCCAACGTGTGATGCATCCCCTTACAGCTTGGGGGCCATTGTTGCACACCGGATGCCTGCCGGTTACTTTTGTGTCTCGCCGCTGCCAAGCGGGACTATGCCCGGATCAAAAAGGAGGGCTTGGCTGGCATGTTTAACAAGGGGGAAACCTCTCAGTATAAAAACCCCAACCAGGGTGCAGGTCGAGGAAGGTGGCCCTTTGGGGAGAGGAGTTGTTTTTGTAACTATCGTGTACACCATAATAAACCTTTGTTCATTTCTATCCTGCCGTGTGTGCCTGCGTCTCTAACGCAGGATTCTACACTTAAGTTTTTAAAAATTGGATCTAATTAACAAATAAAACTCTGCCTTGTTATGGGCCAGGGTTTAGAGAACCCCAAAGTGTATCATGGAGTTCACCTGACCCACAACATTTAATAGATTGTGGTATGGGGAGCACACAGCCCACTCTACAGGTGTGGCACAGCAGAAATGGAAAAGTATTTTTAAAAACAAAACAATGTTTATTCTATGAACTCAAGTTAACCTTTTTAAAACATACAGTGAACATCTTAGCAACCATTAATTCAAATACAACCCCCAAAGACTGCAACACTAAGTAAACCTTTAAGCTTTCCTTTTTAACATCCATATGACTTAAACACCTTTTACCAGAAGCACATCAGGTTAAAGTCACTACTGTTATTAGTTTTAAATCACCAGGATCGATTTACAGTCTTTAGAGTACAGAGAGAGATTCATACACCTTCTGGCTGTGACTGCAGCTCCAACACTGAGAATGAAACTAAAACACACCCTGCAGCCTGCTCAAAAACGAAAGTAAAAAGCTGACAGACAGCCCGGCTCCACCCTCTCTCTGACATCACTGCTGTAGTAAACACCCATTTCTTAAAGGTACTCTCACTCCAGATATTTATATACACACCCATTTATAAACACCCATTTCTTAAAGGTACTCTCACATGACACCTCACCGCAAGAAAAAAAAACCCCATCAACTTCAAGATGGTTTCATTTTTCACCTTTTCACTATCCTTTAAGAAATGCACACAGTAAATATACTTTTTTGTTTAAAAAAAAACACCCGCAAACAGGTACAATAATATAGTCCATTTTTGTTCTTCTTCCTCCAACTGAAATCCTTGCTGATTGACAGTCTCTTTGAACAAGAAGTTCTCTGCACGATCCATCCATTTCTCTACACCTCGGCATTTCTCTTTAAAGTCAGATACTTTAGTTCAATCTGATCACCGAGGCCCTTGTAATTCTCCAACACAGGAGCATTGGTTATCACAGCTTTCAGGCTGTCAAATGCCTGTTGAAAGTCCGCTGTCCACTGAAATTTTTGACTTTTCTTCAGCAAGTCCATCAGGGGGGCAATCACGCTACAAAACATTTGCACAAAAGCTCGATCAAATCCACTCATGCCAAGAAATCGCATTATTTCCCTTCGTCTCGAGGGTATCGGAAATTCCTCAAGGAAAGTGACTTGGGCTTGTCCAAATTTAATTTTGGCTAGGTTTATCACCAAACCTGCCTCCTGAAGTTGATCGAATAACACCATCAGATGTTTTAAATATTCTTCCCACGTCTGGTTGAAAATTAACAGATCGTCGATCGAGACCGCACAATTGGGTATTCCTGAAACAACTTTGTTAGTTAACCGGTGAAATGTGGCTGGTACGTTTTTCATGCCAAATGGCATAACTTTGAATTGGTATATTCCATCTGGAGTCACAAAAGCTGAAATCTCCTTTGCCCTTTCGGATAAAGGTACCTGCCAGTCACCTTTAAGTAAGTCCAGTTTGGAAATAAAAGCTGATTGTCCCACTTTCTCAATGCAATCCTCCAAACATGGGATAGGATAAGAGTCCGTTCTTGTAACTGCATTAACCTTTCTATAGTCCACACTCAACCATTGGGTACAGTCTGGTTTTGGTACCATCACTATGGGTGAGCTCCATTGGCTGCAACCTACTTTCAATTATGCCATTTTTAAGCATACTCTCAATCTCTTTGTTAACCTGTGCCAATTTTAAAGGGTTAAGTCTATATGGATGTTGTTTGATTGGAACAGCATTTCCCACATCTACATCATGTATAGCCATTTTAGTATTTCCCAATTTATCTCTACAAATATGCCCATGTGATATCAATAACTCTTTCAGGTCAGTCCGTTTTTTCTGTGGAAGGTAACTCAACAATCTATCCCAATTTTTAAGAACATCCTCGTTTTCCAATTTAATTTGAGGTATGTCAAATTCACAGTCATCTGGATTTGGTTCATCACTTTGAGTTAGAATCATTAAAACCTCCTCCTTTTTCTCTCCTTCCCTTTCAAAGTACTTTTAAAGCATATTCAAATGACACACTCGGTGAGTCTTCCTTCTATCTGGTGTTTTTACCACATAATTCACCTCACTTACTTTCCTTTCAATCTGATAAGGTCCACAAAACCTAGCTTTTAAAGGCTCACCTACCACTGGTAACAACTCTAAAACTTTATCTGCACTGGCAAAATTACAAACTTTGGATTTCTTGTCCTCCATCCGTTTCATCACATTTTGTGCAACTTTCAAATGTTGTCTAGCCAATTCACCTGCTCTATTTAATCATTCCCTAAAATTTGACACATAATCCAATAATGTAATTTCCAATTTCTCACTCACCAATTTTTCCTTGATCAATTTAAGTGGTCCTCTTACCTCATGACCAAAAATTAGTTCAAAAGGACTGAATTTGGTTGACTCATTAGGTGCATCCCTAATTGCAAACAGTACGAATGGAATTCCTTTATCCAAATCCTCTGGATAATCGTGACAATAAGCCCTCAACATTGTCTTTAATGTCTGATGCCACCTTTCTAACGCTCCCTGCGATTCTGGATGATACGCAGTTGATTTAAATTGTTTTATTCCTAAGCTATCCATAACTTCTTTGAATAACCTTGAGGTAAAATTTGATCCTTGATCCAATTGTATTTCTGTGGGTAGTCCATATCTAGTAAAGAATTTAAGTAACTCCTCCACAATCTTTTTAGCTGTAATATTATGTACTGGAATGGTCTCTGGAAACCTAGTAAACACATCCATTATAGTCAAAAGATATTGATTCCCACTTTTCGTTTTAGGAAGCGGTCCTACGCAATCAATTAGGACCCTTGTAAAAGGTTCCTCAAATTCTGGAAGGGTATTAAGGGTGCTGGTTTTATCACTGATTGAGGTTTCCCTATCACTTGACATATGTGACATTATTGACAACATTTAACTACATCTTTATGTACTGCAGGCCAATAAAAATGTTTTTGTATTTTAGCTTGAGTTTTCTTTATTCCCAAATGACCTCCCACTGGTACCTCATGTGCAACTCGCAACACCTCCTTTCTATACCCCACTGGCAATACTACTTGATGAACTTCTGCCCACTTTTCATCCGTCCGCATATGTAACAGTCTCCATTTTCTCATCAAGACATCACTTTACGATAATAACACTCTGGTATACACTCAGATTCCTCTTCCGTGTCTGCTTTCTGATACATCCGTTTTAATTCTATATCTCCCATCAGATCACCTTTACCTTTACCACTTGAGTATTTCTCATGTCCCCAGTTTCTATCCCTGACAGGCTGAAACTGATGTCAGAAACCAAGCTTTGATTTATGACCTAATTCATAGTAATCTGGCATTTCTGCTGCTAATCTTGCAGTTTTAACCCTCTGCATTCCACATGAGTTCTCACGACATCAGGAGTTGAATTTTTAAACTCCACCAAAAGTATAATTGCTCTGAGAGCTTCATACGTTTGGTGTATTTTCAAAGCCCTTATCCACGGTACTCTCACTACAGATATTTATATCCACACCCATTTACAAACACTCATTTCTTAAAGGTATTTTCACATGACAGCCTCTGTAGGTGAATCCCCAATTAATGCCCACCGCCCAAATACAGTTAACACCCAGTTGATAGACAGTTACCATTTAATGCTACCCAGGGGCTTTGGATATCAAGGGGAGACGGCTAGCCTAATATTCTCAGCTGTCCCGAAAAGGTTTAACAACAAAGGTTTATTTAGTCAAAGAAAAGTAAAGGCCGTACACGTGACAAACAGCACATAAATCCCAGCTGGCTCACGGGTCCCCACTGGGAGGCCTCCTCCCTCATTGGGGGAGCTCGTATTCCATGAGCCCCGTGGTGAGATTAATTGGGTCTTTCCCGTGGGTCTCGTGAGGGTTATTACAGTTAGATTTGTTCTTGTTGGAGATGGTCATTGCCGGCGCTGGTGTGGTGAGAATGTTACTTCCCACTTATCAGTCCAAGCCTGAATGTTGTCTCGGTCTTGCTACATATGGATACGGACTGCATCAGTATCTGAGGACTTGTGAATGGTGCTGAACATTGTGCAATTTGTGAGCATAAAGGGTCCTGAGATTTCACAGGGTCATTCATGGCTGATGATGCCTTCCAGGGTTTGAGCCTGTCAGAGATCGTGAGGTCAGTATTTCACTTACCTGGGTCAATGAGGTGCAAGGACCACTTTAAATGTGACTCCAACACTCACCTGTCCAATGTCTGGCAGAAACCCCAACAGATTTTCTTTAGAGTTTAAAATCCAGAGACTATTGATCTCAAGGGTTCTTCACTCATATTTACATCTTAATTTAATTTATTTATGAATAAAAATGCAAACACAAAATGATCAAATTAAAGAATTAACACTTAATAGCTGAATTTTAATCACACTGATTATGAATTTGTTTCAGCCTTCATCTATAAGGCTTGGAACATAATAAACTGCTATTATTAATATAATATAGTAATAAACACAATATTGTCATTAACCTAACTAAGTTTTTGAAAGAAAAATATTAAGGACACCAATTAAATACTTACGGGAAAATATAATGACTTCCTTGAAATAGATGGCACAGGTTATTTTTGGGAACTTTAGCTAGGGGCTTAGTTTTCCAGGGGGAAGATTATTTTGGTGACACAAGGTATTATGTTAAACTTCAGTCAGATCTTTTACTTCTGGCAAGGAATGCTTGGGATAAGGATTAAGTTTTTAGATTTTAGTCAGGTACCTACTCCATAATGATATTGATTTCTGTAGCTTTCCACCAGAAAATAAAAATGTAGGAAGGTACAGATGAGGTGTAATGCAGCAAGGCTTTTAACCAAGGCAAGGTCTTTCTGTAATTTCTTGGTTGAGATTGTGCATCTGCAACCTAGTAGCAAAGGTCAAAGTACTTCTAACGATTAGGGTTAAAGTGATAGATTTTACAGCGTTCACAAAGTGTTAACGTTTTATCATTCAATAAATTGAAATGTTAAGCCATTGTAATTTTAAACTCAACGTCCTGTGTCTGCTTTTATTTAAAACCAGGTGTGCTCAACATCTGATTGAGATTATTGGAAACAGAACTCTACAGAGAAAAACGGTACTGTTTTTTTTTCAGATTCCCTTCCAGCGCTGGGCTACAGGATCTCCTCTAATATGTCTGTCCTGGTCATCATCCCTGAACAACTCAGCAACATAATTTGTGTGCACGGGATTAGGTTCCACAGTGTCCTCCCATCAATCCACCCCCACCACTTCCCAACGATATTGTGACAGTGCATCCTGTAGATGCTACACACTGCCGCCATGGTACACCAGAGGGGGAGGGATATTTGCTATAAATAAAGAGTAATGGTTTTGAAAAGCTACAGACTCAAGCAGTGCACTTTGGGAGTAAAGGCAACCCCCCAAAAGCCCCTGAGATGAACTTATGATACCTGCACTATCACTATTTCCATCTTAATATGCTCTGTCCTTGCCTCGACTCATCTACTGCTTAAACTCTCAACCAAGCCTTGTTTCTTCTAGATTAAAAATAAATAAATTTAGTGTACCCAATTCATTTTTTCCAATTAAGGGGCAATTTAGCGTGGCCAATCCACCTAGCCTGCACATCTTCGGGTTGTGGGGCCGAAACCCACACAAACACAGGGAGAATGTGCAAACTCCACACGGACAGTGACCCAGAGCCGGGATCGAACCTGGGACCTCGGCAGCAGGGATAACCCACTGTGCCACCATGCTGCCCGTTACCTCTAGACTTGACTATCCCAATAGCTGGCTGACCTCCCGGATTCTATCCTCCGTAAACAGGAGGCCATCGAAACTTCTGCTGACTTTGTCTTGACACACACCATATTCTGTTCATCCATCACCTGTGCGCTCGCTGACCTCCATTAGCTCCTGGCTAAGCAGCTCCTCAGGTTTTAAATTCTCATCTTTATTTTTAAATCACTCCATGGCCTCTCAACAGAAATCTTCGCTTCTCTAATTCTGACCGAGCTGAGCATCCCAATTTTAATTGCTCCAGAATTGGTGGCCAGGCATTCAGCTGCCAGGACCTTTGAGCTCTCGAATTCCGCCCCTACATTTCTCTGTTTTCCTTTTTCTCTTCCCTTCTTTATCACTTCAATGACGCAGAGAAGGCTGGCAGTAAATGTAATGTAGACTTATTTACAAGGGTCTCCATAATGCAGCATCTCGCTCCCAGTGCAATTCCAGCTGGGAGAGCTCAGCTCACCAGGCCCTAATCTGGGCCTGCTTTTAACCTTTGCTCATAACAAGCCCCAGGTGATAGGCCTCAGCCCCCTACCTGGGAAACTCGTACTCCACGGGTCCCACGGTGAGATCAATGAAAACTTCACTGTGGTCCTCATGGAGGTTATGACAATCACAGTACTTAAAATCTGTTGCCGCTTTCTTGGGGGGGAGCTTCTCGAGCATGATGGCCTTGGAGGAGAAATTCGGACTAGTAAGAGGGAATGACTTTCGGTACTTGCAAGTGCGTGACTTCATACGTAGACAGGTCCCATCCTTCCCACGCCTCCCGCCAAATGTGATCCAGGACAGAGTAGTGTCTAGGGGAGAGGTAGGAGAGGGGAAAGTCGGATATTTATTGTGAACTTATGAAAGGGGAGGAGTCCCAGACAGAGGAACTGAAGCTCAAATGGGAGGAGGAACTCGGCGAGGAGATGGAGCAGGGGGTATGGGCGGAACCCCTGAGTAGGGTAAATTCAACTGCAATATGTGCGAGGCTCAGCCTGATTGAGTTCAAGGTTGTCCACCGGGCCCACATGACGGTGGCCCGGATGAGTACATTTTTTGGTGTGGAGGATAAATCCGCTAGGTGTGCGGGAGGGCCAGCGAATCACGTCCACATGTTTTGGGCATGCCCAAAACTTAGGAGATACTGGGAGGGATTTGCGGACGTCATGTCCCAGGTACTGAAAACTAGGGTGGTGATGAGTCCAGTGGTGGCAATTTCTGGGGTCTCGGAAGACCCGGGGGTCCAGGAGGAGAGGGAGGCTGACATCTTGGCCTTTGCTTCGCTGGTAGCCCGGCAACATATACTGCTAGCATGGAGCGACTCAAAGACCCCAAAGACCGAAGCATGGCTCTCGGACATGACGAGCTTTTTAGGGCTGGAAAAAATTAAGTTTGACTTAAGAGGATCTGCATTAGGGTTCGCCCGAAGGTGGCAACCATTCATCGACTACTTTGCGGGGAATTAAATGTCAGCGGGGGAGGATGGGTGGGTGGGGGGGTTAGATTAGAGTAGAATAGGAGGGATAAATAGGCAGGTACAGTTTATGAGAGAGGAGTGGTCTTTTGCACTATGTTTCTGCTTTGTGTTGATATTTGCACATTACTGTACACTGTAACTGTCTACAATGCCAAAAATACCTCAATAAAATTGTTTATTAAAAAAAATCTGTCGGTGCCATCAAACTTTTTGTCCTCTGTCCTGATATCTTCTTATGTAGCTTGGTGTCAGATTATGCTTTAGCAGCAAAGGGCTTGGGATATTTAAGTACCATATAAACACAAGCCTTTAATTATGAGGATGGGGTTTATGTCTGGTATCCAACTGTCTGGCGAGGGTGGGGTTTATGTCTGGTATTTGGCTATCTGATGAGGTTGATATGGCTTGAGCATCAGATTCCTCATAGGATCATAATGAATATGGTTCCACTGGCAGCTCAGGGAAGGCTCTCTTCCCCCTTCAACACAAGGCGCCTCTTTTATTACCCATCCCTAACTACTCTTGAACTGAATGGCTGACTAGGCAATTTCAGGGGGCATTTCAGTGTCAACCACATTGCTGTGGATCTGTTGGCCTGACCAGGTAAGGACGGCAGATTTCATTCGCAAACTAATGGGTTTTTACAACAATTGACATGGTCATTGTGGTGGCTCAAGATATACATTGGAGGCTTCCAGTAGTAAACAAAAGGGGTTTATTGATGAAAGTCAAAGGCAGATAGATAACAGACACAGACCACTGTACAACAGGTCTTTATGCTTCAGCTCCATGGTTCACACTGCCCAGGGTCCTGTTTCCCATTGCCCGAGGGTCGCTCCTTCCCGTGTGATTGGTCCTGAGCTGGGCACGTGGTTAGTGGAGGTTGCCACCTTAAAGGGGCCATGCTACCATATCCCTCCCCCGCTATGTCCCTTAATACACTTCCCCTTAACTGTGTGCAAAAATCACAGTTGTTAACTGGGACAACTGAGGAAAACACAATTGATCAGGAGCCCTCCAGGTACCCCTGGAACTCTGAAGCCCAGCCACAGGCTTGAAATTCATTGGAGCAATTTGGTGGTCCACCGTCGATGCCACCTCAGGCAGGATCACTTCCAGAATGGGCGAATTGGCCCCGTCATCCTCGACAGACACAGTTGGTTGACCAGAAGTGGAAGCCAATGGTTCCCATTGGCTGGAACAAGTTACAGGAGTATTTAAGGTGCTCGTGGAGCTCGTCGACTCCACGGTGGGGGTCACAACCCCTCAACTCCTGAAGGTGATCGACGTACTTAACAGACTTCCCATTAACACCAAGTACATAAGACATCAGCCCCAACCGAGCCACAGCCCATCCTTCTAACTCCAGGGAACCTGCTGCTAAAGTACAGACCAAAACTGGATCTCCCACCCGGAATGACCGGTTCTCTCTCTGCTTGACTGCTGAATCTTCTGGGAGGCCTGATGTACTTCCACCCTCCCTGCCGAATTTGGAAATACAAGGGCCCATAACTTCCTCTCCGGCCAGCGACATAAGTTGATGGTGCGTCGCACATGCGCGGCATGATGAGCCGGAAGTGTGAGCGTACAGGCATGCGTGCTAGAAGTGCGCAGCGCTCCCGGCTGTGTCTGTTGACAGCTTGAAGCCCTGCGCTGGAGTTGCTGTTTGCAAAATGCAGTTACAGTGCTAACTTGACCACTTGCTCAGATTTTAGGTGAGTTTTACATCTTTTTATTTACACTGACATTTTCCAGTCTAGCAGAGGCAGGAGACATTTTTTGAGTATATTATTAGCATTTATAGATATGTTTAAAATGCAAATAACATGAAAGGGAGATATACTTTTATTCTTTTTAAACTTTGGTTTATTACGAGGATGTCAATTCCATTAAAGGAACTATATGGTGATCACATACGAGTATGATTGCCCACCTAAGATATTCAGTGTTACTGGTTCTGGTTTCTGTGGGTCTTTGCATGGCCGATGAGCCTGATCCTTGAGCCGAGCCTTCAATTACTCACTTGGCAGGAATTTTCAAAATGTGGGATCGGTCCTTGGACGCTAAGTCGCGGGTATTCCTTTCTCAGGTTCTTTTTCCGGGCCTTCTCTTGCCGTCAGTTGTTCTCACAGAATTGTGACCCTTCAATCAGGAAGTTCCTCCAAGTGGGTCTCTTCTGAGCAAAGCTCTCCCAGACATTGACGTCTATGTTCCATTTCTTGAGGTAAGCCTACAAGGTGTCTTTGAAGAGTTTGCTTTGTCCACCTCTTGTTCAGGTTCCTTCCTTGAGCTGGGTGAACAAGATTTGCTTTGGCAGTTCGGACATCCTAAGTATATGGACGGCACAGCAGTGTTGGGTTCGGATGATCAAGGCCTCAATACTGGTACTGTTGACTCCTTCAAGGACACTAATGTTAGCACGCCTGTCCTCCCAGCTGATTCAGAGCTAAAGTACATTTGGATTTTGCAATCTATTTTAAGCTGAGTTGTTCACGAATCTCCCTGATGTAATGTTCATCCTTAGAAGCCTCAGTAATTACTTCAAATGCTGAAACAAAGTTTAATGGGCAGACGCGACTGAAGAATCCCACTCTTTAGCTCTACTTCAATTTTCTGATACAGTGCGTACGGAACAGTATGTATGGCACTGGCCTGGCCCTAAAGAACTTGGGTGTTGAATCTAGATTGAAATGTATCTTGGCTTTTAGGCCTAAATCGGCCCAATTCTTCTTGGAAGACGTCTTCACACCTCCTCAAGACATCTTGGAGGACGCCAATGATATTTTGAAGATCTTTTAAAATAAAATTTAAATAATCTTTATTGTCTCAAGTAGGCTTACATTAACATTGCAAGGAAGTGAGTGCGAAAAGCCCCTAGTCGCCACACTCCGGCACCTGTTCGGTACACTGAGGGAGAATTCAGAATGTCCAAATTATCTAACAGCATGTCTTTCGGGACTTGTGGGAGGAAACCCATGCTTACAGGGAGAATGTGCAGACTCCACAGACAGTGACCCAAGCCAGATATCGAACCTGGAACTGTGAAGCAACAGTGCTAACCACTGTGCTACCGTGCTGACAGTTAAGCCTAATCTTCTGCATCCAGTCTCTTCCCAACAGACTGTGTCTATGTCCTTGCACAACGACCAAAAGCAGATTGGCCTCCTGCCCCCTGTAGGCCAACTGGGGTATTGGCTGTACTGAGGATCTTCAAAATCGCTCCGGTGTATGTCAAACGTTAAGCTGTAGTATTCTTTAAACTTAAAGACTGTGTTTCTACACACAGATATTGGAAGGTCTGTTCACCTATTACGGTTACTGAAGCCTGGTGTTGACTTCTATTTTAAAAGTTTACCATTCACCCTTAAGACAATTTCAATTGGAGCTGTTTTATTCAGTTGGACTGCATTCAACCGATGCATCAAATTCTCTTCTCTAGGACTCCATTATATTCAGGGTACTGTGAACAGCTGCTGCTGTTTTTTCTAATGGCGTGCTTTGCCTTCTGCGGCAATGTCCTTGAATGTGCCCACTTCGGTTGCAACGGAAGCACAAAAGCTTCCAATCATGGTGGGTACTTGGGACGGTCCCCCCACAATTGTAGCAGTCCACCTCAAATTCGGTTTGACGGCTTGATTGGTTCCCTCTCCTTGGGTTCCGATCCTGTCCCAAGGACCGTGTCTAGCTTTGACATGGGCATGTTGATCCCGCCGCAGGCCTCGCAATCCTACCACTCCATGTCTGGTTACCCTCTCCTTCAGCCACGCTGTGAAGCTCAGTGGCATTTTTTCGGCGAGCTCCAACGCCTGAGCTTTCTTGATCGCTTTTTCCAATGTAGTTGCAGTCTTTGCCAGAAGCTTCTTCTGGATATTGCGGTTATGGATCCCACAAACCAGCCAGTCATGCAACATGTCACTGAGGGCAGTTCCAAACACACAGTGCCCAGCGAACTGGTGAAGCTTGGCTATGAAGGCTGAGACAGACTCTTCATAATCTCTTATTGGAGAGTTTAACTGATAGGACGGGATTCACCGCAATCGGTGAATTGGCCCAGTGCCAGCGCCAAGATCGGCGCAAACCACTCCGGTGTCGGGCCAACCACAAGTTGCGGAATTCTCCGCACTTCCGGGGGCTAGGCCGGCCCTGGAGGGGTTGGCGCCGTGTCAGGCGGCGCCGAAGGGACTGCGCGAGTTAGCGCATGCGCAGAACGCCGGCGTGGTTTAGTGCATGCGCAGGCCGGCCAGCGTATTCTGGCGCATGCGCAGGGGGGTGTCTTCTCCGCGCTGGCCATGGCGGAGCCCTACAGGGGCCGGCGCTGTAGGAAGGAGTGCCCCCATGGCACAGGCCCGTCTGCAGATCGGTGAGCCCCAATCACCGGCCAGGCCACCGTGGGAGCCTCCCCCGGGGCCAGATCTCCCCCCCCCCCCCCGAGGACCGCACCAGCCAGCCTACCAGCCAGGTCCGGCCATGTGGGACCATGTCCAATCCACGCCGGCGGGACTGGCCAGAAACTGACGGCCCATCGGGGCCCGGAGAATTGCCAGGGTGGGGGGGCTGCTGCCAACGGCCCCTGACCGGCGTGGCGTGATCCCCGCGCAAAAAACAGCACCAGAGAATACGGCAGCCGGCATCGGAGCGGCGGGATGGGAGTCACGCCACTCCCCCGGGGATTCTCCGACCCGGCAGGGGGTCGGAGAACCCTGCCCATAACATTGAAAGATAATCGAGTGTCTTGGGTTGTAATTTTCTTTAACCAATTTCACTATCTGGTCAAAGGTTTTCGAGTCAGGTGCCTCCGGGAACATAAGGGGCGTCATTCTCCGCCGGCGGGAGTCTCCGTTTTGCCGGCGCCCGGGGGTTTCCCGACGGCGTGGGGCTGCCCCACAATGGGAAACCCCATTGACCGGCCGGTGTTACGGAGACTCCCGCCGGCCGGTCGGGGCAGAAATGTGGCGGGGCGGGTAGGAGAATTTCGCCCCAGGTTCCTAATCAAATTGTAGGTCTCGGGCCCACAAATTGTCAGAAGCATCACCTTCTGCTCTTCATCGCCTGTGATCTTGTGCACGGCAAAGAAGAGACAGAGTTGTTCGATGTACTGAAGCCATGACTCAACCCCTTGTTGAAATGAGTCTAGTTTCCCAATGATAGGCATTTCCACTCATGATTTAAATGAGTCCGACTCTGGCTGGAGCTTCTCTGATTTCTCAATTATTCCCTCCTTCCCCCCTCGATTCATGATGTCTGTGGGCTGCGATCGAAAAAAAATTCTGCCATCAACTAATGTGGACAGACACTGGAGGCTCCCTGTAGTAAACAGAAGAGGTTTATTGATGAAAGCCAAAGGCAGATAGATGACAGGCACAGAACACTATACAACAGATCTTTACTCTTCAGCACCATGGTGGCTGCCAGGGCTCCACGCAAACTGCCCATTGGCCGTAGTTCACACGCTCCTGTGCGATTGGCCCTGAGCTGGTCACGTGATCAGTGGAGCTCACCCCCTTAAAGGCGCTGTAGGAAGGAGTGCCCCCATGGCACAGGCCCGTCTGCAGATCGGTGAGCCCCAATCACCGGCCAGGCCACCGTGGGAGCCTCCCCCGGGGCCAGATCTCCCCCCCCCCCCCCGAGGACCGCACCAGCCAGCCTACCAGCCAGGTCCGGCCATGTGGGACCATGTCCAATCCACGTAATGATACCACGGTCATCATTAGACTTTTAATTCCAGATCTGTCACTGAATTTGAATTCCACCACCTGCCATGGTGGGATTTGAACCCAGATCCTGGATTATTAGTCCAGTGACATTACCACTGTGCTACTGCCTCCTTGTTGAAGAAGTGGGCTCACCATTGAGAGCAATAAATGCCGGACTTGCCAACGATGCCAACATCCCCTAAATGAGTTTAAAAAAAATATCAACTTAACCTCAGCCTCCTCCTCCAGTCAGAAATATTTGCCTCTGGTTTATTTTGATAAGGAACCATTCTTCATGCCAAAGCCTCCTTATAGATAATTAGCCGGCACAAGAGAATAACTGCACGTTTAATGCAGCCACAACTTAATGGAAGTTCATTAATGATTACTCACTGGAGTAACGAGCTGAGAATATCAGAATATTGAAACAAATAAAAACAAATCCTGTTTTTTTTGGAAAAGATTGTATTGGAGATCAGTGGAATTAGAATATTCGGAATTCTTTTGAGGGTTCATATATTTCTACATTTTATCTCATTTTCTTTCCTCAATAACTATTCACTTTCCACATGACTGGGAAAACAGACAACTAGATCCCAATTGGAGTTTCAGTGTCAACTGATGCTGGATGTTCTAATCTTTGTCATTTTACTTATATGGTTGTATATTAGTTAACGCATTTCTGTAAGTGAGGCCTGATAGATTGCTTGGTGTATGTGATGTGATGGTGAGTAGAAGGCCGGTATTGATTTTCAGCTATTGTCTTCAGTCAAGAAGAAAGGAGAAATGCGTTGTTAAGAAATGTATTTATTTTCAGGAATAAGTACTGAGGCAGTTGAGATGATTCGACGACAAAGTAGTGTGTTCAAAAAAACAGTAGCGGAAGCTGTGTATTTGGCTGCACCCCTTTACAATCTGGCTCCTGCTCACCCTGATTTTTATGAGGCCTGGAAATCTGCAAACATCAGTTAACATATTTTTCTAAGAAGCCAGTATTTTAAAGATCAGTGGGAAGATGTGAGAGGTTTTTAATCAAGTGTAAGATAAAGGAACAACGATGAAGCTCTCTGGGTTTATGTCATTCTAGACTCTGCTGTAGGATTCCATGATTCTGCCTTTTTATTTTTCCCTGTTTATTTGTGAATCTTTTCCACCTCTGAGTTGAATTTTGCAGCATGAATTTGTGAATTTGTTTTTATTTGGTTGCCAACTTTTGATGCATTGCTTCGTGTCAAGTGACGAGGTTAGGATGTTCACTTATGGAAACCACATATGAACATTGAATTATTAAAGTTACTATTAAAGGTTCTATAAACGCAGTTGTAAATAATCAACAATTTTTGGTAACTTATTGGATTTGACCTCCTTTTCCCCCCCTTTGAAAAGTCTCTTGCTATAAACCTTGCCATTTGGTCGTCTGCGTAAATGTCTTTGGCTTGTTGAAAATATTTTGCCTGATCACATTCCTGTGACCACAAGTTGCTGTGTCGCAATTATGAGGTTTAAAAGGTGGTTCATTTTTTTTGGGACTGTCTTTAAATTTAAGGTGAAATGAAAGTTGACGGGTGGGGGAGTCGGGATTGTGTGACCTGTTCTGAAGTCTGCCTGACAATAAACCTAGGTGATTTGATTATCAAGATATTAACGGAAGGCTTAGATTGTTTTACTGGAAAGAAGGTGCAAGTTTTTTGCTTGGAACCAATGGCAGCAATCCGCCATTGTTATTAATAATAATATGAATCTGTTAATAGTGGAGACTGAGGGTCTCCAAAGTTCCAGAAAAATGTTGAGAAAGTTGTGTTGCAAGCAGTTGTGCTTTAGACTGCCCAATTAGTTCCATGATGAAAGAGAGTTGTGTTCTCATGGATAACTAATTAGCATTTTTAGCTAGACACAAGTCCATGGGATTCACTTTGCCATGGGGAAAGATGCAGGTGAAACTATTCTAAAGATCCTAGAATATCAGAGATCGTTTTGAGTCTGCCTGGATCCAGAAGAGAGTGAGCAGCTAGTGGCCAAAAAAGTCTCTACCCTGTGGGTGGGAGTCCGTGCTCAGATTGCAAAGACCAAATTTGTGGGGAATTAAAATGAGGCTGGAAGAGTCACCTAGCTTAGGCTAGAGGAATAGTCTCCAAGAAATGAAAATGTGAAACCCGGTTCTAAGATTGCAAGTTCCAGACTGAGAAGTGAAAAGTTCAAGAACAAACCCTGGGGAGTTAAGAATCACTTTGGATTATTTTGGGGAAAATTGAATGTTTATATAAAGGACAGTGTAAAGTAAACCTGTGAAGTATGTTTTGTCGGTTGTGCTATGAATAAGGGGGTGTTTATTCCTTTCTGTTATTTAAAGTTTCTCTTTAATGGACCCGTTATTTTTCCTTTGACCCCAAGGTGAGATGTCAGGCCTGCACTCAACATCCCACACAGCAGTATATGGATAATCATAGAATGTACAGTGCAGAAGGAGGCCAATCGGCCCATCGAGTCTGCACTGGATCTTTGAAAGAACACCCTACCCAAGCACACCTCCACCCTATCCCCATAACCCAGTAACCCCACCCAACACTAAGGGCAATTTTGGACACTAAGGGCA
This sequence comes from Scyliorhinus torazame, assembly GCF_047496885.1. Taxonomy (NCBI): domain Eukaryota; kingdom Metazoa; phylum Chordata; class Chondrichthyes; order Carcharhiniformes; family Scyliorhinidae; genus Scyliorhinus; species Scyliorhinus torazame. The sequence goes on from NC_092724.1 coordinate 29,830,069, forward strand.
ATTTAGCATGGCCAATCCCCCTAACCTGCACATCTTTGGACTGTGGGAGGAAACCGGAGCACCCGGAGAAAACCCACGCACACACGGGGAGAACGTGCAGACTCCGCATAGACAGTGACCCAAGCCGGGAATCGAACCTGGGACCCTGGAGCTGCGAAGCAATTGTACTAACCACCATGCTACCGTGCTGCCCTGAGACTGAGAATGTGCAATGAGAAGAATGCTGGTTGCTTGGTGAAGATATGAGATGATTAGTATAATTGGTAAAGAGATCATTGGCTAGGAGGAAAGACCAAATGTGCAACATCGCAAGCAAATAATCTATATTTCTAATGTAACAATGCCATTTGCAGGAAAGGCAGGGTAATAGAACAACTTCCGGTCTTCATAACTAGCATCCAATCTGTGGTGGAAATGTTGTAAAATCCTACCAAGGCCATTTTTTTCCTTTTTCGTATCAGTAAGAGTTTACATGGGATTCAAAGTGCTGGAAATATTTCTTTCAACAAAATGAGGTTTTTCATTTGAAACAGTGGAATGTTCCCGATCTCAGTCTGCTTAGCAGTTTTGAATAGGAATGTTGCTGCAGCCATTTCCACATGACTTAGATAACAGGACAGAGCTAAATCCCTGACTGAAAGCTGGCAGAGAGCAGATAGGCTCCCTGAGTCGCAGCTCTTGGCCCAGGCATGCTGTTGTCAATAAATCAATAGATAATGTTCACTGTCTGAAATATGGTTGTAGAGACTGTTGTCAAGTGGCTGTTTGATGGATGGACAGTGGGCAGTAGGACTGCAGATAGGCCAGAGGTGAATATCACCTTGAGCTGTATTGCCCTTTCAATCCTTTAAACATAGTATTTGAGCATCAATTGAACAGTAATAATCTCTGCCTCAGAAAAGAATGACCAACATAAAACAAATAGGTGATTATTGTTAACTTTGTTCTACTAATAAGTTAGTAATACCCTTGATACCCACATAAAGTTACAATTTGCCTAATATTTCTTAACCTATCCAGAGTGTTACAGGCAGATTAATCTCAGTGTTGCGCCACAACAATTATGTTAATTTTCTTTTTCAGTGAAGGGCGAAAACGAATTACTTATATGAGAAAAGTTTTGTGCTAATCTGGGTCTGATGGATGAAGCAAAGTGTATAAACACAGAAGAATATTTTACAAAAATCTGCAATGTAGCACTGAACCACATTTTATCAGGTGCAAGATAAAATTAAATCACAAAAAATTGTTAGAAATGAAAACAATGTTGAGGTCCAACTAACAAAGCCACAAGAGATGCCCGATATCATATATAAATGTAGATTAGAATGAGGTTAGACAGTGTTATTTCTGAATAATTATCCTTCAATAAACTTTCAATTATATCACAGTTTTAAATCTTTCAGTAGGCGTAAACACATATCCGATGTATGGATTCTTCAGGGCTGTACCCAATTTCTTGCTCTCCTGCCTATCTGTAAATGTTGTTGATTTGGCCACCTTTATAACCCAGATAATCCCCATTTTACGTCTTTATAAGCATTGTTGTTGCTATCGCTTACTGCTCGTAATCTTAGTGATTTTCATTTCTGTCTCTTCCCTCTCCACCTTTATCTCTATCTTCCAACTTGAACAGCTTATTCGAGCTCTTATTCTCTTATGCCAAAGTAAATGTTGGCCCTTTAGAGGACGATACTGGTGAGGTAATAATGGGGAACACAGAGATGGCGGGGGCACTGAATCAATATTTTGCCTCTGTCTTCACGGTAGAAGGTAATTTAAAAATTCCACAAACTACAGTTAATGCATAGGAACTTGGTGCAATAACCACCAATAGTTATCATAGAATTTACAGTGCAGAAGGAGGCCATTCAGCCCATCGAATCTGCACCGGCTCTTGGAAAGAGCACCCTACCCAAGGTCAACACCTCCACCCTATCCCCATAACCCAGTAACCCCACCCAACACTAAGGGAAATTTTGGACACTAAGGGCAATTTATCATGGCCAATCCACCTAACCTTCACATCTTTGGACTGTGGGAGGAAACCGGAGCACCCGGAGGAAACCCACGCACACACAGCGAGGATGTGCAGACTCCGCACAGACAGTGACCCAAACCGGAATTGAACCTGGGACCCTGGAGCTGTGAAGCAATTGTGCTATCCATTAGGGAGACAGTATTCAATAAACTGATGAGACTAAAGGCAGATATGTCTCTGGGACCTAATGGCCTGCACCCTAGGGTATTATGGGAGGTGGCAGCATAGATAGTGGATCCATTGGTTATGATACTTCAGAATTCCCTGCATTCTGGGAGGGTCCCAGTGAACTGGAATCACGCTAATGTGACGCCCCTATTCAAAAAGGGAAAGAGGCAAAAAGTAGGAAACTATAGCGTGGTTAGCTTGACATCTGTGGTGGGGAAGTTGCCAGAATCAATCATGAAGGAGGAGATGACTGAACATTTGGAAAGTCAAAGCTCAATCCACCATTGTCAGCATGGTTTTATGAAGGGTAAGTCTCACTTGATAAACTTGCTTGAGTTCTTTGAGTACGTAACCAGCAAGGTGGATAATGTGAACCTATGGATGTGTTATATATAGACTTCCAGAAGGCATTTGACAAGGTGTTGCATAAAAGACTGATCTAGAAGGTGAGATTGCAGGGGATTGAAGGTAGAGTATTAGGTTGGGTTGACGATTGGCTGACTGACAGAAAGCAAAGGGTTGGGATAAATGAATCTTTCTCTGGCTGACGAACTGTAACTAGCGGGGTGCCGCAAGGGTCAGTCTTCGGACCTCAACTGTTTACAATGTATATAAATGATCTGTAAGCAGAGACAGAGTATAACATAGCAACATATGCAGGTGATACAAAAATAGATGAAAAAACAGGCAACGAAGAGGAGATTACATTTTACAGACTGATATAGATAGGCCAGGAGATTGGGCCAAAATTTGACAGATGGAGTTTAATTTAGATAATGTGAGGTTATCCATTTCGGCCCCAAAAAATAGAAAGGCAAGTTGTTATCTAAATGGAAAGCAGATTCAAAATGCGTCTGGGCAGAGAGTGTCTTTGTTTATGAATTGCAGAAAGTTGGTATGCAGGTACAACATGTACAAAAGACAAATGGAACGCTAGCATTTACTGCAAAAGGCCTGGAGTATAAAAGTAGAGAAGTGTTGTTGCAATTGCCTAGAATCATAGAATCCCTACGGTGCAGAAGGAGGCCATTCGGCCCATCGAGTTTGCACTGACCATCTGAAAGAGCACCCTATCTAGGCCCACTCCATCCCCGTAACCCCACCTAATGTTTGGATACTAAGGGGCAATTTATCATGGCCGCTCCACCTAATCAGCACATTTTTGAACTGTGGGAGGAAACCAGAGTACTCGGTGGAAACCCACGCAGACATGGGGAGTATGTGCAAACTCCACACAGTCAGTCACCCAAGGTCGGAATTAAACCCGGGTCCCTGACGCTGTGAGGCAGCAGTGCTAACCACTGGGCCACCGTGCCACCTTATAGGGTGTTAGTGAGATTATATCTGGAGTATCGTGTCCAGTTTTTGTCTCCTTATTTGAGGAAGGATGTGGTGGCATTGGAGACAGTTCAGAGGAGGTTCACCAGATTGATTCCGGGGATGAAAGGGTTGATGTAGGAGGAGAGATTAAACAGTTTGAGCTTATACTCGCTGGAATTTAGAAGGGTGAAAGGGGATCTGATCGAGATATATAAGATACTGGAAGGGATTGATAAAGTAAACTTGGACCAAATGTTCCCCCTGTGGGGAAATCTAGAATGAGAGGTCACAGATATAGGTCGAGAGGCGGTAAATTTAGAACTGAGATGAGGAGGAACTACTTCTCGCAGAGGGTGGTGAATTTATGGAACTCGCTGGTCCCATAGTGTGGTGGAATCAGAGTTATTAAATGGTTTGAAGAATGAGATAAATATATTTCTGATTTTAAAAATGGGTCAAAGGGATAAGGGGAACAGGTGGGAGGTGGATTTGAGACCAGGAAGAGATCAGCCATGATCTGATTTAATGTGGGGCAGCCTCTAAGGGCTGAATTGCCTACTCACGTTTCTGTTCCTAATTTCTATGTTCCTATGACTGTCTGAGAGCATTGGGAGAATATATTGTTGAATGGATCCTTCTAACCAGTGCAACCTGTGGTAAATCGTCAACAGAAGAATTCTTAGCATATTGGCCCATAAAACCTGCAAAATCTGAATGTCATACAGCAACCAAGAGAGGCTTCAAAAGAGTTATGAATGGGGCAGCATTCAATTTGAGCAAACCTGCTTTGCTAATTATATGATATAGAACCATGGAGGAATCGAATTCCTGCAGTGCAGAAGGAGGTCATCTGGCCCATTGAGTCTGCACCGGCCCTTTGGAAGAGCACCTAGGCCCACTCTCCCGCCCTATTCCCATAACCCCACCTAACCTGCACATCTTTGGACACTAAGGGACAATTTAGCTTGGCCAATCCACCTAACCTGCACACCTTTGGACTGTGGGAGGAAACTGGAACACCCGGAGGAAACCAACGCAGACACGGGGAGAAAGTGCAAACTCCACACAGTCACCCAAGAAGCATTGAGAGAAACAAATAATATCGTCATGAGTTTAGTTTGGATTATGCGTGAAATTTTTAAAAAAAATTTTGGAACAGTTGTTTCAGGAAACGGGAAATTATAACGGAATGGGCTGGATTTTGGGAGACTATTATGTTCTCCCTCCGGAGCTGAATTGCAACCGGTTTACAGTCCCCCGGGAGTGCAAACCGGTAAGCAATTCCGTATTCCTTGTCATGCAAATTTATGCATGGCGTGGAATAGGAGGGATTCCCAGAGAATCCCGCTATTGGGCTGCCATCTTGTCAGGGCCACGCTGGTGGAGACCACAAGTGATCCATGGCTATGTGATTCTTGGCCGCAGTGATAGCAAGGTCCCCTGGCAGACCAAACATTGGGGTTTCACCACGTAGGCCACTGAACCGTGAAGGGAGGTGAATGGATCAAAGCTGCAGATGGCTTGTAGAAGCTGTCAATCACAGACCACTGCTAGAAAGCTATGAATGGTTTGCAGCCGATGGATCTGTGGGAACCAGGCGCAGGTCACAGATGCTCTCCATCGAGGAGTGGACATGTGGAGCGGCAAGTAAAGTGTTACAGTTCTAATACCTCTCATGTCCTCATCTAGATTGCTCTCCAGCTTCCAGACAAAGGTCTCTTTTCTGGCAGGGCGGGTCACTGTGGGAGGAGGGGTGACTGGTCTCGGAGGCATGGAGAGGCACTATTGTTGGGGGGGGGGGGGGAGAGCTCTCAGATGGTCTCTACTAACATGACCCTGGTTTGCTGGACCTCGCGGTGGACCATGAGATCCACCATGTCAGGGCCACGCTGGTAGAGACCACAAGTGATCCGTGGCTATGTGATTCTTGGCCGCAGTGATCGGTGAATCACTGGAGTCCGGAGCATAGGGCGCCTATCCTGCTAAATAGGTGAAAATAGATCATTATGACTCATTTGCATTTATTTACATCCCCCCCGCCGGCATGCATCATGGACCTCATTCATGCCGCCAGCATCGTGCCCAGTGCCAGTCCTGATTCTCCATCCCATTGGGGAATGCATTCCAGATGCCTCAGGATGGGGAATCCCACCCAATATATTTACAACAAACAAGTATGAGTACACATTGATACCTGTTTTTCTGAACTTAAGATCAAAGAATAATTGGTTAGAAATTCTGTCGGGTGGCACGGTGGTTAGCACTGCTGCCTCACAGTGCCAGGGACCTGCATTTGGTTGCAAACTTGAGAGTTTATCTGTTCTCCTCGTGTCTGAGGCGCTTTCCTCTGGGTGCTCCGGGTTTTCCCCACAATCCAAAGATGTGCAGGTTAAGTGGATTGACCATGCAAAATTGCCCCTTAATATCCAACGGTTAGGTGGGGTTATGGGAATTGGGCGAGGGATTGGGCCTAGGTCGGGTGCTCTTTCAGAGGGTTGGTGCAGGCTCGGTGGGCTGAATGGCTGCCTTCTGCCCACCGGGAATTCTATAATTAAAATCACCCCACCTCTGTGAGGACCTGACATGACGTGTCAGGAATTATATCGCCCCTTTGGGGACGTGCTGGAAAGTGTGAGGACTGGCAAAACGGAGAGGGAGAGTTTTTGGAGGGGAGCCCAAATGTCTTCCCATCACCATGCCATTTTGCAACAGTGGTGGTTTGGATGTCAGCCAGGAGGCCAATTGAGCCACTTAAGGAGCCAATTAAGGGCCACTCAGCCTCAGTGGACATATTGTCTTGCATTGGAATGACTTGTGGGGAGACTGCCCAGTGAAACCTGGTGCCCTCCCAGCAGGCTCTCAAGTTGGGGGAATCCTCTTCTTAATGGGCACACGATGGCCCACAGAGGGCACCGTCCTTGCGATTTGAAGTTGGCATGAGGCATTTGAAAAATGAAAGACAAATGTCAAAAGACATATTAGAAGAGGGCATCAAGATAAAATAGAGGATAATGTACCCTTGAATGGCTCCCCTCTCATGTTCTTAGCACAAACTTAGATACTCCTCTAGAATAAAGAATATTTTCAGGATATACACTCTGTATGCCAGAAAGCTACATAGATAATGAAAACCTTGTATTTGTTTTTGTTTTCTCTATCAGGAATATCACTCCCAATGCCCTATAAGACCATAAGACATAGGAGCGGAAGTAAGGCCATTCGGCCCATCGAGTCCACTCCGCCATTCAATCATGGCTGATTTCAACTCCATTTACCCGCTCTCTCTCCATAGCCCTTAATTCCTAGAGAAATCAAGAATTTATCAACTTCTGTCTTAAAGATACTCAACGTCCCGGCCTCCACCGCCCTCTGTGGCAATGAATTCCACAGACCCACCACTCTCTGGCTGAAGAAATTTCTCCTCATCTCTGTTCTAAAGTGACTCCCTTTTATTCTAAGGCTGTGCCCCCGGGTCCTAGTCTCCCCTGCTAATGGAAACAACTTCCCTACATCCACCCTATCTAAGCCATTCATTATCTTGTAAGTTTCTATTAGATCTCCCCTCAACCTCCTAAACTCCAATGAATATAATCCCAGGATCCTCAGACGTTCATCGTATGTTAGGCCTACCATTCCTGGGATCATCCGTGTGAATCTCCGCTGGACCCGCTCCAGTGCCAGTATGTCCTTCCTGAGGTGTGGGGCCCAAAATTGCTCACAGTATTCTAAATGGGGCCTAACTAATGCTTTATAAAGCTTCAGAAGTACATCCCTGCTTTTATATTCCAAGCCTCTTGAGATGAATGACAACATTGCATTTGCTTTCTTAATTACGGACTCAACCTGCAAGTTTACCTGTAGAGAATCCTGGACTAGGACTCCCAAGTCCCTTTGCACTTCAGCATTATGAATTTTGTCACCGTTTAGAAAATAGTCCATGCCTCTATTCTTTTTTCCAAAGTGCAAGACCTTGCACTTGCCCACGTTGAATTTCATCAGCCATTTCTTGGACCACTCTCCTAAACTGTCTAAATCTTTCTGCAGCCTCCCCACCTCCTCCATACTACCTGCCCCTCCACCTATCTTTGTATCATCGGCAAACTTAGCCAGAATGCCCCCAGTCCCGTCATCTAGATCGTTAATATATAAAGAGAACAGCTGTGGCCCCAACACTGAACCCTGCGGGACACCACTCGTCACCGGTTGCCATTCCGAAAAAGAACCTTTTATCCCAACTCTCTGCCTTCTGCCTGACAGCCAATCGTCAATCCATGTTAGTACCTTGCCTCGAATACCATGGGCCCTTATTTTACTCAGCAGTCTCCCGTGAGGCACCTTATCAAAGGCCTTTTGGAAGTCAAGATAGATAACATCCATTGGCTCTCCTTGGTCTAACCTATTTGTTATCTCTTCAAAGAACTCTAACAGGTTTGTCAGGCACGACCTCCCCTTACTAAATCCATGCTGACTTGTCCTAATCTGACCCTGCACTTCCAAGAATTTAGAAATCTCATCCTTAACAATGGATTCTAGAATCTTGCCAACAACCGAGGTTAGGCTAATTGGCCTATAATTTTCCATCTTTTTCCTTGTTCCCTTCTTGAACAGGGGGGTTACAACAGTGATTTTCCAATCCTCTGGGACTTTCCCGGACTCCAGTGACTTTTGAAAGATCATAACTAACGCCTCCACTATTTCTTCAGCTATCTCCTTTAGAACTCTAGGATGTAGTCCATCTGGGCCCGGAGATTTATCAATTTTTAGACCTCTTAGTTTCTCTAGCACTTTCTCCTTTGTGATGGCTACCATATTCAACTCTGCCCCCTGACTCTCCGGAATTGGTGGGATATTACTCATGTCTTCTACTGTGAAGACTGACGCAAAGTACTTATTTAGTTCCTCAGCTATTTCCTTGTCTCCCATCACAAAATTACCAGCGTCATTTTGGAGCGGCCCAATGTCAACTTTTGCCTCCCGTTTGTTTTTAATGTATTTAAAGAAACTTTTACTATCATTCCTAATGTTACTGGCTAGCCTACCTTCATATTTGATCCTCTCTTTCCTTATTTCTCTCTTTGTTATCCTCTGTTTGTTTTTGTAGCCTTCCCAATCTTCTGACTTCCCACTACTCTTTGCCACATTATAGGCTTTCTCTTTTGCTTTGATGCATTCCCTAACTTCCTTTGTCAGCCATGGCTGCCTAATCCCCCCTCTGATAATCTTTCTTTTCTTTGGGATGAACCTCTGCACTGTGTCCTCAATTACTCCCAGAAACTCCTGCCATTGCTGTTCTACTGTCTTTCCCACTAGGCTCTGCTCCCAGTCGATTTTCGTCAGTTCCTCCCTCATGCCCCTGTAGTTATCTTTATTTAACTGTAACACCTTTACATCTGATTCCAACTTCTTTCTTTCAAATTGGAGATTGAATTCTACCATATTATGACCACTGCCTCCTAAGTGCTCCCTTACTTTAAGATCTTTAATCAAGTCTGGCTCATTACATAACACTAAGTCCAGAATGGCCTGTTCCCTCGTGGGCTCCATCACAAGCTGTTCCAAAAAGCCCTCCTGTAAACATTCAATGAATTCCCTTTCCTTGGGTCCACTGGCAGCATTGTTTACCCAGTCCACCTGCATATTGAAGTCCCCCATGATCACTGTGACCTTGCCTTTTTGACATGCACTTTCTATTTCGTGGTGCATTTTGTGCCCCTGGTCCTGACCACTGTTAGGAGGCCTGTACATAACTCCCATTATGGTTTTTTTGCCTTTGTGGTTCCTCAACTCTACCCACACAGACTCCACATCATCTGACCCTATGTCATTTAGTGCTATTGATTTAATTTAATTCCTAATTAACAAGGCAACCCCGCCCCCTCTGCCCACCTCCCTGTCTTTTCGATAGGTTGTGAATCCCTGGATGTTTAAATGCCAGTGCTGAACCCCCTGCAACCATGTCTCTGTGATGCCTACCACATCATACCTGCCAGTCACAATCTGGGCCACAAGCTCATCTGCCTTGTTCCGTACACTGCGCGCATTTAAATATAGCACCTTTAATTCTCTATTGACCGTCCCTTTTTGTTTTCTTAGTGTGGTGGACCTTGGTTGACTGAGCCTTTCCATACACTGTGTCATATTTTGTGGGATGGGGACTATCGTAACCTCTCCTGAGTTTTGTCTTTTCGTGCTTTTTTGTATTCCTAAGCAGCTACGCTTCCCACTGATTACTTCACCTCTTGGTTCCCTGACTTTCCCTTCCCCCCCAATCTTTAGTTTAAAGTCCTATTGACCACCCTATTTATTCTTTTCGCCAGAACACTGGTCCCAGCTCGGTTCAGGTGGAGACCAGCCCAACGGTATAGGTCCCCCCTGTCCCAAAACTGATGCCAGTGTCCCATGAAAAGGAACCCCTCTTTCCCACACCACTCTTTCAGCCACGTGTTAACTTCCCTTATTCTTGCCTCCCTATGCCTATTTGCACGTGGCTCGGGCAGTAATCCGGAGATTATGACCCTTGAGGACCTGTTTTTTTATTTGAATCCTCTTGGCCTATGGGACTCACCACAACCGTGTCTTAAGATTCTCTTTGGTTGTTTCAGTTGATCTCATGTCTCCAAACTCTAGTCCATTAAAAAAATACCTTGAAGGAGGTGTCCCTTGGTTGCAAAGCATTATGGTCCTCCATAACATTGGTCACCAGCCTCCTAAGATCCACAGTTTAGTCACTCGTTCTCTTTGCCTCATGTTAAATTTGCGGCCATCACGCACAGAGGCCGAACACAGCATCAAGTGGTTATTCAGAGGTTCAGCAGGGAGGCTCACAAACAATCATAAAGTCCCCACTGACCTTTTCACACCCTCTTCCTCTTGTAGTTGAAGGTCACCATCTGACAGGATACAATATTCAGGGAGTGTAATTGACATGAAATGAAGTGTTTGCTGTGTAAAGTGACAAACCGAAAACCATTTATTCTTTTATATTTTTTACACATGTATGATATTAGCACTACACGAGTAATCAATGAATAATCAATAATACAAATAGTCACCCTAAATTTTAGCAGTGCTGCTGCTACTATAGGTGTAGTGCGGTTTCATGCCTACGTCCCTCAGAAGAAGCTAACACATCAATCTTTTTTAACAGCTTGTTAATCTTTTGCCGAATGCACCTTGCTTCTCCTGTCATATTTTGTTTTGCAAATCTGGATATCACATTCAATTTAAGTAACGGTTGGGTTTTTAATGCATCTTCATTGATTTTTTTTTTCTTATCTATAAACATCAAAAATTACGTGTTTGACATACAACTTTGACAGGGCCAGTGAGGGAAGGTAAAGGGAAATCCTGTGAGCTTAGAATACTCATATCCTACATAGAACATGGGCATCACTTGTACAAGTGTTAATAAGATTGTTTGTTACGTTGGATATTTTGTACGATTCTAATTTGGCCCAGTGAAATATTAAAATAAAACCTATATATGACATACTAAATACTGCGCTAATGAAAAAAATTGATTTTTTTTCCCCTCCTATAATTTAAGTCAATCTCACAATTTCTTAAAACATAATTCACATTTTATGGTTAATAACTGGTATATGTTAACGGCAGCCTTAACAGGCAACTGAGGCAAACGTGGCAATTTTTTTCAAGCATATTTCTTCGTATATTTTATGGGTCTATAACAACAGCAAATTATTGTATTTGAACAAAGCCCTTTCTCTCACACTCCCTGGGCCTTGTCAAAGCGCATTCCCAATTAGGAGCTAAAAATATTCCCCTCCTGTCTCTATGTAGTATTGATTTTGCCTGTAGCGGTGTCTATGAACACTGGGGGGGAAAAGGTGAAAGTACCCAAAGATCAGCTAGGCTTTTCTTTGCATAGAGCACTGAGTGGAGGCCCTGCAAGTCTGATTAGCCCAACTGACCACTGATAGGGAATCGGAATCAATACCCAATCGACCTGGCAAGCAATGCAAATGCAGATTGGCTATAGGTCAGAGCATTTTAATTCTAGCCAGGGGTGAGCTAATCAGTGAAGAATCCAGGTCTGCGATTATTTCTGTTCAACTGCTAAATTCAGACTCATTTTCCATGTCAAAGCACACAATGCAGCGGATCCTGTCAAGAATATGCATCGGCTGAACATGCACATCTAGGTTTTAACCAATGTTATCTGATGATGATGCTCAGATTTTACAGTCTTTGGATTGAGTCTTCTGCCGACTTCATGAGATGCACGCCCAGACTCCTGAAATGAAAATGTGCCGGTTGTTTTTTGCCTCAGCACATCTTCCCTGCCCTGTAGCTGTAAATTCATATTTCATTTGAATTCATATCAGTTGCAAATTAAAACGCACTGCCAAGATGGTGTCGATTATTGACTTTTCTTTCCTCTGCGGAGTGGCAAATCTCCTACTCCCACATTGCAGGTGACTTTGTGCTGCATCGATACATTTTCAGCCAGTGTAAATGCTGTGACCACTGAAAGCTAGGTGTGACAATCTGAATGCCAGTCCGCTTTATGCATATGATGCCATGCCTACACTGCATACACGCAGCAGCCATGATATGGCCGTTACCAACAGTACGCTTAATGTCCCACTGCGGCTTTAAATGAAACTAAATGAAGATTTTTAAAAATAACATAAATCAAGTTCTGAATTGTTATTCAGCTCTTTCAGGTACAGCACAAAATAAGATGAAAAAGTCACAAAAATGGGTGAGGGATTGAGAGTCAGTCACAGCTATTCTGATTTTAGCAATTGTGCACGGTAGTACAGTGGTTAGCAATGGTGTTTCGCAGGGTCCCAGGTTCGATTCTCGCTTGAGCCACTGTCTGTGCGGAGTCTGCACGTTCTCCCCGTGTCTGCGTGTGTTTCCTCCGGGTGCTCCGGTTTCCTCCCACAGTCCAAAGACGTGCTTGTTAGGTGAATTGGACCTTCTAAATTCTCCCTCAGTGTAACCGAACAGGTGCCGGAGTGTGGCAATGAGGGGATTTTCACAGTAACTTCATTGCAGTGTAAGCCTACTTGTGACACTAATAAAGATTATTATTATTATTTCAACCAACTTCTGGTATCCTGAGCTTTTTTTGTGTTTGTTTAATTAATGCATGGATTTCAAATGTTTTCACTTCTGATGCATCACAAGAAAACTAAAGCAAAAATAATTGCCTCTTTCCAAATGTTCTCTGGCTATCTTCGCTGTGGTTTACAGGTTACACCGCATACTTCTCTTTGGTCCATTTAAAGAATATCTACATATATATTTATCTATTTAGGTTTGCTTGTAACCATATGTTACTCCTCTCAGAAAACAGACAGGCTTATTCCTCAGCTTTATCAATGGAGTTTTGTAACTAGCTGCTAAGTAGATTTGAAGAGAAGCCCACGCGATGATTCGGTCTCTTATGTTCCTTTCTTTCTGGGGTCTGGCTTCCACTCAGTCCGCCTCACTGATCAGCTGCATGAGACAAAGCAAGTCCTCACACACATACAGCACGGTAGCACAAGTAGATAGCACTGTGGCTTCACAGCGCCAGTGTCCCATGTTCAATTCCCTGCTGGGTCACTGTCTGTGCAGAGTCTGCACGTTCTCCCCGTGTCTGCCTGGGTTTCCTCCGGGTGCTCTGGTTTCCTCCCACAGTCCAAAGACGTGCAGTTTAGATGGATTGGCCCTGCTAAATTGCCCTTAGTGTCCAAAAAGGTTAGGACGGGTTATTGGGTTACGGGGATAGGGTGGAAGTGAGGGCTTAAGTGGGTCGGTGCAGACTCGATGGGCTGAATGGCCTCCTTCTGCACTGTATTTTCTATGTTCTATGTAAGGTTCAAATCTGCATCTTAGCGATTTTATGAAACAGCCTGTTCTGTGACATTCAAAGTGTCACCATTTTGAATAAAAACTAAATGGAAATTAGCTTTGTCATCAAATGTAAGGAAACTTTTTTTTAACTATTTGTTAATTAATATTCATGGCCAATAGAATGGAGATAATTGCTCTCCACTTTAGCTTGTGAAAATGGGTGACAATTGCCGGAAAGTTGTTGCGATTCACATTTTTCTTGCCGGCAGTGCACCCCCACCCATGGGTTTTCCAGCGGCACGGGGTAGTTACATTGACAAGCGGCAGGAGGATAGAATCCTGCCGCCAGCGAGCGGCGCACCGCCGGGAAACACACGGTTGGTGAACCGGAGAAACCAGCTAATGGTCTTTGAGTTCATAGTTCTCACAAGTATCAACAGCACTTTTGGTGTTATGATTAATCAACTGCCGTGAAGCCAAGAAGTGATTTTGGTTACGCAGTATCAGCTTTGAGCTGTAAAATGCATTCTTATTTCCTTGGAAATTAAAATGCAATGCCAGCACTTTTAACTCACATTAACATGTAGAAAAACTAATGTCTGTAAATGTATACGAAAAACCTTTCTTTCATTACATTAGTGGCAAAGCAAATCTGAAGGTGTTTGTTTCACACACATTACTTTCTGTAACATAGATATCCTCATTTGTTTGATTTGCATTTTCTACAGAGTGCTGTGTACGAACTGATTGCAGAGATGTAATCCACTTTGCAGCTTGTAAAAATAATAGGGGGAACCGGCAGTTTGTCAGCACTTAACTAATACAAGAAAAACTCAAAGAAGCAAGAAGTAGGGCAGAGTTATGGCTCTCTTCCTTCAAAGCTTCGTACAGTGACTTTTTTTTCACCTTTACAGCTTCCTAACAATGTCACGAGAAACCGACGCTCGCTTTTCTGAATGGATTCTCCAGTTATATCCAGGGGCCCTCCAGGGAATGGCAACATTTCTTGTACACTGGCTAAGCAAATTTCTCAGCAGCTTATTGCACATGCAAGTAACAAATGTGTTTGAGACAGAGAAAATAAAAAGGTTGTAAAAAAAATATAGCCATTTTGCCAATCTTTGTTGTAAGGCAGATACAAATCCTGGTCATGGTCCGTGTGGAGTTTGCACATTCTCCCCATGTTTGCGTGGGTCACAACCCCACAATCCAATGATTTGCAGGGTAGGTGGATTGGCCATGCTAAATTGCCCCTTAATTTGAAATTTAAAAAAGACAGATACAAATAAATGGCATGTTGTGTAGTTTATTGTTAAATATAAGCCCGAAATGTTGTTTAAGGCGTGTCCATTTTCTGTCATTTTACAGATCTGATTACATCGCAAGTAAAATTATGCATCAAAGATGATTTATTCAAAAAGAATATTGCAGCGAGAACTTCAAAAAGTTCGAAAACAATTGACATGTTTCGGAATTGTGCTATCATGGCTGATTTTTCTTCACCTAACAGGCAAATTCAATTGGTAATAAGTGCTCGTGATAGAAAACCTATAGAGCTTCCTGGCCAATTAGTGATTTAAACATGAGTTTATCTTTTATAGTTTGCATGAAGTATCAATTATTGACTGAATTTTTATAACCAAAAGGTAATAAATAATTCAACGGATAATGTCAGAAGAGTTTAAAATTTCTCTGAGACCCCAATCTCCCATAATAGCAAAATATGCTGGAAAAACTCAGCATGTCAGGCAGCATCTGTGGGGAGAAGCAGATTTACTGTTTTAGTGGCGTATGTACATAACTCCTATCTTTTCTCAACTTCTTACATGTATATTGATCAGTAAGAAGTCTTACAACACCAGGTTAAAGTCCAACAGGTTTGTTTCAAATCACTAGCTTTCAGAGCACTGCTCCTTCCTCAGGTGAATGAAGAGGTAGATTCCAGAAACTTATATGTAGACAAAGTCAAAGATGCAAGACGATACTTTGAATGCGAACGTTTGCATGTAATTAAGTCTTTACAGATCCAGAGAGAGGGGTAACCCCAGGTTAAAGAGATGTGAATTGTCTCAAGCCAGGACAGTTGGTAGGATTTCGCAAGACCAGGCTAGATGGTGGGGGGGTGAATGTAATGCGACATGAATCCAAGGTCCTGATTGAGGCTGTACTCCTGTGTGCAGAACTTGGCTGACTGATATTGCAATATTTGAATTAGAGATGATTTATCAAATATGGAATGTTTCTGAATAGAATTGTCTGAACCACATCTGAATATTATCCTGGGACAGTCATGTTCCTTTTCAAAAAAAATCTTTTTGCAATAGAGGTTGAGCATCTGAAATTCAGAAAACGGAAATATTCCAAAATCTGCACTTTTTTTCGACGTGACGTCACGAGTAGGAAATCCCACAAGGCTCTGGGAAGGTTCCTGGGTGATGCACAGGTCCCAACGTGTGCCGCAGATGCACATTATATTCCGAAATCTGAACAATTCCGAAATCCGACACACACCGTCCCCAAGCATTTCGGATAAGGGATGTTCAACCTGTAGTAGATGCATCCAACATACATATTATCTATCAATAGATTATACACTGGATTTTGCAACATTTTACAAACTTTCCTGATTGAAGGAATTGTATTTAAATCTTCATTAGGCATACTTGATTGAAGAAAAGAAACTTAAGTATAAAATGTGATTACTACATCACATCAAATATAAACAGAACAATTGTTAATCCCACTCTATAAAATGGTTATAAAGCTCCAAAACAATAAACAATTTGAAAACTTTCATTAAATAGACCAGCAACCCATGACATCCCTGAAGAAACACGAGTGGCAAGTAACATCATAGTTTGTATTGCTTCAGCTCAGTGAATGTTGGGATTACAAAAGTCCAATTTTCTCACAAAACCCACGCCATTCCTACCTACAGATGGATGTGGTTGCCAAAGTAGAAATGGAAGTAACATTTATGTGGGCAACAAGTGTTTTTTTTGGAACAAGAGATGTCTGAATAAAAATGTTGGTTTTGACTTTCTGCGGGAATACAGCAAATTACTTTCTTCTCTAGCATTTGGTGACTCAATGAAGGATTGAGAGGATCTGCACTCAAATTCTACCCTGTTTTCTCCCCAGAGTTAGAACGTCCTGGCATAGTATTAGTTCAATGCTGACGATACTTATGATTGGCTTAAAAGTAGTTACTTAATCAAATCTGTCAACACATCTTCATTGTACTTACTTTCAAAGCAATTCTCTAAATCACTGACCCAGATTGAGTCACCTACTGATATTGCAGTGGTAATAGATATGCGCGCAAGACATCATAACCCATGGTTCTCTAATGAGGTTCTAACTTTAAATTTAAGGGATTTGAATTAGGATTTTAAATAACTGACATATGTATCATTTTACTGTACCAGAAAATCAGATAGAAACCTATCACTGGAATCCCATTACATAGATTAATTCTCCATTACATTTTAGCTGCACAGATATATCCTCTCACCATGTGCTGGTACTCCACATTATCATTCTTTATATTGAGAAAACTCATACGGTATCCATTAGCTAAGGCTTGTTACCAGCCAACTATGAATGGCATAATGTCAATATGGATGGCGACTTGATCATGATTTGTTGATAGCTCGGCACATGTTCAAAACTAAACCAAATAACACATTCTCTGGTCTTTGCATGTGTGATATCACTTATATTAAAGAAATCATGAATTCAGTCTCTGTCCTTACCTTTTCATGCTTCTGACTGTGGGATGGCATTGGGCCTGTGCTAGTGGGTTTTACAAACATAAAAAATAGAAGCAGGCGTGGGCTACACAGGCCCTCGAGTCAGGTCATTCAATGAAATCATGGTCGACCTTCGACCTCAACTGCACTTCCTCACCTAATCCCCATATCCCATGATTCCCTTTGAGTCCAAAGATCTATTGATCTCAGCCTTAGATATACCCAGCAGCTAAATGTCCAGGAACCGTCTGGGGCAGAGAATTCATCAAAAACAAAATGAAGCAGAACTGACAAGCCACCCATTGGCTGTAAAGAGATTTGAAGATCCCAAGGATATAAAAGGCATTGTGTATGTGTGAAAGTTCTTTTCCTACTGACTACACTCTCTGAATTACAGCAATATCTACAATGCATTTTATCTATTAAACAAAAATCATAAAACAGAATAATGATAAAATAGCATGAATAAAAATTGCAAACTAATTAGAAAATATATTTGCTCTCACAAATTGAATGTCAGCAATCTTTAGAAAATAAGATTAAGATATATAAAATAAAACACACCACACACAATGCATTCTTAATACAATATTTCCTTAGTATCAATTTTAACTGGTCTATACATTAATAGTGGTCAATGACAATGAATCTGGAAGATGGTGCATTAAAGCTTTACATCAGATTGCCTTAGTTGCACCAATTTACCAAGGCATCTTCAACAGCACCTTCCAAAACTCACAACCTCCACCCCTAGCAAGATCAGGGCAACAGGTATATGTGAACACCATCAATTCCACATTCTCCTCTTAAATTGCACAGCACCCTGACTTGGATGTATATCACCAATCCTGGGATTAAATCAAAATCCTGGAAGGCCCTGCTTAATAACACTGCGAGAACACCTTCGCCACATGGGTTATAGTGGTTCAAAAAAGAAGGCCCACCAGAAACCAAACAAGGGCAACTAGAAATTGGAAATAAATGATGTACTTGCTGGAGATGCTTAAATCTTGAGAATGTATTTTTAAGACTTGATTACAACAAAGATACATTCCCACCCTTCCCAGGAAAACAAACTGCAACAAATTGGATAGGCAGTGGTACTATCGCAGGGCTAGTAATCCAGCAAGATCTGGGGGCTTGGGTTCAAACCCTGCTGTGGCGGATGGTGAAATTGTAATTCAATATAAATGTAGACTTTAAAGTCTAATGATGACCATGAAACCAATGTTGATTGTTGTAAAAAGCCATGTGGTTGCGAATGGAATCTGCCACCCTTACTTGGTCTGGTCTACATATGACTCTGAAATGGAGGACAGTTAGGAATGGACAATAAATGCTGGCCCAGCCAGTGACATTCATGTCCTGTAAAATTATTTTTTTTAAAAAATTGTTCATCTCAGCAAGAATGTGAGTGATTGAAAGGGTTTTCTTCTCATTGAACTGCCATGTGTAGCACATTGCAGATAAACCCTGAGTTTGGTTCGCGGATAAACTTAGAGTTTGGGCAAAGGGAAACTCGATGATGCCGGTTCATAATCACTTTCAACCAAGGTTTTAATTTTAAGTATTCTCTTCTGTCAC
Source organism: Scyliorhinus torazame (assembly GCF_047496885.1). Lineage (NCBI taxonomy): Eukaryota > Metazoa > Chordata > Chondrichthyes > Carcharhiniformes > Scyliorhinidae > Scyliorhinus > Scyliorhinus torazame. Next base: position 29,848,741 of record NC_092724.1, read on the forward strand.
ATGTTTTTCCAGTGTGAGGCAGAATTAGTGTTGTCCTGTGAAAAGAATACTTGACTTCAAGAATTGCTCAGGGCATGAACTTTTTAAAGGACCATAATTCTGTAACACATCGTTTGATTTTATTAATTGAATGTACATCACATTTCTGACGCAGGTACTAAGACAACAAGAAAAATACCCACTGTTTGTTAAATTGAATGTTTGGAAACATTGTTGATTGTTTTGTTATAAAGTCCCAGAAAACCAATAACCAAAGATAAGACATCTAGACGTCAATGTATTTGGAGGTAAAGTCAGCGGAAGGCAGGGAAGGTAATAATCATGCTTGATGTGATATTTTACTGTGTAAATTGTGCATAAAGGCTGATGTTTCAATGGAATGATAGGCATATGGCTAAAGTTTGTTGAAGGGGATGATGACTACATGAAGTAGAAGAGTAGTCAACAATAAAAGGACGCTATCTCTCTGAATAATGTATCATGTCCATCTATCATTTCCATTAATGGATGAAGATTGTTGTACAGCTCAGATACCGATGGCTTTTAAACAAAAAAAAACATATATTTAAATATGCTTTTGCACAGACGTCCATTATAAAAGATAATTTAGATTGCACGAATCGATTTTATGATGCTACTGTAAACCGGTACAGTTCCTGAATGTTGTGTGTGTCCTTTTTAAAATTCTTAATTAAGCACTTTTTTATTTACATTTGAACTAATTACACATTGAAAACCAACAATAAAACCTAAAATATTTGCTATTAGTGCGATGGCTCTGCTCGGGCCTAGCACTCAGTGCAGGAAGTGTATTGTGCCAGTAATTATGCTAAAGGATTGGTCGCAAACTGCCTTGATCAGGCTTTTAGCTGGGTGTTAATCCAAGCAAGTCATTTCAATACAGATATAGATCTTGATTCGAGTCAATAGCTATCCAACTGATGCAATTGCACATGGTGAAACAGTTCTATTGATTGGTTCACTGCCATAGCAGTTTTGCAGCCGTTGAGATGACAGTAATATCCCACATTTCTGTTCCAGCGTTTTCCTGATTCTCACCGATTTGCTGTTAAGATACAACGTAGTAACGGTAGGACTAAAACCTGTATCTCACTTTTGGCTCCTCATTATCCTCAGGCTGGTATTGATCCCCTTTTTCAGCTTCCAGAATTTTTGATGTATTTCCCATCATGCTTTAGAGTACAAGCACACTGAGCTATTAGTGATGACATGTCCACAAACCTCAGGTAGAAATTGGTTCAACATTGCTTTTATATTAATACAGTTTCTTCATCCTTCTGTGCTCCCCTTAGCATTGGGTGTAAAGCTTTCTTTCACACAGCGTTATTCTTCAAACAAAGCAACAAGATGTGATTGTTAAAAACCCATTTGCACTGGATTGTGAGAAAAGGTATTTCGCGAGAGAGACTTTGCTCTTTCTGCTGGCAGAACCTCAGCTTTGCAGCCAAGTTATCAAAACTCAAAGCTGTTTCAAAACTGGCACAAACATGTTCACTATTAGTCTCTTTGATCATTAAAATGAAGCCAGCTCAGCTTGTGCAAGACCTCTCTGCTTGTGAAAAACAAGCCCCATGTTTAGCACTACATGAATCCATTTTGGTAGTACTAGTCTGCTAGATTATATAGAGTGTGAAATGTCAGATCCGGGTTCTGGTGTTACCATTGGGATTTATGGACAGTCAATGTCTTCCTGCTTTCTACTTGACTCTCACCATGATTGACCAGGAAGTAGTTGCTGCAGTGCCTATAAAGTGGAAAAGGAGCATCTTATTTTCCTCACAGTTGTTCACATTTTTGTAGCAAATGAAAGCAAATCAAATCCAAATTTTTAATAAATTCATTATAGTGGTACAAATCTATTTCATAATTTGTACCTTTGCATAGCACTTCGGTTTCAGATGCAGTTCTATCACATCAGTGAGAAAAAATATACAAGTAGCAGAACATCTTCATACAGGCTTGATTCAGGATCATTTCAATGGCACAGTAAACTTCTAAAAGGGAACCTGTTAAGTCCTGAGGTTTGTGGACATGTCATCACTAATAGCTCAGTGTGCTTGTACCCTAAAGCATGATGGGAAATACATCAAAAATTCTGGAAGCTGAAAAAGGGGATCAATACCAGCCTGAGGATAATGAGGAGCCAAAAGTGAGATACAGGTTTTAGTCCTACCGTTACTACGTTGTATCTTAACAGCAAATCGGTGAGAATCAGGAAAACGCTGGAACAGAAATGTGGGATATTACTGTTAAGCACAGAACTAATTTTACCATTCAGTGTTTGTGAGAGCTCTGCTCTTCCTCAATGCATTGCAAATCCCAACAACAGTAATGAAGTAAATACCTAATAGGTGTAAAAAAATGATTGTCCAACCGTCCATTGCTGCTACCCACCTGTGCCACACTGAAGTCTCTACTGTTCGAGAATCGTCTTTTTTTGAAAATAACAGAAGTGCTAATGTGGTGAACAAATGAAATAATGTTTCATACCCAATCCAAAGGTCAGTTCAAAGTTATTTCAAGCAAACAAGAAGATTTCCTTTCCCTGAAAGTCACAGAGAATATTCACCATTAGCACAATTCCTGTGGATGCACGGTCACATCACAAAATGGCTTTTAGGATTGGCAAGCAATTGACACTTTCAGCATTCAGAGGAGGTTCAGCATTCTCCATATGGGGTACCTTAAGAGAGAATGGAGAGTGCAAGTGACCATATGACCTGAGCACCTTGCAGCATTTAGAACTATATACAAATATACATGTGCAAAAAGAGACAATGAAAAGGCCCGGTGTCATGTACGAACCTGACTATAGACACTGACCATTGTCCACTATTGCCTTCCCATCATGGTGAACTTTCAAACAGGGATTCTAGGAAAGGCAAATCAAGATCTTTATTCTTCATACCCATTTTGAAACAAGCATCCTGTGTTTTAAAAAAAATCTTTTAAAAGTTCCTGTAAAGATTTCATTTTAAACAAAACAAAAAAATAAATTTGTGCTGCATTACCCTTCAAGTATTTAAGTGACTTCCAGTGATTTCCTTTTATACAGTTACAGGGCTATTTTTGCTGCATTAATTAATGGCCTCTTTGTGAAGAAAGTAACAATCATTTGAAAATGCAATGCACAATGTTACCTCTTACCACACTCAAATTAACAGAAAACACTGACTGACAATGGCTTTTAGAGGCAAACGTGAATCCTCTTCTTTCATATGTTTCATAAAGCATCACTTTGCTTTCATATTTTATATTGTTATGTGAGAGTACCTTTAAGAAATGGGCCGTTATAAAATAGCTATAGTGAATGTACCTATAAGAAGTGGGTGTTTATCAGTGATGTCAGAGTGCGTGGAGCTGGGCTGTCTGTCTGCTTTTACTTTCGCTTTAGGCTGTCTGCTACAGGGTGCGTTTAGTTTAGTTTTAGATTTGGAGAAGCTGCAGTCACAGCAAGATGTGTATGAATCTCTGCAAGCTTATGAATGCTCATTTGATGATTTCAAAGTGGTAACTGTTCTCAGTCATGAAGTTAAACTTGGCGTCTTTCTTTAAAATGTTTTTTTTTGTCTTATGGATGTTGCAAGGAAAGATTAAGAGTTACTTAGAGAGTACTGTATTCTTTGGGGGAGTTAGTGGTGTTGATAGTTGTTAAGATGTTTACTGTGGGTTTATAAAGTGTTAACTGATTTCATAAATAAACATTGTTTTAATTTAAAAGTACTGTAGATTTCTGTTGCATCACACCTATAAAGTAGGCCCATGTGCTCCCTATAACCACAATCTATTAAAAGTTGTGGGTCAGGTGAACTCCATGATACACTTTGGGGTTCTATAAACCCTGGCCCATAACAATACACAGAAGTAAAGATGACAGTGGGATTATTTAAACTACTGTTTGCTGTTGGGCGCCCAAAGTTGGAATTCATCTTTATCGTGAATGAATAAACCTAATTTTGCAAGACTGAAAAGCTTTAAGTTCATGACAAAGGAATAAAGTTTCCACTTTGAACGCAATCGGGAAATTGTGTCAAAATACTTCTGAATTTGTGTTAGGTTATCTTTCAAATGTCCTCTAAAATTCATTTGCATAATCACAAGTGTAAAATCTTCCATCAATCGTGCACTTGAGCTGCATAATAGAAAATAATTTCTATTTTCATTTAAAAATAATTCTCGATGCATTTAAAAGTGGTAACTTGATGCAGTTTTATGCATTCAACTGAAAACGGGTTTATTGCCAAAATTAGGCATTTTGAAGAATGACATCCAGTTCTCCATTTGTATGCGGATATAAAATTATTGAAAATGACTTCAAAACTTTGCTGAAACATTTAATAGTTTCACTGAGGTGAGCTGGTCAGTTTATGTAAATTAAATATATTCTGATCTGAGAAAGCGCGTTAAACATGTACCTCCAAAAATGAGTGCAATTTGTAGAGTCTTCCTCTACCCATGCAATTGGAAATCATGCAATTTTGATCTGGTTGCGTTTCTGGTATTGTGGGCAGAGCCAGACTCGGGTGCAGTGAATCCTGAACCCGATAAGGCTCCATGTAACTATCATGATCCTGAGCTTTAATTAACTTGGGAGACCTTCTGAAGAATATTTTGAACCTTCCCAAGATAGACTTTTAGCAGTCATGGATCTTTTTCTTATATTTACATAGAAAATAGAAGCAGGAGGAGGACATTTGGCCCTTCGAGCCTGCTCCGCCATTCATTATGATCATGGCTGGTCATCAAGTTCAATACCCTGATCCCACCTTCCCCCTCATATCCCTTGATCCCTTAAGCCCCAAGAGCTATATCCAATTCCTTCTTGAAATTACACAACATTTTCGCCTCAACTACTTTTTGTGGTAGTGAGTTCCACAGATTCACCACTCTCTGGGTGAAGAAATTTCTCCTCACCTAAAATGTTTATCCCTTATTCTCAAACTACGATCCCTAGTTCTGGAGAACCCCACCATTAGGAGCATCCTTTCTGAATATGTCCTGTCTAATACAGATTAATAAAATAATAAAGATTATTATAATAATCCTGTTCGACTTTCATAAGTTTTTATGAAATCCTCTCTCACTCTTCTAAACTCCAATGAATATAATCCAAACTGACTAACTTTCTTTTCATATGACAATTTGTTCTTGCTGTTTGAGTGTTGATGGCAGTGGCAATGTTTATTGGTGCATTTCATGAGTTAGAAAACTAACATTCTGCATCAGAACTTCTGCCTTGGATTCTTGGCAAGTGCTTTGACAAATTTTTCTTTGCAACGGTAAGAAAGAAACTCTTATTTGAGAATTTGTGTTCATCAAATGTTGGATGGATTTTATCAAAACATCTGAAAGGCAAAAAGGACTGGGGCCCCTCCTCAGTTTTGGGATAATGACTAGAAGATTCATTACCTCTCCTTAGGGAGGAGCTAACCTGGATGGTCATTGTGTTGATAACATTTTTGTGCAATATAGTCATTCCTATCTATTAGTTTAAATTGTGTGACTGGGATCAATTGTGTTTGGCTAACAGACCAAATCTCGTTAAAGTAGCATACCTCGAGGCATGTAAACTAAACTAAAGTTAACCTTTCTTCCACACCTTTTAGCTCAAAGTGATTGCTGGAGATGTGAGTGGATAATGGCACAATGAGGACAATGGATTATAATAATAATACCCTTTTATTGTCAGAAGTATGAAGTTACTGTGAAAAGCCTTTAATCGCCACTGTCCTGTTCGGGTAAACTGGTACAGGAATTGAACCCGCGCTGCTGGCCTTTTTCTGCATCACAAACCAGCTGTCTAGCCCACTGAGCTTTCCTTAAGAAAGTGCAGAGAGTTCTCCAACTTGCAGGGGCTCGCAGGGCCCCGGAGTGCTTCTCGCAGCTCTGGCTGCAGATACGGAGCCCTGCACTTCTGGTTGTGAGTCCGCGCATGCGCACGGCGGAGGCCTGCGGCGGCCGCGCTGTGCGCGACGGCGGGCTTGGGTATGGAGCGGCACCAAAAATGTAGGCCCCCCCCGAGATCACACACGCCCATGGATCGGTGTCGCCCGATCGCCCCCCCTGGCCGTCCATGCGGCCCCCCCCCAGTGAAGGATGCCCCCCGCCCCCCACCAGGGCGGCCGCGGACTGAGCCCACAGCCGCTACCAGCCGTTCCCGACAGGCAGAACGTAGTTAGAATCATGCCGTCAGGAACTCAGCCAGTTGTCCCTGGAGAATCGCCACGGGGGCCTCTATCAATGGCCACCTACCTGTGCTGCTTAGACTGCACATGTTGTGAATCGCGGGAGCGGCGTCGCACCAGATTTTGATGTCAACGCCCATTCTCCGCCCCTGCGCTGATCGTGATTTCGGTGCGGAGGCTCAGAGAATCCCGCCCAGTGAGTCCCATGAACTAGTTATATTTTATGATTAGAAAAAGAAACAACAGAAGGACTGAGAAAGAAAAGTAGATTTGAGCCAAATCAGGTACAGAAAAAGAAATTCAGAGAAAAATGAGAAGTTTTTTAAATGAAAATGAACATTTTAAAAATCCCTCACAACAATACAACATGTAGGAATGCCTCTCAACAGTTTGCATTGTTCACTTTCTGGGCTGGAGAGATTGATTTGCAGTTAATGAATATTAGGTTATTAAAGTTACTTACACTATTATGAGCCCTACATTTCTAAGATGGGTTTAATGGGAAAATCCAGCAAGTTCCAAAGTTCCTGGGCATACTAAGGGTGAGATGATGTCCGCATGAAGAAAATAGTGGAGCAGTGTGATTTGACCAGAAAGTTCTGGAAATTTTCAATGCATGGGTTATTTCTTCATCTTTTGAATTTGCTGGCCGAGTTCCACAGTAAAGTTAATTCCCTCCCGGTGGCCATTAAACACCTGCAATTATTTTCTTGGTCACCTCCTTGGAGTGTTCTTTTTTTCAAATATTTCTTCTCTCTTGTGCTGACAGTTTACAATTTGTGTGTAATCTCTGCTTGCACCATCCACTCTTGTGATCTTCAGCAATCCATCCTGGAGTTGTCCTGTGATTACATTGAACTGAAAAATGTAAGATCACTCTTCCCTGAAGCTGACCTCATCTTAATGTCTTTGGCTTATTGCATTAAAGAATATCTCCTCATAATTTACGTTTCTACTGCAAATAACTGACTTCATAGTCTGTAACATGAAGATTTCCCGATTCAACTTAAAATTCACATGATAGTATGAGGATATCTGGTGAGAACAAATTAACCACAGAAACCTTTCAGGAGCGAGTGCAATAAAAGCAAAATACTACGGATGCTGGAAATCAGAAATAAAAACAGAAAGTGATGCAAAATCTCTGCAAGTCTGGTAGAATTTGTGGAGAGTGAAACAGAAAGCGTTGGTCGAGCTGAATATGGCTCTTCTTTGGAATTTTCATTTTGATTTAAAAATAATTTCATGTCACATTTGAATTGGTGCTGTGATTACCTTCTCGCTAGAGAATACCAAAAGTGCAGGAAAGATTTTAAAAAAAGAATGTCACACAGGCAGCTGATGGGTCTGAGTAAATGATTATAAGTCTTTGGCTGGGAACTCTTAGCAATAAGGGCAGTATTCCTGTGAGACTATACTAGGACAGTGTTCTGCTCAGATGTGTTACCTGCCTTCTGTTTCCCAACTTATTGTAGTTGAATGAAACTGTTTATGAAATTGGAAGGCTCTCCTGCATTATTTGACCTCCCTCCTTCAGGTATGATGCCCTAAAAGGGCATTGGCGACAATGGGCTCCCATTAGATTGGTCCATGATTATGCTTGGCAACGTTTGCCATTATCTTCTGCAGTATGGCTGACAGACCAGGAATCTCTGCCTGGCATCAGACAATTTGAAAGGATTTCTAAGTTGATAATCAATCTTTTATGGCCCTGTTATGAACAAACCTTCCGTGGCCATCGTAACGTCATTGCAGTGTTAATATAAGCTTACTTGTGACATTAATAAAGATTATTATTAGAACCTGAACCCGGGGCTTCTGGTCCAGAGGTAGGGACACTAGCCATTGCATCACAAGACCTCCCTTACAAGTTACAAAATACTACAAAAAAATTGGAGCATGATATATTTATGCTACGCATGATTATTTTACATACTCTTAAGCCCCGATTTGCTGGTGGGTGGGAGAGATCCAACATGGTGATCGGGCACGAATGCATAACACATTTCAAAGCAGAACAGATACAAGGTTCGAGAACAAAACCAAGATGTTGGCTGCTACCAAGGACCATGAATGTTGGAGTGCCATGATCATCAACGCTATAAAACAAAGCACCTGACGAAGAAGATGGCTACTGATGCAACGCAGTTACTTCCAAATCACTGCTATTACAATTGGAAAATTCTGCAAAATCAAAAATAGAAAAACAAATTTCTTATGAACATAGGAAGATGCTAATGTGTGGTCAGTAGAGTTGTTCCTGTCAGTGGGGAATGTTCTGGCGATGGTTGACTCACTTTGAGGGCCCTCACAATGGAAAGTCTAAAGGTTTGACGGTACCAAAATTACAGTAGACCTGTCAGTGAAAACCTGCAGTTAGATAATACACATTCCTCCTGGTGACATCTGCTAATTTAAAGACGGGTCTTGATAACTCCCCAAACCCAAGTCTGGCATGGTGAATATGTTACTGCATGAGGTAAACGGTTGAATTCCAGCAGGCAGAATGCCCACAGGAGGAGGCTGCCAAGAGCAATGCAATGTACGGTACCTTAGAACCTAGCAACAGGTGCAGATGAATTTGCCTTGGTAAAACAGTACCAAACAGGAGGCCCGGATAAGCATGGATCAAGTGTTGTCTCCAAAATAATATGTATATTATCAGTGGCTCATACCAAACTCTCGAACTGCCCTAAATCACTCAGCGTGAGGTACAATTGAATGCCTTGGCAGGCTGCGATCTTCGCATAACTTCACAGTTAAACTCATTGTATAACACAAGCTAACTTGCTTGTGTTATACAATACCTGCTGCATAGCTTGAGACCCACAGGATAACCTGCAGATTGGTTTTGTGTCTGCCATGTATAACTTTTACAAATTATCAAAAGTATTTACAGCACAGGAATAGTTGGGCCCACAATTTTTATGCTTGGCATTCCACCCTTTTTTATCTAACCCTATCAACAAAGAACAAAGAACAAAGAAATGTACAGCACAGGAACAGGCCCGTCGGCCCTCCAAGCCCGTGCCGACCATGCTGCCCGACTAAACTACAATCTTCTACACTTCCTGGGTCCGTGTCCCTCTATTCCCTTCTATTCATGTATTTGTCAAGATGCCCCTTAAATGTCACTATCGTCCCTGCTTCCACCACCTCCTCCGGTAGCGGGTTCCAGGCACCCACTACCCTCTGCGTAAAAAACTTGCCTCGTACATCTACTCTAAACCTTGCCCCTCTCACCTTAAACCTATGCCCCCTAGTAATTGACCCCTCTACCCCGGGGAAAAGCCTCTGACTATCCACTCTGTCTATGTAATTTTGTAGACCTCTATCAGGTCGCCCCTCAACCTCCTTCGTTCCAGTGAGAACAAACCGAGTTTATTCAACCGCTCCTCATAGCTAATGCCCTCCATACCAGGCAACATTCTGGTAAATCTCTTCTGCACCCTCTCTAAAGCCTCCACATCCTTCTGGTAGTGTGGCGACCAGAAAGTCAGCGCCGCCACCCCACCGATCCTCAGTCTGGTGGGGGAACGGCAGCCACGCAGCGGAAAGCCCACGGCTTTACCTGCGGATACGGCAGGAGAATGGCCAGGTCCGTGGCCCTGCATGTGCACAACGGCTTCCTGCAGCGTCCGCACCGTGCAACATGGCACCGGCCGCGCGCAGGCTTGGCCTGCCAGAAACTGCCCCCATGTTACCAGCCTCCCCCGGACCACCCCCCACAGTCCCACCAGCCCCTGCTGAAGCCCCCCTGCCAGCAGAATGGCTCCCTCCCCCCCGACTGTGGCACCGCTGGACTCAGTCCGCAGCCGCCGCGCAAGGCCCCCGAACGGTGTGAGCACATGTGTCACATGCCATCGAGGTCTCAGCCAATCGGGGGTGGAGCATTGGGGGAGAGCCACAGGTGACGTCCTGAGGCCGTCCATACAGTGTGCGGCGTACTCCCAAGTACGCCATTTTTGAGGGGCGGATCATCGCAAAAACGGCAGCGTCCCCGATTCCTGTGTAAACGGGATTCTTTGGCCGATCTTTAAACGCGATTTTGGCATCGGCGATCAGAAAATATATCTGTAAGGTCCCTCCCACTTCATCCTACACAGAGTCAGCACAATAGACATAACTTTACGGCCGTCCACACCAGTTGTTAGACGTTTTAGTTGCTGTGATATGAGGAGTCAAAAGTTCTGTTCCTTTTTCACCAACACATTTATTTCCTTCCAACAGCCTTTGCACAAAACTCTCACTACACATCATCTGCCAGAGGCCACCTGAAGCCCCTTTACATATCAGTGTCAATTAGTGGATACTTAACATAAATGAGACAATTAATTGCAATGTCTCTTAACCCATTATTTAACAGTCTCCCTTCCTTGAAGAAAAAAAATAATTTGGTGAAAACAAAATTTCAAGAAACTCAAAAACACACACATGATTTCACCCCTTTTTTTTTGTTTGGACGAGAAAGAGAAAAGATATCACAGAAACAAGCGCCCTTCATTAACAATATCCAAAAGTTTCTGTGAACTCGCCCCTCTTTTCGAAAAACAGTCTGACAGTTGATAGCTCCTGTCGACCCATTTAATTTTGTTATTTCCCCTCTGTCCAACATCTGCTTCAAACTTGCGATGTCTATCCGTAACCTCCTTTCATTGACACTTTTTGTGGAGTGCACATTTTCCCACAGGGATTTATTGTCAATGTGACAGTCAATAGGTATATTACCCAAATCCCCTAATCCCAAAATTTCTGTCATGTCATACTTATATAAAAGGCCATATCCACCGCCTCTACAAGGCTTAACGTCTCAGCAGCCAAAGTGCTTTTTACCACTCTCCTTATGTTCTTTGTTTCCCACAAAAGCGGGCAACATTTACCATTGTTCCCCAAAAGGAAAATTATAAAACCTCCTGCGCTTGAAACCCCATCACATAAATTTGTGTAGGACGCATCACTATAAACTATGAGTTTCAAGTGCCTAAGGTCACCTAAAACTGGGGACTTCAAAACACACTCCTGCATTTTTAGTTTGGCCAACGCTTTATTTGCTCTTATTATGTCTTCCACTTTGGGATCATTCATTTTTGTACTCAACTCTAAGACATCAAAACTCACGTCCGGTCTAGTCTGTCTACCTAACCAGTTCAGTTGCCCAATTAAACTTCGCAGTTGCTCTTTTTCTATCTTTGAAACCATTGCGTCTTATTGTGAAACTCGGTCACGACTAATTGCTAGTGGGCTGATGATTTCCAAATAAGATTGCTAACGTAAAGTTGCCCTTAATTTAGTCTTTCCAATTTCCAGTCCAACATATTTAAATGGACCGGAAGCCTGACTTCCAACCCTGAATTCTTTCCTCAAACCAGAGATTACAATAGCTTCAAAATCACTAGTCCCACCCCACAAAATATCATCGACATGCATCATAAAAATGCCAGAAATATTTCCTTTATAGTGTCAGTAAAACATTGCAGGATCTGCTTTCAACTGGCAACAGCCTAACTTTAACAAAACTGACCTTACTGAAAAATACCAGACTCTAAATGCATCATTTAATCCTTATACACATTTGTTCAACTTCCAGAGTACCCCTTCTGTATTAGCTGCTTCTTTAGGAGGACCGAGAAAAATGTCTCTCTGGAGCTGATGCCCCTGCAAAAAGGCAGCTTTTATATCTATAGATTTGCATTCCCATGCCTTTGTGGATAATAGAGCCAAGAAGATCTTTAAAATAACCTTTCCTGCTGTAGGTGAATCTACCCTTAAATCCTGATCTTCTAAGTTTTCTTCAAATCCCCTTGCCACAAGCCTGGCCTTAGCCTTATAAGTTCCAGCCGGAAGAACCTTTTCCGTGCAAATCCATCTGTGGGATAGAGCTCTTTGTCCCCTATCTGATACTTCCGTGTATACCCCAAATTCACCCCAACTATGCAATTCTTGCTGTTTAGCTTCTTTGATAACATTTTCATCTAATATATTTGAAGCCACCAAAATCTCACGTGCATGAGGGCTTCTACTCTTATTAGTATTCGTAGTCCTACTCATGTTCAGAGATCTTGATAAACTACATCCCTTCTCCCACCTGGTATCTCGCTCTGTACTGCTACTGCTTGATCTTTCCCTTCTGCTGTGGGATGTCCTTTCAATAGTTCTCGACCTTTTCCTGTGGACCTGTTCACTATCCGATGTACTATCTGAACTGGCACTGGGTTTCTGTGCCCTCCATTTTTGAACTTCGTTTTCCCAATCCATTGTCTTGACTCCTTCCCCTGAATGCTGTACATTCAACCAATGTTTATACTTTCCAGTGGCCTTCCCTGCTCTACTAATAACAGTTGCACCCTTCCATTGACTAGACCCTTCAGGCAAGTATGTCACTTTTGTACCAACTTTTGGCAGTTGCCCTTTCGGAAAAATGGCCTGTTCTAATTCATCAGAAGTGTTGTGATCCTCCACAGAAACCCTGTCTATATCAGTTAATTGGTCCTCATAGTTCTGTTACACATGCGTACCAGATGACTCTGGTTCCTCTTCATGTCTGTCTAAATTTGAAAATTTGTAATCTGTACCCATTATCCTTGATGAATGTACCCTAACAGTTTGATTACCATGTTGCAAAATAATTGTTTTGCCATCTATGCGTATGATCTTCCCTGGGTCTTTCCATTCATTAGAATTGTCTCTCTTATAGTATACCATGCCTCCTTGCTGAAAAACGGCATCTGATGGCCGTACGTTATGTCTTAAAGCTCTGCGAATTCTTTCCGAGACTTCTGCTTCCAAAAAAAGCTTTTCTACTGCTATGTAATGCATTGAAATGTTCAGCAAAACCAGAGCTAATTGTAGTCCCCTCCAAAGCTGGAGGCTGGTCATCCAAAATGGATGGAATTTTAGGATTTCTACCAAACACTAATTGATAAGGACTATAGCCCCAACCATCTGCAATGAATTCTTTGCATGTACTGCCCATGCTAAAGCTGAATTTAGCCTGCAATTTGGTCGATCTGCCAAAATTTTCCAAAGCATGTCATCGATGACAGCATGATTTCTTTCACAGACACCATTACTAATTGGGCTTTCTGCAGCCGTATTCATAACTCTGATATTCATGTTTTCACACATATCCCTAAACTCATCATTAGCAAATTCTCCCCCATTGTCTGTAAGGAATTTTGCCGATGGACCCATTCCTGTCCCTATCCATTTTTCCACAATTCGATCCAGAATTACTCTCTTTTCTTTACTTCATACAATCGTTGATTGACTAAATCTGGTTGCTAAATCTACAAAATGCTAAATAAATATATTAATTGCTTTATCCCAGATCTTAAGGTCCATGGCCACAATGTTGTAGGGTTACTATCGGTCGTGCTGATGTCCTTCTGTACTTCCTACAAACTTCACAGCGGTCACTAACCTGTTCTATCAGTTCAGTATAGTCGTCATCCTTTACCCCTGCATCCTTTAATACATTTTTCAGCCTACCAGGAGACGGATGTGCAAATTGCCTATACAGTTTTAATACCACAAGCTTTTTATCAGCTAAAGTCCCATTTTCAACTGCCATTAACACATCCTTAACCACTCTACTTGAAATATTATTTGTCAGTAATGGAATACAATAGTGTCCCGACTGTGTAAATTGTAAGTCCACCGTCTTTCCAAAAACTGTTGCCTTATCCTGTTCCATATCCAGTTTCATGTGTGCTTTCTTCATCGACGGTCTGCTCAGAAGCAAAGGTATCTCACTTGATACAACATCCGTGCTAATGAAATGATTCACTCCGGCAATATTGCAAGGGATCACCACTCTTTTCAGCGACTTCAGAGTATTATCATCCCCAAACCTGAAACTTGTGGAACTTTCAAATTCCTTAACCTTATTACGATTTTCAGCATTCAAAGAGTCCAGGTAACATTTTAACCAGTCAATTCCACACACAGTAGATGTGCAGCCACTGTCCAATACAGCACAGTTGAAGGATTCTGCAACCAACACTCTCATTACCGGTGTAAAACAGCTTATCAGTAGGACAGTGCCTTCTTTCTGGTCACTATCTTTTTCCTCTTCTGACTCTTCCATGTCATGTGTCGCTTCAAACACTCTATCATAACAAGTTGGACAGTTGAAAGTATAATGGTATTGAGAGTCACATCGAAAACATCGATTTATCATGCCCCGTGCATTTCTGGGGTTCATCTTCCTAATGTAGGTTCTAACTGGGTTTCTGTCTTCATAATTTCCTTGTCTCGGTCTCCTTCTATAGTCTTGAGCCCTGTTCGTAGCCATACAATTTCGCCATCCTGTTAGTAGTGTATCTTTCATATTCTGCCTTATTGCAGGCTGACCTATTTAGGTCATCAGAGCCATCAGAATCAAATGTTTTCCTAGAAACTTTTGTAAAGCTTTCGTCATCTGTTCGAATAAGGTATCCTCATCCACAAACTGAACTCCTGTCAAAACCAGGAGCCTATCCATGTTGCTCACTCTAGCACAGTCAAGTAATTTAAAGGCCAACACAGACTGTGGAAATTCCAGGTTGTGTTTCTGCAGCCTTTTATATAGTCTGCCAAATTCCATTATATAGTCTTCCATGGAGATATCCTCCATTTTCAGGAACTTATCAAAATCCAACCATGCTTCATACGCACTTAACAAGTCATCTTTCTTATAAATCTTATCCATATAATGTAATAAAGTCTCCAGACCTTCTTCTGAGTCTAACTCTTCCAATTCCAGCTCAGAAAGCAGTTTGTTTCGGATTTTACTGCCATATGGTAGAGAAAGAGCCAATGCCATACCTTGTTTTCTCTTTCCCAAAACAGTTAGCTTAGTCCACATAACTACTGCACTTCTCCATTGGTCGTACAATTCCCTTTCAGAAAATAAGAGAGGATAGTCATATCCAGCCATCTTTATCCTCGGTTCAGCCATATATCCCTTTTTTTTTCTTTTCTCACTCACTCCTTGGTTTGATCTGGAAAAGTTGTATCTTTCAATCCTTCACATTTACACAGCAACCATCCTCTGCTACCAACTGTTAGACGTTTTAGTTGCTGTGATATGAAGAGTCTAAAGTTCTGTTCCTTTTTCACCAACACATTTATTTCCTTCCAACAGCCTTTGCACAAAACTCTCACTACACATCACCTGCCAGAGACCACCTGAAGCCCCTTTACATATCAGTGTCAATTAATGGATACTTAACATAAATGAGACAACTAATTGCAATGTCTCTTCACCCATTACTTAACACCAGTGGGATCTTCCGGACTCACGGATTGCACCCACCCCCCTGTCATTTTCACGACAGCAAGTAGTGCATTCAAGGGGAAAGCCCATTGACAACAGCGGGACCAGGAGATCCCACTGCCAACTAATGAAAGGTCACCCCCGACACCGTGAAACGTGCTGTGAGTTGCACAAAATACCCCGCCCAACTTCTCTACTTTGCAATTCTATCCCTCTGAAGCTGAACTCCAAGGCTAAGCGTGAATTTTTATTGTCTTATTAACTTTATTAAGTATAGGTGCTACAAATTGCAGGCCCGTGATTCGCTTGGAGGAGGCCAGAGTATTGCATCATAAGAGCGCGATGGCTGTAGAGGAAAATGAAAGCATATGCCTTCCCCAAACTCAGAGATAGCTCCATCCTGAAACATTCTCACTCCCTCCCATGCAGTCATGTAAGCAAATGCCACCTAAAATCAACATCCTTTCAGACTGATGGGCCTTATCGGTCAGTGTGAAACACAAGGACAATCGTCCACATAACACACTGTCTCATTATATGTGACAGATAATTTCATAGGATCTTTCAATTCATTTTGAATACAATGTGCACTTGATACTCCTATAACTCCTATGACATTATGTGCACCAGAAGTTTATTTCATGTCCATCTTGTATTAACCTTCCCCAATCATGCCTAAAATGTCTTGTAGACATTTCAGATACAAGAGACATGTCGAAGCTTTTCGTCTGGCACTCATCAGGTCTGTTCGCAAGAATGCCAGTATAAGGGGAAAACAACAATTTGTACTGCATGAGAAGGGAATGCTGATTGGGCGGCAAGTGACTCTGATTGGTAGAGGTGCTACCATGGAGAATGCACCAGTTGATGGATATTCCAGGCCCCATTGACAAGGCTGCAGAAAGGAAAGGATGACCCTGTGTTACTGAACGATCCATCCGAGGGTCTTACCCTTTCTAAAATATTTAATTATTTTTACCCACTCCAAAAGACGGCTCTATTTTGAAGCAGCCTCTTTTGCTGCGCGCCGGCCCCTGCGGCCCTACGCCATGTTGCGTTGGGGCCGGTGCGGAGAAGGAGGCTGCCGTGCAAGCGCGCATTCGCGCCGGTCGCAGAGCGCATGCGCAGAGCCGCGGGGCCCATTTGACACGGGTATCGGCAGCTGGAGCGGGTGGGTTGCTCCCGTGCCATGCTGGCCTCCTTTAGGGCAGAGGATCGCGACACATAGCGGTCCGATGATGCCGTCGTTAAACTCTCCAGTTTTTACGACGGCGTCAACACTCTACTTTCAGATGGGAGAATCCCTCCTCCAAAATATCCTGCCAGGAGATTACACATTGCGTTAATTTGTCAAGGTTTCCTTCACCATTTCCCGTCGACAACGCGCCGTTCGCTGGTGCTGGGGCTCTCTCCACCACTTGTCAATGGGATTTCAGATTGAAATCACCCCCATGCAGCCGGGAAACCCGCAGGCGGCGCGAGCTTTAATGTTTCATGTCAAAGAGATTGCGACTCAATTCTCCAGCCTCCCAGCCGCCTGTTTCCGGCCATGGACTAAAAAAGAGAAAAAAGCTGTCACGTGTTATATGGAAAAAATTATTTATGTAGTGTGCCAAGTGAGGGAAATGTTTTTCAAAAATGGGAAACTTTCTCCAATGTGCCTGGTTTTAATGGAGATAGTTTGAGCAGTGGGTAACTGACTTGCTCTCGAGTGAACAGCCCAACATCAAAGTATGATATTAAAACTGTGCGCCTTAAATTTCACCCCCATTTTAAATTTCAAGTCCATCAGGGCCAGTTTTTCAGCGCTCAGGAAACACACCGGTTAGGAGGAGGTGAGAACTGGCGGATCTAGCACGTTATATACTCAAGGATGTCGCAGTTGCCCTCAGTTCCAGGAATTCCTGGCCTCTTTTACATCATCCCACTCCTCCCAACACTGAACATTGCTCTCATATCAGGATCACAGGTCTGGATATTAATAATGTCTGTTTAGGCAGGCGAGGGAGGGCTGTTTGATGCAGGTGGGATTCTCTGTTTCCGCCAACAGGTTTCCCGGTGACGTGGGGTGGTTTCAATGGGAAGTCCCGCTGCCAGCGAATGCCACACCGCCGAGAAACTGGGGAACCAGAGAATCCAGCTCCAGGTTTACCCTCATGCTGTAGAATTTAACCTCCATAGCGTGCATTGTGCTCCGTGACAGGTTCCTCCCACCGGAAGCCAACCTGATTAACATGTGCCGCAGGCCGCACTCCACGATCCAGAAGAATACACCCCAATCCTTGCGGTCTTTCATGGGGTTGGGGGGCAGTTTGATGCAGGTGGAAATTGGGGGAGCATGGAATAGGACACCTGCTTCTCTTGGCTCAGAAGGAATGCTGTTAAGTAGCTTACCTTCTTTTCTTTGAGCTACCAGGTCTTCAAGGTCCAGGAAACCTGGCAGACCACGGTTGAACGAGTAAAAGCAAAATTAAATCAAAAGGCTGCCAACCTCATTCACATTGAGAACCAACCCCTGGGAGAGGATAGGCTGCTGATTCCTTTTCCCACGACTGTTAAACTTCCATAGAACCATAGAATCCCTTCAGTGCAGGAGGCCATTCGGCCCATTGTGTCTGCACTGACCCTCTGAAAGAGCATCCTAACCAGGCCCCCGCCCTATCCCTGCAACCCCACCTAACCCGTACATCCCTGGACGCTAAGGGGCAATTTAACACAGCCAATCTACTACCCTGCACATCTTTGGCCTGTGGGAGGAAACCGGGGCATCCGGAGGAAACACGGGGAGAATGTGGAAACTCCACACAGACAGTCACCCAAGGCCGGAATTGAACCCAGATCCCTGCCGCCGTGAGGCAGCAGTGTTAACCACTGTGCCACCTTTTAGTCAGAGATAAGGAGGAATGTCTTCTCTCAGAGGATAGTGAACCAGTGGAATTCTTTACCGCAGATGTCTGTAGAGGTTGAACATACTTGAAGTATGTTCTAGGCTGAGGTAGACAGATTTTTAAACAGTAAGGGAATCAAAGGTTCTGGGGATAAGGCAGAAAATTGGAGTTGAGGATTATCATATCAGATCAGTTATGATCTCACTGAATGGCAGAGCAGACTTGATGGGCCGAATGGCTTACTACATCTTGTGGCCTTGTGGGTGTTGAAATGCAGCTCATGTCATCTAAATTTATTAGAAATAAGAAAATTCAGAAGAAGTGACCAAATAGATTGGGTGGGATTCTCCCGTCCGCCAGCCGGGTTTTCCTACGCGTCATGCCCTCGCCAGCAACGGGATCCTCCATTCCAGCAGCTGGCCAATGGGATTTCCCATTATGGCCACCCCAAGGAGTCGGGATACCCAAGGGCGTGGATGCACTGCCGGCGGAGTGGAGGAGATACCGTTGACGGAGAATCCCACTGATTGTATTTGAATTGGTCACGGGTACTTAGATGTTTATTTGAAAATTGGCCTGGATTTTCCAAGGAACAGCAATCAACATCGGATTGCCACTCTGCTCGATCTTCCGCCCACCTGGGCGCTGCTCCATGTTACTTGCCAGATCTTCCGAGCCTGGCTTTCCCAGAAATACAGAGCATAGCTTTCCTTAGCAGGGGTTTGGCCGGTGGTGTGGGGGGGCGGGGTGGTCACTGGTCGTCAAGGGTGGAACCAAAGTGTCAGTGGGGGTGATTGGGAATCAGTTTTATAGTTACCTGGAGTTAGACTGGGTGTTTCGCATCAAACATTTCCTGGGAAACTATTGAGCCAAGTCCAACAGAACTGTCCAAAGCCTCCGACTCTAACTGAGCAGACACATTTACAAAGGGTCCTGGGCAGTGGAGCAATTGTCCATCGGAAGTTCAAAATTTCTGGAAAATGTCCACAGAAGTCAGCATGTCAGGACATCCATGAGGTCTGACAAAAAACTTGGGTCACACATCCAGGGCGAGATTCTCCGACCCCCCGCCGGGTCGGAGAATCGCCGGGGGCTGGCGTGAATCCCGCCCCCGCCGGTTGCCGAAGTCTCCACCACCGGATAGTCGGCGGGGGCGGGTATCGTGCCGCGCCGGTTGGCGAGCACCCCCGCTCGATTCTCCGGCCCGGATGGGCCGAAGTCCCGCCGCTAAAATGCCTGTCCCGCCGGCGTAAATTAAACCACCTACCTTACCGGCGGGACAAGGCGGCGCGGGCGGGCTCCGGGGTCCTGGGGGGGGTGCGGGCCGATCTGGCCCCGGGGGGTGCCCCCACGGTGGCCTGGCCCGTGATCGGGGCCCACCGATCCGCGGGCGGGCCTGTGCTGTGGGGGCACTCTTTCCCTTCCGCCTCCGCCACGGTCTCCACCATGGCGGAGGCGGAAGAGACTCCCTCCACTGCGCATGCATGGGAATGCCGTCAGCGGCCGCTGACGCTCCTGCGCATGCGCCGCCCGGAGATGTCATTTCCGCGCCAGCTGGCGGGGCACCAAAGGCCTTTTCCGCCAGCTGGCGGGGCGGAAATTCGTCCGGCGCCGACCTAGCCCCTCAATGTTGGGGCTCGGCCCCCAAAGATATGGAGGATTCCGCACCTTTGGGGCGGCGCGATGCCCGTCTGATTTGCGCCGTTTTTGGCGCCGGGTAGCGGACATCGCGCCGTTTGCGGAGAATCCCGCCCAAAGAATAAAACAGGAAGCACTCCAGCCTTCATCGCCTTCACTCCCCCAAATACAGCCCATGCTTGATCCATGCCAATCCATGCCACCCATGTTAATAAAAATCTAGAATTATAAGCCTAATGATGACCATAAGACCATTGTCGATTGTCACAAAAGCCCATCTGGTTCACTAATGTCCTTTAGGGAAAGAAATCTATTGTCCTTACCTGGTCTGGCCTAGATGTGACGACAGATCCACAGTCGTTGACTCTTAAATACCCTCCGGGATGGGCAATAAATGCTGGCCCAGCCGGGACACCCACATCCCATGAACGGCTAAAAAAAACTTCCAAATTTCCAAAGGGCACCTTACCTCCCCCAAAGGTGCCTGGGGATCAGATCTCAAGGAGTGTCTTACCTCTCCAAAGGGATACCCTGGCTATCTGCACAAAAATACAAAATTAGGACCTGCTGTTACCAGGTCTAACCTGCACACTTTGCATTTCATACACCGAGGCAAAGAAAATCCGACTTCAGTGCAGGTAGCCGCTAATTTAAATGATCAGTATCTTCTGTAAACTGTGCATGTGAAAAAGAATCGCGCCCCCATGAAAATGGGCATTGCTAAGTTCAGGGGCGACTGCCACCATTTTTGGCCACTTCCACCATTTTATGCACAATGGAGAGTCTCTACATTGTGGAGAAAATCTGGGCTCAGATGTCTTCCTCCCATACTGTAAAATTCCATGATTGGACAAGTTCAATTTACTTTGGATTGGGGGAATCAAAATTTTGCAATTCATCTCTGAAGTGAATGGCCAGTTCACAGGCCAACACTAGAATTCTCATGTTATAACTTTAGAAATAAATCCTTTGCTGTGTGATGTAGAGGACGGTTAATGGTTCCTAGAGTCCATAAGTCAGTCAGACAATCGAGCCACTGCTAAACACACTTCAGCAACTGGCTCACAAGCCTGGCTGGTACTGAGTGTGGATTTCTTTCCAATAGACACCAGTGATCATTCACATCGTAGTTGGAATCTGTGATCCTTGGAAGCAGTGGAGGCAGCACTGCTGATGATATAGAGGAAGATCAATGCACGTGTTTATTTATTCAGAAATGTCGGCACATCTTCGACATTTGGCGCATATATCATTCACAGTTACTTGCCTTGCTTCAACTGAACGCCTTTCAACCAAATATTGTCCGATCATTAGGGTATCAGAGCAAGAAAAGGTTTGCCCTCTGTGACTGTAAGAGTTCTGGTTAGTACACTGCAGTCCTTAATATTTTGAATCTTGGGTTTTCTTGACATCTCTCAAATTACTCAGACTTTTTGTGATAACCCTCATGAGGACCATAGGGATCACTAATCGATCTCCCTGTGGGGCTCGTAGATTACGGATTCCTGTGGCAGCGGGTGGAGGTCCAACCAGCTGGGACTAGTTAGTGAGCTCTTTAAATTCTGCTCCCTGAACCGAACTGGGAGTTCCGATAGTCCCAGACTAGGAAATCTGTTTTGTATCTTTTGAGTTAAAATAAACCTGTTAATCTTCTTTGTGTTTCTTGGATTACTACATAGACGACGAGAATCAAGTACGAGATTCCGGACAGCCTTCCTTGAAATCCAGTAAAGAACAAATGCAGGGATAACCAGGGAATACTTCTATTCAGAAAACCCGAGCCATATGATGTGGGCGTAAAGGACTGGCTCCAGTATGCCGAAAGAATGCTCTATTCTTTTTGTGCTACCGGTATAGAAGGTGACCACCGACACAAGGTAATCCTTCTGACTACTTGTGGAGTACCGAAATTCGGCATCATTAAGTGTTTGTTATACCTGGCAGCCCCAGACTCAAAAACCTTTAATGAACTGGTCGAGTTAGTGAAAAACCATTATGACCCAAGGCCATCAATAATTCTTCGGCGTTACATATTTAACATGGCTGGAAGGACGCCTGGAGAATCCATGATGGAATTCCGGACCAGGCTCAGGAAACTGGCGGAACACTGAGTATGGACCACCCCTTCCTGAGATGCTATGGGACCGATTAATATGCGGGATTAACAATGTCGCAACAGCGAAGGCACCCTAGGCCTTAAAAGAGCCATAGAATTGGCGTTGGCCTTGGCGAATGCTGAGAAAGGAGCCCAGGAACTGCAAGGGTCAATGGGTGGTAGTGTGCTCAGTGTGTGGCAACCCCAGCACAGAAAGACTAGTTTTCCCCTCAAGAGCACTCATGTGCCTCACCCACCACCAGTTCGCTACTCAGTCACGACACACAAGAATATGAATGGATGGCTGAGTAATCCCAAAAATATTAAGGAAGCTTCTCCAGAAGACTTCAGAGAACAGTCGTAAGGCTGCTGTACCTGTGGCTGAAGGACACACCCAAGGCAAGGCTGCCAGAATCACCAGTCCATGTGCCATCTAGGTCAGAAGCCAAAGCCACCTCAGGCCCAGGCCTTACAAACCCACCAGCCCAAACAGGACGAAATGATTCAGTTGAACTCTATCACCGACCCCAAGGTTGCCCCAATTAAAATCAATCTTCAGGTCAACGGCCACTCCCTGCAAATGGACATAGGAGCTGAACTGATAGTAACTTCTCACCTACCCCCAATAACCTTTCACCCCCTTGTTTATTAAGAATCTATCTATCCCTGTCCTGAAAACATTCAAAGACTCTGCTTCCACTGCCTTTTGAGGAAGAGAGTTCCGAAAACTCACTACCCTTTGAGAAAAAATAATTCTTCTCTTCTCTGTCTTAAATGGGCAACCCCTTATTTTTAAGAAGTGACCCCTAGTTCTAGATTCTCCCACAAGAGGAAACATCCTTTCCACATCCACCCTGTCAATATCCCCTGGATCTTATATGTTTCACTCAAGTTGCCTCTCACTTTTCTAAACTCCAGCAGATACAGGCCTAGCCTGTCCAACCTTTCTTCATAAGGTAACCTACCCATTCCTGGTATTATCTGCTAAACCTTTTATGAACTACTTCTAATGCATTTATATCCTTCCTTAAATGAGAAGACAATTCCAGATGTGGTCTAACCAGAGTCCTGTACAACTGAAGCATGACCTCCCTATTTTTGCGTTCAATTTCCTTTGCAATAGATAATAAGAACCTATTAGCTTTCCTAATTACTTGCTGTACCTGCATACTAGCCTTTTGCAATTCATGCACAAGGATGCCCAGATCCCCCTGCACCTCAAGAGCTCTGAAAATTCTCGCCACTTAGATGATATGCTCCTTTTTTATTCATCCTGCCAAATAAACAATTTCACCTTTGCCCACATTAGACTACATTTTCCAGATCTTTGCCCACTCACCTAATCTTTGTAGCCTCCTTATGTCCTCTTCGCAGTTTACTTTCCTACCTATCTTTGTATCATCAGCAAATTTAGCAACGATAACTTTGATCACTGCCATCCAATCATCAGCAAATTTAGCAACAATAGGCTTGATTCCTTCATCCAAATCAGCACTGGTCCCTGTGGAATACCACTCATTACATCTTGCCAACCAGAAAAAGACTCATTTATGGCTACCTTCTTCTTCCTGTTAGCCAGTCAATCTACTATCCATGTTAATACGTTACCCCCTAAACCTTGAGCTTTTATTTTCCACAATAACCTTGATGAGGCACTTTATCAAATGCCTTCTGGAAATGTAAATTGAGTACATCCGCTGGTTCCTCTTTCGCCACAGCACATGTGACTCTTTCAAAGGACTTATATCAGTTTGACAGGTGGTGGCCACATTTTTAAAAAGCCCCCAAAATTTGAAAGAAACTTCCTTGACGTGGCTGTATCAGAAAGAATTGCAAATTGCAACCCTGGCTTTGCCTGGAAGGTGAATCATGGAAGAACCCTTAAGGAAGAAAAAAGGAAGAATGCACTCCCAGTACATTTTACATTGTTACACCACTCTGGGAGAGCATGGTCAGTTCCAGCCCCCCCCCCCCCCACCCCCACCCCCCCCACCCCCCCACCCCACCCCCCTTAACTGTCCCACCCTCTGCCTACACAGGGGCAGACAAACACAGATGGGGAAGGGATAAAAATAATAAGGATGAAGGTTAGAGTATAAGAGTCTTTGCTTTAAATGGTGGGTCTTTCACACACTTGCAGATTAAAGTTTATGATTTGCAGCTGGTAATGGTTTTCTTTGCAGAGTCATTCATTCAGGTTTGAAAATGCAGTACTCACAGGCAACAGTCTTTCTGGAGAGGGACTTAACTTATTATCAAACTGGGCCTTCAGCTCGAGGTTCACATTCATGCTTATACCTTCCTAGACAGACACTATTTCACATCAAACCTTGCTTCCGACTCATGGTTTGACTTCAGGGGTTAAATCCTCCAGTATCAGCGCGATGTCCGCCGACCGGCGCCAATAACGGCGCTAATCAGTCCGGCATCGCGCCGCCCCAAAGGTGCGGAATCCTCCGCATCTTGGGGGGCCGAGCCCTAACCTTGAGGGGCTAGGCCCCCACCGGACTGATTCCGCCCCACCAGCTAGCGGAAAAGGCTGGCCAGCTGGTGCGGAAATGACATTGCCGGGTGGCGTATGCACGGGAGCGTTAGCGGCTGCTCACGGCATCCCCGCGCATGCGCTGTGGAGGGAGTCTCTTCCGCCTCCGCCATGGTGGAGACCATGGCAAAGGCGGAAGGAAAAGAGTGCCCCCACGGCACAGGCCCGTCCACGGATCGGTGGGCCCCGATCGCGGGCCAGGCCACCGTGGGGGCACCCCCCAGGGCCAGATTGCCCCACGCCCCCCCCAGGACCCCGGAGCCCGCCCGTGCCACCTTGTCCCGCCGGTAAGAGAGGTGGTTCAATCCATGCCGGCGGGACAGGCATTCTAGCAGCGGGACTTCGGCCCATTCGGGCCGGAGAATCGCGGGGGGGTGCCCGCCAACCGGCGAGGCGCGATTCCCGCCCCCGCTGAATCTCCGGTGCCGGAGAATTCGTCAACCGGCGGGGGCGGGATTCACGCCAGCCCCCGGCGATTCTCCGACCCGGCGGGGGGGTCGGAGAATCTCGCCCCAGGCCTCTGACGATTCAAGAGAACGGCATCCAGACTTACTGCAGAGAGAGTCAAGCCCCAGTGTTTCCTTCTGGAGAGGATTAGTTCGATTTGTTTGGAGAGAGTTAGTTAGATCTCTTTATCCAGGCTCCAAAAGTCAAAACTGAAAGGAAACTGGAACCCTTGTAGCTCTGAAAACATTCCAGTGGGATCAGATCCAATCACCACTTGTTACCGGGCAGAGCACAGCCTTTTGGGCCAATTCATTGGCCCCCAGCCAAATCAGTCAAGCCCCAGTCAATCTCTGTCATTGGGGCCAGACAGTCCACAGTTCCGATTAGAACCAGCACAGACTAACACAATGGTCTCTCCTGCTGCTGAAATCCCCTGCTTGAATTAAAGGTATAGGACTGATTTGTACTGCTTTAATTAAAGACACAGGCTGCCTTAAAGACACATATCCATAAATCATCCATGGATCAAAATTGCAACAGCAAAAAAAAGGGGAAATAAGGGAATAAACAGGGAGGACCCTTATGACATATACCTATGTGTTATGTGCATCATGCACTGACCGAGCGACTCCAACACAGGTTGCATCATCAACTTTGAAGAATAGATTGGATAGAGAAATAAGAAGCTATCCCTTGATTCAATATTAGCAGGTTTACTGTAGGGATCTAACTACAGATCAATTTGTCCTGATAGGAGAAGTCTACCATAGTTAAGAGAAAATCAAAGAAACATGCTAGTGGAAGTAAATATGCATAAAATCATTGTAGAAGGAATCAAAACGTGGCTTCCTTCAATCTTTGAATATTGATTTTGCTTGAACAACACAAAGCTTTACTCCTGTTGAAGAAAGAAAATGATGGTGACTTCATTTATTTTGTAAAGTACTATATGTATTCGGCAATCAATTGTACTGCACATTGCTTAATACGATACATGCAGTGATAAGGCTAACACAATGGAACTGTCGGTCATTGTACAGTATACAGAGTGCATTTGTTTTACAAGCACAATATGAGAGTTGATTGTTATTTCATTATTTGTACATATTGCTCAATACATAATTTGTATGAAACCTCAATACATATAAATGCAGTCTCTACTATCACCCATTGTCTTGCCCTCCTGTCCATCCTGTAAGGGATGTTCAGTTTTATCAGATTGCATCATTGGTCGATACATCTACTGCAGCAGATGCTAAGACCATCGTTACTTTTTGTTGAACTCGGAGGGAGCAAAATGGAGGGGCACAGCTTGTTCCCAACTCTTATTATTGGGGAAGAAAGAGAGTTGTAGTGATTTCCATTTGAAATAAACACCTGCAGATTCCTCCAACTCCAGGCAGATTGGTGTAGCTATTTGGCTATGTTGCGGGTACAAAATGGGCGATGTGGGATTGCCCATTCATTGCACAGTGCCTGTTATTCAGTTCCATTGCAGTCAATGTAATTAAATATCAGACCTTGCAGGCAACAAATCTGGTATCACCCATTTTGTGCCGCCATACAAGACAAATATTCACTCCATAATTCTTCGCACACCATTTTTTGTCAAGGAAATGAATGTAGCAGTAATAGTAATTGGTCAGCAATAAACAGGAATGAGTTAAATGTGACAACGGTGATCTATGTCATTTACACTCTTATATTTAAATTTAATGATTTGAAAATTAATAATATGAAAATCTGTATTCTTTTCCAACTTTGGATAAACTTCTCCTCTCCTGCTTCGTGTAAGTACCTAGGAATGTCATGTGAAATGTGTCATATGAAGGAAAGTTTGACACTCTTGTAGCTGTCAGTTTAGTCGACAGTATGCCCTATTCTGCTTCCTCGTGCATCCAGTTTATGTCACAGAGCGTTAGATTTAACAAGTGGGCTGGGATTCTCCCCTACCCGTTGGAGTGGGGGGGGCGTCCCGGTGGGATGGAGTGGCGTGAACCACTCCGGCGTCGGGCTGCCCCAAAGATGCAGATTTCTCCGCACATTTAGGGGACAAGCCCTCTCCTTTAGGGGCTAGGCCCGTGCCGGAGTGGTTGCCGTCCCGCCAGCTGACGTGGAAGGCCTTTGGCGGAACGCCAGCCGGGGCTGAAGGGGCTCCGCCGGTCGGCGGAAGTCCGCGCATGCGCGGGAGCGTCCAACGTCATCCCTGCGCATGCGCAGGGGGGGTCACCTACGCGTCGGCCATCGCGGAGACCTACACGGCCTACACGTAGTAAAAGAGTGCCCCCACGGCACAGGCCTGCCCGCAGATCGGTGGGCCCCGATCGCGGGCCTGGCCACCGTGGGGGCACCTCCCCCCTGGGGCCAGATCGCCCCGCGCAACCCCAGGACCCCGGAGCCCGCCCACGCCACCAGTCCTGCAGGTAAGAGAGGTGGTTTAATTCCCGCCGGCGGGACTGGCATGATAGCAGCGGGACTTCGGCCCATCGCGGGCCGGAGAATCGCCGGGGGGGAGGGCCTGCCGACTGGCGCGGTGCGATTCCCACCCCCGCCGAATCTTTGGCGCCGGAGAATTCGGCGGCCGGTGGGGGCGGGATTCACGCCACACCCCCGCCGATTCTCCAACCCAGTGGAGGGTCGGAGAATCCCGCCCCAGATTCCTGTTTATCCTTTAACACAGGGTTCCGTTGTGACTATCATTGCACAAATGGTTCAGGCAAGTCATGTGAGAATGAAGGAAAGAACAAACTTACAGCTACCTAACAAGCCCCCATGTCTTTAAGACATCCTAGAGCTCTTCACGGCCAATACATTACTTTTGGAGGTGTGACCACTGTTAATACCGAGGCAAACATGATAGTCAATTATGTATGTAGTAAGGTCCAGCGAACAGCAATGAGGTAACAAGTTATTCTGATTTAGTAGTGTGGGTTGAAGGATGAAGGTTCGGCAGGACACTGGGAAAACTCAAATTAGGTGGACATGACCATTGGTAATATTTTGCTTAATAATAATCTTTATTATTTGTCACAAGTAGGCTTACATTAACACTGCAATGAAGTTACTGTAAAAATCCCCTAGTGACCACATTACGGCGCCTGTTTGGATACACTGAGGGAGAATTCAGAATGTCCAATTCACCTAACAGTCATAATATACACCAGTATATCATGGTGCAGATACACACACACTGATGGACACACAGTGGGACCAATCAACACACACAACACCGCAGCCAATCACCAGTTAGAGCACACGCACTATAAAGACAGGGGGCATCAGAGTTCCCGCTCATTTGAGATGCAGCCTCCTAGTAGGACAGAGTTTACAGCTTGCAGCACAGATCTTCACCATGTGCTGAGTGCATAGACTGGTTAGGACAGGCATAGGTCTTTAGTATAATCTAACATCGTGTTAACCCACAATGAAAGTATGTTCAACAGTTTCTAACTTAATAAAATAGTGTTGCACTATTTTAAGTGTTGGTGGCCTGTCTGTGTTCCACGGATCCAGAGAACCCAACACATCACTAACAAGCACGTCTTTCGGGAATTGTGAGAGGAAACCAGAGCACCCGGAGGAAACCCATGTATCAGCCTCCCCGAACAGGCGCCGGAATGTGGCGACTAGGGGCTTTTCACAGTAACTTCATTTGAAGCCTACTTGTGACAATAAGCGATTTTCATTTCATTTCATTTCAGACATGGGGAGAACGTGCAGACTCCGCATAGACAGTGACCCAAGTGGGAATTAAACCTGGGACCCTGGCGCTGTGAAACAATAGTGCTAACCACTGTGCTACTGTGCTGCCTTATAATTATTATTGGTGATTGAAATAAAATATGAATATTGTCTATTTCTGATTAATCCAAAACAACAGGCACTAGAAACAGTAATTGATGGTCACAATTCAAATAATAAAACATTTTGAAAGTTCAATGTTGTAAGGCCCACATTTTAATAAAGTTTTGTAACTTTGTCAGTATGACTCCCGGTGTCATAGCCTTGACATGCCAGAATAGTTCTACAAATATCCTCAATCTAATGCCAAGGAATACTCACAGATTTCTGAAGAAGAGCCCAGCCTGAAACATCGACTTGCCTGTTCTCGACACATATACCTTCTGACCTGCTGCATGTCTCAAGCTTTTCCTGGTTTGTTACATACTTCACATGACAAATTACCGACAAGTGCTCTCATTTATTGACCGACTCAAGGCAGTGACACTGTGCTAAGTAGCTGCTTCTTGCGTTGACAATAAGTGAAAGGCTCATCATCATTACACACAGCATTGCAGTTAGAGCATTTACGGATTCAGCTTTACGCATAGCATTCAGAGGAACACAAGCTTTACACTTTCACTGCTGAGATCTTAATTTAGAGAGGTCAAAGATCCTGGTCCCACATTTTGAAAATAGTGAAAGGCTTGTTTCCACTTCAGGTGCAGTCATTGCACATTGAAGTTGCTCTAGGCTTGACCCCCCAGTGGGAATTTTAACATGGAGAAGGTGGATTTGAAATTGGTGAGAATCTGGGGAGGTGTTCAAATGGGGTGAGCGGGGTGGAGGGGGGGGGGGAGGCGGCATAATCAGATCAGGGAACAGCCTCCAACTTGCCGACCTCTGAACGTCACTCCAGCGAGTTAGGGTATGGACATGCAACCCTTCAATAGAGGCGGGTGGGCAATTAACATGTGTTAAACATTCATTCAAAGCGATGATCACGCAGACTTTTGACTTTTAGTGCCCGGTCCACGGATGTTCCACACTTCCTAAAACTCGCCAGTATTTTAATTAATGGAAGATTCACTTAGGGTGCCCCAGTGGTTTGATCACACGAGCACAGACCATTCTTCAGCCTCCCTGCACCCTCCAATATCAGACACAAAGCGATCCTGCAAACAACCAGACTCCTCCATCGAGCCCTCATCAATGCATGTCTTACCATTTATCATCAAGCAAGTTCAAAGCAGCTTGCCATCCAACAGCCAGGAATGGATGAGGTGGAAAATTGGTGTAAAATATACTATTTATGTGGCCTAAGTAGAGGACAGAAACTTAACACAACAGTTTCTTGTACACCTATTTTCATACCATTATAAAGCCACACTTTTGCTACACTTTTTCTCTTGAGCACTTGAAATGCCACAGTGTACAAGGCTAAGGAACAAATGCTGGAAAATGGGATTAGAATAGAGAGGTGCTTGATGGTCAGTGCAGCCACAACGGCCAAAGGGCTATAAAGCTCTATGACGATGACCAAATTCCTACATGATGCAAGTTGTGGTTTCCGCAGAGTATAAGCAGGCTGATGAACCTTTGGCTGCCATTCCATTGGGTTTGGAAACT
This sequence comes from Scyliorhinus torazame, assembly GCF_047496885.1. NCBI lineage: Eukaryota > Metazoa > Chordata > Chondrichthyes > Carcharhiniformes > Scyliorhinidae > Scyliorhinus > Scyliorhinus torazame. The sequence goes on from NC_092724.1 coordinate 29,879,162, forward strand.
GTATGGCCCCAGCCAAACACTGCCCTGCCTGCATCTTTGCAGAGTCAGACTTGGCCATTGGGGCAAGAGGTAGCATGCGTGATGGGAGGCAGAGAGGGGCAATGGGTAAATGTGGGAGTGCTTTGAGTTGAGTCCCTGCTTATGTGTCCCCTATTGCCATCACACCTCTCATGGCCCATGTGCATTACACTGCTAACATTATCCTGGGGATCACTCTTGTGCTTATCAGTGGAGTGGTGAAAAGTGAAGGCTAAGGTATCGGTCATCCTAAATGGTGGTAGATATGGCAGCATCCACAGTCTGCACAGCTATTATCAAAGCGTACATCAATTAATTTTATCAGTGTGTTTGATAGCCCTCAGTGTAACTACTCCATCCACGGACGAAGACATCATCTCAAAGGACTTCAACATCAACCTGGTCATCTTTGAGGTGGATTTCTCTATTCTCTGTGCAGTCATGGTGAACATGCGTGGAAGGCCTGACAGCGCTGGGAACATTTTCTGCTGACGGTCTTTTTCAATGACGCTCCCAGGGGTGTTGCATCTGTGTCCAGCTGAGCAGACACACTCTCACATGCTGTGGGAGTATCTTAGCTGGTACCAGGCATATGTGAGCGTGAGTGAACCCTGCCAAACACTGTTCTACCTGTACCTGAGTTGATCCAGTCTCAGCAGGATTTAGCCCCTTTGAGGAATCATTATTTGTGACATGCAGTAATTTCAGTTGCATGTGTGAAGGTCTTATGGGAAATAAAATACATTCATTTGTTTTGGCAAGTCAGAATGTTGCAAGTTTTCGTTATAAAGATGATCATATTTTACTCAGCTTTGAAACATAGTTAATATGATTGATTGCCATAAGGGGGGGTGGCACGGTGGCACAGTGGTTAGCACTGCTGTCTCACAGTGGTAGAGACCCGGGTTCAATTACAGTCTTGGGTGATTGCCTGTGTGGAGTTTGTACCTTCTCCCCGTCTCTGCATGGGTTTCCTCTGGGTGCTGTGGTTTCATCCACATGATGGGCAGCACGGTAGCATTGTGGATAGCACAATTGCTTCACAGCTCCAAGGTTCGATTCCGGCTTGGGTCACTGTCTGTGCGGAGTCTGTACATCCTCCCCGTGTGTGCGTGGGTTTCCTCCGGGTGCTCCGGTTTCCTCCCACAGTCCAAAGATGTGCAGATTAGGTGGATTGGCTATGATAAATTGCCCTTAGTGTCCAAAATTGCCCTTAGTGTTGGGTGGGGTTACTGGGTTATGGGGATCGGGTGGAGGTCTTGACCTTGGGTAGGGTGCTCTTTCCAAGAGCTGCTGCAGACTCGATGGGCCGAATTGCCTCCTTCTGCATTGTAAATTCTATGATAATCTATGATAATCCCACAGTCCAAATATATGCAGGTTAGGTGGATTGGCCATGTTAACCTACCCCTTAGTGTCCACAGATGTGCAGGTTAGGTGGGATTACAGGGATAGGATGGGGACTGGGCCTATGCAGGGCGCTCTTTCAGAGGGTTGATGCAGACTCAATGGCCAGATGGCTTCCTTCTGCACTGTAGGTATTCTATGAATTCTATAGACATGTGAATGTGTTATTAGGTATTAAAGTACACTGTCTTTCCAGTGTCCTCTCCCTCTCCTCTGCAGTTATTAGTTGTGAAATGGCTGGAGGGCACCCTCCACTTTTCTCCCTTGGCCTGGTGTCGTCTGCTCTCTTCTTCTGTAACGAGGGAAGGAACAGGACTTACGAGTGAGTGCAATGGCCAGCGGATGGATTTTATCTGTGAAGGGTGGTTATCAGGAAGAATCATGAGATTGCATTTGGGTGAAGATGTGTGACAGTGGTGGATGGATGGATGGATGTAGTGTGAGGAAGTGCGTAGACAGAGGAGGGTGGGTGTGAAGAGTTATCTAATGGAGTATGCTCGAGTAGGCAGCAGAGACAACCTTCATAGCAGGACGTAGATGAATGTAGCCATAATCAACTTTCCTGACCTGATTAAGTCAATAAACTGCTTCCTGCACTGCATCTGCATTAGGATCATGCTGCTGTTTTCCTTCTTTGCTTCTTCCATTTGTTCCTTTGTCCCATTGCTAAGGAACATTACATCCCTTGGCTCTTACAAGATCCCTACAGTGCAGAACGAGGCCATTCAGCCCATCGAGTCCACAACATGCCCTATCCCTGCACCCCCACCTTACCCGCATATCTTTTGACACTAATGGGCAATTGAATGTGGCCAATCCATCTAACCTGTACGTCTTTGGACTGTGGGAGGAAACCGGAGCACCCGGAGGAAACCCAAGCTGATACAGGGAGAACGTGCAAACTCCACACAGGCAGTAACCCAAGATCAGACTTGAACCCAGGTCCCTGGCGCTGTGAGGCAGCAGTGCTAACCACTGTGCCACAGTGCCACTCCTCACAACCCCCCCAGCAGAGCTTCAATGAAGATATCAATCAACTGGAGCACAGCCTTTAAGCATCTCAAGTAGAGTGAGAAACTTCCTCATCGTTCTTGTCAACTCCAACCCTTCAAATTGCAAAGGGCTGGTTAAGCTCAGTGGGCTAGACAGCTGGTTTATAATGCAGAACAAGGCCAGCAGTGCAGATTCAATTCCCATACCAGCTTACCCGAACAGGCGGCGAAATGTGGCGACTGGGGTTTTTTCACAGTAACTTCATACCTGTGACAATAAAAAGATTATTATTTGGAAAGCCTGATTATGCTCACTGCTATTGATTGGATGGGAAACCTGGAGGTAAAATGCTAAAGAAATAGCTGTGATAAAAAAGCCCACTGACAGAGACACTGACCATATATCTGGGTTTTCCACACAATATTGGACAGCCTTCTCCCCCGGCCACTCGGAACCATTCCCAATTGACATTGGGACAGTATCTGACCTGACTTCTCCACCTTTGCTGTTCCTGTAAAATATTTATGTTTTGAGCTTTACAACCCTGAAGATTTTCTCCTTCTATTTTCCAATGTATTGATGGTAATAGTCAATTCAAATAGGTTACCTTGAAAATTTCCAGTGTTAAGAAAATAACATTGACTTCCTTGCTGGATAGAGAATGGAGAAATCCGCTTCAAATATGAAGTGGTGGCACGGTAACACAGTGGTTAGCCCTGCAACTTCACAGCTCCAGGGTCCCAGGTTCGATTCCCGGCTTGGCTCGCTGTCTGTGCAGAGTCTGCACGTTCTCCCCGTGTCCGTGTCTGCGTGGGTTAACCCCGGGTACTCCGGTTTCCACCCACAGTCCAAAGATGTGCGAGTTAGGTGGATTGGCTATGATAAATTGCCCTTAGCGTCCAAAGCAAAACGTGGGGTTACTGGGTTATGGGGATAGGGTGGAGGTGTGGGTTTAGGTAGGGTTCTCTTTCCGTGGGCCGGTGCAGACTCAATGGGCCGAATGGCCTCCTTCTGCACTGTAAATTCTATGATTCTATGAGCAGGGTAACGCCGAATTTCTTTTGAGATGATGTCTTCATCCATGGATTGAACAGCTGCACCAAGGGGTATCAAATGAGAATGTAAAAGGATATCTGGGTACGAATAATGAAACCATTCAGTGGTTCATCAGCATCGGTAACAGATAAATGAACATTTCAGGAATAGAATGACAATGTGTTCACATCTGAAATGTTAACCCGTCTGCCCTTCCACGGGTTTTGACTGAACCTCTTTGTGGTTGCAGCAACTTCCAACTTGATTTCAGCTTCCCAGCAATTCTTTCTCTTTTTGGATGTGTCTGGGTTCATTTAATAATGCGCTCGGAAAAGAGATTGTACGAAGAAATGGCAGCTGAATAAAAGGTGAAAGCCTTTCGGTCAAAGAAGATCATCAAGGATACAAACGTGATTTCAAACATGGAACTGGATCAAGGACTGTGATTGGGGAAGAACCTCTGATCTTGGTTATTATTTTTTGTAATTAATGTTTTTTATTGAGTTTTTGAACAAAGTATATTTACCGTTATGTACATAGAATAAAATATATATATATAGAAGAGAAGGGAACACACACACACAAAAAAAAATAACTAGTAGGGTATTATGTGCTAGCTCAACAACAGCAACTCTGTACAATTGGCAATATTATTTTTAACACAGAAGTAGGCATCTGTTTGTGGGGGGCGGGGGGGAAACTGGGGAGGTACATATACATTTGGGTGCCGGAGAAACAATTATAGAGGGCAATACGCAAATGGATCTGGTGTTGTGCTTCTCCCGGACGGTCCCCCCCCCACTCCCACCCCCCCCGGCCCACCCGCTCACCCCCCCCCCACACCCCCCGCCCGCCCCCCCCCCCCCCGGGAAACCACCGCCCGCCGCACCCCGCACCCCCCCGCCCCCCACCCACCCGGGCCACCCGTGCCCCACCCACCCGCCCCCCACCCCGCCCGCCCGCCACCGCCGCCCGCCGCCCACCCCCCCCGCCCGGTGAGGGTGAGTGTGTGAGAGAGAGCTGAGTGTGTATAATAGGGAGGTGGGAGTGAGGGTGTGTGTGAGAAAGGGAGCTGAGTGTGTGAGAGAGAGAGAGGAGGGAGTGAGGGTGTGTGTGTGAGAGGGAGCTGAACGTGTGAGAGATGGAGGTGGGAGTGAGGGTGTGTGTGTGAGAGCGAGAGAGCTGAGTGTGTGAGAGAGAGAGCTAAGGGTTAGTGTGAGAGAGAGGTGGGAGTGAGGGTGTGAGAGAGAGAGGTGAGTGTGTGAGAGAGAGAGAGGGGTGAGTGTGTCTGTGTGAGAGAGGGGTGAGTCTGTGTGTGAGAAAAGGGTGAGTGTGTGTGTGCGAGAGAGGGGTGAGTGTGTGTGAGAGAGAGGGGTGAGTGTGTGTGTGAGAGAGAGGGGTGAGTGTGTGTGAGAGAGGGTTGAGTGTGTGTGTGTGTGAGAGGGGTGAGTGTGTGTGTGAGAGAGGGGTGAGTGTGTGTGTGTGAGAGAGGGGTGAGTGTGTGTGTGTGTGTGAGAGAGAGGGGTGAGTGTGTGTGAGAGAGAGGGGTGAGTGTGTGTGAGAGAGACGGGTGAGTGTGTGTGAGAGAGAGGGGTGAGAGTGTGTGTGTGAGAGAGTGGTGAGTGTGTGTGAGAGAGAGGGGTGAGTGTGTGTGTGTGAGAGAGGGGTGAGTGGGTGAGAGGGGTGAGTGTGTGTGAGAGAGAAGGGCGAGTGTGTGTGTGTGAGAGAGGGGTGAGTGTGTGTGTGTGAGAGTGGGGAGAGTGTGTGTGCGAGAGAGGGGTGAGTGTGTATGTGTGTGAGAGAGAGGGGTGAGTGTGTGTGTGAGAGAGGGGTGAGTGTGTGTGTGTGAGAGAGGGGTGAGTGTGTGTGTGAGAGAGGGGTGAGTGTGTGTGTGTGAGAGAGGGGTGAGTGTGTGTGAGAGAGAGAGGGGTGAGTGTGTGTGTGAGAGAAGGGTGAGTGTGTGTGTGAGAGAGAGGGGTGAGTGTGTGTGTGTGTGTGAGAGAGGGAGGGGTGAGTGTGTGTGAGAGAGAGGGGTGAGTGTGTGTGAGAGAGAGGGGTGAGTGTGTGTGTGTGAGAGAGGGGTGAGTGTGTGTGTGAGAGAGGAATAAGTGTGTGTGAGAGAGAAGGGTGAGTGTGTGTGTGTGAGAGAGGGGTGAGTGTGTGAGAGGGGTGAGTGTGTGTGAGAGAGGAGTGAGTGTGTGTGTGAGAGAGGGGTGAGTGTGTGTGTGTGAGAGAGGGGTGAGTGTGTGTGTGAGAGAGGGGTGAGTGTGTGTGTGTGAGAGAGGGGTGAGTGTGTGTGAGAGAGAGGGGTGAGTGTGTGTGAGAGAGAGGGGTGAGTGTGTGTGAGAGAGAGGTGAGAATGTGTGAGAGAGAGGGGTGAGTGTGTGTGTGTGAGAGAGGGGTGAGTGTGTGAGAGAGGAATTAGTGTGTGTGAGAGAGAAGGGTGAGTGTGTGTGTGTGAGAGAGGGGTGAGTGTGTGTGTGTGAGAGAGGGGTGAGTGTGTGTGCGAGAGAGGTGTGAGTGTGTGAGTGTGAGAGAGGGGTGAGTGTGAGTGTGAGAGAGGGGTGAGTGTGTGTGTGTGTGAGAGAGGGGTGAGTGTGTGTGAGAGATAGAGGGGTGAGTCTGTGAGTGAGAGAAGGGTGAGTGTGTGTGTGTGAGAGAGGGGTGAGTGTGTGTGAGAGAGAGAGAGGGGTGAGTGTGTGTGTGTGTGAGAGAGGGGTGAGTGTGTGTGAGAGAGGGTTGAGTGTGTGTGTGTCTGTGTGTGATAGAGAGAGAGAGGGGTGAGTGGGTGTGAGAGAGAGGGGTGAGTATGTGTGAGAGAGAGGGGTGAGTGTGTGTGTGTGTGAGAGAGGGGTGAGTGTGTGTGAGAGAGAGGGGTGAGTGTGTGTGTGAGAGAGGGGTGAGTGGGTTTAAGAGAGGGTTGAGTGTGTGCGTGTGTGTGTGAGAGAGAAGGTGAGTGTGTGTGAGAGAGAGGGGTGAGTATGTATGAGAGAGAGGGGTGAGTGTGTGTGTGTGAGAGAGGGGTGACTGTGTGTGTGTGTGAGGGGTGAGTGTGTGTGTGTGAGAGAGGGGTGAGTGCGTGTGAGAGAGAGGGGTGAGTGTGTGTGTGTGAGAGAGGGGTGAGTGTGTGTGTGTGTGAGGGGTGAGTGTGTGTGTGAGAGAGAGGGGTGAGTGCGGGTGAGAGAGAGGGGTGAGTGTGTGTGTGTGAGAGAGGGGTGAGTGTGTGTGCGTGAGAGATGGGTGTGTGTATGTGAGAGAGAGAGGGGTGAGTCTGTGTCTGAGAGAAGGGTGAATGTGTGTGTGTGAGAGAGGGGTGAGTGTGTGTGAGAGAGAGAGGGGTGAGTCTGTGTGTGAGAGAGGGGTGAGTGTGCGTAAGAGAGGGTTGAGTGTGTGTGTGTGTGTGTGAGAGAGAGGGGTGAGTGTGTGTGAGAGAGAGGGGTGAGTATGTATGAGAGAGAGGGGTGAGTGTGTGTGTGTGAGAGAGGGGTGAGTGTGTGTGTGTGTGTGTGTGAGGGGTGAGTGTGTGTGTGAGAGAGAGGGGTATGTGTGTGCGTGTGTGAGAAAGGGGTGAGTGTGTGAGAGAGAGGTGTGAGTGTGTGTGAGAGAGACGGGTGAGTGTGTGTGAGAGAGAGGGGTGAGAGTGTGTGTGTGAGAGAGTGGTGAGTGTGTGTGAGAGAGAGGGGTGTGTCTGTGTGTGTGAGAGAGGGGTGAGTGTGTGAGAGGGGTGAGTGTGTGTGAGAGAGGGGTGAATGTGTGTGAGAGGGAGGGTTGAGTGTGTGTGTGTGAGAGAGGGGTGAGTGTGTGTGAGAGAGAGGGGTGAGTGTGTGTGAGAGAGAGGGGTGAGTGTGTGTGTGAGAGAGGGGTGAGTGTGTGTGTGTGAGAGAGGGGTGAGTGTGTGTGTGAGAGAGGGGTGAGTGTGAGTGTGTGAGAGAGGGGTGAATGTGTGAGAGAGAGAGGGGTGAGTGTGTGTGAGAGAGAGGGTTGAGTGTGTGTGCGTGAGAGAGGGTTGAGTGTGAGTGAGAGAGAGGGGTGAGTATGTGTGAGAGAGAGGGGTGAGTGTGTGTGTGAGAGAGGAATAAGTGTGTGTGAGAGAGAAGGGTGAGTGTGTGTGTGAGAGAGGTGAGTGTGTGTGAGAGAGAAGGGTGAGTGTGTGTGTGTGAGAGAAGGGTGAGTGTGTGTGTGTGTGAGAGAAGGGTGAGTGTGAGTGTGTGTGAGAGAGGGGTGAGTGTGTGTGTGAGAGAGGGGTGAGTGTGTGTGAGAGAGAGGGGTGAGTGTGTGTGTGAGAGAGGGGTGAGTATGTGTGAGAGAGAGGGGTGAGTGTGTGTGTGTGAGAGAGGGGTGAGTGTGTGTGTGAGAGAGGAATAAGTGTGTGTGAGAGAGAAGGGTGAGTGTGTGTGTGTGAGAGAGGGGTGAGTGTGTGAGAGGGGTGAGTGTTTGTGAGAGAGAAGGGTGAGTGTGTGTGTGTGAGAAAAGGGTGAGTGTGTGTGTGTGAGAGGGGGGTGAGTGTGAGTGTGTGTGAGAGAGGGGTGAGTGTGTGTGTGAGAGAGGGGTGAGTGTGTGTGTGTGAGAGAGGGGTGAGTGTGTGTGTGAGAGAGGGGTGAGTGTGTGTGTGTGAGAGAGGGGTGAGTGTGTGTGAGAGAGAGGGGTGAGTGTGTGTGAGAGAGAGGGGTAAGTGTGTGTGAGAGAGGGTTGAGTATGTGTGAGAGAGAGGGGTGAGTGTGTGTGTGTGAGAGAGGGGTGAGTGTGTGTGTGAGAGAGGAATATGTGTGTGTGAGAGAGAAGGGTGAGTGTGTGTGTGTGAGAGAGGGGTGAGTGTATGTGTGTGAGAGAGGGGTGAGTGTGTGTGCGAGAGAGGGGTGAGTGTGTGAGTGTGAGAGAGGGGTGAGTGTGAGTGTGAGAGAGGGGTGAGTGTGTGTGTGAGAGAGGGGTGAGTGTGTGTGAGAGATAGAGGGGTGAGTCTGAGTGTGAGAGAAGGGTGAGTGTGTGTGTGTGAGAGAGGGGTGAGTGTGTGTGAGAGAGAGAGAGGGGTGAGTGTGTGTGTGTGAGAGAGGGGTGAGTGTGTGTGAGAGAGGGTTGAGTGCGTGTGTGTGGGTGTGAGAGAGAGAGCGGGGTGAGTGGGTGTGAGAGAGAGGGGTGAGTATGTGTGAGAGAGAGGGGTGAGTGTGTGTGTGAGAGAGGGGTGAGTGTGTGTGTGTGTGAGAGAGGGGTGAGTGTGTGTGAGAGAGAGGGGTGAGTGTGTGTGTGAGAGAGGGGTGAGTGTGTGTGTGTGTGTGAGGGGTGAGTGTGTGTGTGTGAGAGAGGGGTGAGTGTGTGTGAGAGAGAGGGGTGAGTGTGTGTGAGAGAGAGGGGTGAGTCTGTGTGTGTGAGAGATGGGTGAGTGGGTTTAAGAGAGGGTTGAGTGTGTGCGTGTGTGTGTGAGAGAGAAGGTGAGTGTGTGTGAGAGAGAGGGGTGAGTATGTATGAGAGAGAGGGGTGAGTGTGTGTGTGAGAGAGGGGTGAGTTTGTCTGTGTGTGAGGGGTGAGTGTGTGTGTGTGAGAGAGGGGTGAGTGTGTGTGAGAGAGAGGGGTGAGTGCGTGTGAGAGAGAGGGGTGAGTGTGTGTGTGTGAGAGAGGGGTGAGTGTGTGTGCGTGAGAGATGGGTGTGTGTATGTGAGAGAGAGAGGGGTGAGTCTGTGTCTGAGAGAAGGGTGAATGTGTGTGTGTGAGAGAGGGGTGAGTGTGTGTGAGAGAGAGAGTGGTGAGTCGGTGTGTGAGAGAGGGGTGAGTGTGCGTAAGAGAGGGTTGAGTGTGTGCGTGTGTGTGTGAGAGAGAGGGGTGAGTGTGTGTGAGAGAGAGGTGAGTATGTGTGAGAGAGAGGGGTGAGTGTGTGTGTGAGAGAGGAATAAGTGTGTGTGAGAGAGAAGGGTGAGTGTGTGTGTGTGAGAGAGGGGTGAGTGTGTGTGTGTGAGAGAGGGGTGAGTGTGTGCGCGAGAGAGGTGTGAGTGTGTGAGTGTGAGAGAGGGGTGAGTGTGAGTGTGAGAGAGGGGTGAGTGTGTGTGTGTGAGAGAGGGGTGAGTGTGTGTGAGAGATAGAGGGGTGAGTCTGTGAGTGAGAGAAGGGTGAGTGTGTGTGTGTGAGAGAGGGGTGAGTGTGTGTGAGAGAGAGAGAGGGGTGAGTGTGTGTGTGTGTGAGAGAGGGGTGAGTGTGTGTGAGAGAGGGTTGAGTGTGTGTGTGTGTGTGTGTGAGAGAGAGAGAGAGGGGTGAGTGGGTGTGAGAGAGAGGGGTGAGTATGTGTGAGAGAGAGGGGTGAGTGTGTGTGTGTGTGAGAGAGGGGTGAGTGTGTGTGAGAGAGAGGGGTGAGTGTGTGTGTGAGAGAGGGGTGAGTGGGTTTAAGAGAGTGTTGAGTGTGTGCGTGTGTGTGTGAGAGAGAAGGTGAGTGTGTGTGAGAGAGAGGGGTGAGTATGTATGAGAGAGAGGGGTGAGTGTGTGTGTGTGAGAGAGGGGTGAGTGTGTGTGTGTGTGAGGGGTGAGTGTGTGTGTGTGAGAGAGGGGTGAGTGCGTGTGAGAGAGAGGGGTGAGTGTGTGTGTGTGAGAGAGGGGTGAGTGTGTGTGTGTGTGAGGGGTGAGTGTGTGTGTGAGAGAGAGGGGTGAGTGCGGGTGAGAGAGAGGGGTGAGTGTGTGTGTGTGAGAGAGGGGTGAGTGTGTGTGCGTGAGAGATGGGTGTGTATATGTGAGAGAGAGAGGGGTGAGTCTGTGTCTGAGAGAAGGGTGAATGTGTGTGTGTGAGAGAGGGGTGAGTGTGTGTGAGAGAGAGAGGGGTGAGTCTGTGTGTGAGAGAGGGGTGAGTGTGCGTAAGAGAGGGTTGAGTGTGTGTGTGTGTGTGTGAGAGAGAGGGGTGAGTGTGTGTGAGAGAGAGGGGTGAGTATGTATGAGAGAGAGGGGTGAGTGTGTGTGTGTGAGAGAGGGGTGAGTGTGTGTGTGTGTGTGTGTGAGGGGTGAGTGTGTGTGTGAGAGAGAGGGGTATGTGTGTGCGTGTGTGAGAGATGGGTGAGTGTGTGAGAGAGAGGTGTGAGTGTGTGTGAGAGAGACGGGTGAGTGTGTGTTAGAGAGAGGGGTGAGAGTGTGTGTGTGTGAGAGAGTGGTGAGTGTGTGTGAGAGAGAGGGGTGTGTCTGTGTGTGTGAGAGAGGGGTGAGTGTGTGAGAGGGGTGAGTGTGTGTGAGAGAGGGGTGAATGTGTGTGAGAGGGAGGGTTGAGTGTGTGTGTGTGAGAGGGGTGAGTGTGTGTGAGAGAGAGGGGTGAGTGTGTGTGAGAGAGAGGGGTGAGTGTATGTGTGAGAGAGGGGTGAGTGTGTGTGTGTGAGAGAGGGGTGAGTGTGTGTGTGAGAGAGGGGTGAGTGTGAGTGTGTGAGAGAGGGGTGAATGTGTGTGAGAGAGAGGGGTGAGTGTGTGTGAGAGAGAGGGTTGAGTGTGTGTGCGTGAGAGAGGGTTGAGTGTGTGTGAGAGAGAGGGGTGAGTATGTGTGAGAGAGAGGGGTGAGTGTGTGTGTGAGAGAGGAATAAGTGTGTGTGAGAGAGAAGGGTGAGTGTGTGTGTGAGAGAGGGGTGAGTGTGTGAGAGGGGTGAGTGTGTGTGAGAGAGAAGGGTGAGTGTGTGTGTGAGAGAAGGGTGAGTGTGTGTGTGTGTCAGAGAAGGGTGAGTGTGAGTGTGTGTGAGAGAGGGGTGAGTGTGTGTGTGTGTGTGTGTGAGGGGTGAGTGTGTGTGTGAGAGAGAGGGGTATGTGTGTGCGTGTGTGAGAGAGGGGTGAGTGTGTGAGAGAGAGGTGTGAGTGTGTGTGAGAGAGACGGGTGAGTGTGTGTGAGAGAGAGGGGTGAGAGTGTGTGTGTGAGAGAGTGGTGAGTGTGTGTGAGAGAGAGGGGTGTGTCTGTGTGTGTGAGAGAGGGGTGAGTTTGTGAGAGGGGTGAGTGTGTGTGAGAGAGGGGTGAATGTGTGAGAGAGAGAGGGGTGAGTGTGTGTGAGAGAGAGGGTTGAGTGTGTGTGCGTGAGAGAGGGTTGAGTGTGTGTGAGAGAGAGGGGTGAGTATGTGTGAGAGAGAGGGGTGAGTGTGTGTGTGAGAGAGGAATAAGTGTGTGTGAGAGAGAAGGGTGAGTGTGTGTGTGAGAGAGGGGTGAGTGTGTGAGAGGGGTGAGTGTGTGTGAGAGAGAAGGGTGAGTGTGTGTGTGTGAGAGAAGGGTGAGTGTGTGTGTGTGTGAGAGAAGGGTGAGTGTGAGTGTGTGTGAGAGAGGGGTGAGTGTGTGTGTGAGAGAGGGGTGAGTGTGTGTGAGAGAGAGGGGTGAGTGTGTGTGTGAGAGAGGGGTGAGTATGTGTGAGAGAGAGGGGTGAGTGTGTGTGTGTGAGAGAGGGGTGAGTGTGTGTGTGAGAGAGGAATAAGTGTGTGTGAGAGAGAAGGGTGAGTGTGTGTGTGTGAGAGAGGGGTGAGTGTGTGAGAGGGGTGAGTGTGTGTGAGAGAGAAGGGTGAGTGTGTGTGTGTGAGAAAAGGGTGAGTGTGTGTATGTGAGAGAGGGGTGAGTGTGAGTGTGTGTGAGAGAGGGGTGAGTGTGTGTGTGAGAGAGGGGTGAGTGTGTGTGTGTGAGAGAGGGGTGAGTGTGTGTGTGAGAGAGGGGTGAGTGTGTGTGTGTGAGAGAGGGGTGAGTGTGTGTGAGAGAGAGGGGTGAGTGTGTGTGAGAGAGAGGGGTAAGTGTGTGTGAGAGAGGGGTGAGTATGTGTGAGAGAGAGGGGTGAGTGTGTGTGTGAGAGAGAGGGGTGTGTGTGTGTGTGAGAGAGGAATAAGTGTGTGTGAGAGAGAAGGGTGAGTGTGTGTGTGTGTGTGAGGGGTGAGTGTGTGTGTGTGAGAGAGGGGTGAGTGTGTGTGAGAGAGAGGGGTGAGTGTGTGTGTGAGAGAGGAATAAGTGTGTGTGAGAGAGAAGGGTGAGTGTGTGTGTGAGAGAGGGGTGAGTGTGTGAGAGGGGTGAGTGTGTGTGAGAGAGAAGGGTGAGTGTGTGTGTGTGAGAGAAGGGTGAGTGTGTGTGTGTGTGAGAGAAGGGTGAGTGTGAGTGTGTGTGAGAGAGGGGTGAGTGTGTGTGTGAGAGAGGGGTGAGTGTGTGTGAGAGAGAGGGGTGAGTGTGTGTGTGAGAGAGGGGTGAGTATGTGTGAGAGAGAGGGGTGAGTGTGTGTGTGTGAGAGAGGGGTGAGTGTGTGTGTGAGAGAGGAATAAGTGTGTGTGAGAGAGAAGGGTGAGTGTGTGTGTGTGAGAGAGGGGTGAGTGTGTGAGAGGGGGTGAGTGTGTGTGAGAGAGAAGGGTGAGTGTGTGTGTGTGAGAAAAGGGTGAGTGTGTGTATGTGAGAGAGGGGTGAGTGTGAGTGTGTGTGAGAGAGGGGTGAGTGTGTGTGTGAGAGAGGGGTGAGTGTGTGTGTGTGAGAGAGGGGTGAGTGTGTGTGTGAGAGAGGGGTGAGTGTGTGTGTGTGAGAGAGGGGTGAGTGTGTGTGAGAGAGAGGGGTGAGTGTGTGTGAGAGAGAGGGGTAAGTGTGTGTGAGAGAGGGGTGAGTATGTGTGAGAGAGAGGGGTGAGTGTGTGTGTGAGAGAGAGGGGTGTGTGTGTGTGTGAGAGAGGAATAAGTGTGTGTGAGAGAGAAGGGTGAGTGTGTGTGTGTGTGTGAGGGGTGAGTGTGTGTGTGTGAGAGAGGGGTGAGTGTGTGTGAGAGAGAGGGGTGAGTGTGTGTGAGAGAGAGGGGTGAGTCTGTGTGTGTGAGAGATGGGTGAGTGGGTTTAAGAGAGGGTTGAGTGTGTGCGTGTGTGTGTGAGAGAGAAGGTGAGTGTGTGTGAGAGAGAGGGGTGAGTATGTATGAGAGAGAGGGGTGAGTGTGTGTGTGAGAGAGGGGTGAGTTTGTCTGTGTGTGAGGGGTGAGTGTGTGTGTGAGAGAGGGGTGAGTGTGTGTGAGAGAGGGGTGAGTGTGTGTGAGAGATAGAGGGGTGAGTCTGTGAGTTAGAGAAGGGTGAGTGTGTGTGTGTGAGAGAGGGGTGAGTGTGTGTGAGAGAGAGAGAGGGGTGAGTGTGTGTGTGTGTGAGAGAGGGGTGAGTGTGTGTGAGAGAGGGTTGAGTGTGTGTGTGTGTGTGTGAGAGAGAGAGAGAGGGGTGAGTGGGTGTGAGAGAGAGGGGTGAGTATGTGTGAGAGAGAGGGGTGAGTGTGTGTGTGTGTGAGAGAGGGGTGAGTGTGTGTGAGAGAGAGGGGTGAGTGTGTGTGTGAGAGAGGGGTGAGTGGTTTTAAGAGAGGGTTGAGTGTGTGCGTGTGTGTGTGAGAGAGAAGGTGAGTGTGTGTGAGAGAGAGGGGTGAGTATGTATGAGAGAGAGGGGTGAGTGTGTGTGTGTGAGAGAGGGGTGAGTGTGTGTGTGTGTGAGGGGTGAGTGTGTGTGTGTGAGAGAGGGGTGAGTGCGTGTGAGAGAGAGGGGTGACTGTGTGTGTGTGAGAGAGGGGTGAGTGTGTGTGTGTGTGAGGAGTGAGTGTGTGTGTGAGAGAGAGGGGTGAGTGCGTGTGAGAGAGAGGGGTGAGTGTGTGTGTGCGAGAGAGGGGTGAGTGTGTGTGCGTGAGAGATGGGTGTGTGTATGTGAGAGAGGGGTGAGTCTGTGTCTGAGAGAAGGGTGTATGTGTGTGTGTGAGAGAGGGGTGAGTGTGTGTGAGAGAGAGAGGGGTGAGTCTGTGTGTGAGAGAGGGGTGAGTGTGCGTAAGAGAGGGTTGAGTGTGTGTGTGTGTGTGTGAGAGAGAGGGGTGAGTGTGTGTGAGAGAGAGGGGTGAGTATGTATGAGAGAGAGGGGTGAGTGTGTGTGTGTGAGAGAGGGGTGAGTGTGTGTGTGTGTGTGTGTGAGGGGTGAGTGTGTGTGTGAGAGAGAGGGGTATGTGTGTGCGTGTGTGATAGAGGGGTGAGTGTGTGAGAGAGAGGTGTGAGTGTGTGTGAGAGAGACGGGTGAGTGTGTGTGAGAGAGAGGGGTGAGAGTGTGTGTGTGAGAGAGTGGTGAGTGTGTGTGAGAGAGAGGGGTGTGTCTGTGTGTGTGAGAGAGGGGTGAGTGTGTGAGAGGGGTGAGTGTGTGTTAGAGAGGGGTGAATGTGTGTGAGAGGGAGGGTTGAGTGTGTGTGTGTGAGAGAGGGGTGAGTGTGTGTGAGAGAGAGGGGTGAGTGTGTGTGAGAGAGAGGGGTGAGTGTGTGTGTGAGAGAGGGGTGAGTGTGTGTGTGTGAGAGAGGGGTGAGTGTGTGTGTGAGAGAGGGGTGAGTGTGAGTGTGTGAGAGAGGGGTGAATGTGTGATAGAGAGAGGGGTGAGTGTGTGTGAGAGAGAGGGTTGAGTGTGTGTGCGTGAGAGAGGGTTGAGTGTGTGTGAGAGAGAGGGGTGAGTATGTGTGAGAGAGAGGGGTGAGTGTGTGTGTGAGAGAGGAATAAGTGTATGTGAGAGAGAAGGGTGAGTGTGTGTGTGAGAGAGGGGTGAGTGTGTGAGAGGGGTGAGTGTGTGTGAGAGAGAAGGGTGAGTGTGTGTGTGTGAGAGAAGGGTGAGTGTGTGTGTGTGTGAGAGAAGGGTGAGTGTGAGTGTGTGTGAGAGAGGGGTGAGTGTGTGTGTGAGAGAGGGGTGAGTGTGTGTGAGAGAGAGGGGTGAGTGTGTGTGTGAGAGAGGGGTGAGTATGTGTGAGAGAGAGGGGTGAGTGTGTTTGTGTGAGAGAGGGGTGAGTGTGTGTGTGAGAGAGGAATAAGTGTGTGTGAGAGAGAAGGGTGAGTGTGTGTGTGTGAGAGAGGGGTGAGTGTGTGAGAGGGGTGAGTGTGTGTGAGAGAGAAGTGTGAGTGTGTGTGTGTGAGAAAAGGGTGAGTGTGTGTGTGTGAGAGAGGGGTGAGTGTGAGTGTGTGTGAGAGAGGTGTGAGTGTGTGTGTGAGAGAGGGGTGAGTGTGTGTGTGTGAGAGAGGGGTGAGTGTGTGTGTGAGAGAGGGGTGAGTGTGTGTGTGTGAGAGAGGGGTGAGTGTGTGTGAGAGAGAGGGGTGAGTGTGTGTGAGAGAGAGGGGTAAGTGTGTGTGAGAGAGGGGTGAGTATGTGTGAGAGAGAGGGGTGAGTGTGTGTGTGAGAGAGAGGGGTGAGTGTGTGTGTGAGAGAGGAATAAGTGTGTGTGAGAGAGAAGGGTGAGTGTGTGTGTGTGAGAGAGGGCTGAGTGTATGTGTGTGAGAGAGGGGTGAGTGTGTGTGCGAGGGAGGGGTGAGTGTGTGAGTGTGAGAGAGGGGTGAGTGTGAGTGTGAGAGAGGGGTGAGTGTGTGTGTGAGAGAGGGGTGAGTGTGTGTGAGAGATAGAGGGGTGAGTCTGAGTGTGAGAGAAGGGTGAGTGTGTGTGTGTGAGAGAGGGGTGAGTGTGTGTGAGACAGAGAGAGGGGTGAGTGTGTGTGTGTGAGAGAGGGGTGAGCGTGTGTGAGAGAGGGTTGAGTGCGTGTGTGTGTGTGTGAGAGAGAGAGAGGGGTGAGTGGGTGTGAGAGAGAGGGGTGAGTATGTGTGAGAGAGAGGGGTGAGTGTGTGTGTGAGAGAGGGGTGAGTGTGTGTGTGTGTGAGAGAGGGGTGAGTGTGTGTGAGAGAGAGGGGTGAGTGTGTGTGTGAGAGAGGGGTGAGTGAGTGTGTGTGTGTGAGGGGTGAGTGTGTGTGTGTGAGAGAGGGGTGAGTGTGTGTGAGAGAGAGGGGTGAGTGTGTGTGAGAGAGAGGGGTGAGTCTGTGTGTGTGAGAGATGGGTGAGTGGGTTTAAGAGAGGGTTGAGTGTGTGCGTGTGTGAGTGAGAGAGAAGGTGAGTGTGTGTGAGAGAGAGGGGTGAGTATGTATGAGAGAGAGGGGTGAGTGTGTGTGTGAGAGAGGGGTGAGTTTGTGTGTGTGTGAGGGGTGAGTGTGTGTGTGTGAGAGAGGGGTGAGTGTGTGTGAGAGAGAGGGGTGAGTGCGTGTGAGAGAGAGGGGTGAGTGTGTGTGTCTGAGAGAGGCGTGAGTGTGTGTGCGTGAGAGATGGGTGTGTGTATGTGAGAGAGAGAGGGGTGAGTCTGTGTCTGAGAGAAGGGTGAATGTGTGTGTGTGAGAGAGGGGTGAGTGTGTGTGAGAGAGAGAGGGGTGAGTCGGTGTGTGAGAGAAGGGTGAGTGTGTGTGTGTGAGAGAGGGGTGAGTGTGTGTGAGACAGAGAGAGGGGTGAGTGTGTGTGTGTGAGAGAGGGGTGAGCGTGTGTGAGAGAGGGTTGAGTGCGTGTGTGTGTGTGTGAGTGAGAGAGAGGGGTGAGTGGGTGTGAGAGAGAGGGGTGAGTATGTGTGAGAGAGAGGGGTGAGTGTGTGTGTGAGAGAGGGGTGAGTGTGTGTGTGTGTGAGAGAGGGGTGAGTGTGTGTGAGAGAGAGGGGTGAGTGTGTGTGTGAGAGAGGGGTGAGTGTGTGTGTGTGTGTGAGGGGTGAGTGTGTGTGTGTGAGAGAGGGGTGAGTGTGTGTGAGAGAGAGGGGTGAGTGTGTGTGAGAGAGAGGGGTGAGTCTGTGTGTGTGAGAGATGGGTGAGTGGGTTTAAGAGAGGGTTGAGTGTGTGCGTGTGTGTGTGAGAGAGAAGGTGAGTGTGTGTGAGAGAGAGGGGTGAGTATGTATGAGAGAGAGGGGTGAGTGTGTGTGTGAGAGAGGGGTGAGTTTGTGTGTGTGTGAGGGGTGAGTGTGTGTGTGTGAGAGAGGGGTGAGTGTGTGTGAGAGAGAGGGGTGAGTGCGTGTGAGAGAGAGGGGTGAGTGTGTGTGTCTGAGAGAGGCGTGAGTGTGTGTGCGTGAGAGATGGGTGTGTGTATGTGAGAGAGAGAGGGGTGAGTCTGTGTCTGAGAGAAGGGTGAATGTGTGTGTGTGAGAGAGGGGTGAGTGTGTGTGAGAGAGAGAGGGGTGAGTCGGTGTGTGAGAGAGGGGTGAGTGTGCGTAAGAGAGGGTTGAGTGTGTGCGTGTGTGTGTGAGAGAGAGGGGTGAGTGTGTGTGAGAGAGAGGGGTGAGTATGTATGAGAGAGAGGGGTGAGTGTGTGTGTGTGAGGGAGGGGTGAGTGTGTGTGTGTGTGTGTGTGTGAGGGGTGAGTGTATGTGTGAGAGAGAGGGGTATGTGTGTGCGTGTGTGAGAGAGGGTTGAGTGTGTGTGAGAGAGAGAGGTGAGTATGTGTGAGAGAGAGGGGTGAGTGTGTGTGTGAGAGAGGAATAAGTGTGTGTGAGAGAGAAGGGTGAGTGTGTGTGTGAGAGAGGGGTGAGTGTGTGAGAGGGGTGAGTGTGTGTGAGAGAGGGGTGAGTGTGTGTGAGAGAGGGGTGAGTGTGTGTGAGAGAGAGGGGTGAGTGTGTGTGTGAGAGAGGGGTGAGTGTGTGTGTGTGTGTGAGGGGTGAGTGTGTGTGTGTGTGAGAGAGGGGTGAGTGTGTGTGAGAGAGAGGGGTGAGTGTGTGTGAGAGAGAGGGGTGAGTCTGTGTGTGTGAGAGATGGGTGAGTGGGTTTAAGAGAGGGTTGAGTGTGTGCGTGTGTGTGTGAGAGAGAAGGTGAGTGTGTGTGAGAGAGAGGGGTGAGTATGTATGAGAGAGAGGGGTGAGTGTGTGTGTGAGAGAGGGGTGAGTTTGTGTGTGTGTGAGGGGTGAGTGTGTGTGTGTGAGAGAGGGGTGAGTGTGTGTGAGAGAGAGGGGTGAGTGCGTGTGAGAGAGAGGGGTGAGTGTGTGTGTGTCAGAGAGGGGTGAGTGTGTGTGCGTGAGAGATGGGTGTGAGTATGTGAGAGAGAGAGGGGTGAGTCTGTGTCTGAGAGAAGGGTGAATGTGTGTGTGTGAGAGAGGGGTGAGTGTGTGTGAGAGAGAGAGGGGTGAGTCTGTGTGTGAGAGAGGGGTGAGTGTGCGTAAGAGAGGGTTGAGTGTGTGCGTGTTTGTGTGAGAGAGAGGGGTGAGTGTGTGTGAGAGAGAGAAGGGTGAGTGTGTGTGTGTGAGAGAGAAGGGTGAGTGTGAGTGTGTGTGAGAGAGGGGTGAGTGTGTGTGTGAGAGAGGGGTGAGTGTGTGTGAGAGAGAGGGGTGAGTGTGTGTGTGAGAGAGGGGTGAGTATGTGTGAGAGAGAGGGGTGAGTGTGTGTGTGAGAGAGAGGGGTGAGTGTGTGTGTGAGAGAGGAATAAGTGTGTGTGAGAGAGAAGGGTGAGTGTGTGTGTGTGAGAGAGGGATGAGTGTGTGAGAGGGGTGAGTGTGTGTGAGAGAGAAGGGTGAATGTGTGTGTGTGAGAAAAGGGTGAGTGTGTGTGTGTGAGAGAGGGGTGAGTGTGAGTGTGTGTGAGAGAGGGGTGAGTGTGTGTGTGAGAGAGGGGTGAGTGTGTGTGTGTGAGAGAGGGGTGAGTGTGTGTGTGAGAGAGGGGTGAGTGTGTGTGTGTGAGAGAGGGGTGAGTGTGTGTGAGAGAGAGGGGTGAGTGTGTGTGAGCGAGAGGGGTAAGTGTGTGTGAGAGAGGGGTGAGTATGTGTGAGAGAGAGGGGTGAGTGTGTGTGTGTGAGAGAGGGGTGAGTGTGTGTGTGAGAGAGGAATAAGTGTGTGTGAGAGAGAAGGGTGAGTGTGTGTGTGTGAGAGAGGGGTGAGTGTATGTGTGTGAGAGAGGGGTGAGTGTGTGTGCGAGAGAGGGGTGAGTGTGTGAGTGTGAGAGAGGGGTGAGTGTGAGTGTGAGAGAGGGGTGAGTGTGTTTGTGAGAGAGGGGTGAGTGTGTGTGGGAGATAGAGGGGTGAGTCTGAGTGTGAGAGAAGGGTGAGTGTGTGTGTGTGAGAGAGGGGTGAGTGTGTGTGAGAGAGTGAGAGGGGTGAGTGTGTGTGTGTGAGAGAGGGCTGAGTGTGTGTGAGAGAGGGTTGAGTGTGTGTGTGTGTGTGAGAGAGAGAGAGGGGTGAGTGGGTGTGAGAGAGAGGGGTGAGTATGTGTGAGAGAGAGGGGTGAGTGTGTGTGTGAGAGAGGGGTGAGTGTGTGTGTGTGTGAGAGAGGGGTGAGTGTGTGTGAGAGAGAGGGGTGAGTGTGTGTGTGAGAGAGGGGTGAGTGTGTGTGTGTGTGTGAGGGGTGAGTGTGTGTGTGTGAGAGAGGGGTGAGTGTGTGTGAGAGAGAGGGGTGAGTGTGTGTGAGAGAGAGAGGGGTGAGTCTGTGTGTGTGAGAGATGGGTGAGTGGGTTTAAGAGAGGGTTGAGTGTGTGCGTGTGTGTGTGAGAGAGAAGGTGAGTGTGTTTGAGAGAGAGGGGTGAATGTGTGTGAGAGCGAGGGGTGAGTGAGTATGTGTGAGAGAGGGGTGAGTGTCTGTGTGAGAGAGGGGTGAGTGTGTGTGTGAGAGAGAGGGGTGAGTGTGTGTGAGAGAGAGGGGTGAGTGTGTGTGTGTGAGAGAGGGGTGAGTGTGTGTGTGAGAGAGATGGGTGAGTGTATGTGAGAGAGAGAGGGGTGAGTCTGTGTCTGAGAGAAGGGTGAGTGTGTGTGAGAGAGAGGGGTGAGTGTGTGTGAGAGAGAGAGGGGTGAGTCTGTGTGTGTGAGAGATGGGTGAGTGGGTTTAAGAGAGGGTTGAGTGTGTGCGTGTGTGTGTGAGAGAGAAGGTGAGTGTGTTTGAGAGAGAGGGGTGAATGTGTGTGAGAGCGAGGGGTGAGTGTGTATGTGGGAGAGAGGGCTGAGTGTCTGTGTGAGAGAGGGGTGAGTGTGTGTGTGAGAGAGAGGGGTGAGTGTGTGTGAGAGAGAGGGGTGAGTGTGTGTGTGTAAGAGAGGGGTGAGTGTGTGTGTGAGAAAGAGAGGGGTGAGTCTGTGTCTGAGAGAAGGGTGAGTGTGGGTGTGTGAGAGAGGGCTGCGTGTGTGTGAGAGAGAGAGGGGTGAGTCTGTGTGTGTGAGAGAGGGGTTAGTGTGTGTAAGAGATGGTTGTGTGTGTGTGTGTGTGTGTGAGAGAGGGGTGAGTGTGTGTGAGAGAGAGGGGTGAGTATGTATGAGAGAGAGGGGTGAGTGTGTGTGTGTGTGAGAGAGGGGTGAGTGTGTGAGAGGGGTGAGTGTGTGTGAGAGAGGGGTGAATGTGTGTGAGAGGGAGGGTTGAGTGTGTGTGTGTGAGAGGGGTGAGTGTGTGTGAGAGAGAGGGGTGAGTGTGTGTGAGAGAGAGGGGTGAGTGTATGTGTGAGAGTGGGGTGAGTGTGTGTGTGTGAGAGAGGGGTGAGTGTGTGTGTGAGAGTGGGGTGAGTGTGAGTGTGTGAGAGAGGGGTGAATGTGTGAGAGAGAGAGGGGTGAGTGTGTGTGAGAGAGAGGGTTGAGTGTGTGTGCGTGAGAGAGGGTTGAGTGTGTGTGAGAGAGAGGGGTGAGTATGTGTGAGAGAGAGGGGTGAGTGTGTGTGTGAGAGAGGAATAAGTGTGTGTGAGAGAGAAGGGTGAGTGTGTGTGTGAGAGAGGGGTGAGTGTGTGAGAGGGGTGAGTGTGTGTGAGAGAGAAGGGTGAGTGTGTGTGTGTGTCAGAGAAGGGTGAGTGTGAGTGTGTGTGAGAGAGGGGTGAGTGTGTGTGTGTGTGTGTGTGAGGGGTGAGTGTGTGTGTGAGAGAGAGGGGTATGTGTGTGCGTGTGTGAGAGAGGGGTGAGTGTGTGAGAGAGAGGTGTGAGTGTGTGTGAGAGAGACGGGTGCGTGTGTGTGAGCGAGAGGGGTGAGAGTGTGTGTGTGAGAGAGTGGTGAGTGTGTGTGAGAGAGAGGGGTGTGTCTGTGTGTGTGAGAGAGGGGTGAGTGTGTGAGAGGGGTGAGTGTGTGTGAGAGAGGGGTGAATGTGTGAGAGAGAGGGGTGAGTGTGTGTGAGAGAGAGGGTTGAGTGTGTGTGCGTGAGAGAGGGTTGAGTGTGTGTGAGAGAGAGGGGTGAGTATGTGTGAGAGAGAGGGGTGAGTGTGTGTGTGAGAGAGGAATAAGTGTGTGTGAGAGAGAAGGGTGAGTGTGTGTGTGAGAGAGGGGTGAGTGTGTGAGAGGGGTGAGTGTGTGTGAGAGAGAAGGGTGAGTGTGTGTGTGTGAGAGAAGGGTGAGTGTGTGTGTGTGTGAGAGAAGGGTGAGTGTGAGTGTGTGTGAGAGAGGGGTGAGTGTGTGTGTGAGAGAGGGGTGAGTGTGTGTGAGAGAGAGGGGTGAGTGTGTGTGTGAGAGAGGGGTGAGTATGTGTGAGAGAGAGGGGTGAGTGTGTGTGTGTGAGAGAGGGGTGAGTGTGTGTGTGAGAGAGGAATAAGTGTGTGTGAGAGAGAAGGGTGAGTGTGTGTGTGTGAGAGAGGGGTGAGTGTGTGAGAGGGGTGAGTGTGTGTGAGAGATAAGGGTGAGTGTGTGTGTGTGAGAAAAGGGTGAGTGTGTGTATGTGAGAGAGGGGTGAGTGTGAGTGTGTGTGAGAGAGGGGTGAGTGTGTGTGTGAGAGAGGGGTGAGTGTGTGTGTGTGAGAGAGGGGTGAGTGTGTGTGTGAGAGAGGGGTGAGTGTGTGTGTGTGAGAGAGGGGTGAGTGTGTGTGAGAGAGAGGGGTGAGTGTGTGTGAGAGAGAGGGGTAAGTGTGTGTGAGAGAGGGGTGAGTATGTGTGAGAGAGAGGGGTGAGTGTGTGTGAGAGAGAGAGGGGTGAGTGTGTGTGTGAGAGAGGAATAAGTGTGTGTGAGAGAGAAGGGTGAGTGTGTGTGTGTGTGTGAGGGGTGAGTGTGTGTGTGTGAGAGAGGGGTGAGTGTGTGTGAGAGAGAGGGGTGAGTGTGTGTGAGAGAGAGGGGTGAGTCTGTGTGTGTGAGAGATGGGTGAGTGGGTTTAAGAGAGGGTTGAGTGTGTGCGTGTGTGTGTGAGAGAGAAGGTGAGTGTGTGTGAGAGAGAGGGGTGAGTATGTATGAGAGAGAGGGGTGAGTGTGTGTGTGAGAGAGGGGTGAGTTTGTCTGTGTGTGAGGGGTGAGTGTGTGTGTGAGAGAGGGGTGAGTGTGTGTGAGAGAGGGGTGAGTGTGTGTGAGAGATAGAGGGGTGAGTCTGTGAGTTAGAGAAGGGTGAGTGTGTGTGTGTGAGAGAGGGGTGAGTGTGTGTGAGAGAGAGAGAGGGGTGAGTGTGTGTGTGTGTGTGAGAGAGGGGTGAGTGTGTGTGAGAGAGGGTTGAGTGTGTGTGTGTGTGTGTGAGAGAGAGAGAGAGGGGTGAGTGGGTGTGAGAGAGAGGGGTGAGTATGTGTGAGAGAGAGGGGTGAGTGTGTGTGTGTGTGAGAGAGGGGTGAGTGTGTGTGAGAGAGAGGGGTGAGTGTGTGTGAGAGAGGGGTGAGTATGTGTGAGAGAGAGGGGTGAGTGTGTGTGTGAGAGAGGAATAAGTGTGTGTGAGAGAGAAGGGTGAGTGTGTGTGTGAGAGAGGGGTGAGTGTGTGAGAGGGGTGAGTGTGTGTGAGAGAGAAGGGTGAGTGTGTGTGTGAGAGAAGGGTGAGTGTGTGTGTGTGTCAGAGAAGGGTGAGTGTGAGTGTGTGTGAGAGAGGGGTGAGTGTGTGTGTGTGTGTGTGTGAGGGGTGAGTGTGTGTGTGAGAGAGAGGGGTATGTGTGTGCGTGTGTGAGAGAGGGGTGAGTGTGTGAGTGAGAGGTGTGAGTGTGTGTGAGAGAGACGGGTGAGTGTGTGTGAGAGAGAGGGGTGAGAGTGTGTGTGTGAGAGAGTGGTGAGTGTGTGTGAGAGAGAGGGGTGTGTCTGTGTGTGTGAGAGAGGGGTGAGTGTGTGAGAGGGGTGAGTGTGTGTGAGAGAGGGGTGAATGTGTGAGAGAGAGAGGGGTGAGTGTGTGTGAGAGAGAGGGTTGAGTGTGTGTGCGTGAGAGAGGGTTGAGTGTGTGTGAGAGAGAGGGGTGAGTATGTGTGAGAGAGAGGGGTGAGTGTGTGTGTGAGAGAGGAATAAGTGTGTGTGAGAGAGAAGGGTGAGTGTGTGTGTGAGAGAGGGGTGAGTGTGTGAGAGGGGTGAGTGTGTGTGAGAGAGAAGGGTGAGTGTGTGTGTGTGAGAGAAGGGTGAGTGTGTGTGTGTGTGAGAGAAGGGTGAGTGTGAGTGTGTGTGAGAGAGGGGTGAGTGTGTGTGTGAGAGAGGGGTGAGTGTGTGTGAGAGAGAGGGGTGAGTGTGTGTGTGAGAGAGGGGTGAGTATGTGTGAGAGAGAGGGGTGAGTGTGTGTGTGTGAGAGAGGGGTGAGTGTGTGTGTGAGAGAGGAATAAGTGTGTGTGAGAGAGAAGGGTGAGTGTGTGTGTGTGAGAGAGGGGTGAGTGTGTGAGAGGGGTGAGTGTGTGTGAGAGATAAGGGTGAGTGTGTGTGTGTGAGAAAAGGGTGAGTGTGTGTATGTGAGAGAGGGGTGAGTGTGAGTGTGTGTGAGAGAGGGGTGAGTGTGTGTGTGAGAGAGGGGTGAGTGTGTGTGTGTGAGAGAGGGGTGAGTGTGTGTGTGAGAGAGGGGTGAGTGTGTGTGTGTGAGAGAGGGGTGAGTGTGTGTGAGAGAGAGGGGTGAGTGTGTGTGAGAGAGAGGGGTAAGTGTGTGTGAGAGAGGGGTGAGTATGTGTGAGAGAGAGGGGTGAGTGTGTGTGTGAGAGAGAGGGGTGAGTGTGTGTGTGAGAGAGGAATAAGTGTGTGTGAGAGAGAAGGGTGAGTGTGTGTGTGTGTGTGAGGGGTGAGTGTGTGTGTGTGAGAGAGGGGTGAGTGTGTGTGAGAGAGAGGGGTGAGTGTGTGTGAGAGAGAGGGGTGAGTCTGTGTGTGTGAGAGATGGGTGAGTGGGTTTAAGAGAGGGTTGAGTGTGTGCGTGTGTGTGTGAGAGAGAAGGTGAGTGTGTGTGAGAGAGAGGGGTGAGTATGTATGAGAGAGAGGGGTGAGTGTGTGTGTGAGAGAGGGGTGAGTTTGTCTGTGTGTGAGGGGTGAGTGTGTGTGTGAGAGAGGGGTGAGTGTGTGTGAGAGAGGGGTGAGTGTGTGTGAGAGATAGAGGGGTGAGTCTGTGAGTTAGAGAAGGGTGAGTGTGTGTGTGTGAGAGAGGGGTGAGTGTGTGTGAGAGAGAGAGAGGGGTGAGTGTGTGTGTGTGTGAGAGAGGGGTGAGTGTGTGTGAGAGAGGGTTGAGTGTGTGTGTGTGTGTGTGAGAGAGAGAGAGAGGGGTGAGTGGGTGTGAGAGAGAGGGGTGAGTATGTGTGAGAGAGAGGGGTGAGTGTGTGTGTGTGTGAGAGAGGGGTGAGTGTGTGTGAGAGAGAGGGGTGAGTGTGTGTGAGAGAGGGGTGAGTGTGTGTGAGAGATAGAGGGGTGAGTCTGTGAGTTAGAGAAGGGTGAGTGTGTGTGTGTGAGAGAGGGGTGAGTGTGTGTGAGAGAGAGAGAGGGGTGAGTGTGTGTGTGTGTGAGAGAGGGGTGAGTGTGTGTGAGAGAGGGTTGAGTGTGTGTGTGTGTGTTTGAGAGAGAGAGAGAGGGGTGAGTGGGTGTGAGAGAGAGGGGTGAGTATGTGTGAGAGAGAGGGGTGAGTGTGTGTGTGTGTGAGAGAGGGGTGAGTGTGTGTGAGAGAGAGGGGTGAGTGTGTGTGTGAGAGAGGGGTGAGTGGTTTTAAGAGAGGGTTGAGTGTGTGCGTGTGTGTGTGAGAGAGAAGGTGAGTGTGTGTGAGAGAGAGGGGTGAGTATGTATGAGAGAGAGGGGTGAGTGTGTGTGTGTGAGAGAGGGGTGAGTGTGTGTGTGTGTGAGGGGTGAGTGTGTGTGTGTGAGAGAGGGGTGAGTGCGTGTGAGAGAGAGGGGTGAGTGTGTGTGTGTGAGAGAGGGGTGAGTGTGTGTGTGTGTGAGGGGTGAGTGTGTGTGTGAGAGAGAGGGGTGAGTGCGTGTGAGAGAGAGGGGTGAGTGTGTGTGTGCGAGAGAGGGGTGAGTGTGTGTGCGTGAGAGATGGGTGTGTGTATGTGAGAGAGAGAGGGGTGAGTCTGTGTCTGAGAGAAGGGTGTATGTGTGTGTGTGAGAGAGGGGTGAGTGTGTGTGAGAGAGAGAGGGGTGAGTCTGTGTGTGAGAGAGGGGTGAGTGTGCGTAAGAGAGGGTTGAGTGTGTGTGTGTGTGTGTGAGAGAGAGGGGTGAGTGTGTGTGAGAGAGAGGGGTGAGTATGTATGAGAGAGAGGGGTGAGTGTGTGTGTGTGAGAGAGGGGTGAGTGTGTGTGTGTGTGTGTGTGTGAGGGGTGAGTGTGTGTGTGAGAGAGAGGGGTATGTGCGTGCGTGTGTGAGAGAGGGGTGAGTGTGTGAGAGAGAGGTGTGAGTGTGTGTGAGAGAGACGGGTGAGTGTGTGTGAGAGAGAGGGGTGAGAGTGTGTGTGTGAGAGAGTGGTGAGTGTGTGTGAGAGAGAGGGGTGTGTCTGTGTGTGTGAGAGAGGGGTGAGTGTGTGAGAGGGGTGAGTGTGTGTTAGAGAGGGGTGAATGTGTGTGAGAGGGAGGGTTGAGTGTGTGTGTGTGAGAGAGGGGTGAGTGTGTGTGAGAGAGAGGGGTGAGTGTGTGTGAGAGAGAGGGGTGAGTGTGTGTGTGAGAGAGGGGTGAGTGTGTGTGTGTGAGAGAGGGGTGAGTGTGTGTGTGAGAGAGGGGTGAGTGTGAGTGTGTGAGAGAGGGGTGAATGTGTGAGAGAGAGAGGGGTGAGTGTGTGTGAGAGAGAGGGTTGAGTGTGTGTGCGTGAGAGAGGGTTGAGTGTGTGTGAGAGAGAGGGGTGAGTATGTGTGAGAGAGAGGGGTGAGTGTGTGTGTGAGAGAGGAATAAGTGTATGTGAGAGAGAAGGGTGAGTGTGTGTGTGAGAGAGGGGTGAGTGTGTGAGAGGGGTGAGTGTGTGTGAGAGAGAAGGGTGAGTGTGTGTGTGTGAGAGAAGGGTGAGTGTGTGTGTGTGTGAGAGAAGGGTGAGTGTGAGTGTGTGTGAGAGAGGGGTGAGTGTGTGTGTGAGAGAGGGGTGAGTGTGTGTGAGAGAGAGGGGTGAGTGTGTGTGTGAGAGAGGGGTGAGTATGTGTGAGAGAGAGGGGTGAGTGTGTTTGTGTGAGAGAGGGGTGAGTGTGTGTGTGAGAGAGGAATAAGTGTGTGTGAGAGAGAAGGGTGAGTGTGTGTGTGTGAGAGAGGGGTGAGTGTGTGAGAGGGGTGAGTGTGTGTGAGAGAGAAGGGTGAGTGTGTGTGTGTGAGAAAAGGGTGAGTGTGTGTGTGTGAGAGAGGGGTGAGTGTGAGTGTGTGTGAGAGAGGTGTGAGTGTGTGTGTGAGAGAGGGGTGAGTGTGTGTGTGTGAGAGAGGGGTGAGTGTGTGTGTGAGAGAGGGGTGAGTGTGTGTGTGTGAGAGAGGGGTGAGTGTGTGTGAGAGAGAGGGGTGAGTGTGTGTGAGAGAGAGGGGTAAGTGTGTGTGAGAGAGGGGTGAGTATGTGTGAGAGAGAGGGGTGAGTGTGTGTGTGAGAGAGAGGGGTGAGTGTGTGTGTGAGAGAGGAATAAGTGTGTGTGAGAGAGAAGGGTGAGTGTGTGTGTGTGAGAGAGGGGTGAGTGTATGTGTGTGAGAGAGGGGTGAGTGTGTGTGCGAGGGAGGGGTGAGTGTGTGAGTGTGAGAGAGGGGTGAGTGTGTGAGTGTGAGAGAGGGGTGAGTGTGTGTGTGAGAGAGGGGTGAGTGTGTGTGAGAGATAGAGGGGTGAGTCTGAGTGTGAGAGAAGGGTGAGTGTGTGTGTGTGAGAGAGGGGTGAGTGTGTGTGAGACAGAGAGAGGGGTGAGTGTGTGTGTGTGAGAGAGGGGTGAGCGTGTGTGAGAGAGGGTTGAGTGCGTGTGTGTGTGTGTGAGAGAGAGAGAGGGGTGAGTGGGTGTGAGAGAGAGGGGTGAGTATGTGTGAGAGAGAGGGGTGAGTGTGTGTGTGAGAGAGGGGTGAGTGTGTGTGTGTGTGAGAGAGGGGTGAGTGTGTGTGAGAGAGAGGGGTGAGTGTGTGTGTGAGAGAGGGGTGAGTGAGTGTGTGTGTGTGAGGGGTGAGTGTGTGTGTGTGAGAGAGGGGTGAGTGTGTGTGAGAGAGAGGGGTGAGTGTGTGTGAGAGAGAGGGGTGAGTCTGTGTGTGTGAGAGATGGGTGAGTGGGTTTAAGAGAGGGTTGAGTGTGTGCGTGTGTGTGTGAGAGAGAAGGTGAGTGTGTGTGAGAGAGAGGGGTGAGTATGTATGAGAGAGAGGGGTGAGTGTGTGTGTGAGAGAGGGGTGAGTTTGTGTGTGTGTGAGGGGTGAGTGTGTGTGTGTGAGAGAGGGGTGAGTGTGTGTGAGAGAGAGGGGTGAGTGCGTGTGAGAGAGAGGGGTGAGTGTGTGTGTCTGAGAGAGGCGTGAGTGTGTGTGCGTGAGAGATGGGTGTGTGTATGTGAGAGAGAGAGGGGTGAGTCTGTGTCTGAGAGAAGGGTGAATGTGTGTGTGTGAGAGAGGGGTGAGTGTGTGTGAGAGAGAGAGGGGTGAGTCGGTGTGTGAGAGAAGGGTGAGTGTGTGTGTGTGAGAGAGGGGTGAGTGTGTGTGAGACAGAGAGAGGGGTGAGTGTGTTTGTGTGAGAGAGGGGTGAGTGTGTGTGTGAGAGAGGAATAAGTGTGTGTGAGAGAGAAGGGTGAGTGTGTGTGTGTGAGAGAGGGGTGAGTGTGTGAGAGGGGTGAGTGTGTGTGAGAGAGAAGGGTGAGTGTGTGTGTGTGAGAAAAGGGTGAGTGTGTGTGTGTGAGAGAGGGGTGAGTGTGAGTGTGTGTGAGAGAGGTGTGAGTGTGTGTGTGAGAGAGGGGTGAGTGTGTGTGTGTGAGAGAGGGGTGAGTGTGTGTGTGAGAGAGGGGTGAGTGTGTGTGTGTGAGAGAGGGGTGAGTGTGTGTGAGAGAGAGGGGTGAGTGTGTGTGAGAGAGAGGGGTAAGTGTGTGTGAGAGAGGGGTGAGTATGTGTGAGAGAGAGGGGTGAGTGTGTGTGTGAGAGAGAGGGGTGAGTGTGTGTGTGAGAGAGGAATAAGTGTGTGTGAGAGAGAAGGGTGAGTGTGTGTGTGTGAGAGAGGGGTGAGTGTATGTGTGTGAGAGAGGGGTGAGTGTGTGTGCGAGGGAGGGGTGAGTGTGTGAGTGTGAGAGAGGGGTGAGTGTGAGTGTGAGAGAGGGGTGAGTGTGTGTGTGAGAGAGGGGTGAGTGTGTGTGAGAGATAGAGGGGTGAGTCTGAGTGTGAGAGAAGGGTGAGTGTGTGTGTGTGAGAGAGGGGTGAGTGTGTGTGAGACAGAGAGAGGGGTGAGTGTGTGTGTGTGAGAGAGGGGTGAGCGTGTGTGAGAGAGGGTTGAGTGCGTGTGTGTGTGTGTGAGAGAGAGAGAGGGGTGAGTGGGTGTGAGAGAGAGGGGTGAGTATGTGTGAGAGAGAGGGGTGAGTGTGTGTGTGAGAGAGGGGTGAGTGTGTGTGTGTGTGAGAGAGGGGTGAGTGTGTGTGAGAGAGAGGGGTGAGTGTGTGTGTGAGAGAGGGGTGAGTGAGTGTGTGTGTGTGAGGGGTGAGTGTGTGTGTGTGAGAGAGGGGTGAGTGTGTGTGAGAGAGAGGGGTGAGTGTGTGTGAGAGAGAGGGGTGAGTCTGTGTGTGTGAGAGATGGGTGAGTGGGTTTAAGAGAGGGTTGAGTGTGTGCGTGTGTGTGTGAGAGAGAAGGTGAGTGTGTGTGAGAGAGAGGGGTGAGTATGTATGAGAGAGAGGGGTGAGTGTGTGTGTGAGAGAGGGGTGAGTTTGTGTGTGTGTGAGGGGTGAGTGTGTGTGTGTGAGAGAGGGGTGAGTGTGTGTGAGAGAGAGGGGTGAGTGCGTGTGAGAGAGAGGGGTGAGTGTGTGTGTCTGAGAGAGGCGTGAGTGTGTGTGCGTGAGAGATGGGTGTGTGTATGTGAGAGAGAGAGGGGTGAGTCTGTGTCTGAGAGAAGGGTGAATGTGTGTGTGTGAGAGAGGGGTGAGTGTGTGTGAGAGAGAGAGGGGTGAGTCGGTGTGTGAGAGAAGGGTGAGTGTGTGTGTGTGAGAGAGGGGTGAGTGTGTGTGAGACAGAGAGAGGGGTGAGTGTGTGTGTGAGAGAGGGGTGAGCGTGTGTGAGAGAGGGTTGAGTGCGTGTGTGTGTGTGTGAGAGAGAGAGAGGGGTGAGTGGGTGTGAGAGAGAGGGGTGAGTATGTGTGAGAGAGAGGGGTGAGTGTGTGTGTGAGAGAGGGGTGAGTGTGTGTGTGTGTGAGAGAGGGGTGAGTGTGTGTGAGAGAGAGGGGTGAGTGTGTGTGTGAGAGAGGGGTGAGTGTGTGTGTGTGTGTGAGGGGTGAGTGTGTGTGTGTGAGAGAGGGGTGAGTGTGTGTGAGAGAGAGGGGTGAGTGTGTGTGAGAGAGAGGGGTGAGTCTGTGTGTGTGAGAGATGGGTGAGTGGGTTTAAGAGAGGGTTGAGTGTGTGCGTGTGTGTGTGAGAGAGAAGGTGAGTGTGTGTGAGAGAGAGGGGTGAGTATGTATGAGAGAGAGGGGTGAGTGTGTGTGTGAGAGAGGGGGTGAGTTTGTGTGTGTGTGAGGGGTGAGTGTGTGTGTGTGAGAGAGGGGTGAGTGTGTGTGAGAGAGAGGGGTGAGTGCGTGTGAGAGAGAGGGGTGAGTGTGTGTGTCTGAGAGAGGCGTGAGTGTGTGTGCGTGAGAGATGGGTGTGTGTATGTGAGAGAGAGAGGGGTGAGTCTGTGTCTGAGAGAAGGGTGAATGTGTGTGTGTGAGAGAGGAGTGAGTGTGTGTGAGAGAGAGAGGGGTGAGTCGGTGTGTGAGAGAGGGGTGAGTGTGCGTAAGAGAGGGTTGAGTGTGTGCGTGTGTGTGTGAGAGAGAGGGGTGAGTGTGTGTGAGAGAGAGGGGTGAGTATGTATGAGAGAGAGGGGTGAGTGTGTGTGTGTGAGGGAGGGGTGAGTGTGTGTGTGTGTGTGTGTGAGGGGTGAGTGTGTGTGTGAGAGAGAGGGGTATGTGTGTGCGTGTGTGAGAGAGGGTTGAGTGTGTGTGAGAGAGAGAGGTGAGTATGTGTGAGAGAGAGGGGTGAGTGTGTGTGTGAGAGAGGAATAAGTGTGTGTGAGAGAGAAGGGTGAGTGTGTGTGTGAGAGAGGGGTGAGTGTGTGAGAGGGGTGAGTGTGTGTGAGAGAGGGGTGAGTGTGTGTGAGAGAGGGGTGAGTGTGTGTGAGAGAGAGGGGTGAGTGTGTGTGTGAGAGAGGGGTGAGTGTGTGTGTGTGTGTGAGGGGTGAGTGTGTGTGTGTGAGAGAGGGGTGAGTGTGTGTGAGAGAGAGGGGTGAGTGTGTGTGAGAGAGAGGGGTGAGTCTGTGTGTGTGAGAGATGGGTGAGTGGGTTTAAGAGAGGGTTGAGTGTGTGCGTGTGTGTGTGAAAGAGAAGGTGAGTGTGTGTGAGAGAGAGGGGTGAGTATGTATGAGAGAGAGGGGTGAGTGTGTGTGTGAGAGAGGGGTGAGTTTGTGTGTGTGTGAGGGGTGAGTGTGTGTGTGTGAGAGAGGGGTGAGTGTGTGTGAGAGAGAGGGGTGAGTGCGTGTGAGAGAGAGGGGTGAGTGTGTGTGTGTCAGAGAGGGGTGAGTGTGTGTGCGTGAGAGATGGGTGTGAGTATGTGAGAGAGAGAGGGGTGAGTCTGTGTCTGAGAGAAGGGTGAATGTGTGTGTGTGAGAGAGCGGTGAGTGTGTGTGAGAGAGAGAGGGGTGAGTCTGTGTGTGAGAGAGGGGTGAGTGTGCGTAAGAGAGGGTTGAGTGTGTGCGTGTTTGTGTGAGAGAGAGGGGTGAGTGTGTGTGAGAGAGAGTAGTGAGTATGTATGAGAGAGAGGGGTGAGCGTGTGTGTGTGAGAGAGGGGTGAGTGTGTGTGTGTGTGTGTGAGGGGTGAGTGTGTGTGTGAGAGAGAGGGGTATGTGTGTGCGTGTGTGAGAGAGGGTTGAGTGTGTGTGAGAGAGAGGGGTGAGTATGTGTGAGAGAGAGGGGTGAGTGTGTGTGAGAGAGAGGAATAAGTGTGTGTGAGAGAGAAGGGTGAGTGTGTGTGTGAGAGAGGGGTGAGTGTGTGAGAGGGGTGAGTGTGTGTGAGAGAGAAGGGTGAGTGTGTGTGTGTGAGAGAAGGGTGAGTGTGTGTGTGTGAGAGAGAAGGGTGAGTGTGAGTGTGTGTGAGAGAGGGGTGAGTGTGTGTGTGAGAGAGGGGTGAGTGTGTGTGAGAGAGAGGGGTGAGTGTGTGTGTGAGAGAGGGGTGAGTATGTGTGAGAGAGAGGGGTGAGTGTGTGTGTGAGAGAGAGGGGTGAGTGTGTGTGTGAGAGAGGAATAAGTGTGTGTGAGAGAGAAGGGTGAGTGTGTGTGTGTGAGAGAGGGATGAGTGTGTGAGAGGGGTGAGTGTGTGTGAGAGAGAAGGGTGAATGTGTGTGTGTGAGAAAAGGGTGAGTGTGTGTGTGTGAGAGAGGGGTGAGTGTGAGTGTGTGTGAGAGAGGGGTGAGTGTGTGTGTGAGAGAGGGGTGAGTGTGTGTGTGTGAGAGAGGGGTGAGTGTGTGTGTGAGAGAGGGGTGAGTGTGTGTGTGTGAGAGAGGGGTGAGTGTGTGTGAGAGAGAGGGGTGAGTGTGTGTGAGCGAGAGGGGTAAGTGTGTGTGAGAGAGGGGTGAGTATGTGTGAGAGAGAGGGGTGAGTGTGTGTGTGTGAGAGAGGGGTGAGTGTGTGTGTGAGAGAGGAATAAGTGTGTGTGAGAGAGAAGGGTGAGTGTGTGTGTGTGAGAGAGGGGTGAGAGTATGTGTGTGAGAGAGGGGTGAGTGTGTGTGCGAGAGAGGGGTGAGTGTGTGAGTGTGAGAGAGGGGTGAGTGTGAGTGTGAGAGAGGGGTGAGTGTGTTTGTGAGAGAGGGGTGAGTGTGTGTGAGAGATAGAGGGGTGAGTCTGAGTGTGAGAGAAGGGTGAGTGTGTGTGTGTGAGAGAGGGGTGAGTGTGTGTGAGAGAGTGAGAGGGGTGAGTGTGTGTGTGTGAGAGAGGGGTGAGTGTGTGTGAGAGAGGGTTGAGTGTGTGTGTGTGTGTGAGAGAGAGAGAGGGGTGAGTGGGTGTGAGAGAGAGGGGTGAGTATGTGTGAGAGAGAGGGGTGAGTGTGTGTGTGAGAGAGGGGTGAGTGTGTGTGTGAGAGAGGGGTGAGTGTGTGTGAGAGAGAGGGGTGAGTGTGTGTGTGAGAGAGGGGTGAGTGTGTGTGTGTGTGTGAGGGGTGAGTGTGTGTGTGTGAGAGAGGGGTGAGTGTGTGTGAGAGAGAGGGGTGAGTGTGTGTGAGAGAGAGAGGGGTGAGTCTGTGTGTGTGAGAGATGGGTGAGTGGGTTTAAGAGAGGGTTGAGTGTGTGCGTGTGTGTGTGAGAGAGAAGGTGAGTGTGTTTGAGAGAGAGGGGTGAATGTGTGTGAGAGCGAGGAGTGAGTGTGTATGTGTGAGAGAGGGGTGAGTGTCTGTGTGAGAGAGGGGTGAGTGTGTGTGTGAGAGAGAGGGGTGAGTGTGTGTGAGAGAGAGGGGTGAGTGTGTGTGTGTGAGAGAGGGGTGAGTGTGTGTGTGAGAGAGATGGGTGAGTGTATGTGAGAGAGAGAGGGGTGAGTCTGTGTCTGAGAGAAGGGTGAGTGTGTGTGAGAGAGAGGGGTGAGTGTGTGTGAGAGAGAGAGGGGTGAGTCTGTGTGTGTGAGAGATGGGTGAGTGGGTTTAAGAGAGGGTTGAGTGTGTGCGTGTGTGTGTGAGAGAGAAGGTGAGTGTGTTTGAGAGAGAGGGGTGAATGTGTGTGAGAGCGAGGGGTGAGTGTGTATGTGGGAGAGAGGGGTGAGTGTCTGTGTGAGAGAGGGGTGAGTGTGTGTGTGAGAGAGAGGGGTGAGTGTGTGTGAGAGAGAGGGGTGAGTGTGTGTGTGTAAGAGAGGGGTGAGTGTGTGTGTGAGAGAGAGAGGGGTGAGTCTGTGTCTGAGAGAAGGGTGAGTGTGGGTGTGTGAGAGAGGGCTGCGTGTGTGTGAGAGAGAGAGGGGTGAGTCTGTGTGTGTGAGAGAGGGGTTAGTGTGTGTAAGAGATGGTTGTGTGTGTGCGTGTGTGTGTGAGAGAGGGGTGAGTGTGTGTGAGAGAGAGGGGTGAGTATGTATGAGAGAGAGGGGTGAGTGTGTGTGTGTGTGAGAGAGGGGTGAGTGTGTGTGTGTGTGTGAGGGGTGAGTGTGTGTGTGAGAGAGGGGTGAGTGTGTGTGTGTGAGAGAGGGGTGAGTGTGTGTGAGAGAAAGGGGTGAGTGTGTGTGAGACGGGTGAGTGTGTGTGTGAGAGAGGGGTGAGTGTGTGTGTGAGAGAGGGGTGAGTGTGTGTGAGAGAGGGGTGAATGTGTCTGAGAAAGAGAGGTGAGCGTGTGTGAGAGAGGTGTGATTGAGGGTGTGAGTGTGTGTCTGGGGAGAGCCGGCGCATTGCCAACAGCTTAGGCGGATAACTCCACACAGTCAGGGACACCAGGTTCAACCCAGTGTTATGGGTCAGGGTTTAGAGAAACCCAAAGTGTTTCATGGCGTTCACCTGACCCACAACGTTTAATAGATTGTGGTATGGGGAGCACACGGCCCACTCTACAGGTGTGGATCAGCAGAAATGGAAAAGTATTTTTAAAAGAAAAACCATGTTTATTCTTTAACTCAAGTTCACCTTTTAAAACATACAGTGAACATCTTAGCAACCAGCAATTCAAATACAACCCCCAAAGAATACAACACTAAGTAAACCTTGATAACTTCCCAAGCAACATCCAGAAGCAACACCTTTCAACAGAAGCACATTCGGTTTACATTCACTACTGAGAACATTTATAATTCTGAATTCACCAAATGATCAAGAGATAGTCTTTTGATGGCAAAGAGATCAACAGTACACCTGCTCTGTCTGGCTTCAGCTCCAACACTGAAAACAAGACTAAAACACACCCTGTAGCAAACAGCCTAAACCGAAAGTAAAAAGCTGACAGACAGCCCAGCTCCACCTACTCTCTGACATCACTGCAGTAATAAACACCCGTTTCTTAAAGGTACTCTCACTACAAATATTTATATACACACCCATTTATAAACACCCATTTCTTAAAGGTACTCTCACATGACAGCAGAGAACACTGTCCACGACAACCACACAGATCATCACGAACCAGGACTTTGCAGGTGGACACCCCGGATGAGGAGGACTGCCTGATGCAACTGAACTGCGTCACTGCTCCAGAGATTGCACCAATCCTGGTCATGCTTCAGGTCAATGAGCATCCAGTGATGATGGAAATGGACACTGGTGCAACAGTCTTCATTGTGGAACTCCGTACATCTTTCTTATCGACATATTAATAAAAAATGCTTTTCAGATAGGAATAGCAGATTTCTCAGGGACCATATGGAATAGAAACTTTGCAGGAGTTATA
Source organism: Scyliorhinus torazame (assembly GCF_047496885.1). Taxonomy (NCBI): domain Eukaryota; kingdom Metazoa; phylum Chordata; class Chondrichthyes; order Carcharhiniformes; family Scyliorhinidae; genus Scyliorhinus; species Scyliorhinus torazame. Next base: position 29,913,879 of record NC_092724.1, read on the forward strand.
TACGAGAGTATAGCCACAAAGTCATTTCGCCTAACATGTCTCATGACAAGACAAGAGATCATTAACTGTTAACTATTTAAATCAATATTACTATAAAGGTATTTGCAAAATAGTTTCTGCCTTGAAAATTTGTCCGTGAGACCAAGGTAAGCTTCTTGAACAATGTCAACAATTAGTCACTTGATGATGCAGAACTTGAGTGCGGCTAAAAAAAAAGACCTGCTGTTGAAGCTTTTTATTTTGCAATCAGGACAGATCAAGAATAGAAAATTTTAAAGGGAGCAACTATTTATGCTGCGTGAGAAAATAATGCTGCTTGATTGGTTGAGGTGCTGCCATGGAGAATCTACCAATGAAATTTTGTCCTCCCATGTTTTTCTTTAATGTAAAAGGAGGCACAATGCCTAAATATGTTCTTTTTGCTTGGCGACGACAGGTCTCGGTGTATGAATATACGTGGCTCCTAGCAAGCATACACTGAAAAAGTTGGTTGTGTGGAGCATTGCTTTACAAGGGCAAAGGGTGTGATTGTGTACCATTCAAACTACAGTAAAGTGATATAACTGTGCCACACAAGTTCTCAATCAATCCAGGTTCCCAGCTGCGGGCGAATCTCTGGAGCATGAGGCATCCTATTGGGAAGTGGGGATACAGCTCTCATTCACACTCATTTGCCTTGAGTAGCACGGTAGCATTGTGGATAGCACAATTGCTTCACAGCTCCAGGGTCCTAGGTTCGATTCCGGCTTCGGTCACAGTCTGTGCGGAGTCTGCACGTCCTCCCCGTGTGTGTGTGGGTTTCCTCCGGGTGCTCCGGTTTCCTCCCACAGTCCAAAGATGTGCAGGTTAGGTGGATTGGCCATGATAAATTGCCCTTAGTGTCCAAAATTGCCTTTAGTGTTGGTGGGGTTATGGGGATAGGGTGGAGGTGTTGACCTTGGGTGGGGTGCTCTTTCCAAGAGCTGGTGCAGACTCGATGGGCTGAATGGCCTCCTTCTGCACTGTAAATTCTATGAATTCTATGAGTAGAAGATTCTATTCTGTTTGTAATGGGATGTGAGATTGAGCAACAATCGGTCGTTATAAATTAATGTCAACTAATAATGCTGACAACTTTCAGTCTGTCCAATTCATGGAAGGTTTCACCCTTTAACGGAAGGAAATTAGAAATAGATTTTAAAATATTTTGATCTGCATCCACCGAATTAATAAAAGTTAAGACAAAACTATTTTCACGATGCTAATTTGATTTTTAACTGAGTTAGTTGTATTGTCCATTCACTGTAAATACTATGAAGTGTATCGGCATAATGACTGTAGTCAAATCACCCTAAAGGCTCATTCCAAAGTGCTTTAAAAGTCAGAAGAGTGAAGCAGCTGACAGTGGTAGCGGAAGGGCTGCCGCTTTGGGCACAAACTGACCTTGGGTTCTCATGTATGAGAGTGCATCTATCAGAGAAAGTGTGCAGAGTCTGTCACTCAATAACTGACTTTCATCCATTATTGGGTCCCCTTTTGTAATAACCTTTCAGCAGCTTGCCGCTCTGTGCTTCAGAAACAGAAAATAACAGCTCTCATTCGGGAAAGGATGACTGCTCACTATTTGGGAAAATCAATTGTTGTTAAATTACTTAATTCCTTAAAGCCGGGTGAGTAGAGACAACTGAACAACTATTGTCTTGAAAATGCAGGAGGTCTAACTCTTTGCTCCTGCACATGAGAGTTCAGTGTGTGTTCTGAGACAAGAATAGATTGTTCCTGGAAGCCCACATAAGATTTATTTTTAAATGATCACCTTTAAACATGTGCACACTCACAGTATTAGTTATAGATTACCACATATCCGAAAGAGACAAGAGTCCAAAAAACAGAAAGCACAAGCTTTTAAATAAGATGACCCAATGCTGTACCAAATATTCTGTTTGCATATGATTTAGATAGAATTAACTTGTCAAGGTGATACAGTATGCAACTGTGTCTTCAAGAAAATGCCTGGCTGTGCAATTGTAGCGCTGATTCACAGAACTAACAAACTTTCAGATATTATTCATTTCAATAAGAAATAGAAATTATTTGAAGTTGTTGCACTGACAAGGGGTAAGGTTGAGAAGGTGGAGCCTTCATGAATAATCTTAGCCTGTATGGGAATTGAACCCACGCTGTTGGCATAACTCTGCATTACAAACTAGCAGTCCAGCCAACTGAGCTGTTGCACTGTATATAATAAGCTCAATCTGTAAGAGGGTAGCAGTGTTCACTGGAAGATCAACAGGGAACAAATGTTTCTAATAATGACTAAAAACATCACTTTAATCATTTTGTTGGGATCACAGGGACCCCAGTTGGGGTAACATTCACTCCACTGGCTGGTTTAGCACACTGGGCTGAATCGCTGGCTTTTAAAGCAGGCCAGCAGCACGGTTTGATTCCCGTACCAGCCTCCCCGAACAGGTGCCGGAATGTGGCGACTAGGGGCTTTTCACAGTAACTTCATTGAAGCCTACTCGTGACAATAAGCGATTTTCATTTTCATTTCACTACCATTGTTTGCAGGCAAAGTGCTTATAGAAGGCTGTTAAATAAGTTAAGAACCCATGGTATTAAGGGTAAGATACTGGCATGGATAGAGACTTGGCTGACTGGCAGAAGTCAGAGAGTGGGGATAAAGGTTTTTGTTTCAGGATGGCAGCCAGTGACCAGTGGTGTGCCTCAGGGGTTGGTGTTGGGACCACAACTTTTCACAACATACAGTAACGATCTGGAAGAAGGAACTGAGGTCACTGTTGCTAAGTTTGCAGATGATACAAAGATATGTCGAGGGACAGGTAGCATTGAGGAAGCAGGGGGGCTACAGAAGGATTTGGACAGGCTAGGAGAGTGGCAAAGAAGTGGCCGATGGAATACAATGTGGAAGAGTGTAAGGTTATGGTCTTTGGAAGGAAGAAATGGAGGCATAGACTATTTTCTAAATGGTGAAATACTTAGGAAAACAGAAGCACAAAGAGACTTAGGAGTCCTTGTTCAAGATTCTCTTAAGATTAATATGCAGGTTCAGTCGGCAGTTAGGAAGGCAAATGCAATGTTAGCATTCATGTCGAGAGAGCTAGAATACAAGAGTAGGGATGTACCTCTGAGGCTGTACAAGGCTCTGGCAGTCTCCATTTGGAATATTGTGAGCAGTTTTGGGCCCCGTATCTAAGGAAGGATGTGCTGTACCTGGAAAGAGTCCAGAGGAGGTTAACAAGAATAATCCCTGGAATGAAGAACTTGTCAGATGAGGAACGATTGAGGACTCTGGGTCTGTACTCATTGGAGTTTAGAAGGATAAAGGGGGATCGCAGTGAAACTTACAGGATACTGCGAGGCCTGGATAGAGTGGACGTGGAGAGGATGTTTTCCCTGGTAGGAAAAACTAGAACCAGAGGACACATCCTCAGACTCAAGGGACGATCCTTTAAAACAGAGATGCGGAGGAATTTCTTCAGCCAGACGGTGGTGAATCTGTGGAACTCTTTGCCGCAGAAGGCTGTGGAGGCCAAATCACTGAGTGTCTTTAAGACAGAGATAGAAAGGTTCTTGATTAATAAGGGAGAAGGCAGGAGAATGGGGATGTGAAACATATCATCCATAATTGAACAGGAGAGCAGTCCTGATAGGCCGAGTGGCTTAATTCTGCCCCTGTGTCTTATGGTCTTATGGTAACTAGGGTACCAGGTCTACAAGTGTGGCTTTCACCCAATGGAGGAGAAGGTATGGGCCATCAAACAAGCCCCCACATCTGAGAACACGACCGAACTGCAGTCGTTTATGGGCGATGTTTTAAGATCATAAGGACCACAAGCCATTGCTTGGGTTGTTCAAAATGGACAGGGCAATTCCGCCGATAGCATCAGCCCAGATACAGCATTGGACACTCCTATTGGTGTTGCACAGGTATGCGTTTAAGTATCGCCCAGACGCACACGGATGCTTTGAGTCGATTCCCATTGCCGGCATGCCCCCCATCTCTGCCAGTGACCGACACAGTTGTATCGGCCCTGAGGATCATAGAATTCCTAGAGTGCAGAAGGAGGCCATTCGGCCCATCGAGTCTGCACTGTCCCTCTAAAAGAGCACCCTGGCTAAGCCTAATCCCCCATCCTAAATACGTAACCCCACCTAGGAGAAATTTAGCATAATAGCCAATCCATCTAACCTGCACATCTTTGCACAGTCACGAATGGATGCAGAAGGACCCCATTTTAACGAAGTTACCATATCGTCCTGCACGGGGTTGGCAGGGAAGACTGCCTGTGGAGCTGCGGGTTTTGGAGACTAAGCATCAAGAGCTAGCATGGAAGACGGCATTCTCCTTTGGGGAGCTCACATTCTGATTCCGAACCAAGGCAGAAAGTCTATACTACAGGTAATGGTCAGGGAATGTCAAATATGAAGATGCTCATCAGGAGCTACATATGGTGGCCAGGTCTAGATAGCAACATCGAAGTGTTTGCATAGCAAAGCACCACATGTCAGGAACATCAAAAGCTCCCACCAATAGCATCCCTCCACCCGGGGAGTGGCTGGGCCGACTGTGGGTATACTTGCCTGCTGACTTCAGCGGACCTTTTCAAGGCTCGATGTTCCTGCTGATGGTGAACGCCCATTCCAAATGGTTAGACGTCCATCGAATGCGCCCCACCACTTAGAGGGCTAACATCAAGAGGTTGCGCCTCTCATTTAGTAACCATGGCATCCCTAGTCACGGACAACGTAACCCCTTTTACTAGTGAGGAGTTCTTGCACTTCATGAAGGCAAACGGAGTAAAGCATATTCGGACCGCCTCATGCCACCCCTCTTCAAAAGGCTTGGCACAACGGTTGGTGCGGATGTTCAAGAGGGGCATGAGGAACAGATCATGGGATCCGTGGAAATGAGGTTGGCGCGGTTCCTATTGAGCTACCATACCACACCACAAATTAACAACCGAAGTGGCACCGGCAGAACTACTGATGGGCCGAAGGCTGAGGAACCGTGTTAGTCTGACATTCTCTGATATTGGCAGGAAAGCGGAGAGGAGACTGTTTTTCCAGAAACAACGCCATGGCAGACGAAAGTAGGACAGGCATTTTCGGCCAGGGGACACTGTATACACCCAGAGCTTTGTTGATGGTGCTTTTGTGGATATCAGAGACCGTAGTGAAAAAGACTGGACCGGTATCATACACGGTGAAAGCATGGGTTCGGGAGGAGTGAAAACATATGGACCCCCTTAGAAGCAGGGAGCCAGCATCAGGACCAGCCCCAATGGATGAGCCGCCCATCATCCCTCCAAATCGTCACCCAAGGGCCAAGAGGCAACACCCCCTCAGGACGCTGACACTGAGATGCATGAGGTGGAAGACTCAGGGTCCGACGTGGGGCCATAAGCATCCATGGTTTTGGACAACAGTCTTGCCAGGGAGTGGTCACCAGGGGCACCCCCCAGACGGTCAATGCAGAAGTGAAGCTCATTAACACGTTACACATACCCTGACCCAGCCCCGCAATCGCCAGAAGCTCAACAACAGCCTCCTCCACCCTCTATGAGAGAAGAGCTTGCGGAATTCAAGGTTCCTGATTGTTCTCCCCATGGGGCTCGTGGAATATGAGCTTCACCGCTGAGGGGCGGAGGCCTAACAATGAGGCTCGTTAATTTCTTCAGGTAAAAGCCGGCCCGGAAGAAAACTGGCATCTTCGTGTGGTATTGACAAAGGGCAGCAGGGAGATAAGGAAATTGATTGGGGAGGGGATTTAAAGATCTATTCTTGGGAATCTCTGGAGGTAAAAAAGTGGAACTGGGGAGATAAGCTGCATCCCAGCCTGGTGTGGCAACTGCTCAGCCCAAGACTGTACGAAACTACAGAGAATCCTGAACACTGCCCAGTCCATCACACAAACCCGCCTCCCATCCATTGACTCTGTCGACACGTCCCGCTGCCTTGGGAAAGCGGGCAGCATAATCAAAGACCCCTCCCACCTGGTTTATTCACTCTTCCAGCTTCTTCCATTGGGCAGGAGATACAGAAGTCTGAGAACACCCACTAACAGGTTCAAAAACAGCTTCTTCCCCACTGTTACTAGACTCCTAAATGACCTTCTTAAGGACTGATCTGATCTCTTCACACACCTTCTCTACTGAGTAGTACTATACTCCTGTACGCTTCACCCGATGCCCGTGTCCATGTATTTACATTGTGTATTTTATGTACATTGTGTATTTTATGTTTGCCCTCTGTATTTTCTTTTCATGTACAAATGATCTGTCTGAGCTGCACGTTCAGACACTGTACCTTGGTACACGTGATAATAAACAAATCCAAATCCAAAGGGCAATAAATGCTGGGATGGGCAATATATCCTGGCTGAGTCAGCGATGCCCACACCCTGTAAACAAATTTCACAAAAACACATCGACCATGGGATGGAGGGTCATTATTTTCAGAAACTGCTGATCCCTACATCCAAACCTACAACATCATTAATACCCTCTGATTCATTTTGTCCTGACATTTTGTGGGTAATGCTGTGGAGAGTACCATACACACACACACACACACACACTGCTGTGCACTTAACTGTTTCAAGATCTCACCCCTCAAAATTCCCAGAATGGATCAGATGCAGAAAAATGGTGACACCAATGAGGTTTTAATTGCTGCTTTAAATAAAGGATATCAGCAAAATTCAACAAAGTTCTTAATGATAAAAGTCAGTCCAACTAATATTCCATTAATTACTGTAATCAGTTATGCATATTTTCAACATATTATTCAATGTAATTGATTATTAATCAAACCGCAGTACAGTCGTTGCACTCCGATAATCATTGCAGGTGCACAGAACCATCTTTCAGTAATATAACTTTATTGATCACCATACAACCCATCGATGCTTTTAGGCCAGCCTCAAAGTTCTCAAAATAGGCTCTGCATAGCACAGCAGATTGTGCTGGATCTGTTGGTGGCCTCCGGCTTTGCTGCTGATTTACCATAGTCTGACATTGCTTTCTGGTCAGATGTCCATGACATGAGCATCAGTTGAGTGCAACACGTTTTTCTTCATTGCTGATTTGGCGTGGTGGTGGTGGTGGTGGTGGGGAGGGGGAATGGTTCATGATTTTTTTCAGAATCAATTTTTTTCCTTTCAACTTCCATAATTGGATCTCCCTCTGGGTTGGATAGAAAGATTTTGTACAGATGAAAATCGGGGGGGGGGGGGGGGGGGGGGGGGGAAATAAATCAGCATTACATATAGCTGTTTTGAAACTGCTCGCTATTTGTAACAGTGCACAAAATCAGAAATTGCATTCAGCGATGAGAGGAAAGTAAGATCAGTTGAACATGCAATCTTGGATCCCTGCAAATCCACACGTCATTCTGCTTTCAGTAGTCAGGTACACTCCAAAGTGAACACCGCCCACCTTCTAAAGGGATCCATATGCAATTTCATGCCTCCATAGTTTAGAGCAGCATTTACTCACCACTGCTTCACATCTGCACTGTCGCAGGCTTATGTGCCAGTAGGGACTGCTGCTTGAACCTGCCAGTCAATATGTGTTGTGAGTTTTAGCAGTTCGCTTACCAGGGAAATACTGTCACCCCAGTCTCGGCCGATGAACACGCTCCCCTATATTACGCCCTGTGGACTTGCAAGCATCTTAGAGGCAAAGATGAAAGCGCACCTCTCCCTTGCATGAGGTTCAGCAGCTCTGGGAAGGAAGGAAAAAAAATGGAAGGAGAGAAATTAAATAAATGCAATAATTCCACGTGATCAAAAATGTGAAAATACTATTGAACGTTTTGCAGGCCAAATATTCAAAAGACACATTCGGTTGAACAAAAGATAGATTTTTGTTGAATGTGGTGAGACATTGGGTGAAATTCTCCATTTGGGAGACTAAGGGCACGATTTAACAAAAAAAAAAACAAATTCCGTTTGGGGAACAAATAGCGGGCGTGGTGTTTCTCCCAGCTTGCAGCAACAAGAATGACCCCGCTATCAAATGGGACTTCGTTTTTTTGGGGGGGCCTCTGTGGGGAGCGCCCTGCCTAGGCCACACTTACCTCACTCCCTGCTCTCTCGACTCCCCACCATGGCCTGTGCAACCTCCAACACCTCAACGTACTGGTTAGATTCTCGAGCCCCCCCCCCCAAACACCTCAGGGCTCAATTCACAGCCCAGGCAACCTAGCACCTGGGCACATGGCGCTGCCAGCCTGGAACCCTGGCAGTGCCACCTGGGCACCCTGGCAGTGCCACCTAGGCACCCTGGCAGTACCAGGGAGGCACGATCAGGGTTCCAGAGAACCTGGGTGGCAGTGCCCAGGGGCAAGGCTGGCAGTGCCATGGTGCCAGGCTGGCAGTGCCAAGTGCCCCAGTGGCATCGGGGCTGTCAGGGTACCACTCTGCCCAGAACCCAACCATCTGCGAGCCTGCCATCACCTGGGAAACCTGCCCAAGTGCCGCTACACCTGGTCCACATTTGTGTGAACCAGTGCTAAATGGCAGCATGGTGAAGTGTCTGAGGTGCGGGCGTTCAATCCCACACCTTGGGATTCTCCCACGCAGGTATATTCAAGTAAAGCTAACTGTTAACTTAAATATGCAAATCTGGATCCCGTCCAGTGAGGGTGAGATCTAGATTGCGACGTGTCACAAGTTCTCGTGAGATCTCACAAGGTAGCCCGACATCATAAATCTCGCAAGTGGAACTTGTGAGGTTTAACGGCCTCGTCCTGCCACTGAGTCGGGCGTGACGCGGCCGTTCAATCGTGCCCTAGATTCTGATGCTTGAACTGAATTGCGTGAAGTTCGTCGTCCCTTTTGAGGTGCTATTTGTGGAGCAATTCAGGATGTGCTAATGGGTGAATCTATAGCAATTCCCATTCCCACCAGCGTCAGATTCACTGGGGTTAGAATTGGTGCTGGAGAGCTTAACAAGCTGGAGCTGCTTATAAGCACCACTCCCCACACACTCTCATTCCAACTAAGAAGATGGCCCAGAGAGGAGCAGCACCACGCTTTACCGATGTGAACATCGATAGCATGTTGGATGCATTGGAAGAAAGGCGGGACACCCTCTTCTGCAGGTTGGGCAGTAGGCTGCCACCCATGGATGTCAACCGGGCCTGGGCGGAGGTGGCCGAAGCGGGCAGCAATGTGAGTCTGACCAGGTGGACTGGCACGCAGCATCGCATGAATGTGAACGGCTTCCTTGGGGCAGCACAGCTCATGTGAACCCCCCCCCCCTCTCTTCCCCTGTCATCGCTCCTGTCCCTCACTCTTAAAATCACAATCCCACTGGTTGTCCCCTGTGCAATGGCCCTGCAGCACACGTTGGGTGGCCAGCCATGCCAGCCCAGGCTCCGTGCCCAGGTCTTCTTGGTCATCCTCTTTGTCCTCCTTGTTAGATGAAGCCTGGCATTCTTCTACCTCCTCCAGCATGTCCCCCCTCTGCTGCACAATGTTGTGCAGGATGCAGCAGGCCAGCCTGATGTTAGAGACCCTCCTGGGGCCTTTTTGGAGAGCCCCACCGGAGTGGTGCAGGCATCAGAAGCGCACCTCTCGGACGCCGATGCCCTGCTCAATGATGCTCCTGGTTGTTACATGGGTGGCCTTATAGTGGCTCCCTGAGTCGGCCTGGGGCCTCCGGACAGGTGTCATTAGCCAAGACCTCAGCGGGTGACCTTGGATGTCCACGAGCCAACCTCTCACCTGAGGAAGAGCATCGACAGTGCTGGGAACTGAAGCTTGTGTCACTTATGTATGCGTCATGCAAGCTGCCTGGGTATCGGGTGCAGACGTGCATTATGTGCAGCTGATGGTTGCACGCCAGGTACACATTCAGGGAGTGGAAGCCCTTCCATAGGAACATCGGAATTAGGAGCAGAAGTAGGCAATTCCGCCCTTCGAACCTGCTCCGCCATTCATTCAGATCAGGCTTGATCTTTTCCTGGTGTCAAATCCACCTCCCTGACTATTGTCCATATCCCTTTGACTCGTTTTTTAAATCAAAAATATATCTATCTCTTTCTTGAAATCATTTAATGACTCAGATTCCACTGCACTATGGGGCCGCGAGTTCCACAAATTCTGTGAGAAGTAGTTCCTCCTCATCTCAGTTCTAAATCTACCGCCTCTCAACCTATATCCATAACCTCTCGTTCTAGATTTCCCCACAAGGGGGAACATTTGGAGCGGGATCCTCCGCTTCGCCGGCAGCGCACTCACGCCCGCTGGATTGCCCGACAGCATCGGGTGCTCACAACGGGAAATCCCTTTGGCCACCTGGCAAGATGGACGATCCCACTGCCGGCAGGGGCGCGTTGCACCGGAAAACGGGTGCGGTGGGATGGAGAATCCCACCCAAAGTCTACGTTTACTTTTATCAATGCTATTTAGTATTCTATATACCTCGATCAGATCCTTTCTCATCCTTCTAAACTCCAGCGGGTATAACCCCAAACTGTTTAATCTCTCCTCATACGTCAACCCTTCATCCCCGGAATCAATCTGGGGAACCTCTTCTGAACTGCTTCCAATACCACCACATCCTTCCTCAAATAAGGAGAGCTAAACTGGACACAATTCTCCAGATGTGGCCTCACCAACACCCTATACAATTGCAACAACATTTCTCTACTTTTATACTTCAGGCCTTTTGCAATAAACGCTAACATTCCTTTTGCCTTTTTAATTACATGCTGTACCTGCGATTCATGAACAAAGACACCCAGATCCCTCTGCCCAGACGCATATTGAATCTGCTTTCCATTTAGATAATAATTTGTCTTTCTAATTTTTTGGCAAAAATGGATAACCTCAAATGTATCTACATTAAACTCCACCTGCCAAATTTTGGCCCAATCTCCTAGTCTATTTAGCCATCTGTAAAATCTTTACCTGCTCTTCAACTACCTGCTTTCCCACCTATTTTAGTATCATCCGCAAATTTTGTGATGTTACACTCTGTCCCTGCTTGCAGACCATTTATATAGATGGGGAACAGTTGAAAGCCGAGGACTGACCCCTACAGCACCCCACTAGTTGCAGTTTTCCAGCCCGAGAAGGACCCATTTAACCCGACCCTCTGCTTTCTGTCACTCAGCCAATCCTCTATCGAATCTAGTACTCTACCCTCAATCCCCTGCGATCTCACCTTCTGGATCAGACTTTTATGCAGCACCTTAAGAAATGCCTTCTGGATGTCTAGATATACCACATCCACAGGTTACGTCCTCAAAGAACTCAAGCAAGTTTGTCAAGCATGACTTACCCCGCAGAAAGCCATGCCGCCAATGGTGGATTGAGCTTTGTCTTTCCAAATGTTCAGTCATCTCCACCTTAATGATTGATTCCAGCAACTGTCCCACCACGGAGGTTCAGCTAACCGGTCTATAGGTTCCTACTTTTTGCCTCTCTCCCTTTGTGAATAAGGGCATCACATTAACATGTTTCCAATCCACCAGGATCCAGGGAATTCTGAAATATCATAACCAATGCATCCATTGTTTCCGCTGCCACCTCCCATAATATCCTAGGATGCAGGCCATAAGGTCCTGGAGATTTATCTGCCTTTAGTCCCATCAGTTTACTAAATACCGTCTCCCTAGTGATGGTTATTGCACCAAGTTCCTCTGCATTAACCTTAGTTTTTGGAAAATCTTTATTGTATTCTACTGTGAAGACAGAGGCAAAATATTGGTTCAGTCCCTCCGCCATCTGCGTTCTCCATTATTACCTCACCAGTATCATCCTCTGGAGGATACTTTCACTATTCTCTCCCTTTTTTTATACTAACAGAAGGTTTTGGTATCAGTGTTTATGTTTTCTGCTAGTTTGCTTTCATTGTTCATCTTAGCTCTTTTGATTTTATTTTTCGTAGCCTTTTGTTGAACCTAAAGTTCTCCCAATCCTCCAGTTTACCACGAGCTTTTGAATTATGGTATGCCCTAGGTTTTGCCTATGCCTTCCTTGACTTCCTTCTTTGGCCATGGAACGTTTTTCTCTCTTTTACAATTCCATTTCCTCTCAGGAACGTACTTTGATTGAGTGGTATTTAATATCTCCCTGAACATCCGCCATTGTTCCCCAACTACCCTCAATTATCTGTCCCCAGTCTACTTGGGCTAACTCTTTCCTCAGGCCTGTATAATTACCTCTGTCCAACGCTAAAACTCTAGTATGGCACTCTGTCTTTTCTCACTCAATCTGAATTTGAAATTCTAGATGCCGAGATCACTCCTTCCAAGAGGATCCTTAACATCAAGACTATTTATCAAACCTTCAATGTTGCATAATACTAAATCTAAAATAGCCTGCTCCATGGTTGGCTTCATAACATATTGCTCGAAGAAATAATCCCTCATACACTCTATGAAATATTCCTCGAGACTTCCTTTGCCAATTTGATGAATTCAGTCAATATGCATATTAAAATCACCCACGATTATCATTTTGCCCTTCTCACAAGCCCTCATTATTTCATGGTTTATATTATGCCCCACTTTGGAAATATTGGTCGGGTTCCTGTAAATTACTACTACAAAGGATTTGTTTCCCTTGATTTTTATTTCCACTCAGATCGATTCAACATTTTGGCCCTTAGTGCCAATATAATTTCTTAACACAGCCTTGATGCCATCTTTAACCAACAAAGCAACTCCACCTCCTGTTCCATCCTGTCTATCCTTTCAGAATACGGAGTACCCTTGGACATTCAACTCCCAGTCCCATAAGACCATAAGACCATAAAACATAGGAGCAGAATTAGGGCACTCGACCCATCGAGTCTGCTCTGTCATTCAATCATGGCTGATATTTTCTCATCCCCATTCTCCTGCCTTCTCCGTAACCCCTGATCCCCTTATTGATAAAAAACCCATCTATTTCTGTTTTAAAGACACTCAGTGATTTGGCCTCCACAGCCTTCTGCGGCAAAGCGTTCCACAGATTCACCACCCTCTGGCTGAAGAAATTCCTCCTCATCTCTGTTTTAAAGGATCGTCCTTTTAGTCTGAGATGGTGTCCTCTGCTTCTAGTTTCTCCTACAAGTGGAAACATTCTCTCCATGTCCACTCTATCCGGGCCATGCAGTATCCTGTAAGTTTCAATAAGGTACCCCCTCATCCTTCTAAACTCCGACGAGTACAGACCCAGAGTCCTCAACCGTTCCTCATATGACAAGCTTTTCATTCCAGGGATCATTCTTGTGAACCTTCTCTGGACCCTTTCCAAGACCAGCACATCCATCCTTAGATATGGAGCCCAAAACTGCTCACAGTACTCCAAATGGGGTCTGATCAGAGCCCTATAGAGCCTCAGAAGTACATCCCTGGTCTTGTATTATAGCCCTCTCGACATGAATGCTAACATTGCATTTGACTTCCTAACTGTCGACTGAACCTGCATGTTAATCTTAAGAGAATCGTGAACAAGGACTCCCAAGTCCCTTTGTGCTTCTGATTTCCTAAGCGTCTTCCCATTTAGAAATAGTCTGTGCCTCCATTTCTCCTTCCAAAGTGCACAGCCTCACACTTTTTCACATTGTATTCCATCTGCCACTTCTTTGCCCACTCTCCTAGCCTGTCCAAGTCCTTTTGAAGCCTGCCTGCTTCCTCAATACTGCCTGCCCTGCTACAGATCTTTGTATCATCTGCAAACGTAGCAACCGTGTCTTCAGTACCTTCCTCCAGATCATTAATGTATATTGTGAAAAGTTGTGGTCCCCGTACCAACCCTTGAGGTCCACCACTAGTCACCGGCTGCCATCCTGAAAAAGACCCCTTTATCCCCACTCTCTGCCTTCGGCCAGTCAGCCAATCCTTTATCCATGCCAGGATCTTACCCTGAACACCATTGGCTCTTACACATTGTCCCGGTCCTCCTGCAACAATATTTCAGTAATCCTCACCAAATCATACCCATTTGATTGCATTTGTGCTGTCAGCTCATTGAACGTATTCGCTTTCTTATACACTGCGCTTTTCACACATTCTGACTTCCTTTATTAATCTCTGATAACACTCAGCCTCATCCCCACATTTCACTCTCACAGTCTCCTTACATTTTGATCTTTTACATTTCTTTTCCCTTCCATAGCTGTTAGATTGGCCCTGCCTGTTCATCCGATTAACCTCTACCTTCTCCTCACATGTCGACTTGTTGCTTTGGTTCCTATTAACTATTATACTTCTTGTAGCTTTACCCTTCGCGTCCCCCCCCCCCCCCATTTGCTTGTTTAAAATCTTTGTGATCACCCTATATATCCTTTCCGCTAGAACACTGGTCCCAGATTGGTTCAGGTGGAAAGCATCCCAACAGTACAGATCTGTCCTGTCTTAATACTGATGCCATTGTCCCATGAAATGGAACCCCTCTTTCCCGCACCATTCCTTTCGCCACGTGTTTACTTCCATCATTTTCTCATTCCTTTGCCAATTTGCATATGGCTCGGGTAGTAATCCAGAGATTCTTTAATATTGTTCCTAGTTCCTGATCGGGGGCTACCAATCGCCGGGGGCGCTCATTCCGGGGGGGGGGGGGAACCTATGTTCCTCCGCGCCGGACCCCTGTAGGGCTCCGCCATGTTGCACGGGGGCCGACGTGGGCATGAGCGGACCTACGCCAGAGCAGTGCGCAGCTCTCCGGCGCCAGACCACTCCGGTGTTTACGCTGACGTCAACACTTGGCCAGGATTTCGGAGAAACCCGGCCAAGATATGTTAGCAAGATGAGTATTCCCTTGTCCATCCAAATCCAACAAACTACATGGTGACCCTGGGTTGCACTTCAGCTCTGCCCGCCACATGTCCTCCTCACCACCACCCCTCAGTTGTTCCCCCCAATATGTTGCATTCCACACTGCACCCCTGTCCCCATCAGTGAGTGGTACCGGGGAGCCTCTATTCTCACCACTTGTCCATGTCAACAGGGATACTGGTGGCTGCCACGACCCACGTCAGCGATAGGCTCTGTGGTCCCAGTTCTGTTTACCCAGTGGGGTCTACTGTGGGTGTCCTCATGAGGTGGGCCATGGTGTTAACCTGCCAGTAGGGTGACACCTGATTTTGCAGTGGAGAGGGTCACCGTGGGTCACCTTCATGTTTAGAGGCTTGTGTGTGGACAGATCCTATAGATGTGAATAAGGCAGCGAAGTGTGCGTCTGCTGGGAGCTCAGCTGCAGTGTGATGTGGGATGTGGCAGCACCTGGGTGTGTCACACAGATTATAATAACCTGTCCGGGAGCAGGCAGCAAGGGCAGGCAGGGCTTGGAGACATCTGGTAATCCTGCCGAGTGGGCTAGCCGTCAATGTAATTGTTGAGGCCTCTGTCGGGAGAGGGGCAGTGTGCCAGGGCTGGTGCCAAAGGCCACGGTGCATGCATCCTTTGGGGCGAACTCTGCTCTTCCCCTGCTTCCGCTACAGTGGGGCAACGCTTCAGCTGAGTGCGTTGCGGAGTGGCAGCACCTGGTATGCCACTGATTGAGGTTGGCCACACCCATCCCATTGATGGGTCAGCTGAGGCCTGAGGGTTTCCACAGGGGTGGCCTGGGTGGGCTCTCAAATGACCAGTGGCTCTGTATATTTACAGGACACAGTGAGCAGTCAGCAGAGTGAGCAGCCAGGGGCCTGTAACTTGCACCAAATGGATACTTTGTTTCAGGAGGCGGTCACACCCCGTAGATTAAGTATCTCAAACAAATACTTCAGCAATGGCAGCCTGAGCCAGGCCACCTTGATCCTGAGGTGGACACCACAAAACCACACAGCTGTCACCAAGTCACTCCCCATTACCCCCCCCCCCCCCCCGGCCCTGACAGCCACCTCCCAGCGAGCGGTACAATTTTTAACAGTTTTTCAAACTTTGCTTACCTTCTCTTTCCGCCTCAGCAGCCATCGTGCCCAGTCCTCATTTGTAAATACCTGTAGTAATTCACACGAATAATACGAGCATCGCGGAGGCCCTGAGCATACTAGGTCAAATGCACTAATCACATTTAAGTGCATGCAAATGCCGGTTTTGCATGCCTCCACAGGCGTGGGGTGAAAACCTCCTTATCACCACCGGTGAGCGACCGGAACATGGTGGCCAAATCAATGCCGGGTGGGTGTTTTGTTATGCTCTTGACGTAGCATAAGCTGCTTCCTTGATGTGCACTCTGACAAAGAAAGGTTCAGACTTGGAGATAGCTTTAACACGTTTGTTAAACTATCAACAATTCTCCTACTTGGATTCACTGTTAATCCTGCTATAGCTACTCAGACTGACGAACCAGTCTGCTACAATCCATGTGGTGGGTGTGATGTGCAATCAACCCTGTGTCTGTACTCACTGATAGTCTCCACTGGAAAGAGACTGAGCATGTGTGAGGTGTCCTTTTATATGTGCTGGTGTAATGCCCTCCTGTGGTAGTGTCACCTCTGTGTGTATCGTGACTGCCCATTGGTCGTGCCCTATCTTACTGACCTATTGGTTGACTGTCTGTGTGTCATGTCTCTGGTGTTCCCTCTAGTGTCTAGCTAGGTGTAGTGTATGTACATTAACTCTTTGTGTACTTACAGGGATGTATATCACCACATCCCCCCTTTTTTCATGTTACATATTTTCTGTACAGTGTTAAAGAAAATTGAACAAACTAGGTAGATGAGTGATACTCTGTACAAGTTATGATAACAGTGATCATTAAACAATAAGTCCAAATCATTTACATGAGTCCAGAGTTCATGAATTATTATGGTCGAGTGGCTTTCTTGTTTGGTTGGTGAGTTGGTGATGTTGATTGTGGCATTGCATTGTAAACGCCATCAGTGTCCTTGTGCTGAAGGAACCAAGAAGTGGTCACATCACTTTGTTGTCGGATTTGGACTCTTTTATTCTTTTGATGCTTGTGGTGGTAATTCTTGATGGCATCTGTCCTGAAAGCCAGGTTGCCTGTTGGTAGTGCAGCAAACGTGAATTGGTAAGATGCATCATCCTGCCATGGTATGTCATTGTACTGAGCTGAGCAGTAACAGTGTCCCGCATTGGCAGAGTTGTACAATGTCATACCAGTCGTAGTTTCATTGTTGATGTTGTTTTTGCACTTGTTGTCGGCGTTGTTGCCTTTGGTACGCTTCGTGTCGTTGTCTTTGATATGGTTTTCATAGGTTGTGTTGTTGTGTTTGCTGCGCTCAAGGACCACACTCTGTGGGTAATACGAGTCCTTCACACAGTTACTCGTGTCAATGTGCTTTGTGGCATCTGCTGTCTCCTTGAGCGTGCCGTCACTGAGTTTGCAGCGCTCCCCGTCTGGAGTCATGTCCGGCTTACTTGAATCAGCCTTGGCTTGTCGATGCTCCCCATCTTGAGTCTGGTCTGTTTCACCTGAGTCAGTTTTCGTTTGTCGATGCTCCCCGTCTGGAGCCCTTTCTGGGTCACCTGAATCAGCTTTGGTTTCTTGATACTCCCCATCCGGAGTCACTGCAGGTTCACTTGAATCAGCTGAGATTTCTTGATGCTCCCCGTCCGGAGTCATTTCAGGTTCACTTGAATCAGCTGAGATTTCTTGATGCTCCCCGTCCGGAGTCATTTCAGGTTCACTTGAATCAGCTGAGATTTCTTGATGCTCCACGTCCGGAGTCACTGCAGGTTCACTTGAATCAGCTGAGATTTCTTGATGCTCCCCGTCCGGAGTCATTTCAGGTTCACTTGCATCTCCTGAGGTTTCTTGATGCTCCACGTCCGGAGTCAAAACATTCAGGAATGCATTTGCTTGTGGAGAGGCTCAAGCGAATGAGGTTTGAAGTACTATCTGAGGTCTGTCACGTTGCACATCTGGTATGGGAAGTGGGATGCCGTCATCACTTGTCTCACATACAGTGGGTAGAGCCTCAGTGTCTTTTTGTCGTTCACTTGAGCTGGGTAGACTATCAGAGTCTTCTTCTGGTGGCTCAAATAATCTGGGTGGACTGTCATAGTCTGCTTGTTGTACACTTGAGCGTGGTAGACTGTCAGAGTCTTCTTGCTGTTCACTTGAACATGGCAGACTTTCATTGTCTGCTGCTGGTTGCTCAGAGGAGGTTGCTAGACCCTCATGGTCTTGTTCATGCAAGGTCTGCGCTTTAGAGCCTTGCATTGCTTCTATCATGGAGGCTGTCCACAAGCTCACTGTGGAGGCTTGTGTCACTCCCTCTGTGGAGTCTAGCAGCGTTCCCTGAGTGGAATCGTGCATTGGTCTCTCTGTCAAAACTTCTTGTTCATGCAAGGACTGCGCTCTGGAGTCTTGCATTGCTTCTATCGTGGAGTCTGTCCACGAGCTCTCTTTGGAGGCCTGTGTCACTCGAGTCACTTCTTGTTCATGCAAGGACTGCGCTGTGGAGTCTTGCGTTGCTTCTATCGTGGAGTCTGTCCACGAGCTCTCTGTGGAGTCTTTCATTGCTTTCTGTGTGGAGGCTGGGACCCTGTGTGGTGCGTGAACCACTCTCTGTGTAGAGTCGGGGGCCCTTCGCGGTGCGTGGACCACTCTCTGTGTGGCAGCAGGCCGCTCTCTGTGGGCTTGTACCGCTCTCTGTCTCTTGGTTTCAGGCCGCAGCATAATCCTGCACTCACGAGTTGGGATGGCGTGTATGCTGGACTGAAGATCCTCAAATCCGAAGAACTCGTCGTCGGGGTCGTCAATGTGCAACACGTCTAGTTGCGGATTGGATTTGGTGCTGGGGTAGCCTCCCAAGGTGAAAGCTTCATCTGAGTCGTTGTCTTCCAAGACCATATCATCACGTTTTGTGGCGGAGCTGGCATTGGGCTCGCGATGTCCAAAGAAGAATTCAAGGTCTGAGTCATAGTCTTCAAGGACTGTATCATCTCTTTGGGCGGTGTTAACTGCTTGTTGCAGGGTTCTGCGGAGGTTACTTTCAGCTGTTGGTCGAACTTCAGACATTGTGCTGTCGTTCCAGGTGAGAGAATTTGGTTTTGAGGCTTTAAATTTTTTTTGTGTTTTGGGACATTTCCCCTTTAAGTGGGCGTGGTTCGGGGCATCTGACATCATGAAGCGTGTGACGTAGTGCGTAGGAAGCGAGTGCGCATGCGCATATCGCTGTTCCTTTACTTGGGGCCTTGTTCTCAATTGCGCATGCGCGGCTTCTCGCGCATGCGCAAACGGACCTTTCCGTTCTGTGTGCTCTTCGTGCAACTTCGCATGTGCAGCACCTTTTCCAAGATGGCAGCAATTCAAAACTGCCGTTCGTTGCTGCAAGCATACCTCGCGTTGAGTTTTGGCGCCTCTTTTATCTTTTCTTCTTGTATGTTCCTCGCAGAATTCTTGGAATTTGTCCAGGACGGCCTGGAAATCGCTCTTGTTTTGCCCCTTTGAGTATTTGAAGGTCTAGAAGATTTCAGCTGCTTCTGGTAAGTAGAAGCTTTATTTTCTCTGCATCCGCCACGCCATCTAGGCGGATGCTACCAGGTAGATCTCGAGTCTCTGCAGGAACCAACGCCAGTTTTCACTGAGATTGCCTCGGTACCTGAGCTGCTTAGGAAGTGGAATCCCGAACATCATCTTGCCTGGCTGTTGTTGCTGGTTGTCACTGTTCGCTGAGTTGAAACTATATGGATTTAACAGTTCACTCCTGGAACCATGCTTTGTTATGCTCTTGACGTAGCTTAAGCTGCTTCCTTGATGTGCACTCAGACAAAGAAAGGTTCAGACTTGGAGATAGCTTTAACACGTTTATTAAACTATTAACAATTCTCCTACTTGGATTCAACGCTACTGTTAATCCTGCTTTCGCTACTCAGACTGACGAACCAGTCTGCTAAAATCCATGTGGCGGGAGTGATGTCTGTGTGTCATGTCTCTGGTGTTCTTTCTAGTGTCTAGCTAGGTGTAGTGTATGTACATTAACACTTTGTGTACTTACAGTGATGTATATCACCACAGTGGGGTCCTCGATTTTGGCCAGACGCCCGATTTTCCGCCTGATAGCGGTTCGCATTTGTGACATGGCGATGTGGAGAACTTCACTCATGATTTTATTTAAAAATCTAATATAAAAAGCCAAGATGAGGATGAATCTGTTTTGAAATGTTTATAGGCGTTTTTTATTATACCTCATCTGCCATGCTATAAACTTAAAAGAAAGTCACAAACCTGAAATTGTATCTGATGTGGCACAGCAAGATTTTAAGGGTCAATTTTTGTTCTTGTTTCAACGATACATTTCCTCTTGAACTAAATTGCTTTATTCTACCTTTAGTAGACAAACAGGCTGAAGAAAATGGTATTGAAGTTAATTAGATTTACCTGAGCAACAAAACCATATCTGTTAAGGTAATAACTGTGTAACCAGGCTACTTCAGGAAGCTGTTCTGTCTTGTACATATAGATTGCAGAATTATACACTTAAGAATTGCCCTGAATTATACCAGCAGCAGATCAGGTTTGCACAGAGCGGAATGGGGACAATGCAGGCTTCCAAAAATACATGCATTTAAGGTGTATCTACACTTACATGAAATAGGCTATCGAAATTAATGTCTGAAACAAATAATTTCATTAATCTCCAGCAGTTCACAGATACTCACTCCTTAAATCAAAATGGTGCAGCTTCAGAATGTTTTCACACACACACATCAGAAACAACTTGTTCATTCTCACTGAGGGTGGATTTGTTGAACGACTGGTTCGTGATGCGCCCAATTCCTATACCAGCTGAGGTTATCGTGAAGGCCCCTCCTTCTGAACCTTACCCCTCGCCCAAGGTTAAATCACCACCAGGCAGCTCTCAAAGGGGAGAGCAGCCTAACGTCCTCTGGGACTGTAGCGTCAAATACATTACTCCTAATAGCATAGAAATCATTATTTGTGATATTGCTTATTTTCTTCATGTGACATTTTTTTGACTGTCAATACAACCGAGGAGTTTATCTATTTAAAATAAGCAGGTTAATACACCACTAAAATATCAGAGGAATACCAAAAGATTGTATAGTTAATTTCTGCTCCCATTTTTCCCAGCCAATTTTCCATAGGAGTGAGAAACCCCAAACCCCAGATTGCCCATTTAATCCAAATATAGTTCATCTGAGCAAAGAAAAGCTCAAAGCAATCTGAATTAATTCTACCAAAAAACATGTTCGTTACCCACTGAAAAAAGGGCTTAAAATGTTTCCTTCAGTCAGTTCCATTGGAATTTGGCCTCAAACCCGGTTAAAGATTTTGACTGATGGATTTGCTTGGTGGCCCAAGTAGATACAACTCTAAGAAGGCTAGGTTTTGAGCAAGAGGCGATGCTATTGGGTTAGAAAGAGCTCACCAAGTGCTGCACTGCCAGTTCAATGTGCAAACCATCAGAATCAATTTATTACTGGTAAATGTTGATGAAATGTCATATTAATGTCCTTGGCATCACTGTAAAGCTTATCTAATCTATTAGCAGACAGGCTTGTGTTCCAAGTGGTTGCTAATTGATAATTTAAAGATTACCTGGAAGCGTGGGAAATGCTCCAACAAAATTAGATTTTTTTAACGGAAGGAACAGCCTCTGATGATTAGTAGATAGGCCATTCCTGTACCACAGGATCAAAAGTATATTGAATTATTCCTTCACCTCGTTGCTACTTACAAATCTTTCTTTGCCATTACTTCATCTGTCTCCACAAGTTCTTCTAGCGCTATGTCGCAACTTGTACCTGTCATCCTTCTGGCTTTGGTATAGATATGACAGGAATAAAAGAATGACTAGGGTAAGAGTAGGGCCAGTCAAGGACAGTAGTGGGAAGTTGTGCGTGGAGTCCGAAGAGATAGGAGAGGTGCTAAATGAATATTTTTTGTCAGTATTCACACAAGAACAAGACAATGTTGTCGAGGAGAATACTGAGATTCAGGCTACTAGACTAGAAGGGCTTGAGGTTCATAAGGAGGAGGTGTTAGCAATTCTGGAAAGTGTGAAAATAGATAAGTACCCTGGGCCGGATGGGATTTATCCTAGGATTCTCTGGGAAGCTAGGGAGGAGATGGCTGAGCCTTTGGCTTTGATCTTTAAGTCACCTTTGTCTACAGGAATAGTGCCAGAAGACTGGAGGATAGCAAATGTTGTCCACTTGTTCAAGAAGGGGAGTAGAGACAACCCTGGTAACTATATACCAGTAAGCCTTACTTCTGTTGTGGGCAAAATCTTGGAAATGTTTATGAGAGATAGGATGTATAATCATCTGGAAAGGAATAATTTGATTAGAGATAGTCAACACGGTTTCGTGAATGGTAGGTCGTGCCTCACAAACCTTATTGAGTTCTTTGAGAAGGTGACCAAACAGGTGGATGAGGGTAAAGCAGTTGATGTGATGTATATGGATTTCAGTAAAGCGTTTGATAAGGTTCCCCACGGTAGGGTACTGCAGAAAATACGGAGGCATGGGATTCAGGGTGATTTAGCAGTTTGGATCAGACATTGGCTAGCTGGAAGAAGACAAAGGGTGGTGGTTGATGGGAAATGTTCAGACTGGAGTCCAGTTACTAGTGGTGTACCACAAGGATCTGTTTTGGGGCCACTGCTGTTTGTCATTTTTATAAATGACCTGGATCAGAAGGATGGGTGAGTAAATTTGCAGATGACACTAAAGTCGGTGGAGTTGTGGACAGTGCGGAAGGATGTTACAAGTTACAGAGGGACATAGATAAGCTGCAGCGCTGGGCTGAGAGGTGGCAAATGGAGTTTAATGCAGAAAAGTGTGAGGTGATTCATTTTGGAAGGAATAACAAGAAGACAGAGTACTGGGCTAATGGTAAGATTCTTGGCAGTGTGGATGAGCAGAGAGATCTCGGTGTCCATGTACATAGATCCCTGAAAGTTGCCACCCAGGTTGAGAGGGTTGTTAAGAAGGCGTACGGTGTGTTATCTTTTATTGGTAGCGGGATTGAATTTCGGAGCCATGAGGTCATGTTGCAGCTGTACAAAACTCTGGTGCGGCCGCATTTGGAGTATTGCGTGCAATTATGGTCACCGCATTATAGGGAGGATGTGGAATCATTGGAAAGGGTGCAGAGGAGATTTACCAGAACGTTGCCTGGTATGGAGGGAAGATATTATGAGAGAAGGCTGAGGGACTTGAGGCCATTTTCGTTAGAGAGAAGAAGTTTAAGAGGTGACTTAATTGAGGCATACAAGATGATCAGAGAATTAGATAGGGTGGACAGTGAGAGCCTTTTT
This sequence comes from Scyliorhinus torazame, assembly GCF_047496885.1. Taxonomy (NCBI): domain Eukaryota; kingdom Metazoa; phylum Chordata; class Chondrichthyes; order Carcharhiniformes; family Scyliorhinidae; genus Scyliorhinus; species Scyliorhinus torazame. The sequence continues at coordinate 29,937,083 of NC_092724.1, forward strand.
CCTTGGATGGTGATGCCTAGCATGAGGGGACATAACTTTAAATTGAGGGGAGATAGATATAGGACAGATGTCAGAGGTAGGTTCTTTACTTAGAGAGTAGTAAGGGTGTGGAATGCCCTGCCTGCAACAATAGTGGACTCGCCAACACTAAGGGCATTCAAATGGTCATTGGATAGACATATGGACGATAAGGGAATAGTGTAGATGGGCTTTAGAGTGGTTTCACAGGTCGGTGCAACATCGAGGGCCAAAGGGCCTGTACTGCGCTGTAATGTTCTATGTTCTATGTTGGTCTGCTGTACATTTTATCTCCTTAGTTCATCCAATGATAGCATCCTATTCGCACTATTAAATAATCTCCCCAACATTCTGTTTCTTTCACAATCTTCAGAAAACTCTTATCTCCAACAATGATTTACATCAACTTCTTAGACCCTCCCACTTCATCCTCAGCCTGTTGAACCCCCCCCCCCAACCCCCCCCCCCCTCCCCTACCCCCCCCCCCCCCCCCCCCCCCCCCACCCCCAACCCTTGGAGGTTTTGTGTTATGCTCACATGCTGAATATAGTTGTTGCTGTGTCTATCTTCTTTCTGGAGATCAGACAGTTCCACTGGAATTTGTGTTTTTGCTTTTTCTTCCTTTACCTTTGGATTAGGAGTTTTCACTGGGTTTAACCGTGAATTCTTGATCTTGTGCTAATACTGAGGGTTGGATTCTCGATTACCCGATGCCAGTCGCAGGTTTCCCGATTCGGTGGAGAACATAAGAACACAAGAACATAAGAACTAGGAGCAGGAGTAGGCCATCTGGCCCTTCGAGCCTGCTCTGCATTCAATGAGATCATGGCTGATCTTTTGTGGACTCAGCTCCACTTTCCTGCCCGAACACCATAACTCTTTATTCCTTTATTCTTCAAAAACTATCTTTCTCTTGAAAACATTTAATGAAGGAGCCTCAACTGCTTCACTGGGCAGGGAATTCCATAGATTCACAACCCTTTGGGTCAAGAAGTTCCTCCTAACCTCAGTCCTAAATCTACTTCCTCTTATTTTGAGGCTATGCCCCCTAGTTCTGATTTCGCCTGCCAGTGGAAACAACCTCCCTGCGTCTATCCTATCCATCCCTTTCATAATTTTATATGTTTCTATGAGATCCCCCCCTCCGGCATCCTTCTAAATTCCAAAGGGTACAGTCCTCTCCTCGTAAGCCAACCCCTTCAGCTCTGGGATTAACCTCGTAAATCTCCTCTGCACACCCTCCAGCGCAAGTAGATCCTTTCTCAGGTAAGGAGACCAAAGCTGAACACAATACACCAGGTGTGGCCTCACTAACACCTTACAACGTTGCAGCATAACCTCCTTAGTCTTAAACTCCATCCCTCTAGCAATGAAGGACAAAACTCCATTCGCATTCTTAATCACCCGTTGCACCTTTAAACCAACTTTTTGCGACTCATGCACTAGGACACCCAGGTCCCTCTGCACAGCAGCATGTTTTAATATTTTATCACTTAAATAATAATCCCTATTCCTACAAAAATGGATAACCTCACATTTGTCAACATTGTATTCCATCTGCCAGACCCATTCACTTAAACTATCCAAATCCCTCTACAGACTTCCAGTATCCTCTGCACTTTTTGCTTTACCACTCATTTTAGTGTCGTCTGCAAACTTGGACACATTGTACTTGGTCCCCAACTCCAAATCATCGATGTAAATTGTGAACAATTGTGGGCCCAACACTGATCCCTGAGGGACACCACTAGCTACTGATTGCCAACCAGAGAAACACCCATTAATCCCCACTTTTTGCTTTCTTTTAATTAACCAATCCTCTATCCATGCTGCTACTTTACCCTTAATGCCATGCATCCTTACCTTATGCAGCAACCTTTTGTGTGGCACCTTGTCAAAGGCTTTCTGGAAATCCAGATATACCACATCCATTGGCTCCCCGTTATTTACCGCACTGGTAATGTCCTCAAAAAGTTCCACTAAATTAGATAGGCACGACCTGCCCTTTACGAACCCATGCTGCGTCTGTCCAATGGGAAAAGTTTCATCCAGATGCCTCGCTATTTCTTCCTTGATGATAGATTCCAGCATCTTCCCTATTACCGAAGTTGAGCTAACTGGCCTATAATTACCCGCTTTATGCCTACCTCCTTTTTTAAACAGTGGTGTTACGTTTGCTAATTTCCAATCTGCCGGGACCACCCCAGAGTCTAGTGAATTTTGGTAAATTATCATGAGTGTATTTGCAATTTCCATAGCCACCTCTTTTAGTACCCTGGGATGCATTGCATCAGGGCCAGGAGAATGGAGCATCGGCTGAAAAACATGATAGGCGCAAGGCGCCAAACCCGTTCCGATGTTCTCTTCCCCCACCGGCAGCGGCAATCAGCTACCTGCCCAGTGCTGGTGGGAAGGTGCATCAGATTATCGGATTGGAATCCCAAGTCTCCATCCACCCACCCCAAACCCCCTCCTCTCATTAGGCACCGACCCCCTCAACAGGAAATCCTTCCGACAGATTTGGTGCAAGTTTTCTCAAGCGAAGTCGTGACGGGGTGAACCCTGCGGTGGGCCAAGGGGGTCAGTGCATAGCTGAGATTCCCCCCCAAAGACCATCAGAAGACTCCCCTCCCCCTCACAACTACTGAGAAAAAGAGGAAGTGAAAGCAATTAGCTGATTTTGATGTGGTGAAGAACTGTCAATCATAGCCAGAGTGCTTAGAAACATTGTGGTTAGCATCAAAGCAGGGGAATCGCGGACGCCCCGGAGAACACCAGGTCGGGTCCGCTAATGACATGCAAATGGTGTTTACTGTATGTGCGTTCCAGGCCGCATTGACGCCACTGACGAGGTGACGGAGAATTACGATTTGATGTCAAATCGCTGCCTGCTGCAATTTTGGCATTGGAACCTATTCTCCGCCCAAACGTGTTTTGCGCTTTCGGCATCAGCCAACGGAGAATCCTGTCCAATATATTCAAAGATCTAATACAAATCAAAAAATGTTCACGCATTGCAAAACTTATTTGAGAGCCAAAAATTTCCTCCAGACAGAAATACAGATTACACCTACCTGCCCGCAAATATTTCTAGCATGATCCTTTTCTGTCGATTTTAAGGTGAACAAGCATTGAACATATACAACAACACCCGACTAGAACAGTTAACAGCTGTGTGAATCACCCAGCCTGTTACATTTATCTGTTCACATTCTAAAAGTGATTTTATATTGATTGGGGAGGGGGTATTGTGCTCATTAAGGAAGAACAGTGTGAAGGAAAATGGGACATGTTCCACTTTACACCCAGTGACATCATCAATCATTCCTGGATCAAGATACATTTCAAAGCTTTCTTCCGAACAATGTACCTTCTCCAGAAGAGTTCCCACTAGACACCTGCAAGGACCAATGACAAACAAGGATAAATTAACTATTTTGGTAACATACCACAGCGTCATGCAAGAACTAAGAAATGTAGCAATGGCTCGGTCAGAAATTCAACCTCACAAAAGATGCTTGATTAAAGTCATAATTTGCATAACAATAAAGACAATAATGTTGTGCCTCATCCTGTGTCTCAGGAACATCAAAAGAACGTGAATACAATCAAGTACAGTCCAAATTTTTCTAGACAATTTGGACACAACATGTGTGCCACAGACAATAATAATAGAAATGTATATTATTGGTGGAATATTGACTTCTCAAAGCATTGCCATGGAAGCCTTAACTTCTGAACTGTGCCATTAAACATGGACCTTAATCATCATCTAAATCAGGGCCCAGGCCTTACAGTATTCTTCAACGTTACACTGATATTTCAGCCCAGAGTTTGGCTCAAGCCTGGAGTGGGGCTTGAGTCTTCTGATTCAGAAGAAAGACAGCTGCTAAATAAGCCAAGCTGACACAATGATATTAGTTGAAAGCTAATGGGCTGGATTCTCCGTTGCCCGATGCCGATATCGTAATCGGGCGGAGAATGTACTCTGACGCCTGTTTGACGCCGGTCCGCCATGCTCCCTCTGAAATGGAGTCATTATGCCGTGCGCCATTACAATGCCGTTGGCACGTCATCAGTAAGCCCTCCCACAATGCTCCTTCCCCGAAGGGCCGTATTCCCGACGGCGCGGGAACCCGGCGTGGAGGCTGCGGACTGTGTCCAGCGCCCCCACACGCGGCCGGGATCTGTGCCGCCGGCAGGGGGGGCTTCTGCGAGGTCTGGGGGGACCAGTGGGGGGTGGCCTGGCGATTGCCGTGCGGTCGCGGATGGCGAGTCGTGTCCTCGCATGGCCAGCAGCATGTTGTACGGCACGACCATTGCAAGTCATCAGCCGTGCGCATGCACGGCCAGGGTCCAGGCCGTTCTCTGGCCGCTTTCGGCGCAGGAGCCGAGGTTTTCACCCGGTGCCGCTGCTAGCCCCCCACCGGTCCCGGAATCAGTGAGGGTTCAGCGCCGATTGTTTTGTGATCGATGTCCCGCTAATTCTCCATTTGAACTGGCACTTGGCCACTGAAACAGAGAATCCAACCCAATACCTTTAAGTCCGCAACCAAATTTGGTCAAATCAGAAAAACAAATACAACTAAAAATCATATATTCTACTTTGTTCTTTGATAAGAAGCTAATCCTTTTGACTTGTGAAAATGTTGATTTTTTAACCATATGTTTATATCAATCTTAATTAATAATTATAAATCGAATACAAACATATTTATATCTGCTCACTTAAGGTTCAATGTTAGGGTCGGTTATCTGCAGGTTTTACAGATACTTCTTGTTTCGCTACAGGAGGGTGATTTTCAACTTTGTCTGAATTGTTTTTGATCCTTTTCGGGAAGTAACATTTAATATTGTAAATGACATATTCCAAAAGACAAATGTGTGTCACACCATACCTCGCAAAAGCTATAATATGATGAGAGGCCTTGTTTCTAACAGTTGTGTTCTGGTCAGGAAACTTAGCCATGAAAATATACCCCAGGCAAACTTTTAGTTCTTGGGCGTGATTTACCGCCGCGTCCCGCTGGAATCAATTTGGGGCACAGCTGGTAGATCCTGCGAGAGGCTTCTTCCAGGATTCCCAACAGTTTTCACGCCTCACATGATCTAACGATGGCCGGGGTCAAGACTTGCGTAGTTAGGTGAGCTTAAAAGCTCACTTAACTCTACCAATGCCAGATCTAACCAACGTCCGGATCTACCAGGCTTGCCGAGTAGACCCCAGCCAGGCACCATGTATCACTGGTCCTACAAAAGGCATTTGATGGGGCCTCCCAGGTGATCAGAGTGCCCCGGGTAGTTGGTATCTTGGCAGGGTGGTATCCTGGCACTGCTGATGCCACTAAAGGCACCTTGGCACTGCCAGCCTGGCACCATGGCAGTGCCAGCTGAGCACCTTGGAAGTGCCACCCGGATGCCATCCTGGCAGTGGCAGGGTGCTCAGGTGGCACTGGCAGCATGCCAGGATAATAGTGCCAAGGTGCCCATGTGGCATTTTGCCTGCACCATGGATCTGGCCTGGGGGTGCCCTGCCTGTATGAGGTGGGGTGTGGGGGAATCGATGATCCCTAATAGGTGACATAGAGCATTAGTGAAAGTTAATGGGTTGCATTGGGGGTTCGAGAGATTGGGGCACCATTTAAAAATGGTGCTCCGATCTCTTCCTGTACTGACAGGCTGAGCTCCTCAGTGCAGGAAATGTGACTGAGTGCGGCCTTAGCGGAGCATTCCCCGTTGAGGCCCGAAACAGAAAACAGAGTGTTTTAGGTAGTGGGGTCTCATACCCGCCCAAAATTGACTCTTTTTTTTCTATTAGATCGCGCCCCTCCTTTTCCTCTTATCATGACACGTTCTGCCTGTATGGCCTCACTGCGTGTAATTGCCAAAATTGTATTTTGTACTGTTTGTAGCATTGTGTTCTTTTTCTCTGTGAACTCTCCACACATGTCTACCGAGAATTGAGTTGGCCCAGCCCAAAGTCTTATTACTTAAGAGTCTTTAACAGCTGCTAGTCAAGAACTTCACCCCACCTGTGATGGCTGGACGCAAACTCAATGTCAAATGTTAAAAGGCATTGCTCTAAAACAGTTGACTGCTCACCATCTAATATAAAAATAATGTAAAATTAACCACGTAAATTGTAAATCATTAACAAATCACAGTGAGTTTTAATGGAGCTTTCCTGGACTGTTGGTTCATCAAAGATTAGGTGATCTCAAATGTGTTTTACTGTTTGGTTGACCAAATATTCCTTCAGAAAAATTATGTGCCACAGCACATTGTCATTCTGGATATAAATCACAAGGGCTGATCTGTTAAGCTGAAAATTCTTCAATTGCTCCATATTGGTGTATTATTGAACTGAGACCTGAACTGACCAATGATGACTTGGTTGCTGTGGTAACTACTCAGCCAATCACATGGAAAGAATCTCTAACTTTCCCATTACATCATTACATATGCTCACTACAAAATACAGTGTTAAATACTAATGCATCTCCTCTTTGACGTTCCTCCATTGCACATCATTAAGAACAATCCATACAGAATGATTTGTGGATTAAAAATGTTCCAAACCCTAAGCCACCTTTCTGTAATCTATCACTTGGATTTTCGAAAACAGATCTCCCTACGGCTAAAAATACCTTAGCACCTGAGATATGCATGAGACACATTTTTAATACATTTCTTTCTATCTTATGCAAATTGATTGAAACTATTTTAGCACCACGCAGACATTTTCACTGTAAAAGCTTTCTGTGATGGATTGCTTTGATGCAGGTCACTGTAGCTATAAAGATGAAAGATGTGTAGAACAGTGAACTCTGCGGTACTATCCTTTCAGAGTGAGGGTGATTTGTTATCTCAGCTATGTCCTATGGGCAGATTGACTCTATCTTGATTGATCAAATCATTATTGGTGAGCTCTTTCTGCTTTACTGACCATTTCATGGACACTCAAAGTGCCTGAAAAGTCAAAGCTTGCATCTTTTTTTCTCTCATAACCCCTCCCGCTCACACACATCAACTCCACCCCTATCACAATTAGTCATGTAGAGGCAACAATACATTTGTGTAAAAAGGAACAGTCCCTGTTTAACGATCAGTTGAAACATTAATTAAAAATATTCAAATGGTCACCCTCCATAAGCGCTAATGGCTGTTTTTGTTTATTCACAAGAACCGGAGGGCAGTGTCCTTCAGGTAGGATGCTCTTAAAGGCAGAACATTATTTTTTTCACAATGTTCAGACTTCAGACAGTGCAGTGAGTTACTGAGAAATGAGCTACGGCGTGACACCAGACCACATGAGCCATTAGTTTGAAATGTGAATGGGTTCTGGAGTTCAAATATTCATGAGGCGGTTTAGTTTTCAATAAACCACTCCTCCCAAGTCATTTATTCATTTCATGCCACACTTTATCGTGGAATCAGTGAGTACTTCCAGCAGTGGCTTATGAGAGAAATAAACCACTGCTAGAACCATCAAACATGTCATATAATTGACCATCTTCCAATATGCTATTCCAGATGATATTAAATGGTACTATTCAAACTCAATCACAAAAAGAAGTTCAATCAAGCAGGACGGGAGGTTATTTGCCTGCAAGTGCTGTTGAATTTCATTCAAATTTAACCCTCTCAGTAGCATATATCAATTTTATGAGTTTGAATGCAAAGGGCACCAATATGTTTCTGCTTCCGCTGCTAATTGGTCATTTTTGCTTAAGCCCTGACATTTAGGACAATTTGCGAATGAAAGGGAGACAAATAATGTGCAACTTCATGCAGAGACCTCAGTCGCTGAACAAGTAAAACACCATTTCAAAGATAATTTTACACAAGTTGCAAGTCTGCTGTTTATAAATGCTTCTGATGGCGAAAATGAGCCAAAATATGCTAAGCACATTAAATTACATCAGCAGGCCATAGCACTACTGAGGTTTCGTGGAAACCTCTGCTACAGACAAAGCAATCAGGACAGAAGTCCTGGGGCTGGGGCTGGTTTAGCACACTGGGCTAAGTCACTGGCTTTTAAAGCAGACCAAGGCAGGCCAGCAGCACGGTTCAATTCCCATACCAGCCTCCTTGAACAGGCACTGGAATGTGGCGACTAGGGGCTTTTCACAGTAACTTCATTTGAAGCCTACTGGTGACAATAAGCAATTTTCAAAAGTAGGCCATTCGGCCCTTGATCCTGCTCCACTGTTCAATAAGATCACGCTTGACCTGATCTTGGTCTCAATGCCACATTCCTGCCGACCCCCAGTAACCTATGATTCCCTTGCTAGGGTCTGTCAACCTCACCTTAAAAATATTGAATAACCCGGCCTCCACCACGCTTGGGAAAGGAAATTTTCAAAGACATGCGACGCTCTGAAAGAAAGAAATTCTCCTCGTCTCTTTCTTAAAGGGAGACGCCCTTATTTTTAAACTGTGTTTTCTAGTTCCAGTCTCTCCCACAAGGGGAAATGTTCCTTTCAGCATCCACCCTGTCAAATTCCCTCAGGAACGTGTATGTTTCAGTAAGACCACCTCTCATTCTGATAAAAATGCAGTAGCAAATGAGTAATTTATGAATAATAGAATAAAACTTTGCATGTTCTTACAATTGGGCAAATAATAAAATTTCACTGGTACAAATTAAATCATTTTAATCCATACAACAAAAAATAATAGTGCAGTCGGCAATATATACTTTTCGGCAATTAGTACTTTTGTCAAAAGCTGTAACTCTTGTCATTCTTCTATCTTTAACTATGCTCTGGAAAAGCACCGTTATTTTTGTCCGACGATGTAGAAAGATGCATACCTCGCTCTAATAATGATTTCTGTCAGTTAAGCTGTTTCAAGAAGGGAGGTTCGAAGTATGTTATTGAACACCCAGCTGAGGGAATCGTTGTCTGAAATTAAAGGAGAAAATCTTTTACACTAACCAGGTACGTTTTGAAATGTTTCACGATCCAATGAATCTGGTCTCATTCTGGACAGAGACCACCAGCCATCGGATACAAAAGGAAATAGTTATGAGCTGGTCTGAAAGATCCCTTCCCATTCAGTTTTATTCCTGTCGAAGGCAGGGTTATTAGGAGTTTACTCACTCCCGTCCATAAGAACATCTTACACAGTGCGACTGTAAAAACAAAATTGAGATTGATGCAGGGATCATGGTAAAAATATGATCTGTCTTAGAGATTACTGACATTTTTATTCAATTGACCTTTCTCTATAATGATAAGAAAACACAAGAATACCCATTGTGGGTTTTTGAAGTCTGGAGGTTAGATTTAATTGAACCGATTCTCTTAAATCTATGGGCAGTGATTCTATTCTAGTTTCTCAAACATTTGACAAATGAAAGCAATCAGCACTTGCTTAAAGTTATATTTGAGAGTGCTTTCTTAATAAAAAATAAATGTTAGTGTGCGTTGAACCCTCAGAGAGTTTGCTGCCTCAAATCAGATTTAAGGGTCAATCCCAGTTCCATGTGTTTAGAATGTTCTTTTATCTTTCTCCACTGCAAGTGGAATTCTTTAAGAGGGGTCCTGGAGTCTTTTTCCAGGCTTTTATCTTCTAGAAGCTGTGTTCTACCCTCCAATGCATTCCTTTGTGTGCCAGTGACATCCACCTTCCCTTTTCATGGGAGTCATTCTCCGACCCCCCGCCGGGTCGGAGAATCGCCGGGGGCTGGCGTGAATCCCGCCCCCGCCGGTTGCCGAAGTCTCCGGCACCGGAGATCCGGCGGGGGCGGGAATCGCGCCGCGCCAGTTGGCGGGCCCCCCCGCTCAATTCTCCGGCCCGGATGGGCCGAAGTCCCGCCGATAAATTGCCTGTCCCACCGACGTGGATTAAACCACCTTTTGAATGGCGGGACAAGGCGGCGTGGGCGGGCTCCGGGGTCCTGGGGGGGGGGCGCGGGGCAATCTGGCCCCAGGGGGTGCCCCCACGGTGGCCTGGCCCGCGATCGGGGCCCACCTATCTGCGGGCGGGCCTGTGCCGTGGGGGCACTCTTTCCCTTCCGCCTCTGCCATGGTCTCCACCATATATTGTTTTAATAATAAGACCAGTTTTGTGATTTAATTCAAATCAGAGAGTCATATTTTAGCAGGCAGGATTCTCTCTCTTCCGGCCATTGCTTAATCTCAGCACTTCAAGCTATACCATATTGTGAAGACCTACATAATTCAGGTAACTTATTTTAGATTAAACTTATTATGCACAGAGAACAGAGCTGATACACAGCCAACAATGGCCGCAACACAGTGCAAGTCACCAGCAGAATTCTCCTTAACTTCTTTCTTCGCCCGATTTCCCAATCTGTGTTTTGCTTTATACACACAACATTTCACCCCCCCCCCCCCCCCCCCAACCCCTTTGACTAGGGTGGGACAAAACCCACCATCCCATAGCCCAATCTTATTGCACAGCACGAGTGGTCTTTCCTTCATTTATGTATTTACATTGGCTCTAAGAGCTCTCATTCATACTGAGCGATACACTTTAACAGTCTTCAATCACAATTAAAAGAATAGCCCTTCTCCAATTAGGAAGCCGGATTTTTATTGGATACACTAATTAAAAGGGTCCGCACTTGAGAGACCCCAGCAATGGTCCAGGGTTTCACACTTTAGCTGAAATCTATTGATGGCAATAGACAGAAAAAAACACAAACAGCAGGCCTGTAATTTTTCACTATGCAGTGGCAGCTTCCAAGGTCTGGCCGATGACAGTGGAGCTTCTATACGCGAAAGAGTGTGTTTTAAAATACTCTTCAGAACATTTACATAATATAACCAACAAATCTTTTCTACATTTGAAGCCATGATAATTGCTGGTTGACTCAGGGTACATCAAACAAACAGTTGTAATGCACATTGTTTAGAATTTCGAAGTGATAACATCAAATCCAATCCATAATTGAAAGTTTGTACAAAATGGAGCTCGAACCTTTTGTCAATAGAAGAAGAACTATTTAGCGGTGTCAGCTCAGCTTATTTGACAGCAGCCCTACCTTTGATTGAATGGTTTGAGCTCTAAGCATCACTCTAAGATTTGAACAAACAATGAGGGCTGATATTCCAAAGCCATGTTGTCAATCGTCCCATCCCTTGGAAGAGCTATGAAACTGAGACCTCACCTGCCTCTCCTGGTGTCTGAGCTGGGTCTACTTGATCCCATGACACTTCTTGAAAAGCAAGTAGCACATTGCAATTGGTGAGACCTTGCCATGTGAGGAACAGTTGTGTGCTTGCCTCAGTTACAACAACAATAGTGGATCAATGAAGTCAGTCTACAAGAAGTGTCGAGACATCTGAGGTGGGATTCTCCTTTCCGGGGACTAAGTCCCCACACCGGCGGGAAAACCGGCGCCAACCCCTCCGGCGTCCACCTAGCCCCCGAGACAGGTGAGAATTTCTCACCTTGCAGGCGCGTGCGCGGAACCGCCGGCGTGTTTGGCGCATGCGCGGGGGTTCTCTTCTCCGCGCCATGGCGGAGCACTACAGGGGCCGTCACGGAAGGAAGGAGTGCCCCCACGGCACAGGCCCGCCCGCAGATTGGTGGGCCATGATCGTGGGCCAGGCCACCGTGCCCCCCCCCCCCCCCGGGTTTGGATCCCCCCGCGCCCTCCGAGGACCGCCCACGCCGACTTACCTGCCAGGTCCCACCGTGTGGGACCATGCGTAACCCACACCAGTGGGACTGGACAAAAACTGACGGACGCACGGCCCATCGGGGCCCGGAGAAACGCCGGGGGGCTGCTGCCAACGGCCCCCGACCGGCGTGGCGTGAACCCCGCCCCCGCCCGAAAAACGGCGCCGGAGAACACGGCAGCCAGCGTCGGTGCGGGATTCGCACCGCCTCCTGGGGATTCTCCAACCCGGCGGGGGGGTCGGAGAATCCCGCCTCTGATTAGGTGCTACATAAATGCAAACTATTTTCTTCCTAATTTGTCCCCTGAAATATAGCACTGGAGATAATCATACTCAATCTCATAGGATCCCATAGGACCATTGAGAACAAGCACGCTACATTCTTTAGAATGAAGTTCGATTCAAGCTATGATTTTATTAAGTGTCATTGTTTCTAACAATAAACAAAAGTTTTTTTTCTCCAACATGTTGTTCATCTTTCCCTTTCATTTAGAATCCCTACAGTGTGGAAGGAGGCCATTCACCCCATCCAGTGTGCACTGACCCTCTGAAAGAGCACCTGTAGCCATCTGGGATGGCCACTTCCCAATTACAAAATGGACACTTTGCAAAGATTGCAGGGAAAATGGACAATACTGAGAAAACAAGCAGGTTCGGGGTTTGTCTGTTTATTGGAGCCGCAGCTCCAATAAGACCAAAACTGTAGGCCCATTAGCATACTAATGGCCATCTCCGGGAACAAAAGAGTAACATTTGAGTAACCGATACTAAGGCTGACACCCCGGTGCCAGAGGAGACCAGAACAAAGCAGGCCAACAGCCACCTAGGAAACGCCCAGCCATCAGGGCACCCACTCCTTTATTGGGTGAGATCAATATGAATGATCAAGAAACGGCCCAATTGATTGGGGCCAAGTTCAAGGCCCGCCCAAAAGAGCCCCTTTGGGTATAAGAAGGAGCCCCCAAGAGTGAATCGTTCTCTTGGACCCAAGAGACCTGTCCACCAGCTGCACCCGAAGCAAGTAAGTCCAAGGTCAACGCATGCTATCAGACAGACAACCTTAGCTGTTCCCCTTCACCACTTCGACCCCAGCAGCCTCAGATCCAAACAACGGCCATTGTTCCTCTGACTGAGTGGGCGCCCGAAGCTAAGTATAGGCTTTAGCAGTAGTGATAGTTTAGTCTGTAGAGTTTCGTGCATGAGTATATTTAACTGTGTGTGTAAATAAATAAGCATTGACTTTGAACTAACTAACTGGTGTATCGAGTCTTTGATCAGTAATCGGTTTTGAACCTTGTGACGGTATCGAAAGATACCTGGCGACTCTAGAGCAAACGTAATTAGAACTAAGGAAGGCGACCATATTGACCGCCCTAATCAGAGCCAAATAAATATGGCAACATATACTGACGACCTCTGGCGGGACTCGACCTAGAAGTGGCCTAGTCACTCCGAGAGAACCCAAATTTGAATTGGAATCCAATTGGAAACAGAAAAACCACAAGTGTGAGAATGATACTGATCAAACCTCCAAGATTCGGAAGTGTGTTAATGCATGCGTACTAACAGGGATATAAGGTAAACCTGAGAGATTTTGTTGCGTAAAACTGTCGGGAGTTTTGTAAGCCGGAAACTAGCGTAAGCAGTACCCATGTTTACATCACCACTTTATCACCCCCTGTTCCAAATTCAGTAGAGAACCCAGAGAGAGAGAGAAAATGGCAATGAAGGCAATGGAATGCCTTATGAACCCCCAGGAATTCGAGGTCGCAGCGACCAGTAGAGTAGGACAGTGTCCTGTATGGGAAGAAGAGATCAGAAAATATCTCAAAGGGAAGGATGGCCCTTTTGGGGTGAATTCTGCGCCAATGACGAAACAGGTCCCAGGAGTATAGGACATACGTGGTGGGAGAACCTGCCAGAGGTCCGAAAGAAGAGCTTAGGGAAAGCTCGCAAGCCGATGGCAATCCTGTCCTGCTTGGCACAATTGCGAGGCATAGAGGAGGTCGTTAGGACGCTCCGTAGAGAGATTGAGGAGAGAGACAGAAATAGTGAGGGAGATGTGAGCGAATAAGGAGTTAAGAGAACAGTTAGCAGCGAGGGACAGAGAGGTGCATTATGCCAGGAGGCACACCAGTCTTGTCTCGCCCATTTGAGTAGTTTTCAGACCCAGTACGATAAGGACACGCAAAGCGCGGTCTTGGTAAGACAAGAAACCGAGCAACAGGTAGAGCAATTGCAGAAATAGTGCAATGATTTAAAAGCAGCCCTATGAGCGCTCCATACTTCCACGACGGAACAAAGGCAGAGCTCCGTAGATCACGCAAAGTGCCGGAAGCAAATTGCAGAATTGCAATCTCTGCTTTCTGTCCAGAATGGGTTTCAAAGTACGTTTGGACCCCAGTTAGACCAGGAAAATGGCCACGATTGGCAGGAGTTAAATGAAACTGCCCACAGATACGGACATGGGACATGTGCGCAAGAAAAACCCAGAAAAGGAAAGCACCCCAACCCCCGACTGAACAGGCAGAACACCCCCCCATGAACCCTGTAACCAAACACCACAGGGCCGCAGCAGAAGGAAACACAGATTTCCTATATACAACCCCGTTAACCGTGACCCAATTACGGGACGCGTGTGGAAAAATTACACCGTTCCTTCCCACATCAGACCCCCCACCAGTTTTTCGCTAGAGTTAAACAGCAGGCTACCATGTACGGCCTGGACGAAAAGGAACAAGTCAAGCTCACAGTTTTAAGCCTCGACCCTTCAGTCGTGGCAGCCCTTCCCCACCCACAGAATGTAGGAGGAGGCACACTCCAAGAAATGCACACAGCCATCCTAGATGCGATCGGCTATAACAGAGGAGACCCCGTAGAAGGCCTCAACAAGTGTAGGCAAAAGAAAACAGAGCACCCCACAGCGTTTGCTGGACGCTTGTGAATACATTTCATAGCAGTATTCGGAGAATTAGCCCGCGCCCATTTGTTCCCAGATAATATGGCCAAATGGACTTGCATCCTAGTCTCTCATGCGACAGAGGCAGCTTGCGCAAATTACGACCCCTCAGACGAGGCCCACAATGAGAAATGGGTTTTGAAAAGATTGTCCTGCGCTTGGGAACAGTCCATCCAAGGCAAAACCGCATTTGTTAAAACAGAGGAAGAACAGGCAGACATGAATCCAGTCAGGACGCACCAGAGCCCCGCATGGGTAAATGAGGGCAGAAACAGCCCACCACAACCAAAATCCCAGGAATGTTACAACTGTGGACAATTAGGACACAATGCACGAGAGTGCAACGCGCCCCAAAAGCAACAGAAAACCCAACAGACAGGCACCCTAAATAAGAATAGGGCAAAACCAATCCATAGCATTAGCACCCGTTCAGAGAACGTAGACATGAACGGCACCGACTGATGGTGTTCGGGCTTCCCAACTTGGGTCTGCGACACCCTTTGGGACAAGACCGGTAGAACCGTAGTAGCAGGCAAAGTCCGGGGACACCCCGTAGAATTTCTTTGGGACACAGGAGGGTCCCGCACCACGCACAATTCCTCCACGATGTTTCAGCGAGACACGTGGCCCACAACAGACACCATCACACTCAGCGGCTTTACAGGTCATTTACAACAAGGACACATCACAGCCCCTGTAGCGATACAAATAGGGAACAGTACAACTAAACACCCCATAGTTTTGGTCGATCTACCCCAGACAGCTGAACACATCCTAAGAATCGATTTTATGAGCTCCCTCAACCTCTCCTTTGATCCGGTAAATAAATGTGTTTGGAAAATGGCAAAGGCAGCACGAGCCCCCGCCACTCTCACAGTTTCATAGAATTTACAGTGCAGAAGGAGGCCATTCGGCCCATCGAGTCTGTACCGGCTCTTGGAAAGAGCACCCTACCCAAGGACCACACCTCCACCCTATCCCCATAACCCAGTAACCCCACCCAACACTAAGGGCAATTTTGGACACTAAGGGCAATTTATCATGGCCAATCCACCTAACCTGCACATCTTTGGACTGTGGGAGGAAACCGGAGCACCCGGAGGAAACCCACGCACACACGGGGAGGATGTGCAGACTCCGCACAGACAGTGACCCAAGCCGGAATCGAACCTGGGACCCTGGAGCTGTGAAGCAATTGTGCTATCCACAATGCTACCGTGCTGCCCCAAACAGAAGCAGATTAAAAGTTGGAGAGTATGAAAACAGGATTAGCTCAGTAGGGGACTTCTGGTTTGACCCTCGAGCCATTAGTCAGGACAAACAGGTTAGGGAAGTCCTGCAGCAACACAAAGCAGCATTTGCACAGCACAAGCACAACTGTGGCAAGATAGCTGGCTTGGTGAATATTACAGGTTCCGACCCCAGACCCCAAAAGCAGTACGGATTTCCCCAAGAAGCAGAGGGAGAAATCTCAAAAGTAATAGAGAGTCTGCTTGATCAAGGCGTACTCCGATCAGTAGCCTCCATGAACAACGCACCAATTTGGCCCGTCAGGAAACCGGATGGATCATGGCGACTGATCATTGATTACCGGGAACTGAACAAAGTAACCCCAGTAGCAGCCCCCACCGTAGCCACGAATCCCGAGACCATGCTCAAACAGGGACTCCAGTCAAATTTTTTTTCAGTTTTGGACTTTAGCCATTGGTCCATTCCATTGGATAAAGCGTGCCAATACAAATTTGCCTTTACATTCCAGGGACAACAATATACGTGGACTTGCCTTCCACAAGGCTTCCACAACTCCCCCTTCATTTTCCACCGACAGCTGGCAAATGGACTAGCAAAATGTTCCCGACCCGATTGTCTGGTCCAGTATGTCGATGACTTGCTACTACAGACAGACACAAAGGGAGAGCACATTTCGCTTCGCCGAATTCCGAGGACTCCTAAAACAGTTTGGATGTAAAGTCAACCCCAAGAAGGCCCAGATTTTGCAGGAAAAAGTGATTTACTTGGGTACAGTAATCTCACAAGGTAAACGCGATATCGAGCAAAAGAGAATTGCCTCGCTCGTCAAATTGCCCCTTCCCCATAATGTCTCAGCCCTCCGGTCATTTCTAGGACTGGTTGGCTACTGCCAAAACCATATCGATGGTTTCGCCACAAAAGCAGCGCCCCTATCCGACCGTCTCAAGAAACAGGCACCTTGCGAATGGCTTCCACAGCACACGGATGCCGTGGATGCTTTAAAGAGAGCCGTCAGCACAGCCCCCGCATTACAGGTCCCAGATCCACTTTCCCCGTACGCAATCGAAGTAGCAAACACCGACCAAACCCTTTCGGCCGTGCTCCTCCAGGAACGCCATGACCAATTACGCCCCGTGGCATACGCCTCACGCGTGTTAGATCCTGTCGAGCAAAGATTTTCTGCCTGCGAAAGGGACCTGCTCACAGTTTTTTGGGCAGTACAGTACTTCGCCTACATTACAGGACTCAACCCCATCACCATTCTCACTGAACACACCCCAACACGGCTATTATTAGACGGCCGACTTAAGGATGGCACAGTCAGCCAAATCCACGCAGCCCGTTGGACCCTTCTTTTACAGGGACGGGACATCACGGTAAAGAGAACCAAGACCCACCCTTCCCTAGCCGACAATTTGCAATATGCAGGTACCCCACATGAGTGTGAGATCATCACCGCAAAACACAACACAGGCCCATTTATACCTCAATCAGCTCCCAGGAAAGCAGGTAATACACCCCAGAGACCCCAGCCCACAGACACACGCGCACCCTTGAAAATTTATGTGGATAGCTCCTCCACAGTTTTGAACGGAAAGAGAATCACCGGTTGCGGCGTTTATGTAGAGGACGTGCAGGGACGCACTCTTGAAGAGATTTCATTAAAGTTGCCAGGGCATCTAGGCTCGCAGGCTGCAGAACTGGCAGCCATAGCTTACATTGTTTTTTTGTTTTAAAAAAAATATATTTTATTAAAGTTTTTCGATCAAACAAAAATTTCCCATTTTACAACTTTGTAATAATATATACATTGATCGTTTTTTAAATAAATAATATGCTAACTAACGGAAACTGCCAACAACAAAATAAGAAACAACAGAAATAGTAACTGAAATAGTAACTTTGTAAAATCAAATATAAATAACTAATATATAAACACACACATAAAACCCCTGAGGACCCAAATGAGCCCCCCTCCCCCCCCCCCCCCCCCCCACCTCCCCCCCTCCACCCTGGGTTGCTGCTGTTACCTTTCCTATTTTCCGTTAACGCTCTCCGAGATAGTCGAGGAACGGTTGCCACCGCCTGGTGAACCTTTGAGCCGAACCTCTTAGTGCGTACTTTATTCGCTCCAATTTTATAAACCCTGCCATGTCGTTTATCCAGGCCTCCACGCCCCGGGGGTTTCGCTTCTTTCCACAGAAGTAGAATCCTTCGCCGGGCTACTAGGGACGCAAATGCCAAAACATCGGCCTCTCTCGCCTCCTGCACTCCCGGCTCATCTGCAACCCCAAATATAGCCAACTCCCAGCCTGGTCCGACCCGGACCCCCACCACCTTTGAAATCACTTTTGCCACACCGACCCAGAACCCATGCAATACCGGACATGACCAAAACATGTGGGTGTGGTTCGCCGGGCTTCCCGCGCATCTCCCGCACCTATCCTCCACTCCAAAAAATCTACTCAGTCTTACTCCCGTCATATGCGCCCTGTGTAGAACCTTGAACTGTATCAGGCTGAGCCTGGCACACGAGGACGAAGAGTTTACCCTACTTAGGGCATCTGCCCACAGCCCCTCCTCAATCTCTTCCCCCAGCTCCTCCTCCCATTTTCCCTTCAGCTCCTCTACCATCGTCTCCCCCTCATCTCTCATTTCCCTATATCTATCTGACACCCTACCATCACCCACCCATGCCCCTGAAATCACTCTGTCCTGGATCTCTTGCGCCGGGAGCTGCGGAAATTCCCTCACCTGTTGCCTCACAAATGCCCTCACTTGCATACAGCGAAATGCATTCCCAGGTGGCAACCAATATTTTTCTGTCAGTGCTCCCAGACTCGCGAACGTCCCGTCTAAGAACAAGTCCTTCAATTTCGCAATTCCTGCTCGCTGCCAGGATTTTATCGGGGACCACACCGAGGCACCCGTCACTCCCTTATATCGTCTCCACTGCCCCCAAATTTTCAGAGTTGCCACCACCACTGGGTTTGTGGTGTATTTTTTCGGGGAGAACGGTAATGGCGCCGTCGCCAGTGCTTTTAGGCTAGTTCCCCTACAGGACGCCATCTCCAGTCTTTTCCACGCCGCTCCTTCCCCTTCCCTCATCCACTTACATATCATTGACACGTTGGCGGCCCAATAATAATCACTTAGGCTCGGCAGTGCCAGTCCCCCTCTGTCCCTACTGCGCTGCAGGAACCCCCTCGTTACTCTTGGGGTCTTTCCAGCCCACACAAAGCTCATAATACTCTTGTCCACCTTCTTAAAAAAGGCCTTTGTAATCAGTACAGGGAGGCACTGGAACACAAAAAGAAACCTCGGAAGGACCACCATTTTAACCGCCTGCACCCTGCCCGCCAATGACAGGGGCGTCATGTCCCACCTCCTAAAGTCCTCTTCCATCTGCTCTACCAGTCGTGCCAAGTTAAGCTTATGCAAGGTTCCCCAGTTCCTGGCCACCTGGATCCCTAAATACCGGAAATCTCTTGTTACCCTCCTCAACGGTAAATCGTCTATTCCCCTGCCCTGTTCCCCAGGGTGCATCACAAACAGTTCACTCTTCCCCATATTCAATTTATATCCTGAAAATTCTCCAAACTCCCTGAGTGTCTGCATTATCTCAGGCATCCCCTCCACTGGGTCCGCGACATACAACAACAAATCATCCGCGTATAATGACACCCGATGCTCTTCTCCTCCTCTAAGTACCCCCCTCCACTTCCTAGAGCCCCTCAGCGCTGTGGCCAGTGGCTCAATTGCCAACGCAAACAGTAACGGGGACAGGGGACATCCCTGTCTTGTACCCCTATATAGTCGGAAGTGGTCAGATCGTTGCCTATTTGTAATCACACTTGCCACCGGGGCCCTGTACAGGAGCTGAACCCATCTAATGAACACCTCTCCAAATCCAAATCTCCTCAGTACTTCCCACAGGTAGTCCCACTCCACTCTATCAAATGCTTTCTCTGCATCTATCGCCACCACTATCTCCGCCTCCCCCTCCGGTGGGGGCATCATCATCACCCCCAGCAGCCTCCGTATATTAGCATTCAATTGCCTCCCTTTAACAAACCCCGTTTGATCATCATGCACCACCCCAAGGACACAGTCCTCTATCCTCGTCGCCATCACCTTGGCCAAAAGCTTGGCATCTACGTTCAAGAGGGAAATAGGCCTGTATGACCCGCACTGCAGCGGGTCCTTGTCTCTTTTCAGGATCAGCGATATCGTCGCCTCCGACATCGTCGGGGGTAGTGTCCCCCTTTCCCTAGCCTCATTAAAGGTTCGCGTCAGAAGTGGGGCCAGCAGGTCCACTTATTTCCTATAGAACTCCACCGGGAACCCATCCGGTCCCAGGGCCTTCCCTGCCTGCATGTTCCCAATTCCTTTTACCACCTCCTCCACCTCAATCTGCGCTCCCAGTCCTGTCATCTCCTGTTCCTCAACCTTCGGGAACTCCAGCTGGTCTAGGAAACGCATCATTCCCTCTTTCCCTTCCAGGGGTTGAGCCTTATATAGCCTCTCGTAAAATACCTTAAACACCCCGTTCACCCTCTCCGCTCCCCGTTCCATCTTTCCCTCCTCGTCTCTAACCCCTCCGATCTCTCTCGCCGCCCCCCTCTTCCTAAGTTGTTGGGCCAGCAGCCGGCTTGCCTTCTCTCCATATTCATACTGCACTCCCTGTGCCTTCCTCCATTGTGCCTCCGCCTTACCCGTGGTCAACAAGTCAAAATCCGTGTGCAATCTCCGTCTTTCCCTCTATAGCCCTTCATCTGGAACCTCCGCATATTGCCTATCCACCCTCAAAATCTCCCTCAACAATCTCTCCCTTTCTTTACCCTCTTGTTTCCCCTTATGGGCCCTTATGGAGATCAGCTCCCCTCTAACCACCGCCTTCAGCGCCTCCCAGACTACTCCCACCTGGACCTCTCCGTCATCATTAATCTCTAGGTACCTTTCAATACATCCCTTCACCCTTACACATACCCCCTCGTCCGCCAACAGTCCCATATCTAATCTCCAGAGTGGGCGCTGTTCCTTTTCCTCTCCTACTTCCAGATCTACCCAATGTGGGGCATGATCTGAAATGGCTATAGCCGAATACTCCGTTCCTGCCACCTTCGGGATCAGCGCCCTTCCCAGGACAAAGAAGTCTATCCGGGAGTACACTTTGTGGACATGGGAGAAGAAGGAAAACTCTTTACTCCTTGGCCTAGTAAATCTCCAGGGATCCACTCCTCCCAGCTGCTCCATAAAGCCCTTAAGAACCTTGGCCGCTGCCGGCCTCCTCCCGGTCCTAGATCTGGAACGGTCCAACCCTGGGTCCAGCACCGTGTTGAAGTCCCCCCCCATTACCAACTTTCCCATCGCCAGGTCCGGCATGCGCCCCAACATATGCTTCATAAGGTTTGCGTCATCCCAGTTCGGGGCATATACATTCACCAGCACCACCGCCTCACCTTGCAATCTGCCACTCACCATCACGTATCTACCCCCACTGTCCGCCACTATGGTCTTCGCCTCAAACAATACCCGTTTCCCCACCAGTATTGCCACCCCTCTATTTTTTGCATCCAAGCCCGAGTGGAATACCTGTCCCACCCATCCTTTTCTTAATCTGACCTGATCCGCCAGTTTCAGGTGCGTCTCCTGAAGCATGACCACGTCTGCCTTTAGCTTCTTTAGGTGCGCAAGTACCCTTGCCCTCTTAATCGCCCCATTCAACCCTCTCACGTTCCACGTGATCAACCGGGTTGGGGGGCTCTTTACCCCCCCCCCCCCCCTCGTCGACTAGCCATCCCCTTTTTTAGACCAGCTCCTCACCCGGTTCCCACGCACCCGCTTATCCCCCCGACGGCGCCCACCCGTCCCGGCCATCCCATCCCGTAACAGATCCCCCTTCCCCTTAGCAGCAGCAACCCAGTTAAGCCCCCCCCCCGCCCGCTAGATCCCTCTCTAGCTTAGTTGCTCCCCCCATATTGCTTCCGGAAGTCAGCAAACTCTGGCTGACCTCGGCTTCCCCCGTTTATCCTTCGCCTCCCATTATGTGAGGCCCCCTCCTTCCTGCGCCCCCTTTTCCCGCCACAATTTCCATAGCGCGGGAACAAAGCCCGCGCTTCCCTCTCGGCCCCGCCCCTGATGGCGCAGCTCCCTCTCTCCTTCCCCCTCCCCTTCCCCACCGGCGCCCACATTTCTTCGTGTCCCCCCACTTCGAGGGGAAAGAAAATTTTCCCCCATCTGATTCACAGTCCCTTGCCACCACCTCACTACTTCATTTCAAACACTCTTTCTCCAATCTAGTCCAATTTCTCCACTTCAATAAATGTCCACGCCTCCTCTGCCGTCTCGAAGTAGTGGTATTTACCCTGGTGTGTAACCCACAGTCTTGTCGGTTGCAACATTCCGAACTTCACTTTCCTCTTGTGGAGCACCGCCTTGGCCCGATTGAAACTCGCCCTCCTTCTCGCCACCTCCGCACTCCAATCCTGATACACGCGGATCACCGCGTTCTCCCACCTGCTGCTCCGTGTCTTTTTTGCCCATCTCAGGACCATCTCCCTGTCCTTGTAGCGGTGGAACCTCACCACTATTGCTCGAGGTATTTCTCCTGCCTTTGGTCTTCTCACGAGGACTCGATACGCTCCCTCCACTTCCAGGGGGCCCGTCGGGGCCTCAGCTCCCATTAAGGTATGGAGCATCGTGCTCACATACGCCCCAACGTCTGCTCCCTCTGCCCCTTCGGGAAGACCCAAGATTCTTAAGTTCTTCCTCCTCGAGCTATTTTCCAGGGCTTCCAGTCTCTCCCTACACCTCTTGTGCAGTGCCTCGTGCGTCTCCGTCTTCACCACCAAGCCCTGTATCTCGTCCTCATTTTCGGCAGCTTTTGCCTTCACTCCACGGAGCTCCATCTCTTGGGTCTTCTGCGCCTCCTTTAACCCCTCAATCGCCTGCAGCATCGGCGCCAGCACCTCCTTCTTGAGCTCCTCCACACATCGCCGGAGGAACTCCTGCTGTTCCAGGCCCCATACCAACTGGCCTCCCTCCGCCGCCATCTTGCTTCTCACTTCCCTTCTTTGCCGCTGCTCCAGAGGATCCTCCGCAATCTGGCCACTATTATCTCTTCTGTCCATGCACATCCGGGGGGGGCTCCCTTCTATGTCGCCTCACAGTGGGTTTAGCCTTCGAAAATTGCCGTTGGGGCTCCCGATAAGAGCCCAAAAGTCCGTTAAAACGGGAGGTGCCGAAACGTGCGACTTAGCTGGTCATCGCCGCACCCGGAAGTCCATAGCTTACATTGTTGATCACCCTGACTCATTTCTGACCCCAGCAGACATATATTCGGACAGTTTATATGTCTGTAATATTTTAACAGAATTCCTACCCCTGTGGGAAACTAGAGGATTCGTTTCCGCAGACGGAAAGCCCCTACCCTCAGCCCCATTACTCCGGCATAGCCTAGAGACAGCTAAAGATAGGAGATATGGTATAATTAAGGTTCGCAGTCATCACCGTTCTTCCCCCCCTGGTAACATTAAAGCAGACGCCCTAGTGAAGGCAGGTTTCAGACATGGTTACTTTTGGAACCCCCCCCCCCCCCCGAGAGCACCCCAGTACATGCGGTTCAGGTCTCATAGAACAACATTCAGGATCTAGCGAAAGCCCAAAAGGAAGATGAAAAGCTCAGAGAAGTTTTAAAAGGAACCTTTCCAGCCCCGTACGATAAGTTTAAGAACGCAATAACCACACATGACGGTGTGATTTTGAAAGACGGCATTTATGTAGTTCCCAGCCAGGACAGGGACGAGATTATTTGTCAGTTCCATGACAATCATGGACACCAAGGCATTGAACCCACCCTAACCCAACTCAGACCTCTCTGCTGGTGGCCTGATTTAAAAGCCGATGTAACCCATTACATTGAAAATTGCTTGATCTGTGCCCAGAACAATCTGGACAGCTATGCAAGAAAGGCTCAGCTTAGTCACACCCGGCCCGTTAATGGCCCCTGGACGAATTTGCAGATAGATTAAATAGGACCCCTACCCCCCTGCAGAAATGATTTTAAGTATGTGTTGGTGGTCATCGACACCTTCACAAAATGGGTGGAAGCTTTTCCATCCAGAACGAATACGGCCAAAACAACAGCTAAAATCCTAACCCAGCACATCTTCACAAGATGGGGCCTCCCACGCAGTATAGAGTCCGATCAAGGCTCCCATTTTACAGGACGAGGAATGAAGAACGTCCTCACAATTTTCGGAATTAGGCAGAAGTTTCACATAGCATACCACCCTCAATCAAGCGGCATTGTAGAGAGGATGAACAGAACTCTAAAAGCCACTCTGAGGAAAATGGTGCAACAGAACAACATTACCTGGGATTCAGTTCTTCCATTTGCTTTAATATTCTTACGAAACACGGTATCCACATCCACAGGATACACCCCCACACCCTCATGACCGGACGCCCCATGAAAGGGACATAGTATTTATTAGGACTGGATTTGGCCAGCCCCGCAGTCACCGCCCTCACGCATGAAAATGCTGTACAGCAGCTAATTGAGAATATAAAGGCAGCCCAGCTCGCAGCAGCTGTGAGACTTGGGACCAGGAGGAAACAAAGCAAAGCTTGTTTCGATAAAACGGTACACGCCACCGAGTTTGTCGTAGGGCAGCAAGTGATGCTTTCCCTATACAACCCCTGTTCATTCCTTTCCCCCGAATTTTCCGGACCGTACTCCATTTCGGACAAAGTCAGCCCCTCGGTATACAAGATCACATATCCCAACGGCAAGTCTGCGTGGTTCCACATAAACCAGCTTAAGGCTTATGGCTCGCTGAACAACCATGCACACCACATCTCGCTCGCAGCAGCAGACGAGCATGCCCCGCCCACAGATGACGCATTTCTGCCCTCCCCCAGCCAGTCCAGCCCGTCCTCAGACACATCTTCAACTCCACCCCCCGAGGCACGACTCCGCCTCTGCCTTCCTTCAGCGAGCAGCGACAGCGACAGTGATAGCGATAGCGATGACGACAGCCACAGCACACCACGTTATGATTATACCCCTGCACCAGGCCCCACTCCCAGCGAATCCGAGCATGATTCCAGTGACCCCTTCGAGATCACGTACATCAAAGTCCCTGAGCCAGACCCACCGCCCGACGATTACAGATTAAAACCTAGTAGCTCCAACCTCGACACACGATTCTGGCACCGAGACAATTCATTCAGGCTCATCCGGAATGAAGTGATGGACCCCAATTCGCCCCAAGCAGCTTTAGCCAAACTAGTCCAGTCAAGAGTATGGCAGCTGGGAGAAGATGATGACATAGAGTCTGACTCCCACCAAACAAATCCCTTTGCGACCCTGTTCGCTACTGAGCAATGAGGTGTCCACATGATGATAAAAAGGAACCGATGGAGAGATACGGTGTCCTTTCTGATGGAACCTGCACCATGTTTGTTGTATGTTTGTTTGTTTAATGTACATGTTAAATGTTGTTTGTTGATTTAAAAGTTTTCATGGCCCCACGCCACTACCCTTTTGATGCCCAATGGCTGTTAATGGAACAAGTTTGTCAACAGACAACCGTTCAGAGGAACTGGTTTGTCGGTAGACACCAATCATAACTACTCTCCTGATTTGAAGGTAATCACGAGATGCAGCCCCCACGACGACCACATTCTTACCCGTTCTTGCCGGTCGCTCAGGCAGTGAAGAAACGGCATTGGTCCCCGCCCTGCCTGAGGACCCCCCCTCTGGTCAGCTACGCTCGGGTAGAGCACAAACGGCACTGATCATCGTCCTACCCGGGGATTCCACCCATTTCTTACCTGCTGCGGCCCATACACACCCCATTTTGGCACTTTCAGTTCAAAACCTTTTTTGTTTGTTTCTGGCGACCCTTAGGTTGCTTCCGTATGCTATTTACATCCTCAAACACTACGATGGTAGATCGCGCAGGCTGCAAGACGGCTCGCACTGTGTCAGTATTTTTCTCAGATGTCTTATCCAAATACTCAGTTTGCAAAAAAATGAGAGTCACAGATGGTGACCAATTATAATGGGTAATTGGCAACAAAGGACAGACAGACAGACATACGAGATCTTAAGCAAGATAATAACAGATATTATGCTTGTGTCCATAGAATTCCGGAACCTCAGGAACCCCAGAGGAAGAAAAAGAAGAAGACCGACAAAAGGAAAGATGAAGACAACCTTCATGTTTTTCACCTGGATCTTAGCGGGATCCCTTCAGTTGCATGCGGACCCTGACCCCTACCACACATGCCGTGAATGATTCACACTGTAGCCCGAGATATTTAACCCCGAGATAGTTACCCCCGAGACAGTTACCGAGACCCCGACCTGGTGTGACAAGTTTATCACCTGGTATTCACTATCTTACAAAGTAGAAGCACTCTTAGTACTGGCAATACTCTGCAGTGTCGCGCAGACACTACGACTCGGGAAATGGCGAAGGAGAGCCTCCCGCTCTCGCACCCCGGTATACACGTTTAGGTCCCCTATTTTCAGACTCCACCAAACCTCCCAACCCCTTGAAATGAATTAAAGAGCATCCGTTTTTTTCTTTGTGTGTGTTTTGTTCGTTCAATAAAGAAATGTAAACCTCTGTGCATGACTGCCAAGCCAGAGAAACTTGTGTTGCTGCTATTTGTACAGTTTAAAGTGTTGTAGATTATTTTTGATTGTTTGAGTGAGGATAGATTATTGAGGATAGTTAGAGGTTCCAGTTTTTTTATTTTGTAATGCATGCCTGAATGTCATATCATCCCGTAGAGTTTTATAATGATGTATATATGTAAAATGATTTTAGGTAAAAATTGCGATTCATAGGATAGGGCAGTGCAGAGCCAGTGAAGTGCGTATGGGAGACCCGCTTGGTCAGAGAACGAAGATGACGCGGTAATGTGATCCTTCACGCTTCGTGTTAAAGATCACCAGGAGGGTGTGTAGCCATCTATGATGGCCACTTCCCGATTACAAAATGGACACTTTGCAAAGATTGCAGGGAAAATGGACAATACTGAGAAAACAAGCAGGTTCAGTGTTTGTCTGTTTATTGGAGCCGCAGCTCCCAGACAAGACCAAAACTGTAGGCCCAATAGCATACTAATTGCCCATCTCCGGGAACAAAAGAGTAACATTTGAGTAACCGATACTAAGGCAGACACCCCGGCGCCAGAGGAGACTGGAACAAAGCAGGCCAATGGCCACCTAGGACACGCCCATCCCTTTATTGGATGAGATCAATATGAATGATCAAGAAACGGCCCAATTGATTGGGGCCAAGTTCAAGGCCCACCCAAAAGAGCGCGAAGCCCCTTTGGGTATAAGAAGGAGCCCCCAAGAGAGAATCGTTCTCTTGGACCCGGCTCTCACCGAGGAGAGACCTGTCCACCAGCTGCTCCAGAAGCAAGTAAGTCCAAGGTCAACGCATGCTACCAGACAGCCGACCTTAGCTGTTCCCCTTCACCACTTCGACCCCAGCAGCCTAAGATCTGAACAACGGTCATTGTTCCTCTGACTGAGTGGGCGCCCGAAGCTAAGTATAGGCGTTAGCAGTAGTGATAGTTTAGTCTGTAGAGTTTCGTGCATGAGTATATTTAACTGTGTGTGTAAATAAATAAGCATTGACTTTGAACTAACTAACTGGTGTATCGAGGCTTTGATCAGTATTCGGGTTTGAACCTTGTGACGGTATCGAAAGATACCTGGCGACTCTAGAGCAAACGTAATTAGAACTAAGGAAGGCGATCATATTGACCGCCATAATCAGAGCCAAATAAATATAGCAACACATCCTACCTAGGCCCACTCCCCACCCTATCCCCATAACCCCACCGAGCCTGCACATTTTTGGACACTAAGGGGCAGTTTTGGCATGGCCAATCGATCTAACCTGCACATTTTAGTATAACTTTAGGAAACTTTTGCACGTACAAATATGAATTATTTTGCAAAGAATTGTATAAGCTGTCAACAGTGAAGAGAGTTCAGTTCTGGATTAGTTACTCAACTTCAATTTTCATAAATTTTCCTTTCCCTTGCCTGTTCCTTGATACCTTCCCTGCATTGCAAAACTCATTGGGACAACGACATATAAAGGGTGAACATTTTAGATTTTTAATGATTTCCCCACACTGGAATAGTCAAGTAATGGCCACTGTCACGATTCGATTAAAAATATAAATGATTCTCTTTATTGATATATTTCTCTACCACGCTCACTCCTGGGCACTTGTGGAAAAAATACGTATGTAACTAATCCACTTTTCCAAAATGGCAGTTGTTACTATTTTTGTCGAGAATATTTCAGGTGATTCCAAGTAAAGTAGGATTATGAGCCTGTTTTTTTTTGTTCACCACACTGGCTGGATTTTCCGAGGCATTGCAGTTCCACCCCCTCCCCCAACCCAGACCCCCTGCCGAATAGTCAGGGGAAGGGGAAGCCTGCGCATAACCCTGCAGCAAGTTGATCCTGGGATGGCATTATTTTCTTTGAGGCAAGCCTTCTGACCCTTTAATGGGAGGGAGGCAGTCCAGTCTTAGAGAGGTTCTGTCTGGCCAATCAGCCGATAGTGGTGTCCATGCCGCTGGCACTACAGGTAGTCCCACCTTGCCTCAAGGGCTTGATCACCTGCTGTTGAGAGGAGAAGCGCGATCTTTCTTGTATCAGATGCACCCTCGAGGTCTGAGGTTTCGATGTACAGCAGAAACTTTGGCTTGAATGTCCGCCAGTTGGCACTGAGATTGCCGGAGGTCCTGAACTGGTGAGGACAGTTGCAGCCAGTGTCATACCAGTGTACCTAACATGACATGTCATGATATGCAGACACACACATAAAGTGAGGAGCCTGAATCTTCTCCATGGTGCCGGGATACAGTTGCTGGTCATCACGGAATGGACTAAGGTAAGCCACCTTAAATTAGTAGTCTCCTGGTATCATGTCGTGTTAGGTACACTGGTCTAACACTGGCTGCAACTGGATGCAGCTTAGTTCAAAAAGGTACTCCAGACCTTGTAGTTAGTTCAATCAGGTTTATTGAACTAATAGCACAGTTAGCACAGTTCTCTGTGAGTTCGACTCTCTGCTAACTTAAGTGTGGTTACTCTGTCTGACTGAACCAGACTAGCTCTTAGCCACGTGGTGGAGGTGTGAGATTGTAACAACACCCTTGACTGACTCTCTAGATGTTCATCAGTGGAAAGAGGCAGAGTGTCAGTGCCTCGTGTTTTTTATAGTCAGATCCCACCCCTGAGTGTCCTGCCTGCTTATTGGTCATGTCCTGTTCTCTGTGTTCATTAGCTGCTTGTTTGTGCCTGCCTGTATATCATTATGTGTGTGTCTGCATATCATGACACACCACACTGGCTGGATTTTCCGAGGCATTGCAGTTCCACCCCAACCCCCAACCCAGACCCCCTGCTGAATAGTCAGGGGAGGCGGAACCCTGCCCATAAGAGCCTTTTTCCTCGGATGGTGATGTCTAGCATGAGGGGACATAGCTTTAAATTAAGGGGAGATAGATATATATAGGACAAATGTCTGAGGTAGGTTCTTTACTCAGAGAGTAGTAAGGGTGTGGAATGCCCTGCCTGCAACAGTAGTGGACTCGCCAACATTAAGGGCATGGAAATGGTCGTTGGATAAACATATGGATGATAATGGAATAGTGTAGATGGGCTTTAGATTGGTTTCACAGGTCGGCGTAACATCGAGGGCCAAAGGGCCTGTACAGCGCTGTAATGTTCTATGTTCTATAACCCTGCACCAAGTTGATGCTGGGGATGGCATTATTTTCTTTGAAGCAAGCATTCTGCCCCTTTAGTGGGAGGGAGGCAGTCCAATCTTAGAGAGGTTCTGTCTGGCCAATCAGCTGGGAGTGGTGTCCATGGCACTGGCACTACAGGCGCTCCCACCTTGCCAAGGAGCCCTGGTAAATCTGAGTCACGGGTCTCAGCGGGGTGGGGTGTGTGTGTTGTGGTGATATGCATCACTGTAAATACACAAGGGGTTAATGTAAATACACTACGACTAAGTAAACACTAGAGGGAGCACCAGAGACGTCATGACATGCAGACATACAGCTAATGAACACATAGAATAGGACACGACCAATGGGCAGTCATGACACCCAGAGGTGACTCTACCACAAGGGGACATTACACAACCCATATATAAGATCAGGGCACACATGCTCTGTCTCTTTCCACAGACCCACAACTGGAGAGTACATCAGTGTTCATCAGAAGCATCACACCCACCACGTGGCTTAGAGCAGACTGGTTAGTTAGACTGAGTTACTACAGCAAGATTAGCAGGAGAGTCGAACTCACAGAGAACTGTGCTCATGGTTCAATAAATCACATTGAACTTACTTCAAAGTCTGGAGTATCTTTTGGTCAAAGCTGCATCGAGTTGCAGCCTGTGTTATCCCAGAGTACATAACACAACATGTGTTTGTGTGTGGCGGGGGTGGGGGGGGTGAGGGGTGAGGGTGTTGGTGAGGGGGGTTGAGTGACTAGATTTGAGACCAGGAGGAGAGTTAAAAGGGGACAAGGTGATAAACCTTTCAGTCTGCCTACCTGGCCTGCGCCTCGGCGGGGTGGATTGTAAGTGGCCATTAATTGTCAGCTTAAGGGCTCAAGGGTGGGCGGGCAGCTTGATACATCTCCTGCAACCTATAAAATTTCACATACGCCAGGGGCAGTCAGGTGGGCACTTGGCAGGAAGTGTACCCACTGGATCTTATATATCTTATCCGGCCTTCAAACCCACAGCGGAGGAGCATAAAATCCAGCCCTATCAAACATTAATTTCTTGTTACTCCAGACCACTGTTTAGATTATATTGCCCTGTATTCCTTTACGCAGAAATGCACAATGAATTGCTGAAAGAATAAAATGGATTCCTACATTTAGTGAGGAAACATTTAGATTCAGGAGATCAGGGGCGTCATTCTCCGACCCCCCGCCGGGTCGGAGAATGGCCGTTGGCCGCCGTGAATCCCGCCCCTGCCCCTGCCGAAGTCTCTGGTACCGGAGATTGGGCGGGGGCGGGGGCGGGAATCGGGCCGCGCCGGTTGGCGGGACCCCCCTGCTCAATTCTCCGGCCCGGATGGGCCGAAGTCCCGCCCAGGAATTGCCTGTCCCGCCGGCGTAAATCAAAGCTGGTATTTACCGGCGGGACCAGGCGGCGTGGGCGGGCTCCGGGGTCCTGGGGGGGCGCGGGGCGATCTGACCCCGGGGGGTGCCCCCACGGTGGCCTGGCCCACGATCGGGGCCCACCGATCCGCGGGCGGGCCTGTGCCGTGGGGGCACTCTTTCCCTTCCGCCTCCGCCACGGCCTCCACCATGGCGAAGGCGGAAGTGACTCTCCCCACTGCGCATGCATGGGAAACTGTCGGCGGCCGCTGACGCTCCCGCGCATGCGCCGCATTTCCGCGCCAGCTGGCGGGGCACCAAACGCCATTTCCGCCAGCTGGCGGGGCAACAAACGCCATTTCCGCCAGCTGGCGGGGTGGAAATCCCTCCGGCGTCGGCCTAGCCCCTCAATGTTGGGGCTCGGCCCCCAAAGATGCGGAGCATTCCGCACCTTTGGGCCGGCGCGATGCCCGTCCGATTGGCGCCGTTTTTGGCGCCAGTCGGCGGACATCGCGCCGTTGGGGGAGAATTTCGCCCCAGTTTTTTATTTGTGCACTGATTTCACGTCCATTTTCCTGCAATCCTTGCAGTGCGATTCTCCGACCTTGTTGCATCTTTGCTCGTGCAAAACAAGGCTGACGAGTAGCGGGAGAGGCCAAAAATGAGAGCCGAGCCAGGCGCCAAACAGTTTGCGGTGCAACCGGCCCACTCCCGTAGGTGAAATCGGGATCTCACCGTAGCGTGGCGAGAAACCAGTTGTCACCACTTAAGATCTATTTCCATACAATTAATGGGAGCCACCCCTTATCCAACGGCCTCCCGTCATTCAGCAGCCTCCTCAGCAAGTGGTCACACTGGCCCCGATTAGTACTCCTTTTTAAAAACGTTAACCTGGCGGAAGGGCTTCTGTGGGAAGCCGAAGAGGTGAATAGCCATTGTTGCACACAAATAAAGAGCCCAGAAATGCTGGGCTTGCCGCCTCAGTGCTTGGTGGGGGGTGGGGACCCTTGGCTGGCGGGAGGGGGGGGGGGCACCCTTCGAAGGGGTGGGCCACCATGCAAAAGGGGGGTAGAGGGAGGCGGGAGGCGTTGGGGTGGGCAATTGAGCGTGGCACCAGCATGTCAATCCCTGCATCTTGTGTACCCATTCTGAGGGCAACCCTAGCCCCTGCCCGACTGCCCCACTGATCATCCATAACCCCCACCGACTGACGAGGCTTCTGACCGTGTGACTGAATGCTAATAGGGAATTGGCAATCATGGTTAAGTGAGCATTTCACACAACCCAAGTGGAATCCCCTGGGTGGAGTGGGCCATGTAGCATGTGGAAGTTATTGCCTAGCCTCCTTGATGCCTGGACACTGTGTTTGAACACTGCGGGAGGCAACAGCATGCACGCACCAGCCAACATCCAAACACCCAGGGCGTAGCTCTGGGGACATGTGCACGGCTGGAGGGTGGGTGATTGCTATGGGGCGGAGGGGGGGAATGCCTGGAGAGATGGTCCAAGGGTTTGGAGGTTGGGCCGCATGGTGGAAGAAATTGACAAAGGCGTCATACTGCTTGTGGTCAAGGGTTTTTAATGTGTTACATGTGTCCCGCAATGCCCCATTCTCCTGTTGGTGCTGCCCCACTCTCCCCACCACCACCTCACCCCCTATCAACCTCCCCCCCTTGCCCTCTCCCTGCTCCCCTGTTGCCATCAGTGATCCTCAATGTGCTTAACCTCCCTACCTCTACCGCTATGCCTAGGTGTGTCCCCAGGATGCACATCTGAGGTGGAGGCAGCGAGCTGCTTAACACGTCCCGTGGCCTTTGATGCCTCTTGCGGGCCTCCTCTGGGGATCTGGGGCCAGAAGGCCCCGACGCACTTGTCGAGGGCACATGCACAGCCGTGCCGCCCTGTCCTGTGTGCTAACCTCGAGAGGTTATCAGAGGTGGAACTCAGGCGAGCTGGTAGCCACCATCCCCACTCCATGGGATGGGCCCATGTTGGCACCCAGCACCCTCCCCTACCACTCAGTGCCTATGGGCCTTGGGGTTCACTTCATGACAGAGGGGCAGCTGGTTCGAGCCCTGGCTGACCCGGCATCATCTGGCTCTGCCAGCCCTCGTGGCTCACCGATGTCTGCACCAAGATGTCAATGCCCTCGGCGATGCTGCTCAGTGATTGGGACAAGTTCCGCAGTGGCTCAGCCATTCCCATCTGAGAGCGGGACATGTCCCGCAGAACCTCATCAAGGTCAGCCTGGTACTGGGCAACATCCCCCAGCGAGTCGGACATTCTGCCCAGACCCTCATACATGGCCCTCACCACCTGCGCCACAATTTGGACACCTTCACTCATGCTGCCGTTGTGCACCAGGCTCTCCACTGCGATCGCCACCCTAGCAGTGTTGGCCTCAGTGTCACGCATTGCCGGCGATATCTCCTGCGGCCGTCTCCTCTGGGACTCCTCCAGTCGGCTATGGAACTACTGCAGTATCGCTGACAGCTCTCTATGAATGTCCCAGCCGCACCCTAATTTCTCCATCAGCTACAGGTAACCCTGTACCAGAGGCTCAACATCAGACTGCGACCCAGCTGGGCCCTGGGATCCAGCAGACCGCGACTGCTGTCTCGCCTGGGGGTTCCTGCCTCCACCTGATATAGATCAGCAGCTGTGTGGTGCTCACCAGATTGTGCCCCAGAAGCCTGACCACTAATGTTTCCCAGCGGGTTCCTGTCTCTGCGGTGGTGCAGGTTGGGGATGACAGCTGTGACGCGTTGATCGTGGCATCTTCAGAACTCTCGTCCAAAGTGTTCTCCTGGGAGGCAGGAGAGGGTGCCATCTGGGATGGCCTGGTGCCATCGGCTGGAGGACCTGCGGGAGAATGGGCACTTGGTCAGTGGGAGAGATGGGTCAGTCAGTAAAGCAATAACAATTCATGTGTGACAGGTCCGCTGGGTGGAGCCCATCGAACCTTCACCTCTGTGGCTTCCGCCAACCTCCACATTGGTGACTGCTCTTTCATCAGCCACCCCCTTCATCTCCAGGGCCCTTTCCTTGAATGTGGTGAGGATTCGTATGTCCGGCACGCCACAGCCAGTCCGGGCCCTCTCCCGGCGATTGTGGAAAAGCTTCTCGTGCGGAGTCAAAGAGAGGGCATCGTTAGCCACATGTGTGGTTCACAGTGATAGGAGAGGGGGGTGAAGGGAGGGTTGGGGGCTGCATGGAGGGTTGGAGGGGTGGATGCTCGCATGGGACAGAAAGATTTTTTTGGGGGGGCGGACAGAGCGACATTGGTGTCAACTCATGCGTGCTGTCCGGTGTAGGTGATTGACCTTCTTAAAAACTGGAGGCCAGTCCTTCTGGTCACACTCCCCGAGCTCATGGCCGCTGCCACCTCGACCCAGGCGGCACTGACTGTCCTGTGGCTAACCTTCCGGTACACTCGGGGGAACAGGATATCCCTCCTGGCCTCAACCGCATCGAGGTGCTTCCCCAGGTCTGCATCCCCGAATCTTGGGACCAGTCTTCCCTGCGCCATGGCTGTGAGCTGAGTGGGGCTGGCTGTGCAAGTGCTGTGCAAGTGCTGCTCAACCTTCTTGTTAGCAGGGGAGGGGGGTTGGCGATTGCGTTCCTGGTGAATCGGCTGGTGAGCCTTCATTTGCGGCGAGAAGCCTGTGGGGCCTCGTTAAGTGGACCAATTAACGTTGAACAGCGTTGCCAGCCTCCTGGGCCGAGCGCTGGGAAGCTTGCGGGAATTCCCGTTCACTACCACACTTAGAAATCTTTCCAGAAAATTACACCCTTGATTTCTCTATTCTTCCCCTTTGTGCCCACAGATGTGGAAATACTCAAAGGACTTTTAAAAATATTTTGTTATTGAATAATAAAGTGAATAAAGCATCTTGCAGGCTCTCCTCGGCACTTCACATTAATTCACATGTGGTGATTGAGAGATAGCTACTTACAACCGGATAGATAATGGACATGACTTCCCTTGAGCGTTTCATGGATTCTATGGCCCGGATTGTACGGCCTTCGGATCTTTTAACACTTGATGCGTGTTGGAATCCGGCAGAGGTCCTGATGAGTGGATCTCCATCGGAATTGTTCAAGAAGTTTGAATTTCTGAAGGGCAATTCCCATGCTCCCTGGGACCCTCCATGAATGTCTCTGAAACTGAGCTGGAGTCCGAGACCGGAGGCAGTTTCATGGGACTTACCTGAATGCAGTAGTTATCCAAGAAATGTTAGATGGAAAAATCTTAGTCTAACTCATAGGTGACTACATGACTGGACCCCCACTTGCTCACACTAAACCCCCTCTCCCTCCCCCCGGCTCCCTGCTTGACCACCCCCAACAACCCCCCACAAGCCCCGTTACCGACAACTCCCCTAACACCCTGACGTACAGAAATAAACTACATATTTCAAGAAGTGTGAAGACAGGTACTTTCACATAAACCACTTTGCCACTTTACATTGTCACAGTTACACCCGGGCTTTTGGGAAGAGAATGAACAAGGTGCTTGGCAAGGAAAACTATGTATTGGTCAAGGATCAATAACGATTTCTAGAAGGGAGTGAGGATGTATGAAGAATGCAAGGGTCACCAAACACATCAACACAAAGAAGATCTACGCCCCCATGAGATTCCCTTGGTCAAAAACGCTAACAGAATTATTCACTATCCACGACGACAAAATTCTGCTAGTCGCGGATTACTTGAAAATGAAAATCGCTTATTGTCACAAGTAGGCTTCAATGAAGTTACTGTGAAAAGCCCCTAGTCGCCACATTCCGGCGCCTGTTCTGGGATGCTGGTACGGGAATTGAACCGTGTTGCTGGCCTGCCTTGGTCTGCTTTAAAAGCCAGCCATTTAGCCCAGTGAGCTAAACCAGCCCCTAAGATTCCAAGATTCCAATCATCAGAGAATTGAAGAATACCTCAAGCATGCAATATTCAGTTTGCCAGTATGCTTGGAGACATCCATATCAGACAACGGGCCACAGTGACAGACTTTCAGGCACATGTGCTAAAAGGGGCACAAACCATGTGATACTATCCCGATCCAATGGTCTTTCCAACTGAACGGTTCGCACAGTGAAGGCACTAATCATGAAGGGCAAGGAAACAAAAGAGGAGGCAAAATTCTACGCCTCGCGATGCCACAAACCGCAACCGGGCAGAAAATCGGGCATCTTGCCTGGCACCGATAGGGGCGCGATGCTTCGGTCCCTCATTGGTGGCGACAATGTGATTTGTGCCCCGCGTCGGTGGAGGCATTCAAAACCGACATTTGCATGCATTTAAATGTGATTAATGCGTTTAACACACTATGCCCCGGGCCTCCGCGATGCACCGCCCCGCTCTCAGGTGGAAGTTATGTGGACGTGATTTACTAGTTATTTACAAACGGGGACTCAGTGCCAGGGCTGCTGAGGCGGAGAGAGAAGATCAGCAAAGCTTTAAAAAATGTTTAAAATTGTACCACTTCCTGGGGGGGTGGCTGCCAGGGCCAGGGGAGTAGCGAGGTGACAGGCCGTGGCTTTGGCACATCCCCCCCTGGGATTGGGGTGGTCTGGCCGCCATTGCTGCAGTATCTGTTTTAAACCCACCCATTTGGCACAAGTTACAGGCCCCTGGCTGCTCACTCTGCTGACTGCTCACTGTGCCCTGTAAATATTCACTGAGCCTCTAGTCATTTGGGAGCCCACCTAGGCCACACCTCTGAAAACCATCAGACTGTTGGGACAGCCGATCCATCACTGGTATGGGTGTGGCCAAGCTCAATCAGTGTCACACTAGGTGCTGCCACTCCTCACTGCACTCAGCAGAAGCATTACCTCACCGCAGGGGCAGCAGGGAATAGCAGAACTTGTCCCAAACACAGGACACATGCACTGTGGCCTTTGGCACACTGCCTCTCTCAGGACAGAGGCCTCACCAGTAACAGTATCAGCTAGCCCACTCGGCCAGAACCACCAGCTGTCTCCCAGCCCTGCCTGTCTACTATGCACCTGCTCCCATCCAGACAGGTTGTCACAACCTGTGTGTCACACCCAGGACCCACATCACACTGCGGCTACGCTCCCAGCAGATGCACACTTCGCTGCCTCACACCCATCTGTGGGACCTGCCCACACACAAGCCTCTATGCATGGAGGTGATTGGTGGCATACGGTGACTCTCTCCACTGAAAAAGGTGCCACCCTTCTGGCGGGATAACCATGGCCCACCCAATGAGGACAGCCACAGTTGACCCCACTGGAGGAAACAGGGCAGGGTCCGCAGAGCCTATCGCTGACATGGGTTGCAGCAGCCACCACTATCCTTGTTGACAGGGATAGGTGTTGAGGATAAAAGCTCCCCTGTGCCACTCACTGTTGGGACAGGGGTGCAGTATGGAAGGCAAAATATTGGGGGGAACGGCTAAGGGGGAGACATGTGGAGTGGGAACTGAAGTGCAATTCAGGGTCATCATGTAGCCGGTTGCATTTAGATGGGCAAGGGAATACTCATCTAACTAACATGTTTTCCCTTCTCCCCCCTCTGCAGAGAATGAATTCCGGTGTACAGCCAGCAATGTTCGCTATCTCCCTGGCTGCAGCTGCCGTTGTGGATGCACAGAGGCTGAAACCACAGGGCCTGCTCAAGGAGGACCCTGCACAAGAGGAAACTGCCCCAGAAGAGCAGGGGCTAGCTGGTGAGGCTCCAGTGCTGGCCGTCCAACAGGCCAAGGAGGAGGTGCGAAGGAGGCGCCGCATCAGGCCTGTCCTACCCGGGCAGCAGGAGAGGCTATCATCGCTGGCATGCCCAGGAACTCACCAAGGCTCCTTTGTCGCACCTTCCAAACCCACAATTTCTACCACATAGAAGGCCAAAGGTAGGGGATATATGGGAACACCACCACCCAGAGTTTCCCCTCCAAACCACTCACCATCCTGACTTGGAAATGTCTTGCTGTTTCTTCACTGTCACTGTGTCAAACCTCTGGAGCTCCCTCCCTAACAGCACTGTGGGTGCACCTACACCACATGGACCACAGCAGTTCATAAGGCAGCTCACCGCCACCTTCCCAACGGAAAATAGGGATGAGTAATAAATCCTGGCTTAGCCAGCAAAGGCCACATTCGCTGAACGAGTAAAAAAAACTGTGTGTCCACTTTGTGCAAGATCAATTCCACTCACTTCCCTAATTATTGGGGCTTGTTTGATGGTACCATTTTAATTTGGGTGTGTACATGCCCAAGGTATACTGCTCCTGCAGCCCATCAGAACATTTGAGCCATTGTCAGCAAGATCTATGCCCAACAGAGGTTGTAGTGACAGAAAAACATATGAAAAATGGCAATGTTAAATCTTGTTACCTTGATGCTCCTAATAAAAAGTTTGTATTTTATTTGTGAACAGGTTATTCACTTAATAAGGACGTGTTTCACCTTGCACTTTCTGTCAAGGCTGAGACAGGAGCAGGATTAAATGGAGAGTAATGGATACTTTGGAGCAATAACCAGACACTAATCTAATCAAGCGGTTCAGATGACATCATAGACTGTGATGTGGAGCTGGAGGAGCTAATAACCATCATCTGAACCCTAAAATGAGATTATCGCCTAGAAACCATTCCCACAAATCTGGTGCTCTCACAATACTCATTGTGGAATTTGGGCGACAGCTTCATACTCATTTTATATTGGAGCTGGAGGGAATCATCCCGGCAGCTAGCATGCTCTATCGTGGATTGTGGTGTCGATACTGAAGAGTTTTAATGTAATCCCTGCAAATTTATTTAACAGTAATCCATGGTTGATTCTTAGAGTAGAACAGCCTCAAATGAACCATGTATCTTTTATATATTTATCTCAAAGAGGTCCGTTTAGGAACAATGGGCGGGATTCTCCCCTAACCGGCGGGGCGGGTCGTATCGGCGCCGAGAAGTGGCGTGAACCACTCCGGCGGCGGGCCGCCCGGAAGGTGCAGAATCCTCCGCACCTTCAGGGGCTAGGCTGGCACCGGCGGGGTTGGCGCTGCGCCAACCGGCGCCGAAGGCCCTCCGCTGGCCGGCACGAGTTGGCGCATGCACGGGAGCGCCAGCGTGTACTGGCATGACCCCAGCGCATGCACAGTGGGTTTCTTCTCCGCACCGGCCATGGCGGACGTTTACAGCGGCCGGCGCGGAGGGAAAGAGTGCCCACACGGCAGAGGCCCACCCGCGGATCGGTGGGCCCCGAACGCAGGCCAGGCCACCGTGGGGGCACCCCTCGTGGCCAGATCCCCCCGCGCCCCCCCCCCCCCCCCCCCTGAGGACTCCGCAGGCCGCCCGCAGAGCCAGGTCCCGCCGGTAAGGACGTTGTTTGCTTTATGCCGGCGGGACAGGCTGAAAATGGGCGGCCACTCGGCGCATCGCGGAGCGGAGGATCGCCGGGGGGGGCCCACTGCCAACGGCCCCCGACCGGCGTGACGTGATTCCTGCCCCCGCCGAAAAACCGGCGCTGGAGAATCCGGCAGCCGGCGTCGGGTGGCATTCACGCCGCCCCTCGGTGATTCTCCGGCCCAGCAGGGGGTCGGAGAATCCCGCCCAATTTCCTGTTCATGTTATGAATACAAGTGAAATTCTTTATGAAAGCAACCCAATTCCGAACTCACTATCAAAATTTTCCTAAAATCAACCTTGTCTGCTCTACATCTCTTATTTGTCTCTCCTTCTTGTATAGTTCTCACATCATTTCTGGTCCCATCTCTTTGGATGTGTGCCTCTTTCGTTCAATGTCCCTCCCACGCTACCTCCATCCCCCCACCCCATGACACCTAAATCTCACCCTGGTCTTTCATCTCCTGGCCTCAGGTAGAAGTGGAACGGTCACCTCTTGGTGTTGCACCACAGGGAAGGAAAAGACACCAGGTGGAAGGGGAGGGGGACCTGCAACATGTACTAATTGCAAGCCAGGAGACGGGACAACCACTGCAACCTCACATTCAACTATGGGATGTGGCAAGGAAAAGGTAAGGTCACGTAGAAAGAATGCTTCTAAGCACCCCAAGATACAGGACAGGATTTTCCGTGCCTCTCCCCTCCACCCTATGGCATGTTTTGCGGCAGTGTAGGGTCGGCGGTGGGATCTTCCAGTCCCCCCATTGTCAACGTTCCCACCAGCAAGAACGTCTGGAAAATTCTGCCCAGAATCTTACATTTCTGTATTATTAATGAGGTAAAAATCTTCATTATTAGAACAAAGAACAAAGAAAAGCACAGCACAGGAACAGGCCCTTCGGCCCTCCAAGCCAGTGCCGACCATGCTGCCCGACTAAACTACAATCTTCTACACTTCCTGGGCCCGTGTCCCTCTATTCCCTTCCTATTCATGTATTTGTCAAGATGCCCCTTAAATGTCACTATCGTCCCTGCTTCCACCACCTCCTCCGGTAGCGAGTTCCAGGCACCCACCACCCTGTGTGTAAAAAACTTGCCTCGTACATCTCCTCTAAACCTTGCCCCTGGCACCTTAAACCTATGCCCCCTAGTAATTGACCTCTCTACCCTGGGGAAAAGCCTCTGACTATCCAAATAAGTCACGTGTAATAGACTACCTATATGTTATAGAATCCTAAAATATTACAGCACAGAAGGATGTGTTTGGCTTGCCAGACCCATGTCAGTTCCTTCAAAGAACTAGCCAATTATTCTCAGTCCCATGCTCCAGCAAGTATTTATCCCATCCCCTTTTGAAAGTTACAATTGAAAGTGTTTCAGGCAATCATAGCTTACTGTACAAAATAGGTTTTCCTCATCCCCCGCCTGGGTTTCTTTTGCTAATTACCCTAAATTTGTAACCTCTGACCCTCCTGCCAGTGGAAACCACTTTTCCTTATTTACTCTATCAAAACCCACATACTTTTGAAGAGTTAGTCCCTTAATCTTCACTGCAGTAAGGGAAATCAATCCAGCCTAGTCTCACCACCTGACTGACATCTCTCAATCTTGGTAAATCTCCTCTGCATCTTTGCCAGGGCCTACACATCCTCCCTATTGTGTGATACCCAGAATTGGAAGCAATTCTCAATAGTATCCCCAGACCTATTCCTCCCAGCACATCACTTCACCTCGGAGAACCATGAACCTCATCAGGCGTTCACGTTGGAGGGATGTTATTTGCGAAAGTGGTGGCATAGTGCTATTGTCACTCGACCAGTCATCCAGAGACCCAGGGTAATGGTCTGGGGACCTGAGTTTGAATCCCACCGTGGCAGATGGCGAAATTTGAATTCAATAAAAATCTGTAATTAAAAGTCTAATGAAGATCATTGTCGATTGTTGTAAAAACATATCTAGTGCAGTAATGCTCTTTAGGGAAGGAAATCTGCCACCCTAACCTGGTCTGGCCCACGTGTGAATTCAGCTCCACAGCAATGTAGTTGACTCTTAAATGCCTTCAGTTCAAGGGTCCCTTATGGATAATAATAATAATCTTTATTGTCACAATTAGGCATACATTAACACTGCAATGAAGTTACTGCGAAAAGCCCCTAGTCGCTACATTCCGGCGCCTGTTCGGGTACATGGAGGGAGAATTCAGAATATCCAAATTACCTATCAGCACATCTTTCAAGACTTTGTGGGAGGAAACCGGAGCTCCCGGAGGAAATCCACACAGACAGGGGGAGAACGTGCAGACTCCGCACAGACAGTGACCCAAGCCGGGAATCGAACCTGGGACCCTGGCGCTGTGAAGCCACAGTTCACATCCCCTGAATTAATTTTAAAAAGGCGCCATCAATTATTGTTTTCTTAGCGGCCTACATTTTTAGCTCATCGTTGGAGATAACACAAATCTTTCCACTTCCCATACTCCTCCTGGCTGGTCAATGGGGGGGGATCCAGAACAAGGGGTCACAGTCTCAGGATATGGGGTAGGTCAGGCATTTTCAAATTCGGTCGCGACCCGCGGATGGGTCATGGGCAGGTTTCGAGATGGTCGCGATGCTTGGTCGCGGCGTTCCCGATCGGGAAAGGAACGCCCAACTGCCTCGAACGATCTTT
Source organism: Scyliorhinus torazame (assembly GCF_047496885.1). Lineage (NCBI taxonomy): Eukaryota > Metazoa > Chordata > Chondrichthyes > Carcharhiniformes > Scyliorhinidae > Scyliorhinus > Scyliorhinus torazame. The sequence goes on from NC_092724.1 coordinate 29,979,170, forward strand.
AATTTTTTCAAAGGATGCAGTGAGATCTTAAAACAGCAGCAGAAGTCATTATGAGAAATGCAGCATTGAATATCAAAGCAAGTGATATTATGAGAACCAAGCAGGCTCACCTGTCACATTGAAGATAAGTGAAAATAATGGGTCGCAAACGTCAGCTAGCATGGGTCGCAAAGGTCGGCCGGCATGGGTTGCAATGGTCGGCCGGCATGGGTTGCAATGGTCGGCTGGCGTGGGTTGCAAAGTTTGGCCGGCGTGGGTCGCAAAAGTCGGCCGGCATGCGTCGCAATGTTCAGCCGGCGTGTGACGCAAAGTTCAGCCGGCATGGGTTGCAAAGGTCGGCCAGCGTGGGTCGCAAAGGTCGGCCAGCGTGGGTCGCAAAGGTCGGCTGGCATGGGTCGCAATGGTCGGCCGGCGTGTGACGCAAAGTTCAGCCGGTGTGGGTCCTGAAGGTTGGCCAGTTGGCAAAAATGGATCCCAGACAAAAAGTTTGAAAAACACTGGGGTACGTCATTTAGTACTGAGATGAGGAGTAATTTCTTCACTCAGAGGGTGGTGAATCTATTAAATTATGTATCACAGAAGGCTGTGGAGGCCAAGTCACTGAATATATTAAAGAAGGAAATAAATAGTTTAGTGGCCACAGAGGAGTCCAAATGATAGGTAAACTATATACACAGGTCCCAGCCAGGATGGGACTATCCATGCTCGGCTCTCATCTGGGCTGGCTTTTAAGCTAGTGTCATAATATACACATCAGTATATGATGGTGCATAGACACACACTGACTGACACACAGCAAGACCAATCAACACACACAACACAGCAGCCAATCACCAGTTAGGGCACGGTCACTATGAAGACATAGTTTTCCCACTCATTCAGGATGCAGCCTCTGAGACCGACAGAGCCCGCAGTCAGTAGCACAAACATCCACCATGTGCTAGCAGTATAGGCTGGTCAGTTTAAGCATAGGTCTTCAGTCAATCTAACATAGTGTCGACCCACAGTGCAAGTATGTTTAACAGCTCTTAGTTAAATAAAATAGAGTTGTACTATTACAAGTGTTGGCAGCCTGTCTATGTTACTGCTAAGGTAAATGCAGTCTCCACAGATCCAGAGTACCCAACACATCATGATACCAGTATGTGATGTTAGAGTTTAATAGACCTACCTTCAAGTGATCTGCCTTCGACCAGCAATCAGCCATCCGGTAGTATGGACAGCTTTTGCCCTCCCCTGCCACTCTGCATCACCGGCAACCTTGGTGCGAACTGGAAAATCTTTAAACAATGATTCCAGCTATACCTCGAAGCTTCAGACGCCAGGAAGATTGCTCTCTTCCTTTCCACAGCCGGGGACCACGCCAACCATATCTTCAACTCTCTCACTTTCGCTGAAGGTGAAGACAAGTCCAAGTTCAAGGCAGTCCTGCTCAAATTCGACAGTCACTGTGACATCGAGGTAAATGAAAGTTTTGAGCGCTATGTCTTTCAACAGCGTCTGCAGGGTAAGGATGAACCTTTTCAATCTTTCCTCACCCACCTTTGCATCCTCGCGCAGTCCTGCAATTACGGCTGCACCTCCGACTCGATGATCCGTGACCAGATCGTTTTCGGTGTGCAATCGGAGCCCCTACGCCAGCAGCTCCTCAAGGTTAAACAGCTCACCCTTGCGATAGCCATCGAGACCTGTGTTCTGCATGAACACGCCACTAACCGATACTCGCACATTCAAGCAGCTGAAACGGCGTGGCAAGGTCCCCACGAGGCAGAGTGGGTGCAAGCCATTAAACAACTCCAGGGCCTAAGCCTGGATGAGGGCGTCCATTTCGCGCGCTTTTCATGTGCACTGACCAAGGGGACGGCAAGGCCGAAGACCGCACTGCGCAGGCGCACACTACCTACGACCGCACCGTGCATGCGCGGTGGTGTACCGAATGTTCTGACGTCACGACGTGCGGCAACTGTGGCTCCGCCCACTTAAAGCGGCAATGTCCTGCCAAATCCCGACGCCATCTCCAATGTGGCAAGCTTGGCCACTATGCAGCCCTATGCAGGTCTGCTCAACCTACTACCTCTCGTCGCTCCAACCAGCCACGCAGGGATATCCGAACCATCCAGCCACCGGTCACCGATTCCGATTCCGACTTGATTCCGGACCTTGACACCGAGGACCCTAAAGCACCATTTCGGGTGGGCATCATCACCAAACACAAGATGCTCCAGAAGACAAAAGCCAAGTCTCTCCCAATATTCAGCATGGATCCGGACGACGAGTGGTGTGCCATCCTCACGGTCAACCGATCCCGCATCCGATTCCGCCTGGACACCGGCGCATCAGCCAACCTCATTGGGCGGTCTGACCTCGAAAGCCTCCATGTCAAGCCTACCATCCTGCCATCCGCCTGCCAGCTTCTGGACTATAATGGTAATGCCATTGCTACCAGTGTCTCTTGCCAGCTTGAAGCGTCGCACTGGTCATTAAAGGCTAACCTGCCATTCGAAATAGTGGGATCCACTAAAGCCTCCCTGCTTGGTGCTCAGGCGTGCAAACTTCTAAACCTTGTCCAAAGGGTTCACTCCCTGTCACCCGCTGACGCTTCCGCATCTCAGGATGCTGACTTTCGGACACAGCTGAACGCCATCATCACCCGACACCACGGTGTATTCGAGGGCATGGGCACACTCCCATACACTTATAAAATCTTGTTAAAATCAAATACCACGCCTGTGGTGCACGCACCTCACAGGGTACCAGCACCCCTCAAGGACCGCCTCAAGCAGCAGCTGCAGGACCTCCAGGACCAGGGTGTAATTTCGAAAGTTACAGAACCGACTGACTGGGTCAGCTCTATGGTGTGCGTGAAAAAAAACCATCCGGCGAATTACACATATGTATTGATCTCAAGGACCTCAACCGCAATATTATGAGAGAACACTATCCCATTCCAAAGCGCGAAGAACTCACCTGCGAGATGGCTCGCGCCAAATTTTTCACCAAGCTAGACGCATCCAAGGGCTTCTGGCAGATCCAACCCGACGCATCCAGTCGGAAGCTCTGCACCTTTAACACCCCATTTGGCCAGTATTGCTACAACTGGAAGCCGTTTGGCATCATCTCTGCATCGGAAGTGTTCCACAGAATAATGGAGCAGATGATGGAAGGTATCGAAGGGGTTCGCGTATTTGTGGACGACATCATCGTCTGGTCTACCACCCCACAGGAGCACATTGATCGCCTCCAACGCGTCTTCCGACGAATCCATGAGCATGGCCTCCGCCTCAACAAGGCCAAATGCTCCTTTGGTCAAACAGAAATTAAATTCCTCGGAGACCACATTTCACAGTTCGGCGTGCAGCCGGATGCTGACAAGGTATCTGCCATTAAGGCCATGAAGACACCGGAGGACAAGAAGGCGGTCCTCCGCTTCCTGGGCATGGTCAATTTCCTGGGGAAATTCATCCCTAACCTCGCCTCCCACACCACGGCTCTCAGGAACCTGGTTAAGCTGACGACCGAGTTCCAATGGCTCCCCGCTCACGAACAAGAATGGTGGGAATTCAGGGCGAAGCTACGAAGGCCCCGGTGTTGGCATTTTTTGATCCGGCCAAAGGAACAAAGATCTCCACGGATGCCAGTCAGTCCGGCATTGGAGCAGTGCTCCTTCAACGTGACGACGCCTCCTCATGGGCTCCTGTCGCATACGCGTCACGTGCAATGACGCCCACCGAACAGCGCTATGCGCAAATTGAAAAAGAGTGCCTGGGCCTTCTTACCGGAGTCGTCAAATTCCATGACTATGTCTATGGACTCCCAAAGTTCACAGTCGAGACAGACCACAGGCCACTGGTCAATAGCATTCAAAAAGACCTGAACGACATGACGCAGTGCCTGCAGCGCATTCTCCTTAAACTCAGGCGGTACGACTTCAAACTCGTTTTCATCTCGGGTAAGGAGCTCATCATCGCCGATGCACTCTCCCGATCTGTCATCACACCCTGCGACCCAGCGGGCTTCGTGTGCCAAATTCATGCTCAGGCGGCATTTGCCGCATCCAATCTGCCCGCCAGGGACGAACGACTCATCCAGAGTCGTCGTGAGACGGCCAATGATCCCCTGCTCCAGCGTGTCATGCGCCACCTGACAGACGGGTGGTTCAAAGGCCAATGCCCTCAATTCTATAACATTAAAGATGACCTGGTGGTGGTAGATGGAATTCTACTAAAGCTGGACAGGATCGTCATTCCGCACAGCATGCGGAACCTCGTCCTTGAGCAGCTCCATGAGGGCCACCTGGGAGTGGAGAAATGCCGCCGACAGGCCCGTGAGGCAGTGTACTGGCCTGGAATCAACGAGGACATTGCCAACGCCGTTCTTAACTGCCCAACATGCCAGCATTTCCAGCCTGCTCAGCCAAGGGAGACCTTGCAACCCTATGAGTTGGTCACGTCCCCCTGGACCAAAGTGGGCATCGACCTGTTCCATGCACTTGGCCGGGACTACATCCTCATAGTCGTCTATTTCTCAAACTACCCGGAGGTAGTTAGGCTACACGACCTCACCTCAACTGCCGCCTTCCGTGCGTGCAAGGTAACCTTCGCTCGACTGAATGTATGAACTGCCTGAATTCATGGACTCTTTGAACTCATGAACTGATTGTTTAGTTACCCTGTTTGATTAACTCACTGGTTTGTACATACTGTTGTTCTAATTATATTTTGTGTTACATACTGTCCATCTGCACTAGACACCTTCCAATGTAAATATCTTAGAGTTTCTGTACAGAGTCCTGTAAATATGCTCGCGTGTGCCACACATAGTGAGGAACATTCGCATACTACATTATTTATTGCCACGAACACACATTTTTTTTAGAAAAGGGGGGATGTCATAACGTACACATCAGTATATGATGGTGCATAGACACACACTGACTGACACACTGCAAACCAATCAACACACACAACACAGCAGCCAATCACCAGTTAGGGCACGGTCACTATAAAGACATAGGGCACTAGTTTTCCCGCTCATTCGGGATGCAGCCTCTGAGACAGATAGAGCCCGCAGTCAGTAGCACAAACATCCACCACGTGCTAGCAGTATCGGCTGGTCAGGTTAGGCATAGGTCTTCGGTCAATCTAACATAGTGTCGACCCACAGTGCAAGTATGTTTAACAGCTCTTAGTTAAATAAAATAGAGTTGTACCATTACATGTGTTGGTAGCCTGTCTATGTTACTGCTAAGGTAAACGCAGTCTCCACAGGTCCAGAGTACCCAACACATCAGCTAGAATCCATTTACTCCGCTGATGGGCCCCCGCCCCTTAGCGGAGAAGCTCATTTTCCACAAGGCTCGCCGGGAAGCTAATTTGTCGATCCATATCGGTCTTGTGCTGGTTCTAACAGACACATTTCTAGACTCTAAAGGTGTCAAGGGTTAACGAGAGAGTTCAGGAGTATGGTGCTGAGAGAGAAAATCAGGCATAATCACATTGAATTGCGGAGCAGGCTCGAGGTGCCGAATGATCTACACCTGCTCCTATTTTCTAAGTTTCTATTGCCTGTCCACCACATTTGGGATCTGCCTTAGGAGTGCCTGATATTTATTTCTATTGCTTCAGCTGCTGATGAATCAGCCCAAACAGTATTGTGTATTCTTAAGGTGAGTCCTGCTGCTGGAAGTGGGAGTCACATGCCAAGTGCGTGTGCTCATTCTGTGAGAGGATTAAGTGGCCGGGATTTCCCGGTCGTTTGCTGGCGGCGGGATTCTCTCGTCCCTCCGGCAGTGCAACCCCGCCCGCGGGTTTCCCGGTGGCGGGGGGTGGTTTTAATGGAAATTCCCATTGACAAGAATCCCACTGTCAGCCAATGGCGTGCCGCCTCCTGCCGCCGAGGAAAACACGCGGCTGGGAGTCCGGAGAATCCCACCCATTGTTTTCTTTCCCAGTTGATCATGCTGGTATTTGACTTTAAAAGGTTTTGTCCTCTACGTGAATGCCGCTTAACTTGCTCATTGTGATTCTTCAGGAGTGAAGGTGAGAAAAGGCCACCGACACCACAGTTTGTGACAGGCAGCCTGGGGTTAAGATTGTGAGGTGGACATGAAGCCAGGCTGAACTATGCTACACTTCTCTATGAACATAATTCCTCACATCCCGTCAGCAGCCAAAGGTGAGCGGGTCTGCAAAACACGTCACGGGGAGGCTAAAATCCCACCCATAGTCTAATCTCGTGATATATAGTCAAGCAACTATTGTGTGGATATTTATAACTTTTATCCTCTTTTAGCTTTTTCCTCATGTTGCATGCGATCACCAGAAGATTTGGTGGATAGCTTTACAGTTAGATGCTCTTCCTGCTGCTAACCTTCCCAATTTATCCAGGCTGGTGGCTGGAAGCAATACACACTGGCTTGCCTGCATCGATGGTTGCGTTATTTCATAAGTCCTGGAGTTGGACTTGAACCCAGGGCCTTTTGGCTTAAAGGCAGGAGAGATACCACTGAGCCTTGATATCATGCAGATTATAATCGCCCATGCGTGGTGCCATCAGTTGTGCTAGAATTGTGTCCAATGGTTCCCCTAACTTCTCTTTCTTAAAAGTATATTATTAAGACCTCCATTCTCTCATTGATGGATATCCCCAAACACACTCTGCCATCCTGCTCCACAACCCTAATCCATCGATATCATTTGCCTTGTATGGAGTGGGTGGACGTTCGCCCTTAATTAGACACGCTTGAACATTGTGAAAATGTCCTGGCATAGCTAAGTCCTTGCTATTTTCTAGCTGGTTTCACCAGTCTCCCCTTGGGAGTGCATGAGAGGCACCATAAACCCTGCACAGACTTTTGGTATCTGATATCTTATATACTTAAATATTAATCAAATTATTCAATAAGGTATATGCTGCGCGCATTGTGTAATGGGTTAGATAATGGGCTGTTTAGCACAGGGCTAACTCGCTGGCTTTGAAAGCAGACCAAGGCAGGCCAGCAGCACGGTTCAATTCCCGTAACAGCCTCCCCGAACAGGCGCTGGAATGTGGCGACTGGGGCTTTTCACAGTAACTTCATTTGAAGTCTACTTGTGACAATAAGTGATTTTCAATTTCATTTCATAAGATATACATAAAATGAATTAAATACATTCTATACTTGTGGTCATCTTCATGCTGCGCAATAGATTTTTAAAAGTTATTAATGGGATGTAAGTATCACTCTGAAGACCAGTGTCTATTGCTCATCCTAATTGGTGGTTAGTCGCCTTCTTGAACAGCTGCAGTCCATGTCATTTAGGTACTCCCACAGTGCTGTTAGGGAGGGAGTTCCAAGATTTTGATCCACTGACAGTGAAGGAACAGTACATTGGTTCCAAATCAGGATGGTGAGTGGCTTGGAGGTGATAGTGTTTCTATGTTTCTGCTGCCCTTGTTGTTCAAGATGGTAGAGGTTGGGAGTTTGAAAGGTGCTGGAGAAGGAACTTCAGAGAGTTGCTGCAGTATATCTTGTGCATACTGCTGACACCTTGTGCTGGTAATGGGGGACAAAAATTAGGATACCAATCATTTGGGCTGCTTTGTCTTGTGTCAAATTTCCACACTGTTGCCCGATTGAGCTACACTTCCAGACATGTGGAGTGTATTCTATTGCATTCCTGACTTGTGCATTGTCGGTAGTGGACAGGCTTCAGGTGGTGAATTATTTGCTGCAGAATTCCGAGCCTCTTCTATGGCTGGGCCAGTTCCGTTTCTAGTCAGTTGCAACTTCTAGGATGTCTATGGTGGGGAATTCAATGATAGCACTGCCAATGAAAGTCAAGGAAAGCTGGGTAGATTCTTTCTTAGATGGGCATTGCTTGACACTTGTACTGTACAAATGTTACTTGACACTTATTAACCTGAATGTTGTCCGGGGGGATCTGTTCCATGTGGGCATGAACTGCTTCAGTATCTGAGGAGTTTTGAATGGTACTGAACACTGTGCAATTAAAATTCAAATGCATTAACAAATTGTTCATTATTCTCATCAGCCTCGTCACATGTTTTGCATACATAGTGCAGGTCTCTTAATGGTTTGCGTGTGCATTGCCACTGGATGTTTGCCTGGGCGATGTTCGCTCTCCAGAGAGTGCCCTTCCTGTGGCATTTGTTCCATTTCCATTGTTGGGGACCTGTGGACCTCTAGGATTGATGGTCGTTCTGTGCTCTGTGCAGTTGATGAGATCCTATCTACCTGATCGGTTGCCTGCAGTGAAGGAACAGGTTCTCTAGATGTTTATATATGTAGCCAGGAGCATCGCTCAGCATAATGTAACTCCTGGTCTGTTCTGCCATACATGTGCTCAAGCTGATGTTTTACCACCTCTGTTTTTCTGCACATATTTATCTCTTACTTGAGAGTAAATTTCTCCCAGTAGATTTGCTCTCACTGTCAGATCTACTCAGATCTGTCAGGGGCAGCACGGTAGCCTTGTGGATAGCACAATTGCTTCACAGCTCCAGGGTCCCAGGTTCGATTCTGGCTTGGGTCACTGTCTGTGCGGAGTCTGCACATCCTCCCCGTGTGTGCGTGGGTTTCCTCCGGGTGCTCCGGTTTCCTCCCACAGTCCAAAGATGTGCGGGTTAGGTGGATTGGCCATGATAAATTGCCCTTAGTGTCCAAAATTGCCCTTAGTGTTGGGTGGGGTTACTGGGTTGTGGGGATAGGGTGGCGGTGTTGGCCTTGGGTGGGGTGCTTTTTCCAAGAGCCGGTGCAGACTAGATGGGCTGAATGGCCTCCTTCTGCACTGTAAATTCTATGATTATACCTAAGACAAGTCCATCTTTAATAAGATCATCTTTTAATTGCCCAAATTCACCTGATTCTGCAAGCTGTCACATACAGATCAATGGACTCTTTTTCACCTTGAACTCTAAAGTTGAATACATACCATGAATAAGTGGCGATCATTTGAGGTTTAAAGCATGCCTTCATGCCTTTAAAACTTGTCTGTTTTTTCTGTTCTTCAGATAGTTTTATGGTGTGATACATTTTGTAAAAGTCTCTCCCCAGCAATGTTAGACGAGTTGCTACTTATATCTGGCTCTGGCTTGTTAATTAAACCTGTCGCAATGTTGTAGATTTGCCATTGCAAGTGGAAAAATTGCCAGTTCTACCACATATCTCCTTTCATTTTGACAGGAGCTGGGAGTGGAAAGTTAACATTTACTTCTTGCTGAATATTTTATTTGCAGCCTTTAGCTTGTGTTAGCTTTTCCTTATCAGTGATATTGTTCTCAGCAGCTTTTAGCAAGTTGCTCTTTCAGTAGCTGTAGCTTCTTGTCCAGCTTTTCAAAAATCAACTTCAGCTCCCAGGCATTGCCTCATGGCAGAGCTCGCATGACTCAAGCAAGCATGGTAGGACACTTAGTAATAACTGCACTTCAAAACGCAAACAAGTGTCACTTGATAGCACTGTCGACAATCCCTTCCATGATTTTTGCTGATGATGGAAAGTAGATTGATGGATCAGTAACTGGCCAGATTGGATTTGTCCTGTTTTTGTGGACAGGCCATAACTGGGCAATTTTCCACATTATCAGGTAGATTGTACATATTATGTGATGACTAAGCAAAGAGATGCACGTAAATCTAAATCTAAAAAAGTAGACGTGCTCACTGACTGAGTACCATCAATCTGATCATGTGGAACTGTGAAAGTGCTAACACAGGTTGAGTTGAGGAGCTTTGTGATGTTACAGCTAAAGATCAGGACATAAAAGGGAAATTGATTACAGTTTCTGAATCTGCCTTCAAACCAAATTCAAACAACTTGATCTATTTTTTGTACAGAGTATTTTCAGCAATGGAGCACATCAACAGAGGTAAAGAGGTGATGATCTCTTTCATTCTGGAGAGGGTCCTTCTGTACATATCCACAGTGTGCCAGAACTGAGCGCTGTACGTTTGAATCATGCGTGTGACACGTATTTCTCCTTGCCAGGTCAGGTCAGCTGGTTCATCCCCGGTGTAAAGTTCGGCCTAGTTGCCAAAAATGCCTTTCACCCTGGCCAGAACTGGCTGGGTTTTCCATAAGGAGTGAAGGAGAGACACAGATGTTGTGAGGGATCAGTCGTCTGGTGTTCTCACAAGCTCCCTGCTGAAAATAAATAAATGGAAATGAAGAGGCGTGAGAGAATATGGAAAATTGAAGAACAAATGATCAAATATAGGCATTTTGCCACAAAATTTAAATACCACACATTCATTTCAATAACTTCCTTCAATGTTGGCAGAAGAGTCCTTGTTGCTCTGACATCAATCACAATAGAAATCAACAAATACCATTCTATTATAATGTACATCATTACAGACAAAGATTATAGACAAGATAACATTTGCATACATTATTTGCCACTATGCTGCATTATAAAGCAGTTAATATTTTGCGCAATGGGCACCTGCATCTAGGGATTATAGAGCAGTTTTGACTTTCATACAATATGCACCAGTGTACTGGAATTGTACAGCTGGATCTAGTCAAAATGGTTTGACCTTGGCAATTGAATAATTTTGACGTCCGTTTACATTTTTATCCCATTTTTATCAACAACAGGGACTGGATGTGAAGGAACTGAATTAACACCGGAATGAGATTCATCAACTGAAATTATTTCAACGATCATGGGCCAATGGGGTGTGCCATTGTGGGCAGCCCCACGCCATCGGGAAATCCCCAGGCTTGGGTGCACTGACGGCAAAACGGAGAATCTCGACAGTGGAGGATCCAGCCTCATAATTGAGAAATTATTGGCCGGGATTCTCTCTTCAGTGCTTCGCCATTGGCTGGCAATGAGATCTTCTGGTCCCTCCGAAGTCTGCCGCATTTTGAGTGGCTTGCCCACCCACCCAGAAATTCACTGTGGATTTTAAGTGACACATGAGGAGAATCTGTGAACTGTTGTGAAGCAGCCAGAACTCCAACCATTTTCTTCAAAAGACCCAAAAGTAAAATGAACATTCAAAGGTCTGTGAGGGAAATAATAGGTGAGCCTGGTCAGGTAATAGCATTTTTAATCAGCGCTTTCAGTGGATTAGGTGGGACAACTTCAAGGAGATTATAAAGTTAATTGGTTCTTGAGGACAGAAGAACACTGATGGCAATGATTTTGAATTTTTTTTTAGTTCACTACGCAACCAACCATGATACTCCAGTTATACTGACAAATGGTTCCGTATGTTTTTTCAAAGCTTATTTTCAGCTACTTACAATTGGATTGCTTGCAGAGGTACTTGATAAGCACTGAAGTGAAAAATGCTTTTTTGCAAGAAGCCCATTTGCAACTGAATTAATCAAACTGCACTGAGCAAGTACATGAAGGAAAAGTTTCAAAGCAAGATAAAACATTTATGTTCTTTAAAACACTGCCCCCTGTGCTGGTTGATGGCAGATTTTGCATTTGGTAAAGAAAAAATACTTCTCAAAAGTAGCACAGCTTTGATTGCATTTGTGCTCAGGTTACCAATTGCATCCAAAGTGGAAACTCCACCCCGGGGGCAGATTTTCCTCTCAGACACTGCTCTGACAGAGCTTTGGCTGGGCATGAATTTGCTCCTCTCGTGCCTGACATCCTGACCTCGGGCAAAATCTAACGGGAGATTTACCTGGCTCACTACGCCTTGCGAGATGTAACGGGATCTGGCATGGCATCACGATCTGGTTCCTGCCCACAAAGTGTGGCTCTAACCAGCACCTGGGATCGAATTCCCTTGCTGAGGAGACCCTAGCCGGTCACTGTTTAGCACTGGCCTCCGCAAAGGGGGACTAGGCATACCGGCACTTGGGGGCGTTTCCCAGGGAATATGGGGCCCTCAAGTGGTCTTACTCTGGGAAGGATGGTACCCTGGCATCCCTGGGCACCCTGGAAGTGCCATCTGGTAGCTCAGGCAGTACCAGGGTGCCCAGGTGACACTAGCAGGGGTACTGCCAGAGTGCCAGACTGGTGCTGCCTGGTTGGCATTTTGCTCGCATTTGGGGATTGGGCCCAGGGGTGCCCTGCCCTTATAAGCTGAGGTGTGGAAGGCACGATGACCCCCTTTATAGGTGTGTAGGGAGGGTCCGGAGGCCGGGGTCTTGAGATCGGGGCAACATCGAGCGGAGCTCAGTAGTGCATGAAATTGGACTTAGTGTGGCCTCAGTGAGGTGTTCCTCGCCGTGACCCAGAAATGAAGTAGAGTCCTGATTAATAGCAGGGTCATTCTCAGCGATGCTGGTGTTCGACACGAGACTTTGTTTCAAATCGCGTCCCTCATCTGATTTCATTTGCATAACTTGGGTGGCCACCAAAAGCATTTCCAGTGCCACCAAGTTTTTTTTGGTAAGAGATGATGGAATGCTAAAATGTCACAGCAAAGCAGGAGGCCATTTATCCCATCAAACCTTTACCAGCTCTCTAAAAGAGTCATTCATCTGGTCACATTCTCTTGTATTTATTACCCGTTTAAATGTTAGGGATCTCCCTTCCAGCACAGTTTCCAGTAGGGAATTTAGTATTCCAACAACATTCTGCACTGTCCTAATCTCTCATTTTCCTTTTTTAGTAGCTCTCTTAAATTTATGTCTGCTAGTCACAGACTAGTTGATACAATCCTTTCCTATTTATCTTTAACCAAATCATTTTGCATGCCTCGACCAACTCCACTCTTCACTGCTGTAATAGAACAGTCCCAGTTTCTCTAGTCTTTCCTCCTCAGTAGAACAACTCAAGTATCACCCTTGTGAATCTCTTATGCCTCCGAACCATCACGGAGATGATGCTTCCAAACTGGGGTACTCGAAACAGGACAAGTTTTAAATATAACCAGGGCTGGATTCTCTGGTCGCTGACGCCGAAATCGCGTTCGACGACAGGCCGGAGAATCCAAGTTTCCAACCAGATCGGGGGCGGCGCCGCTTTCGCGATGCGCCGTCCCCTCCAAAGCGCTGTACTACGCCGTACCACGTTTCGACAGTTTCAGGACATTGCTTGAGGCCAGCCCCCCGATGCTCCGCCCCCGACTGGCCGAGTTCCCGACTGCGTGGTCTCTCATGGTCTCACCTGTCGGGGACTCGGCATGGCGGCTGCAGACTCAGTCCAGCGTTGCCACAGTCGGGGGAGGACCAATCCATCGGCAGGGAGGACATTATCAGGGGCTGGGGGCACTGTGGGGCGGGGTGGTCCAGGGCGGGCGAGCCTGCCGAAGGGGGGACTATTTCACGGGCTGGGTCTGCGAGCAGCCACTGCCATGTAACACGGCGCGGCCGCTGTAGGCTGCCGCCATGCGCATGCGCGGCCACCGACCTGGCAATTCTCCGGGCCGTATAGGCAACTAGAGCTGGGTGCTTTACGCTGCCGTCCTGCTAGCCCCCAGCAAAATGGGGAATCGGTGGTGTTTTGCGGCTGTCTTTCTGGCGTAAAACGTCACCGTTCCCACGCCGGTGTGGGGACACAGCCCCAGAATCGGAGTATCCAGCCATCTATAATCAATAATTTGCATTAATTTAGCGCGATACTTGTTACTTTTATTTATAAAATCTAGGATATCATATGCTTTCCATCACACTGTCTTCCCACATTTTAAGAAGTTGTTTTTTCTGAATTCTCACGTCTCCACACGCTCCCCAGTCTTTGAATAGGTTGTCATCAATTGGACTGGTTAAGGCGGTTTAAAACTTAAATTCCTCCCTCCGACTCAGCCCATTGAACAGTCGTCACTTGTGCTTTTCATGTGAAAACGTTGGAAACGGCCTTGAATGGTTGCTGATATCGAACGTGATATATTTGGGTGGATACACACAATGTTATTACTGGCTGAACATTCCCGAAATGGAGGATGAAGTGTCGAAGATTTTGCTGTCTTCTCCAGATTACCTTCAGAGGATTCAATTCGGTCCCATGCATGCCAATAGGATATTTTGCCCTTCCTAATTTTGGTCTCTGCCCTCCTGCCTTGAAAGTGTTCGACTATTACTGGAGGAGTGTTTCCAGAGATAGCAACAGCCCTTCGGTATCCCACTCCAATTATTCCTGTGTGTTCTCCGTCGCTGAACATTGGCAGCGAGGTGGTGCATCACTACTAAGATAATCCTGTCCTCATCCAGCATCCACACACATCGATTTTCCCCCCAGTGGTCACCGGATAATAAATCGGCGATGGAATGTTGGGTGCTGAAGTCAATTTCCGCATCCTACATAGTGCCCTGGTTGAGACCAGCTAACTCAGCACAATTCAGGATTTGAAACAGCAATCTTCTGATCTATGTATATTCACCAGACAGAGCCTTTGCCTACAAGGCCCTCAGGGACCATCAATAAGGCACATTGCTAACGGCTTTTAAATGTAGTCCATACAAGCTAACACCAAACAGAAGCACAGTTTCAGTGACATGATCCGAGTAAACACACAGAACTAATTTACAAAGTTCTAATTTGTTCAGACAGAATACCTTTCCCTCAATAGAAAATTAAACATCAGATCCTTCCTAAATGAATTCTGCTAATTACTTCCCTTTGATCATGTTTTAATGTCATTTAAGTAATAAATGCTTGCTTAAATTAAAAACAGAGCCTGTGTACACTCGGGGGTCACTGTTGGGTGAATGTGAATTTATGAGCCTGAGACAGACTGTTAATAGAATTAATGTAATATCATGGTGGTACAGCTGAACAGTGTGTTGATGTATCAATGTGCAAGTCAGCTTACCTACAAAAACCCTCGGCATTTTAGCAATGTTACAGGGAGAAGTGCCAAGGAGATGGCAGTTCCTTACCACGAGGAAGGGAAGATAGACAGAGGGAGAGCCAACCTAAGCGGCAGGTTACCATGCCGGATTGTCCTGAAACATCCATTTCCTGGACGGTGCCGTGAGCAACCTGTGAGCAAAATGATCGGGCCGCTAGGATTCTCCGTCAGCGAGATGCTCCGCTTTGCTGGCAGCGCACTCACGCCCGCAGATTTCCAGACAGCGTGAGGGTGCCCACAATGGGAAACCCCATTGGCTGGCTGCCGGGGCGGAGGATCCCGCTGCCCATGGGGGCACGCCGCACCGGAAAATAGGTACCGCAGGACGGAGAATCCCGCCTGGGAGTAACCATGTTTTATTTTTCAGTTCCCTCAATCCAGAAATAGCTCCTCACCTCAAATAGTTGTGAAAATATTTGAGGTGGGGATGACTGAGCAGGCAATCCCGAGGAGAGAGGTGGGATGCCATGTGTCAAACCTCCAGAAATATGGCCCACCAACATTGGTGATACTGGGCGGGATTCTCCGAAATGGAGGCAGAGTGTTCGCGCCGTCGTGAACGCCATTGTGTTTCATGACGGCGCAAATCAGGCGTGGGCACGACCGATTCTGGCCCCCACAGAGGGCCAGCACACGCCGGAGTGGTTCACACCGCTCCAGCCTCCCTTCCCAGCGCCAACTGGGTGCCGCGCCAACCCGCGAATGCGCGGGGGACCTCCTCAACGCGCCGGCCCCGATGCAACATGGTGTGAGTGTTCAGGGGCCGGCTGCGTAATAAAATAGGGCCGGGGCTGAAGAGGCCGATCCGCCGATCGGTGGGCTCCGATCGCGGGCCAGACCCCATCGGAGGCGTCCCCCCCCCCCCCCGTGAAGGAGCGCATTTCCCTGCCCCACAGGCCGCCCCCCGACCCTATGCGCAGATTTCCCGCCGGCTGCGATCAGGTGTGAATGGCGCCGGCAGGACTCTGCCGTTTCCACACGGGCCACTCGGCCCATCAAGGCCGGAGAATCGGCGGCCCAGCCGGAGACAGCGGCCCACGACCGGCGGCGCTAAACGCGCCGGCGCAACTGGCGCCGATTCTTCGAGGAGCCGTCGTCAGACCGGCGCCGCGGGTAAAAATGGCGCGAACGGAGATTCTCCCATACGGTGCGGCATGGGAGAATCCCATTTAAATCCATTTAAATCCATATGAAGAGCAGAATTTATTGGAGGTTTGGGAACAAAGGTTGTTTGCTCGCTTATCCGCTTAGCTGTGGAACAATTCATACAATCCTAATGTCTAATTGAGGGTGAAAAGCCAATGTCAACAGCGCCTGCCAAACCGAGGGCTTCCAAAACCTGGAAGGACAAGGGCATAGGAACATCACCACCCAGAGGCTCCTTTCCAAGTCACACGGCATCCAGATTTGGAAATGTATCACCATTCCTTCATTGCCATCGGGTTTATATCTTGGAACTCACCACCTGACAGGACTGTGGGAGCACATTCACCACATGGACTGCGGTGGTTCCAGAAGAAACTCCACCACCACCTTCTCAAGGCAACTGGAAATAATTGTTGGATTGAGCTGTCCACATCCTGAGAATTTTTTTTTTTTTGAAGTGAGTTGAATAAAGTATATTAGTTCTGATAGACAAAAGTTAGAAATGGAAATATTCCAATTGTTATTGGAAAATAATGGAAATCAATAGGAAAGAAAACTAGGAAGAGTACAAAACTGGCGCCAATTCACTACCACTGAATTTATACCCCGATACCATTTTTAGCTAAGGGACTATTATATTTGTTTATTAATCCATTGACTAATCCATATTGTTTCAGTGATATACACATTGTTTCAGGAATACAGGAGTATGCTGGGAGCATCCTTCATGCATATTGCACAGTTCAGTTTGTAGTAACCGATATGGATTTTCACAGAAATACTGATGGTTAGAGTAGGTTTTATGCATTCCTGTGAGTAAATAAAATGTCTTTTGAGATGGATGAGTGATGCTTGTATTGATTTTATTGACTGCTATTTTTATGGCAACTGATCATAAAACGACTTTGATTGGAATGAGGCACAGTGGCACAGTGATTAGCACTGCTGCCTCACAGCACCAAGGACCCGGGTTTTGATTCCAGCCTTGGGTGGCTGTCTGTGTGGAGTTTGCACTTTCTCCCCATGTTGGCGTGGGTTTCTTCTGGGTGCTCCGGTTTCTTCCCACAGTCCAAAGAGGTGCAGATTAGGTGGATTGGAAGCAGCCATGACATCCCTGTGCCCAAATAGGAGGACAATTGGATTCCACATCAAAACCAGTGAGTCGTCTGCTCAAAGTTTGCGGCGGCCATAATGGTTGAAGTTGTCATTGTCTCAGTGATATCTCTATGGTGATGAATATAACTGGGATAGAAAACGTAGCACGCTGCCCAGAAACAGCTGGTAGATTAGTCACATTGGGATGACTGCACCTAGGATTTTCCAGTTTGCAAGACTGAAATGCTGGAAAATACAACTTGTAATTGTGGTGGGAGTGAAGCACTAAATTTTGTATATTTGTATTCCCCAACACGACAAAGGTCAAAGTTATTTTCCTTAAAACTAGACAAACATGGACCAGTGGGGATGGCAATAAATCCTTCACCAAACCAATACAGGTCATCAGTTGCATTTCTGTAATTTTACGAGCTCATTTCAGCTCACTTGGAGATGAAGTCGATTGGTTTTAGTAGTTCCCAAATTGATGACAATGTTATTATTTATCTATCGGAGACGGTTGCAGAGATAGTACAGGGCTGAAAACTGGTGGCGCAATCAATGATTAATAATATCAATTATTGTCAAACTGTGTGGTCAAATGATGATTTGGCCCAAATATTAATGAACAATTTCAGCGTCAATAATTGACTGAGCCATGACCAATCAAATACCTGGCACACATCAGGCGAGTCCTTGTTGAGCAGAATGATCAACCAATCATACTGGTGGTGTAACAATTCAACATCACTACCCTCAGAGGACAAATCCATTGAAAGACAATGAGAAAGCGAGTAGAGAGGGAGCACACACACACTGCTGAAAACATAAACTATAAAAGAAAACATCAACCATCTGAGAAAACACATAGAGTGACATTTATGGCAATAAAACTGTCATATTTTGGTATGACAGGTATTACTGCTCACCTAGGCTGCTGGTGGACAGTAGAAAAATAAAAAAATGTACAAATGATAAAGCCAATTGCACAACAGGAAAATAATCTGTAATCCACTCTGAAATGCTTCTGACAATATCGACCTCATATAATTGCCAGCAGTGATTCTAATCAAACAAATGTCATTGAGGACAACACGGTGACACAGTGGCTAGCACTGCTGCCTCACAGGGCCTAGGCCCCAGGTTCGATCCCGGCTCTGGGTCACTGTCCGTGTGGAGTTTGGACATTCTCCCCGTGTTTGCGTGGGTTTCGCCCCCAAAACCCAAAGGCATGCAGGGTAAGTGGATTGGTTACGCTAAATTGCCCCTTAATTGGAAAAAATGAATTGGGTACTCTAATTTTTTTTTAAAGTTTAAAAAAACCAAATATGATTGCTTTAAAGTTCAAGGCACAAGGAAGATACCTTTCTGAGGGGGTTGGGTGGTAGGCTGGTGGGGGGGTGGGGGGGGGAGTGATGTTGCAAGGACGAGTTCTGGTTACAAAATAAATAATTGAAATCTCCAGAATAGTAAAGGTTAGAGATGTGTACTGCCAGCCAAAGGGAACAGCATCTCAGTCTTGCAAAGCATCTATTTTGGGATTCTCTTCTCAATTCCTCACATGGAGTCCAAGTTTATATTCTCTCACCTCCTCCCCTTCACTCAATGTTGCATGCCTTTAGTCAGTTGTGCATTTGCTGTCATAAAACCTTAAAGCTGGTAATCGAATTAGAATCTATCTCAATAAATGCCCCTCCTTGTTCCTTATATTTTTTTTATTATTCATTTATGGGATGTGGGCTTCGCTGGATCGACCACCATTTATTGCCCATCCCTAGTTGCCCTTCAGAAGGTGGTGTTGAGCTGCCTTCTTGAATTGCTGCAGTTCCTGGGGTGTAGATACACCCGCAGTGCTGTCAGGGAGGGATTTCCAGGATTTCGCCCCAGCGACAGTAAAGGAAAGGGCGATATATTTCCAAATCAGGATGGTGAGTGACTTGGAGAGGAACCTCCAGGTGGTGGGATTCCCAGGTATCTGCTGCTCTTGTCCTTCTAGATGGCAGTGGTCATGCGTTTGGAAGGTGTTGCCTGAGGAACCTTGGTGAATTACTGAAGTGCATCTTGTAGATGGTACACACAGCTGCCACTGTTCGTCGGTGGGGGAGGATTCGAATATGTGTAGAAGGGGGAGTAATCTTTGTAGGCTGCTTTATCCTGGATGGTGTTGAGCTTCTTGAATGTTGTTGAGCAGCACGGTAGCGCACGGGGATAGCACTGTGGCTTCACAGCGCCAGGGTCCCAGGTTTGATTCCCAGCTGGGTCACTGTCTGTGCGAAGTCTGCACATTCTCCTCGTGTCTCCGTGGGTTTCCTCCGGGTGCTCCGGTTTCCTCCCACAGTACAAAGACGTGCATGTTAGGTAGATTGGCCATGCTAAATTGCCCTTAGTGTCCAAGAAAGGTTAGGAAGGGTTATTGGGTTACGGGGACAGGGTGGAAGTGAGAGCTTAAGTGGGTCGGTGCAGACTCGATGGGCCAAATGGCCTCCTTCTGCACTGTATGTTCTATGTATCATCCAGGCAAGTGGAGAGAATTCCATTCCACTCCTGACTTGTGCCTTGTAGATGGTGGACAGGCTTTTTTGGGGGGGGGGGGGGGTCAGCAGGTGAATTACTCACTGTCGGATTCCTAGCTTCAAAACAGCCTACAACAGCAAACTGCTGTACGGACCATTTCTGACAAGGTTCAATCACTTATTGGCTTTTAGTGTACACGTTTGTCTCCACTTAAAGGAAATTTATCAAATAAATTCAATTCCCAGATAAATTTGTTCACTGCACAATTCTTTTAACCATTGAATGTTATTCAGTTTTTCAATGTACGGAGGACACCATCTATCTTTCACACAACTAGCTCTGCTTTTTTTTCAGGGAAGGCAGTGGTATAGTGATAATATCACCGGACTAGCAATCCAGAAACCCAGGATATTACTCTGAGGGCATGGGTTCAATTCATTGTTAAATCTGGAATTAAAAGCTAGTCTCAGAGTCAATTGTTGTAAAAACCCATCTGGTTCACTAACGTCCTTCATGGAATGAAATCTGACATTCTCAGATGACTCCAGATCCCCAACAATCTGGTTGACTTTTAACTGCCCTAGCAAGCCATTCAGTTAAATAAAATTGCTACAGAACCTAAAACAAAGTGGACTGACCACCTGACATTGACCTAGGAACTGGACATGATAACAGCAAACCCAGCTCTGTCGAACCTGGAAAGTCCTCCTTACTAACATCTAGAGGATCACGCCAAAATTGAGCTGCCCACAGACTGGTCAAGCAACAGCCTGACATGGTCATAGTTGCCAAATCAAAGCTTGCAAACAATGTCTGAGACACAGACACCACCATCTCTGGGTCTGTCCTGTCCCACCATCAGGATAGATCCAGCAGAGATGATGGCATAGCGGTATATTTTCCTCGGATGGTGATGTCTAGCACTAGAGGACATAGCTTTAAATTGAGGGGAGATAGATATAAGACAGATGTCAGAGGTAGGTTCTTTACTCAGAGAGTAGTAAGGGCGTGGAATGCCCTGCCTGCAACAGTAGTGGACTCGCCAACACTAAGGGCATTCAAAAGGTCATTGGATAGACATATGGACTGTGGTGTTGGGTGCTCTGAGGTACAGATGAACCAACACGGTTGCAATTGGTACAACGCTGTTTTATTCCAACTTGCTATTTACAGATTTGTCTTGATACTCTGCACGTGGTGACTCCCTGAGTGTGTTGTTAATCAGCTCCTGTCCTTGTCCTCGTCTCTAGATGGACTGGCCACCAGGTGTCGTGTTTCTTGTCTTATACTGTCTCTGTCCTTGTCTGTGATTGGCTGTCGTGTTATGTGTGCTAATTTGTCTGTTGGTCTGTCTATCATAATGTGTATGTTTGAATATCATGACATGGACGATAAGGGAATAGTGTAAATGGGCTTTAGAGTGGTTTCACAGGTCGACGCAACATCGAGGGCCGAAGGGCCTGTACTGCGCTGTAATGTTCTATAAAGTCAAACGGATTCCAGACTCCATGGAGTCTCGTGGCACCAAGTCAAACATTTTTTTAATTCATTCATGGGGTGTGGGCTTTGCTGCCTGGATCATCATTTATTGGCCATCCCTAATTGCCCTTGAGTAGGTGGTGGTGAGCTGCCGTCTTGAACTGCTGTAGTCTATATGTTGCAGTACACTCACAGTGCTGTTACGGAGGGCAAGGAAACCTCCTGTTGATTACCATTTACTGCCCCCCACACAAATGATGGAAGGTGTCATCAACAGTGTTATTAAGTGACACTTACACAACAATAATCTGCTCACTGACACTCAGTTTTGGTGCTGCCAGGATCACTCGGCTCCTGCCTACATTATAGCCTTGGTCCAAACATGGACACATGAGCTGAACTCAAGAGGTACAGTTAGAGTGACTGCTCTTGACATCAAGGCAGCATTTGACTGAGTGTAGCGACAAGATGTCCAAGCAAGACTGAACTCAATAGAAATCAGGGGGAAAACACTCCACTGGTTGGAGACAAACTCAGCAGAAAGGAAGATGGTTATGGTCGCTGGACATCAATCATTTCAGTCCCAGGATGTTGTTTTGCAGGAGTTCCTCAGGGTAGTGTCCTAGGTCCAACCTTCTTCAGTTACTTCATTCATGACATTCCCTTCAACATAAGTTTAGAAGTGAGACTATTTGCTGATGATCACACAATATTCAGTACCATTTGCAACTCCTCAGATGTTGAAACGGTCCATGGTCATTTGCAGTAAGACATGGACAACATTCAGGTTGGTGCTCATAAGTGGCAAGTAGCACAAATGCCAAGCAACGACTACCTCCAACAAGAGAGCATCTAACCATCACCCCCGACATTACCATCATTAAATCCCCCACTATCAATGTCCTTCGGTTACCATTGACCAGAAACTGAACTGCAGCAGCCAATAAATACTATAGCTACAAGAGTAAGTCAGAGGCTGGGAACTTTGCAGCGAGTTACTCATCTCCTGACTCTCCAAAGCCTCTACTCTCTACATCTACAAAGCACAAGTCAGGAATGTGATGGAATATGCTCCCCATATCTGAATGTGTGCAGCTCCAACAACACTCAAGAAGCTTGGTGCAATCCAGGACAGAGCAGCCCGATTGATTGGCACCCCTTCCACAAACATTCACTCCCTCCACCACTGGCGCACAGTAGCATGAGTGTGTAGCATTTACAAGATGATCTGCAGCAACTCACCAGGCCTCCTTCAGCCATACCTCCCAAACCCGCAGCATCGACCAGCTAGAAGGACAAGGGCAGCAGATGCCAGGGAACACTACCATCTTCACGTTCACCTCCTGACTTGGAACTGTGCCACCATTCCTTCACTGTTTCTGCATCATAATTCTGGAACTCCATTCCTAATAGTATTATGGGTGCATCTACACCCATGGACTGCAGGGGTTCAAGAAGGTGACTCACTATCACCTTCTTCAGGGCAGTCAGGGATAACCAGTGATGCTCGCATCCCATGAACAAGAAATCTTTTTAAAATTATGCCAAAGCCACATTAAATGCATTGAATATAATTCTACCGTGGCCCGATAATATAAAGCAGACCTGAGATGAGCTACCAGTTCCATTTCTATTGACTTCAGTCGCAGTCTGATGTGGTTATTTCATAACCAAAAGTTAAAATGATCACCATCCTTGTTTAGGTCCATATAGGGTTGCCAACTGTGATTAAATGTATTCATTGAGGTTTCATCACATGACCTTCACACACTCACCAAACGTAAGTCAGTCAACACACCCACCCTTGTGATGGACTGACTTCCTAACCAACTGGAAATCAAAAAGACGCATTACCCAATGAAATGATGCTTGTCCATCAGCCAATGAAATGATGCTTGTCTATCAGCCAATGAAATGATGCTTGTCTATCAGCCAATGAAATGATGCTTGTCTATCAGCCAAACAGCCATCCCCTTGCCCCCCCCCCCCCCCCCCCCGCACCCTCCCCCCCCCCTCCCCCCCCCCATTTTGAATATTTTTATAGCCAGTAAAGAGAAATGCTCAAAGAAAATGACAGAAGAAAAACAACCTTTTTAATGATGATTTCTCGCCAGGATTGCACACCGCAGTGTCCTGGAGATTGATATTCAGCTCCTGGAGGCTCCAGGCCAACCCTGGAGGGTTGGCAACCCTAGGTCTAGAGGAGCAAATACTGCTTGCATGAGTAGAAGGATCATTTTAATCTTTGTACTGGAGCAAATGAAGAGCTGGTACCTGTGTCAAGGCATTGTCTGAATGCTTCATTGATATTCTGAGTGGGTTGTTCTAGAAAGTGTATATTAGGGCAGCATGGTAGCACAAGTGGCTAGCACTGTGGCTTCACAGCACCAGGGTCCCAGGTTCGATTCCCCGCTGGGTCAATGTCTGTGCGGAGTCTGCACGTTCTCCTCGTGTCTGCGAGGGTTTCCTCCGGGTGCGAGGGTTTCCTCCCACAGTCCAAAGACGTGCAGGTTACGTGGATTGGCCATGATAAATTGCCCTTAGTGACCAAAATAGTTAGGAGGGGTTATTGGGTTACAGGGATAGGGTGGAAGTGAGGGTTTAAATGGGTCGGTGCAGACTCAATGGGCCGAATGGCCTCCTTCTGCACTGTATGGTCTATGTTTATTCTGCAAATCATCCAGGTGCAGTCTAAAATGGCTATGGCCGCTGTACAAAGCTGAATAAAGTTTGCTTCTATGTTGCTATCAAATAGCTTGAACACCTCTTTGAATAATAATTCAGGAAAACTCTATAATTGCTTTGCACTGATGTTAAATTTAGTAATAATACTAATAATCTTTATTTGTGTCACAAGTGGGCTTACATTAACACTGAAATGAAGTTACTGTGAAAATCCCCTAGTCGCCATGAATTAGCTGATTAAGTCAAAATCTGAAAGTGATTAAATCAAAATCACACATTTACTTTCAATCAACCTTCCATTCTGTTAAACTGAATGATATGCGGAGGTGAGCACTTTATTCTGGTTCATTTTGTTTCAACAGTGATGTAGGAGCGGTTTCAAGACCTGCGTATTGAGTCAGCTTCCATGTGGGGTTATTCCCTGTGGCTCAGTTCAGTGCAGAGAGGAACAAAAACACCACAACCTGGACAAAGCTGGCTTATTTAATCAAGCTTGTTAAGTGTACACGGAGAACAGACTGGATATCGGCCAAGACCTGTTCTGCCGAACAAAGACCCGAACACAGTAATTATACAACGTTCAAAAATCAATAGCCCACCCCAGTTGAACGCGATTCAATCCCTGAAGTTCCTACTTTTAAACTTATCCAATAGAATTGCAAGCAGTGTTTAAACTTCACCCAATAGGATCGCAAGCAGCACGTGATTGATCCTCAGCCTGACAGCTGCTTACAATCCCAGCAGCTTGCTGACTGTTTGTGAGAAACAGAACAACAGAACCAGCATCCTGAATTGTTTCACAAAGACAGGGGGCTCGATTTTCTCCGAGCCCCGCGCCGACGCGCGATTCTCCGAGGTGCGGAGAATCGGAGGCATTTGCGCTGGCGCGTTTAGCGCGACACCAGCCGTGGGCCACGGGAATCGGCGGGATCGCCGATTCTCCGGCCCGAATGGGCCGAGCGGCTGCTCCGATACGACAGAGTCCCGCCGGCGCCGTTCACCCCTGGTCGCTGCTGATGGGAACTCTGCGGGACACTCGGGGGTCAACCTGTGTGGGGGGGGGGGGCTCCTTCACCGGGGCGGGGAACTCCGATGGGGTCTGGCCCGCGATCGGGGCCCACCGATCAGCGGGCCGGCCTCTCTGTCGGCGGGCCTCCTTTCCTCCGCCGGCAATGTTATAGCCCTGCACCACTGTTGTGCGGGGCAGCCTGGGGGAGGATGGCCACTGTGCATGCGCTAGTTGGCGCCTGCCCAACTGCGCATGCGCGGGACCCAAGGCGCCGCGTCTTTTAAGCAGCGCCGGGTCTCCGACGCCGCGCCGAGGACAGGCCACCGCAAATCGCGCCATGCCCCTGCCAGCCCCACGGAGGCCCCAGAACAGGGGTCTGGGCACGGCGCCGACGTCGGAGTGAAACACTCCGGTTTTTACTCCGACGTCGGCACTTAGACTCCCGTTGGGAGAATCCCACCCAGGATGTCAGAAGTAATGTCCTTTTGGTCAAGTTAGCTATCCTAAATTCCATTTGATTACTTATTACTGCTATGTCCTAAAAATACATGTTTAATGGTTAATAATGATTACTCAGTCCCATAATTCATCTCAATCCTTAATAAAACAACTCATATAAAACTACTCTGTGGCATGCTAACGATTCAGTTTTAATAGGTATCATCGCTGAACCCCCCCTTCAAACAGGAACTGCATTTGCAACACGTACAGGTTAGTGAGAACAGAAGGCAATGATAATGGGAGGCTGAGGCCAAGATATTCTCTCAGGGAATGAAACACCAAAACAAGTAGCAAGAACGCCCACTTCAAAAGAACACGGGTTCCTTAAAATCATTAGATTGCTGCAACCTGTCAGGCAGCAGTTAATGGAAGAAGATCAAAGGAAGAAGTCGCCCCGACTCCCCTGTCTGCGGGATGAAGGTGTCTTTGGAGAGTTACAGGAGAGACCTTGAAGGGATTTAGATTGCTGGCTCCTGGGGATATTAATGCTACACTGTGCATCACGTACCGAGAAGGTGGTTCTTCAGCCTTTCTCTGTTAATAAATTGAGTTTTAAGTGACATTGTAACGTCAGGGTAGGGTGACAAATTATATGAATAAAATACAACTTAGTCCAATGTCACCATTGAGGCTATTTAGCATGTCCACCTTAAAGCTCAGACTGCTTTCTCCAGCTGTAACCTGGCAAATATAATCTAGAATTGTACAACTGGGTACTTTTATGTTAATTTAATACAACATAGGAACAGGAGTAGGTCATTCAGTCCCTTGAGCCTGGCCCGCCATTCAATGAGATCAAGGCTGATCTGTGACCTAACTCCATACACCTGTCTTTGCCCTGTATCCCTTAATATCTTTGCTTAACAAAAATATATTTCAGACTTAAAGTTAACACCTAAAAACAATGTCTGATGTGTCCACAAAGACACATTACTGACCATCTACCGACAACCCTTTGATTGAGACCCGACACCACTGGCGTAGACACATTGAACATGATTTTGTGTCAATTGAAATGGAGCGTCCCCACAATTGGAGAATATGTGATGTATGCAGCGGTGGTGCAGGGTTTCATCAAATATTAATTTCAATCCTCACTCGAGGTACAATATTACAAAGATCATTTGGTTTCAAATGGTCACTAATTGAGGAATCTGCAAATTGGTTCACAGATCATTGAAATTGATATTTCAGAGGGAGGAACGTCAAATAATACAACTGTCAACCTTCCTTTTCACGCCAAGGTCGTGAAACCAAGAAGACGTTCTGCAGAATTCTGCAACGGTACAAATTGTAGCTGTAAATTACTCATCGATATCCACCGACAAAGTTATTTCCTGTGGGATGAGTATAAATGCCGGTTGGCAGTTGTGATGAGGGATTTCATTTTGTAAGTGATCGCAATTCATAACCCACGAAGGATGAAGCCACAAGTTGGTTCTACTGAACAGGTTTGTTTTTTACAAAGTAGGTGGAAAGCAGTCCTGATTGTAATAGAGCCAGAGAGCATCAGTAACGACATTAATGGAGTAGAGGCAGAGAGAAACGTTAACTGCTGTATGACATGAGTCAAGAAAGAACTTTCATTTGTATAAAGCCTCAGGACATCCCAAAGCTCTTCACAGCCATGAACGACTTTTGAAATGTCGTTATCCGAGCAATGTAGGCAAATGCAAAAGCAAATTTGCACACTCGGAGTCACAAAGACCAATAGGATAATTTAAAAAAGGCTTGCATCTTTAAAGTGCTTTTCATGACCACTGCAATGTCTTAAAGCGTTTAAGCTAATGAAATACTTCCAGTGTAGTCATTGTTATTCTTTAGAAACTGCGCCAGTTAATTTGCACTAAGCAAACTCCCACATACAGCGAAGTGATAACGACCAGATCATCTGTTTTTTTGAGATGCTTATTGAGGGATAATTATTGACCAGGGCACAAATCCCTGCTCTTCTTTGAAATAGAGCCATGGGATCTTCTGCATTCAACTAAGCAGGCAAATGGGGGCTCAGTATAATGCCTCATCTGAAAGACGCTAACTCCAGCAGTACAACACTGTTCCCTCAGTATTGCATTGGATAGTGAATCTTGGGGCAGGACTTTCCAATCTTTGCCACGGGCGGGATCTTCCAGCCCTGCCAACGGTGACCCCTCGCCTCGGGTTCCCCGGTGGCAGAGGGTGTGAACAATTGGAAACCCCATTGACAACGGCAGGACCATAAGATCCCGCCCCCAACCAACGGCGGTTCTCCTCCGCCGCCAGAGCAAAACACACTGCGCGGGATTCTCTGGTCTCCCCGTGGCGTGTTTCATGGTGATAGAGGCAGCCTGTTGTTGGCCGGTGGTGGGATCGTCTGGTCCCAATGTTGTCAATGGGATTTATTGAATTCACCCCACGCTGCTGGTAAACCCACGGTGGGGGTGCGCTGTCGGCGGGACCAAAAGATCCCACCGGCATGAACAGCTTGAAGATTTCGGCCAACGTGGTCAACCCGTGGAATGGGACTTCAGCCTGGAACCTTGAGGTTTAGAGGCGAGAGAACTCCCGACTGAACCACAGCATACAAGGCTACGGACCAAGTGCTGGAAAATGGGATTAGAATAGAGAGGTGCTTGATTGCCGGTGCTGAAATGATGGGCCGAAGGGCCTCTTTCGTTGCTGTACGATTCCACGACTCTTCGACGCAGCTGACACTTGACCAGATCCTCTGTTTTGGTGGTGTTGGGCAAGAGATAAATATCAGCCAGTAGAACATTCCTGCCCATCCTAGAATAATGTTTTAAGAATTTTACATCTCGTCTAAGAGGAGGGACCGAATATTTTTAAATGTCTCATTTGAAGTCCAGTGCTGTAATTACTCAGTAATGAACTGAATTGGCTGGAATATGTGCTCAAATATCTGGAACAGTATCTGGAATAGTACTTCATAGAATCATAGAATTTACAATGCAGAAGGAGGCCATTCAGCCCATCGAGTCTGCACCGCCCCTTGGAAAGAACACCTTACTTAAGCCCATGCTTCCAGCCTATCCCCGTAACCCCACCTAACCTTTTGGACACTAAGGGTCAATTTGGACACTAAGGGGCCAATCCACCTAACCTGCACATCCTTGGACTGTGGGAGGAAAGCAGAGCACCTGGAGGAAATCCACGGAGACACGGAGAGAAAGTGCAAAGGCCACACAGACAGTCACCCGAGGCCGTAACTGAAGCCGGGACCCTGGAGCTGTGAGGCAGCAGTGCTAACCAATTTGCCACCTTGCCGATCCCATAATCTTCTTCATGGAGACAAGACCACAGAGTTGAGATACCACCTAACTAAAAATCATAAGAGAAGCACAGGAAAAGATTAATCAGTGGTGTAATTAGATAGATTATCCACTTCAATAATCTCTGCTGCAATGATATAGTGCAGGATTGAACATCTCTAGTGCAGCTCTTCGTGGGATACAATAGGAGATAATCCAATGTCTGTCACTAGATGCGAGGATGGCATCTACTCAGGGCCGCAGGTTTCTGCCACGGGTTTTCATGTGGCTGAACAGGCCGATTCTTAGCTCACAAATCTTTGGGCAAATGTAGAAGGATGTCAATCCATGAGCAATGGGGTCCAGAGTGCAGGATCTGTTTGCTTTTTGTTCCTTCTCTGCCACTGCTCTGCCTCAATACATTTTGACACAAAATCGGCTTCGTGGACAGGTTGACGCCATTTTGAATGTTTGGTAGCAAGCCCCTCCCAGTCATTAATGTAAACTCTGCCATGCTCCAAAGGAGAGCTTCAGCATTCAGAAGGAGGCCAGTTGGCCCATCGAGCCTACACTGACCCTGAGAAAGAGCACTCTACCTAGGCCCACTCCCGAATCCTAAACCCATGCATTGATCATGGTCAATCCATCTAAGCTGCGAGAGGAAACTGGAGCACTGGGAGGAAACCCACGCAGACATGGCGAGAATGCGCAAACTCCACACAGTCACCCGAGGCTGGAATTGAACTCAGGTCCTTGGCATTGTGAGGCAACAGTGCTAACCACTGTGCCACAATGCCCCCCTGCAATGTTGGCCACTTGACAGTTGAGAAAACAGGACCAGTTGGGGTGATGATTTTTGGTCATCTGGACACAAAGTTCATCGAAGTTGATTTTGCAACAGTTTTGACTGAATGCTTGTGGAGCCACTTTCAAGAAGGACACTTGTGTTTATTCAGTGGTTCTCCAATTGAATCTGGAAGATGTGACAAGAGACATTTCTGATGGAATTTCCCAAGCGCTCTTACGCGTCGCTGATACACAGTACAGAAGTGTGAATGTGCAGTGGGGAAGGATTTTCCATTCCCATCCACAGTGGGAATCTTGGTGGGTGGGAGCGGAAAATATTGCGACCAGGTCAGGGATCGGTTTCATGTCATCTGTAGCCTTTAATGGGAGGCCGCATTTCCCGCTTTGACACGTCGGATATGCCCGTTGAATATATTTGCATCTCATTATATGGACTGCTTGCCAGAATCATTTCCCCTGATGCTGGATCATCCAGGCACGCGGTGTGCAATTAGAATATGGGCGAAATTCTCCGTTATCGGCGCAAAGTCCGCCGATCGGCGCCAAAAACGGCGCAAATCCGACCTTCATCACGCCGCCCCAAACGTCGCAAAGTCTCCGGCCCGGAATGGGCTAGCAGCGACGTGACGGGATCCGCGCTTGCTCACGTGCTTCACGCCGTGTGGCGTCATACACGCCGCACGGCGTGACGGCTCATCAGGACACGCTGCTCCCCCCCACCCGACCGGAACACCCGACCGGAACACCCGACCGGATGGCCGCCCGCCGCTCAGCCCTGAGGTTCCAGTCACGGGATGTGGAGGCGCTCCTGGACGCAGTGGAGCAGAGGAGGGAGACCCTGTATCCCGGACACGGCCGCAGAGTTGCCCCACGCCACAGCTGGCGTCTGTGGAGGGAGGTGGCAGAGGCCGTCACCGCTGTGGCCCTGACACCACGGACAGGCACCCAGTGCCACAAGAAGGTGAACGACCTCGTCAGAGCAGCCAGGGTGAGCCTCCCCCCTGTACAATATCCATATCCCCCCTCCCCCATATCCCCCATACCCCCCTCCCCCATATCCCTCATATCCCCCCTCCCCCATATCCCCCATATTCCCCCTCCCCCATACCCCCCTTATCCCCCCTCCCCCATATCCCCCCTCCCCCATATCCGCCTTCCCCCATTTCCCCAAGTGAATCCAGCCCTAACCTTAACCTCTGCAATACACGCGCAACCGATGGCGTGCATTCATATACCTGTCTAACACTGTTGCCTTTTACCCCTGCCACCACCCCCAACAGGAGAAGCGCGCACACAACACCAGGGAGCATGTGAGGACTGGAGGAGGCCCCGCTGATGAGAGGCCATTGACCGAACACGAGGAAAGGGCCCTGGAACTGGCTGGCGGACCTGACGACCGGGAGGGTGCTGATGCAGAGGTCGGGGGTATACTAGCAAGTGAGCCACCGACAGCCCGTCCCCATATCCCCCCTCCCCTATATCCCCCTCCCCCATATCACCTGATCACTGCCTGATGTCTAACCATGCATGCTTCATTGTGTATCGCAGGAGCAAACGTCGAGGCACCCATCCCCGCAGATGCAGACCGCCCGCATGATGCCCCTCGGAGGCCACGGGAGACGGAGAGACCCGGACCCTCCGGCATGCGACGCCCGCAGGATGCCCCTCGCACACCATGGAAGACAGAGAGACCCGGACCCTCCGGCATGCGACGCCCGCAGGATGCCCCTCGCACACCACGGGAGACAGAGAGACCCGGACCCTCCAGCATGCGACGCCTGCAGGATACCCCTCGCACACCACGGGAGACGTAGAGACCCGGACCCTCCGGCATGCGACGCCCGCAGAATGTCCCTTGGAGACCACTGGAGACGGAGAGACCTGGAGCAACAGGGAGACGACGCCCCCGACTCGTGCGGGTGCGACGACACAGGCGTGTGCCACCCAGCGACGAGAGGGGCAGCCACAGGCCCCCGTCACAGCCGAGCCAGGACACCACTCCACAGGACACCACTACCAGGACACCACTACCCAGGACACCACTACCCAGGACACCACTACCCAGGACACCACTACCCGGGACAGCACTACCCAGGAAAACGAAATACTGGACAGTGACACAGAGTGGATGGGTGGAGACGAACCCCCACCCCAAAGTGCCATGGACTCAGAGTGGGACGAAGAGCACGACACAACGCCACTGCTGTCACCAACACCCTCCACCATCGCAGAAACACTCACCTCGGTTGGGCACTTTACTGATGAGGCGTCTGGTACACTCACTGGTGTGCACAACACAGCCGTCCCGGTACAGCAGGTGGAGGTAGGAGCAGCAGAGGGGCCGGTCGGAGGGCAGCCCAGCCCAAGCGAACATCTGCCGCCCAGATGGATCCCGGGTTCCTGGAGTTACCACACCCACCCATAGATCCGATGCAACCACCGAACCGGAGACGAGCGAAGAGGGTAACGGCTGGCTTGCGGCGGCTGCAGTCGCAGGTGGAGGAGTCCACCCGCGTCCAGGAGCTGGGAGTGGTGCCGGTCATGCGTGCCACCCAGGCCGACACCGCACGGGTGGCGTCCCCGGTGGAGGCAATGGGTGCGACGGTGTCAGGCATGGGGAACGGTTTGCGAGGCCTGGGGCTTTCCGTGCAGGCGGCGTCTGTGGCCCAGGACATGGCTGCCCTCTCACAGGAGGCCATGAGCCAGTGCCAGCGCCAGATGGCAAAGGCGCTCAACGTCATGGCCCAGTCTCAGCAGGCCATGGCCCAGTCTCAGCAGGCCATGGCCCAGTCTCAGCAGACCATGGCCCAGTCTCTGCAGGCCATCGCTGAGGGCATCGGCGCCATTGGCTATGTGCGAGCCGGCGTCGCACAGTCACAGACAGGGTTTGCCAATCCCCTGAGCTCCATGGCTGCAAACCTGCAGACCCCTGTCGATACCAGAACGGGCCTCCAGGACTGGCAGCGCCAGATGTCGGGGGGGCGTCGGATGGCCAGTCCGTTCGCATCCCCCACCCATGTAGAGGCCTGGGGGCCATCGGGCACCCCGAGGGAGGAGGAGGTGCTGTGGTCCGTCCCGGGTCCCCCTGTAGGGGAGGTCCCGGTACACCGCGATACCTCGGACTCCCCCCCTTCCGTCCCAGGTGCATCGGGTGGGCAATGGGCAGGACAGGCTGGCAGCTCGCCATCCCAGTCGCCCGGGCCGCAGCCTGGCCCATCTAGGCCAGGACGCCCCAGGAAACGGCCGCCAAAGGGATCCCGTGTCAGAGGGCAGGAATCACAGGAGTCCACCTCCAGTTCTGCTGTGCCGTCTGGGGAACCACGTAGACGTAGTCAAAGGGCCCATAAGGCCAAACAATGAGACACTGAGTTAGTTGGCACGGGTGCAGGGCACAGATGAGTTTTAGGGGCTAGGGCACGTGCATGAACTCCTTTGGTTATTAAAGTCAATGTTACACCTACAGAAGCTGCCTTTGTGCTCTGTCCAAAGCGTGCGGGGGTGTCATGTACGTTGAGCGCAAGTGGGTGTGTGTGAGGGGTGGTCTTACCTCAGCCCCAGATGAGTCTGCCCCCTTCCCCCTGGGCCGCCATCAACATCCCCCCGGGCAGAGGACGGGACCGTGCGCTGCAGTGTCACAGCCGCATGCAGGGATGGTCCGGGTGGATGGTGGTACTGTGGCCATGGGTCAGACATAGTCCAAAGATGTGGAGCCAGGAGCTCATCGCAGGGCGGGTTGTCATCATCCTCCATGGCCTGCGATAGACACGCGTCCACCGGCAA
The DNA here is from genome assembly GCF_047496885.1 of Scyliorhinus torazame. Classification (NCBI taxonomy): domain Eukaryota; kingdom Metazoa; phylum Chordata; class Chondrichthyes; order Carcharhiniformes; family Scyliorhinidae; genus Scyliorhinus; species Scyliorhinus torazame. The sequence goes on from NC_092724.1 coordinate 30,012,198, forward strand.
CTGTGTGAGCCCGGCCGTTGTGCCGCAGGTGGATCGGCAATGGGGGGGTGGTGTGCATGCGGGTGGGGTGGGGGGGTTGGGGAGGGGGGTGAGGGCGCTGGGTGGGTGGATGGGTGGGGGGTGTGGGTGGTCGGCTGTTGCCATGGTGTGCGGTCTGTGGCCATACTACCCGATTCCCACGCCCATCTAGTCATTGAAGCGGGCGTCTATCAGCCTGTCCCGTGCCCGCTTGCCCAGCCGGTAACAATGGACAGCCACCCGCCCGTGTCTAGCCCGTCTGCCCTGACCATTGCCCCCATCCCCCTCATCTGTGGAGGACTGCGCCTCTTCCTGCTGCTCCTCAACTCCGCCCTCCTCTGCCTGGGGCACATCGCCCCTCTGCTGGGCTATATTGTGCAGGACGCAGCACACCACAATGATGCGGCCGACCCTATCTGACCAATACTGGAGGGCGCCCCCCGGAGAGGTCCAGGCACCTGAAACGCATCTTCAGCACGCCAAAGCACCTCTCTATCACTCCCCTTGTCGCTACATGGGCATCATTGAAGCGGTTCTCCGCCTCATTGCGTGGCCTCCGTACAGGCGTCATCAGCCACGATCGCAATGGGTAGCCCCTGTCGCCCAGCAACCAGCCCCTCAGCTGGGGATGGCGTCCCTCGTACATGCCAGTGATTATTGACCGCGACAACACGTATGAGTCGTGTACACTGCCCGGGCAACTGGCGCAGACGTGCAGGATCATCATGCGGTGGTCGCAGACCACCTGTATGTTCAGCGAATAGGTCCCCTTCCTAACACGGCCCTGTTATCTGCAGGTGGCCGCACGGCGACGTGCATCCCATCAATCGCGCCCTGGACCATGGGGAACCCGGCCACGGCAGAGAAGCCCACGGCCCGGGCATCTTGGCTGGCCCGGTCCACAGGGAAGCGGATGTAGCGGTGCGCCATGGCATATTGTGCGTCTGTCGCTGCCCGGATGCACCAGTGCACCGATGTCTGCGATATGCCGGACAGGTCCCTACTCAGTGCCTGGAATGACCCCGTTGCATAAAAGTTCAGGGCCACCGTAACCTTGACGGACACGGGGAGAGGGTGTCCCCCGCCAGTGCCACGCGGTGACAGGTTTGCCAGCAGGTGGCAGGTGTGTGCCACGGTTTCCCGCCTCATCCGGAGTCTCCTCCTGCATTCCCGGTCCATGAGGTCCTGGTATGACTGTCGGGGCCGGTACACACGGGGCGCCCTCGGGTGCCTCCGTTGCCGTGGGGCCGCGATGTCCTCCTCCCCCTCCTCGCCCTGTCGGTCAGGTGTCCCTCCAGCCTGGGCAGCTGCCGCCTGCCCCTCTGCGGCAGCCTGCGCTGCCTCTCTGGCACGCTCCTCCTCCTCATTCAGGGCAACATAGACATTAGCGGCTGCCGCCACGGCGGCCAACATCGCTGGCTGATCGGAAAACATGACGGCCTGGTTGGGGGAGGGGGGGAACGACGACATGTCATCATTGCCCATACACCCTCCTCCCCCCAGCCAGGTGGCATGGACCGCATGGGTCCAACTGTTGGAGGTTGGCACCTGGCCAGGTGGACCAACTCACTTGCCCTCGCACCCCCCCTTCCCGGCACGGACCCCATCCTCCCCCCCGGCACAGACCCCCCCATCCCCACTCCCCGGCACGGACCCCCCCCCAATCCTCCTCCCCGGCACAGACCCCCCCCCATCCCCCCTCCCCGGCACGGACCCCCCCCCATCCTCCTCCCCGGCACGGACCCCCCCATCCCCCCTCCCCGGCACGGACCCCCCCACCCTCCTCCCCGGCACGGACCCCCCCATCTTCAGAAGAGGGAGAGACAGTGTCCAGGGAGCTGGTGACTCACACTGGCCAAATTCTCCAGGAATTGGTGCCATAGGGACTGGGACGGCATCCATTGCCAGTAGCAAGTAACAGCTCTGAACGTCTACACCAGTGGTTCCTTCCAAGGGTTCACTGGGATCCTCTATGGGATCTCTCAGGCATCCATGCACAAATTATACATAAGGTCACAGATGCACTTTTTGCCAAGGCCCACAATTACTTCATTCTTGACAGACATCGAGCAAGTCAGGATGGCAGATTGCTGGGCTTTATCAAGATTCCCGGATTCACACAGGTAGGTGCAGCGTTCTGTTGACTATACTCATTGGATATAAAAGCTCCTACATCCGGCAGTCCAATACCACAACAGGAAAGGCTACCTCTCGCTCAACATGTAACTTGTCTCTGACCATGAGAAACGGATCCTGCATGTTCGCGCCAGATACTCAGGAAGCCTCTACAACTCATACATCTGGAAAAGATTACATATTCCGGACATCTTTGAGGATCATGGGCTGGCTCCTCCGTGACAAATTGTACCTGTAAAGGAAGTGGCTGATGACACCCGTGCAGTGGTCACAGAATCCTGCAGAGAGAACAAGGCTCATGCCACTACCCGAGCATTGATGGAGCAGACTATAGGCATCTTAAACATTTGATTCCGATGCCTGGATAGGTCTAGAAGAGCACTCTAGTACACTCCCCAGAAAGTCTCATGGATCATTGTGGCTTGCTGCGTTCTGCACAAGCTGGTGTTGTAAAGGGGGGAGGACTTGCCAGATGCCAACATGGAGGAGTTTCACCTTTCCTCCGATGAGGAGGACATCGAAGGAAGGTACGCAGTTTGAGGAAGTGGAAGCTGCAGGGGAAGAGGCATCGCGTGTGTCAGACAACACACGCATGCACGTGAGGTCCTCATAGCCACCAGATTCCATGAGGAGGATGACAAATTGCAGTGAGTACCCTCTTGGACAACTGCCCTCCATCATGAAGACCAGCATTGCTATTCCTCTTATTTTGACCAGGTACTTCAATATGAGAGTAAATAGTTACACGTCAGGGTCACATTGTCCTGAACCTTTAAAAGATGATGAAGCCTCGGGAGCATGTGCAGTTGCTAAGATAAGGGGCTAACTGGAGGAGTGAGCCTCAGCATCAAACGCTGGAAGTTACTCCCTCTTCAAGCATCATTCCAGCATCCGAGGTTCAGTTGTTGTTGATAACATACCAGGGATTGTCACTGGAAAGAGGTAAGTGCAGAGCATGGGAGTAGGCATTCAGCACACACATCGTTTCCCAATGCCGGGTTCCTCGACTGGGCATTGAGTAATAATAATATTCTTTATTGTCATAAGTAAGCTTACATTAACACTGCAATGATATTACTGTGAAAGCCCCAAGTGCCTGTGAACAAGCAGCAACCGCCCCAGTAGAACGCTGGCAAACATAACTGGCTGGGCAGATTTTTATAGGCTTGGCGAGATTCATATCTTGCTTAATTGCTGAGGTACCTTTAAATTCTGGTGACCTCCCTGCCAGTAGTAGGTGAATTCCTTGCATCAGGCCCTTCCTGCCGCTTACTTAATGTGGGAGAGTTTTCCTACTGCAGGGGTCAAACACAGTTTCCCAAGTGATTCTTCGGAACAGCTCCCCCCCCCCACCCTCCCCCAACCCTGCCCCATCAACTTGCCAGCTCCAGTGGTCTCCACTAATTTCCACTCATCGGGTGGGATTTTCCGGCGTTTCCCGCCGGTGGGATATTCCAGTCCCACCGAAGGTGACCCCATGCGGCGGGTTCCCCGGCAACGTGGCTGGTGAGCAGCGCAAATGGCCATTGACTTTGGCAGGTCCAGGATATACCACGGGCAGCCAATACTGAACTACCTCCACCACTGGAAACCCACCAAGAGACTAGGGGGACGGGGGGCAAGGGGAACGGGGGGGGGGAAACGGGGGGGGGAACGGGGGGGGGGGATGGATGGACGGACGGGGGGAGGTGGGGGGAGTGGAAAATCCTGCCCACAGTGTGCACTGAATCTATAGGAGGAGTGTCAAGAAAGGTGGTTGAACTTTGTTCATAAGGCACAATGAGGGTCATTTTCACCTCGAGCTATAACATGGAGCCGGATCATCTGCCCATTTCACATCTCTTTAAGATCTTTATTACTATTAACTTCACTGGCTTTGAAAACAAGGGGATGTATATAATGGACAGCCAGAACAATGTCATCTCTTCAACTCTGTAAATCATAGTCAAAGGTACCTCTAAATTAATTTAATGTCTGGAATCTGAAATGAATATTATAAATTAAACCAAGCAGTAGAAAAATAGCACAAACAACCATCAAAATTTGGACTTATTTTTTAAAAGTAAGAGCAATGAACCTAATTGTTTTTACAACAAAATACTTATAAAACCCTTAGGTCTCTATTCCTTAGTCCGTGTCATCCTGCTATTCAGAGGGACCTGCAGCGTTTACGAACCAGCAAATCACATTACTACCTTATTTTCTAAAGTGCCAGGATTTGGTCTCAACCAATCAAAGTCATCGTCATTACAATCCTAAGGCCTATAGCAACATCCTCTTTGCCATGCAGAGACCAAACAGAATGTGACTTCCTCAGTTATGTTGTTATCGCCATAGTAATAGGGTTGAGGTCAGGTCTCTGAAGTAACTGCAGCTGGATCACTGATCCACACAGAGGCATTGGGCAGATCAGGAGCCACAGGGCAACACAGCCTTTCATTGTTCAAACAGATGAAGGCAAATCAATACAGCAGTGGGAGCGATCCTCCCATTCTGCCTAAACTCCTGGTGGATTACTTTGTTTACTGCACCGATTCAGATGCCGCCTCTGTCAAACAAGACTGCGAATCGGGATTTGGGGAAATTGAATTAGTGTGCAGGGAAAATGCAACTGAATACAAACAGACTGAATCATAGTGGAATTTCTCTTCACAATTTCAACAGTTCACTGGCTTGAGATTGCTTTTTTACTCCATTTTTGTTCGCTACCTCTTCAATCTTCAAAACAAGCCGTCTAGTTTGCAATGCCTCTGATTATTTTGATCGTAACGGCGCAGGTATCGACGGATCTATGTGTTGGAATATTCACAGTCGAGTTCCCCGATTCACAAATCTTCATTATTTCCTATTTAAAAATGCAGATTGAAGCTGAGAAATCTGCACAAAATGGGCAACTGAGGGTGAACTAACACCAAAGGCCGACAAAAACCAGACCGCTAAACGAGCATTAAAGAAATGTTTGGCAAGCCCGCTTTGGTTCCAGAATTGGAGGAGATCGAGAAGATAACATAGTGCACAAAAGACAAAATGATAACTTTTGTCATTGTTGTGGGTGTTCACTAAACACTTTCTGAAATTCGCACTTGTTCGAAGCCATACAAAAAACAGAAATATTTTAACTGTTAATCGTGTGCGTCCATCATGGGTCTTGGGGCTGGTCCCAGGATAAAGTGTCTGTTCCACAGCTGTCATTGCAGTCTCAAACCTCACAACCTCAAAAACCTCATCTTGTGACCCCACCAGGGGTCACAACCCACAGTTTGGGAACCCCTGCTTTCACCTGTCTAATTTTATATTAATGAAAATTATACCATATATAGGAACGTAGAAATTAGGAGCAGAAGTAGGCAATTCAGCCCTTCGAGCCTGCTCCACCATTCAACCAGATCATGCTGGTCTCAAAGCCACTTCCCTACCTGTTTCCCATATCCCTTTAACCATTTGTTAAATCAGAAATATATCTATCTCCCTCTTGAAACCATGACGTGGAGATGCTGGCGTTGGACTGGGGTGAGCACAGTAAGAAGTTTTACAACACCAGGTTAAAGTCCAACAGGTTTGTTTCAAACACTAGCTTTCGGAGTGCAGCTCCTTCCTCATTCACCTGAGGAAGGAGCAGTGCTCCGAAAGCTAGTGTTTGAAACAAACCTGTTGGACTTTAACCTGGTGTTGTAAGACTTCTTACTGTCCTCTTGAAACCATTTAATGATTCGGACTCCAACGTACTATGGAGCAGCAAGTTCCACAAATTCACCACCCTCTGCGAGTAGTGCCTCCTCATCTCAATTTTAAATCTACCGCCTCTCGGATTGGATTGGATTGGATTTGTTTATTGTCATGTGTTCTGAGGTACAGTGAAAAGTATTTTTTTGCGAGCAGCTCAACAGATCATTAAGTACATGGGAAGAAAAGGAAATAAAAGAAAATACATAATAGGGCAACACAAGGTATACAATGTAACTACATAAGCACTGGCATTGGATGAAGCATCCAGGGTAAAGTGTTAATCAGGTCAGTCCATAAGAGGGTCATTTAGGAGTCTGGTAACAGCGGGGAAGAAGCTGTTTTTGAGTCTGTTCGCTCGTGTTCTCAGACTTCTGTATCTCCTGCCCGATGGAAGAAGTTGGAAGAGTGAGTTAGCCGGGTGGGAGGGGTCTTTGATTATGCTGTCCACTTTCCCCAGGCAGCGGGAGGTGTAGATGGAGTCAATGGATGGGAGGCAGATTTGTGTGATGAATTGGGCGGTGTTCACGGCTCTCTGAAGTTTCTTGCGGTCCTGGGCCGATCAGTTGCCATACCAGGCTGTGATGCAGCCCGATAGGATGCTTTCATAGAATCATAGAAGCATAGAATTTACAGTGCAGAAGGAGGCCATTCGGCCCATCGAGTCTGCACCGGCTCTTGGAAAGAGCACCCCACCCAAGCTCCACACCTCCACCCTATCCCCATAACCCAGTAACCCCACCCAACACTAAGGGCAATTTTGGACACTATGGGCAATTTAGCATGGCCAATCCACCTAACCCGCACATGTTTGGACTGTGGGAGGAAACCGGAGCACCCGGAGGAAACCCACGCACACACGGGGAGGATGTGCAGACTCCGCACAGACAGTGACCCAAGCCGGAATCGAACCTGGGACCCTGGAGCTGTGAAGCATTTGTGCTATCCACAATGCTACCGTGCTGCCCTTTCTATGGTGCATCTGTAAAAGTTGGTAAGGGTTAAAGTGGACATGCCCAATTTCCTTAGTTTCCTGAGGAAGTAGAGGCGCTGATGTGCTTTCTTGGTGGTAGCCTCTCAATCTATATCTGTGACCTCTTGTTCTAGATTGCCCCACAAGGGGGAACATTTGGTCTACATTTACTTTATTAATCCCTTTTAGTATTTTATATACCTTGATCAGATCCCCTCTCATCCTTCTAAACTCCAGCTGGAATAAGCCCAAACTGTTTAATCTCTCCTCATACGTCAACCCTTCATCCCCGGAATCAATCTGGTGAACCTCTTCTGAACTGCTTCCAATACCACCACATCCTTCCTCAAATAAGGAGACCAAAGCTGGACACAATACTCCAGATGTGGTCTCACCAACATCCTATACAATTGCAACAATACTTCCCTACTTTTATGCTCCATTCCCTTTGCAATAAATGCTAACATTCCATTTCCCTTCCTTCTTACATTTTGTACCTGTATACAGACTTTTTGCAATTGATTACATGGAGCGAAAAATTTAAAAAAAACTAAATGACTGCACTTAAAATTAGAATCTGTTGATATAAACATATATTCTCTGCAAATAAATGTGCATTCGAAAAAGTTTCAAATGCTGTGCTTGTTTATCATTATTAAGAGCAGGGTATTTAAAAGAAATGCATTCTACCAATGGGGTTTCCCAATCCTTCATTGTCTGAGGAAGGCGAAGGAGCAGGAAAATACTCTGGGATTTTCATTACAACGATGTTTAATACAAATGATGGATTTTGACAAGATTTACAGAATCGCACTGTCTGTTAGTAAATGGCAGCAAATAAAAGTTTTCCAAATTCTATTCCATGAAGATGGCGTCCACTCATACAGGATTGGTTGGTTTTGTCTTTCAATATAAGGTAAGGTACAAATAGATTGAATAAAGAACTTAGGACCAAATCGTCATTTGGTAGGACGGAACTTGAGTATTGCTGAAAAAATACATTTTGTCGAAGCTTTTTGGCCTGCAGTCATCAGGTATTCTTGCGACAGCCCCGATGAATGCAAGATGAAATGCTCCATCAAAATGTATTTTTTCAGCAATACTCAATTTAGACATAATTTTCTTTTTTGTCAATTTTCTCCGAGATTGGTATGAATGTGTAAATTGCATCGACACATTAAAAGGGAAAGTTGATGTATACAATGAGGAATAAGGGAATAGAGAGATATGAGGACAGGGTACAAAGAGATAATTAGAATGGAAATGTGTGCCACTTAAACACCATCATAGACCAGATGGGCCCAATGGCCTGTGTCTATGCTATGGATTCTATGTAATTCTACGTAATATCTAAGTAGAAAGGAATGGTTGATGAAATGCAAGTCATTACCACCTCTGGCTAATGCTTACAATTTGTAACATTTTTTATTCGCATGATTCACTTTTCCTTCCCCATGACTCGAAACTCAGGAGGAACAGTATCAATTTTATACCAAACTTACGTGTGTATAGGTAAATTAACAAGACAGTGAATCAATACCATGAAGCTTTTTGGTGAATTAACTAGAATTGTGTTCTTAGTGGTCCCCGTGGTAAATGTTGAACGTAAACCGTATTTAGCAACTGATGCACGATCAATTATACTCAAAGACGAGGTTGTATCATAACTGAAGGCTTTAATAGACTAGATCTGTTCCCCAGCAGCTTCGGTACAGAATGAGGGCTGCTGGGACGGCACCTGTTCTTATACCCGCCTGTCAGGGCGGAGCCACATGCCAAACAGCCAATGGTAAGCTGCTAGGCTTACCCAATAGTCTACAGCCTCTCGGGTACTGCAATACCTGATACTACCACAGCAACTTCCTTCAAAGGTGAGAACCAGTGACAGGAAACCTGGAAAAATTTGTCTGCAGATGAACACAATATCAGGAATCAAGGGCAAGAGTAACTTGCTACAAGTGGAGGACATTGAGGTTTGCATTTCACAGCATCCTGCCATTCACCTTCCAAATACATGAACATTGAGATTGTTTTTTGGGCAGACAGTTTAGGGAATGTGAAACTTTCAATACATGGCAGTAAGTGTGGAGGAGTCCACAACCTGCATGAGTGACATGTTGAATGCATGGAAATTATGCAGTTAACCATGGAAAGAGTGGAAAATCCGCAGGGCCATTTCCAGCATTGATCCCTCACAACGGCGGCTGCTCTGACCTCACTCGGGCTGTTTTACAGGTTTTAGACTAAAATCTGACCTTGACACAGCACGGGTAGCAGGCAATCTCCCCCATTTTATGCAATGAGCTGAATCTCCGGATGGCACTGTGGGACAGTGGTTAGCACTGCTGCCTCACAGTGCCAGGGACCCTAGTTCGATTCCGACCTCGGGTCACTGTCTGGGCGGAGTCTGCACATTCTCCCTGTGTCTGTGTGGGTTTCCTCCGGCTGCTCTGGTTTCCTCCCACAGTCCAAAGATGTGCAGGTTCGATGGATTGACCATGTTAAATTGTTCCTTAGTTTCCAAAGGTTAGATGTGGTCACGGGGATAGGGTGGGAGTGTGGGCCTAGGTAGAATGCTATTTCGAAGGATTCGATAGGCTGAATGGTCTACTTCTGCACTGTAGCGATTCTATGATTCTTCTGTGATTCTTTTGCAACTGCCAGCAAGCCTGACCTGCATCTGACATTCTTTCAGCAGCTCTCTGTTGTCCCAAAGTAGGGTTCCGGCATGTGCTGTTAGCCCGAAAAACAACATCCTCATGTCCGATGGCTCCACCTATGCCACAGGCACTAGCCCAGCGGCACCCAATCCTGAAAACTCAGAGCCCTCCTGTAAACCAGCCCTGTGCCTGAAAGTTACAACACGGCTCCCACTCAATCAAGTCTGTCCTTCAGTAGTTCCTGGACTCAAGTTGCTGCTTCTGATGATAAAGAGGCACTAACTTTGTCCTGCTGGGGCGAGTCAGGGTAGGATGCTGTCATGTGACCCGCTGATGCCAGCAATGCACTCATAGCCTTCCTCATGTTACTATATCTGAGGGCAATGGATTCCACCTGGACACAAGACTGTTGCTGCAGGTTCTGGGAAGCAATTCCCAGATGCCCAGCTAACATCCTTCTTTTTATGGCTAATCTCGCAGCTGTTGGAAATGAGCCATTATCATAAAAGCTTAATCAAGGCTAGGGGAAGAGCCATCCTCATTCTGTACGTTGGGCTCAGACATGCATGAAGATGCCTTCCGGCAGAATTACACAAGAGCAGGCGCCTGTGACCTTTGCTCCTGACCCCATTGAGGTATCTGGAGTCAAGTGGAGGTCACCTCATTGTCGGACAGCTTGCAGATTCCCACACCCTATTATTGGTGCACCTTGCACACAGCGCACAACATAGCACCGCCTCCATCCTTAAAATGTCGCATGGTTTCCCACCCAGCCAATGGACATCCAGGCCCAATATCTTGACTACATTTCACATCTAGTGGTTCAGCTTTGGGGAGTCAAGCCTCACAAGATAGTGAGAGCCTATCCACAGTGATCACATGTCTTATAATTCAGAGAACCGATTTTTATCGCAACAAAGGAAAATCTAACACAAACTCGGACAGCATGGGTAGGATTTTCCCATGGGCTTCAAGACCCCAATGCTGGGACCGAATGAGGCAACAAGACCTACATTGTGATATTCCCGGAGGTGGCCTCCTAATTGGCCAACATTGTGCTCCCACCCTGAGGACATTGGTTGGGTTCTCGGTGCTGCTGGCCCAATCAGGGCCCCAGAAACCCCAGGACCTCAGCAGTCCAATCGGGAGAGGTGGTCATTTTCCAGGACCACACCCTCCCCACCCACCACCCGCCACTGCACCTCCCCCGCCCCCCACCTCCTCCCCCCCGCCCAACACCTCTGCCTTCAACTCCATCTGGATGGGGCCAGGAAAATTCTCTCAACACAAAACTTACGCGAACAGGTTCAATGTGCTTTAGTTAGCATTACTTACATGTTGTAAAATGCCACCAATTAGATCCTCGGACATGAAGGTCTAGATGCTTGTACTTTGGGGGTATGGGCGGCACGGCACAGTAGCACAGTGGTTAGTACTGTTGCTTCACAGCTCCAGGGTCCCAGGTTCGATTCCCGACTTGGGCCACTGTCTGTGGGCCTGTGAGTCTGCACATTCTCCCACATCTGCATGGGTTTCCTCCGGGTGCTCCGGTTTCCTACCACAGTCCAAAGATGTGCAGGTTAGGTGGATTGGCCATGCTAAATTGCCCTTTGTGTCCCAAAAAGGTTAGGTGGGGTTACTGGGTTACAGGGATAGGGTGGAGGTATGGGTGTAAATAGGATGCTCTTTCCAAGGGCCAGTGCAGACTCGATGGGCTGAATGGCCTCCTTCTGCAATGTAAATTCTTTTAATCTATGATTCTATCCTGCAATGTACACCGAGGGACCCCTTGGAAATCTCACCACAAGTACTGTAGGGAAATTTCCTGAGAAGTTTCAATTTTCCTTGGGCAATTATTCTGCATTGGCAACCTTCCAAAACTTTGATTTAAAGGCCGGGATTCACTGGAATCACGGCCAAGTGTTGACGCTGGCGTACACACCGGAGTGGTGTACGCCGGCATCAACAGGCCTCCTGGCCCAGCAATTCAGCGGTCTTCAGGGGGCTAGTATGGCGCCAGAGTGCTGAGCGCTGCTCCAGCGCCGAAAGGCGGCCCTGCATGGCCGGCGTGGGTCCACGCATCCACGCAACGTCATTCTCCGCGTCGGCGCATGCGGGTGATTGCCATCTCTGCGCCGGCACGGAGCAACAAGTCGGAGACCTACAGCGGGCCCGCGCGGAAGGAGGTAGGCCCCCCCCAGATCGCGGGCACCAGCCAATCGGAAGCCCCCGATCGCGGGCCTGGACCCCGTGGAGGCCCCCTCCGGAGTCAGATCCCCCTGCCCCCCCCCACCTGGACATTCACCGCAGCCAAGCTCCCGCTGGGTAGTACCAGGTTGGAACTACACCGGCGGGACTCGTTCGGCCGGTCGCCCATGGAGAATCGCTGCGGGGACAACTGAAAACAGCGCCTGACCGGCGCGCGGTGACCGCGTGGGCGCGATTAGCGCCAATTCTCCGGTCACCGGAGAATCATGACCCAGTGTCAACAAAGAAGAACAAAGAAAATTACAGCACAGGAACAAGCCCTTCGGCCCTCCCAGCCTGCGCCAATCCAGATCCTTTATCTAAACCTGTCACCTATTTTCCAAGGATCTACTTCCCTCTGTTCCCCGCCTTTTCATATATCTGTCTAGATGCATCTTAAATGATGCTATCGTGCCCGCCTCAACCACCTCCACTGGCAAAGCGTTCCAGGCGCCCACCATCCTCTGCATAAAAAACTTTCCACGCACATCCCCCTTAAACTTTCCTCCTCTCACCTTGAAATCGTGACCCCTTGTGATTGACACCCCCACTCTTGGAAAAAGCTTGTTGCTATCCACCCTGTCCATACCACTCATAATTTTATAGACCTCAATCAGGTCCCCCCTCAACCTCCGTCTTTGCTACGAAAACAATCCTAATCTACTCAACCTTTCATCATAGCTAGCACCCTCCATACCAGGCAACATCCTGGTGAACCTCCTCTGCACCCTCTCTAAAGCATCCACATCCTTCTGGTAATGTGGCGACCAGAACTGCACACAGTATTCCAAATGTGGCCTAACCAAAGTCCTATCCAACTGTAACATGACCTGCCGACTCTTGTACTCAATACCCCGTCCGATGAAGGCAAGCACGCTGTACGCCTTCTTGACCACTCTATCGACCTGCATTGCTACCTTCAGGGTACAATGGGCCTGAACTCCCAAATCTCTCTCTACATCAATCTTCCCCAGGATTCTGCCACTGACCGTATAGTCCGCTCTTGAATTAGATCTTCCAAAATGCATCACCTCGCATTTGCCTGGATTGAACGCCATCTGCCATTTCTCTGCCCAACTCTCCAATCTATCTATATTTTGCTGTATTCTCTGACAGTCCTCCTCGCTATCTGCAACTCCACAAATCTTAGTATCATCTGCAAACTTGCTAATCAGACAACCTATACCTTCGTCCAGATCATTTATGTATATCACAAACAACAGTGGTCCGAACACGGATCCCTGTGGAACACCACTAGTCACCTTTCTCCATTTTGAGACACTCCCTTCCACTACTACTCTCTGTCTCCTGTTGCCCAGCCAGTTCTTTATCCATCTATCGAGGACACCCTGAACCCCATACGACTTCACTTTTTCCATCAACCTGCCATGGGAAACTTTATCAAACGCCTTACTGAAGTCCATGTATATGACATCTCCAGCCCTTCCCTCATCAATTAACTTTGTCACTTCCTCAAAGAATTCTATTAGGTTTGTAAGACATGACCTTCCCTGCACAAAACCATGCTGCCTATCACTGATAAGTCTATTTTCTTCCAAATGTGAATAGATCCTATCCCTCAGTATCTTCTCCAACAGTTTGCCTACCACTGATGTCAAGCTCACAGGTCTATAATTCCCTGGAATATCCCTGCTCCCCTTCTTAAACAAAGGGACAACATTAGCAATTCTCCAGTCCTCCGGGACCTCACCCGTGCTCAAGGATGCTGCAAAGATATCTGTTAAGGCCCCAGCTATTTCATCCCTCGCTTCCCTCAGTAACCTGGGATAGATCCCATCCGGATCTGGGGACTTGTCCACCTTAATGCCTTTTAGAATACCCAAAACTTCCCCCTTCCTTATGCCGACTTGACCTAGAGTATTTAAACATCCATCCCTAGCCTCAACATCCGTCATGTCCCTCTCCTTGTGAATACCAATGCAAAGTACTCATTAAGAATCTCACCCATTTCATCTGACTCCAAGCATAAATTCTCTCTTTTGTCTTTGAGTGCGCCACTCCTTTCGCTAGTTACCCTCTTGCTCCTTATATACAAATAAAAGGCTTTGGTATTTTCCTTAACCCTGTTAGCCAAAGATATTTCATGACCCCTTTTAGCCCTCTTTATTGCGCGTTTGAGATTTGTCCTACTTTCCCGATATTCTCCAAAGCTTCATCAGTTTTAAGTCGTCTAGATTTTATGTATGCTTCCTTTTTGATCTTAGCTAGTCTCACAATTCCACCCGTCATCCATGGTCCCCTAATCTTGCCATTTCTATCCCTAATTTTCACAGGGACATGTCTGTCCTGCACTCTAATCAACCTTTCCTTAAAAGACTCCCACATTTCAAATGTGGATTTACCCTTAAACAGCTGCTCCCAATCCACATTCCCTAGCTCCTGCCGAATTTTGTTATACTTGGCCTTTCCCCAATTTAGCACTCTTCCTTTAGGACCACTCTCGTCTTTGTCCATGAGTATTCTAAAACTTACGGAATTGTGATCGTTATTCCCAAAGTAATCACCGACTGAAACTTCAACCACCTGGCCCGGATCATTCCCCAATACCAGGTCCAGTATGGCCCCTTCCCGAGTTGGACTATTTACATACTGCTCTAAAAAACTCTCCTGGATGCTCCTTACAATTTCTGCTCCATCTACGCCTCCAACACTACATGAGTCCCATTCAATGTGGGGAAGTTAAAATCTTCCATCACGACCACCCTATTGCTCCTACATTTTTCTATAATCTGTCCACATATTTGTACCTCTACTTCACGCTCGCTTTTGGGACGCCTGTAGTAAAGTCCCAACAATGTTACTGCACCCTTCCTATTTCTTAGCTCTACCCATATTGCCTCAGTGCTCAAATCCTCCATCGTGCCCTCCTTAATCACAGCTGTGATATCATCTCTGAACAGTAATCCAAATCCTCCATCCCTTTTACCTCCCTCTCTATCCCTCCTGAAGCATCTATACCCTGGAATATTTAGTTGCCAATCTTGCCCTTCCCTCAACCAAGTCTCAGTAATACCAATAACATCATATTCCCAGGTACTAATCCAAGCCCTAAGTTCATCTGCCTTACCTGCTACACTTCTCGCATTGAAGCAAATGCACCTCAGACCACCTGTCCCTTTGCGTTCATCATCTCTTCCCTGTCTACTCTTCCCCTTAGTCACATTGAGTTTATTATCTAGTACCTTACTGGCTTTAGTTGCTGCCTCTTTACTGACCTCTAACTTCCTAATCTGGCTCCCATACCCATGCCACATTAGTTTAAAACCTCCCCAACAGTGTTAGCAAAAGCATCCCCTAGGACATTGGTTCTAGTCCCTCCCAGGTGTAGACCATCCGATTTGTAATGGTCCCAACACCCCCAGAACCGGTTCCAATGTCCCAAAAATCTGAACCCCTCTCTCCTGCACCATCTCTCAAGCCACGTACTCATTCTGACTATTCTTGAATGTCTACTCTGACTTTCTCGTGGCACTGGTAGCAATCCTGAGATTACTACCTTTGAAGTTCTTTTAACTTATCTCCTAACTCCCTAAATTCTGATTGTAGGACCTCATCCCATTTTTTACCTATATTGTTGGTGCCTATATGCACCACGACAACTGGCTGTTCACCCTCACCCTTCAGTATGTCCTGCAGCCGATCTGAGATATCCCTGACCCGTGCACCCGGGAGGCAACATACCATTCGGGAGTCTCGTTTTCGACCACAGAAACACCTGTCCACTCCTCTTACGATTGAATCCCCTATGACTATAGCCCTGCCAGTCTTTTTCCCGCCCTTCTGTGCAGCAGAGCCAGCCACGGTGCCATGAGCCTGGCTACTACTGCCTTCTCCTGGTTAGTCATCTCCCCCAACAGTATCCAAAACGGTATACTTTGTTTTGGAGGGAGATGACCGCAGGGGACACCTGCACTGCCTTCCTGCTCTCTCCCTGCCTTTTGGTCACCCATTCCCTGTCACCCTCATCAATCCTAATCTGCGGTGTGACGTGCTATCCACGACCTCCTCAGCATCGCAGATGCTCCAACGTGAGTCCATCCGCAGCTCCAGAGCCATCATGCGATCTAACAGGAGCTGCAGCTGGACACACGTCCTGCACACGAAGGAGTCAGGGGCATCGCCCACACCCCTGAACTCTCACATTGAGCACGAGGAACCTAACACCGGTCTGGGATCTCCTGCCCTTTTTACACTTTACCTTAACTAATTACAAATATAATATCAAATAATGAATAAGTGAAAGGAATAAAGATTTTACTAACCAATCACAATACTTACCAACACACAAAGAGTTAAATTTCTCCCAGCTACTGCTAATTGGAGTACTTTCCTTACCAGCCAATCAGGTCACTGCTTTGCTGTGATGTCTCTCTTCAAGGTAAGTTTTTGAAGTTTTTAAAGAGGAAAACTTACCTGCCCATAAGTTTCTGCCGTGTTGGAGCGAAGTGGCAGAAATTTCCCTCGCCCCGGCGATTCTCTGACTCGGCACGGGCTCGGTGAATCCCGCCCAAAGTTGGAGACTTTGGATGGTTCAGATTACCTTATCAGAATAGTTACCCAGGAAAGGTTTGAAGGATTACAACTAGTTCTAACTCGTGGGTCACAATAGTACTGATCCCACAAACTCCCTGCTGAACCCCTGATTAACTCCCCTCCACGAGCACCTGACCACCCAACTATCCCACTGACTACCCCCACACTAGCTCCCTCTAACCACCTGATTACCCCACACCTCCTGTTTACGCCCACCCTCAACGCCCTCAAATGCCATCCCACATTGCCTCCGTCCAGCTTAATCCCCCAAACCCCATCCCACCGACCACTCACATACCTTTACACACTTACCTTCTCTCCTCGCTTCTCAAAGTGGCTGGCACATATAAACGTACCTATATGCGGGATCTAGTGGCATAAAAAAGGGGGGTGACTTGACTCCCCCCAGTGCTCCCACATTACGCTGAAAGAACTGAGAGACAGCGGCGCTCCACAATTTGCAGCAGCCAGGGTCAAAAGTCAGGGTGAGCAATGTGGAGCTCCAGACTAAGGAGTGGAGCTAGGAATGTGGTGGCAATCCAATAGTGATGGCCACTCCAGACCAATACTAATTTTTGTGTTTTTCAAGCTGGCAGCGAAAATAAGAGTGTGAGATGAAGCACAGCTGTGACCAAACCAATGCCCCCGATTGTGATTCAAACCACACGGCTATCCAAGATAAACAACAAACTACATCATTTTATACCAGACGGTAGCACAGTGATTAGCACTGTGGTTTCACAGTTCCAGGGTCCCTGGTTCGATTCCCAGCTGGGTCATTGTCTCCCCGTGTCTGTGCGGGTTTCCTCCGGGTGCTCCGGGTTCCTCCCACTAGTCCCGAAAGTCGGGCTGTTCGGTAATTTGGACATTCTGAATTCTCCCTCTGTGTACCCGAACAGGCGCCAGAGTGTGGCGATTAGGGGCCTTTCACAGTTACTTCATTGCAGTGTTAATATAAGCTCACTTGTGACACGAATAAAGATTATTATTATGATTATTAAGAGAAAATTCCTCATGGCAGGTCGGATAATTTGCTTTTGTGCAAAGGACAAAATTGTTTCACCATGTAACGCACAATGTATTCTTCTTCTGCTAAAGTACGGCTGTGTATAACTAGTGCTTCACAGGCATGGGCCTAATAGTTTTTTTAGATTCATTTTGAGGTCAGTTAGACACTAATTGCTCTGAGCCAGATCCTGAGGCCAATCACTGATGCCAAGAGTCAATTAGTAGTGTTTTTGCTCATATTTTAAAGTGTGATACAAACATGCACAAATGAGAAAATGTAAGGCTTGTGACACTTGACGGACACAAACATTGCACTGATTGGAAGTGACTTGCTTATCAAGAGTGTTTTTTTTTAAGAAGAGGGGAGAAATTTTGAGCAACACTCTGGAGGTGATTAAGGACCATTGTGGGATGATGCAGCTTTAATTCAGTAAAACCCTCATCTAATGATTATAAATCAGGCTGCAGTATTGGCTGACGTGAGTATGCCTCGCATAATTAAACTATTGAAGTGTTTGAACGATAGGATTTCAATATTTCGAACTCAAGTGAACCATTTGTTCAAAGTAATGGCAGGGAGAGTTTTGCAAGCCATTATGGTGGTTCCTGCAGCTCCTCCCACTGACACTGGCACAAGACTGCCCTGGAGCTGGGACGTGGGGAGTACGATGTAAAAAAATATATTTATTTTGAGAATAATGGGCCCAAGTGAAGGCTTTAAATGCAGTAATCCAATCCAGGTGACATCATCGACAAGAAGAATGCTTTATGCCTGGCAGAGGATCATAAAATGGTCACAGCATAGAAGGAAGCCACTCAGCCCATGGTGTCCATGCTATCTCTCTGTAAGAGCTGCTCAGTTACTCCCACTTCCTTGTCTCATCCTCGTAGTCCTGCTAATGTTTTCTCTTCAGAGTAATTATCCGATTCTCTTTTGAAAGCCACAGTTGACTCTGTCGCCACCACACTCTCAGGCAATGCATCCCATGCCTAAACCAATCGCTGTGTAAAAAAGATTTTTCTCTTTCGCCTCTGGCTCTTTTGTCAGACACTTTTGCATCAGTGCTCTCTGGTTCTCGATCCCTCAGCTAATGGGACCAGTTTCTCCCAATCTTTTCTAACCAGACCTCTCATGACTATGAACATCTAATCTCCTCCAAACATTCTCTTCTCCACAGAGAACAGCCCGAGCTAAATCTATCCTCGGAACTGAAGCGTCTCATCCTCAGGTTTACCATTCTCGTAAATCTTTTCTGCACACTCGCCGATGCCTTTTCCTCCTTCATAAAACGTATTGCCCAGAATGCGACATTATTTTCCATTTGAAACTGAGTCAGCGGTCGGGATTCTCCAGCCGTTGCCATTCCCTTTTCCCACTGGCAGCGCACCCCCACCCGTAGTTTCCCGGCGGCATGTGCTGGCTCCAATGGGGAATCCCATTGACAAGCAGCGGGAGTACAGAATCCAGCTGTCAGCGAATGGTGCGCTGCAAAAAAAACACGCAGCTGGAGGATCAAAGAATGCAGCCTAGTAGTTTCTATATGTTTACGTGAACCCTGATACTAGATTGCAGTGTATCTGTTTTACCTTAACATAGAAAGTATTTCAATAGTTTAAAATTATTCTATTCTGTTTTGTGCCGACATACTCTCTGCCAATATTGTGTGATAATGTGCGCACCGTAGGGCTAACGTTTGTGGCACTATTACTGTCATCAAGCTCTCTCTAAAGAGACATCTTGTTACACGGAAAGTACTGTGCTAAATATCTTTATTGGGACTTAATATTGCATTACAAAGTTTCACTCAAAGTATTGGAGATCTGTGACAGCTGGGCCAACTGCAGCTTTCAAGATCGAGATGGATGGATCCTTGATAGATAAGGATAGCAAGGGAATTACAGTGGATAAATGGAGTTGAGGTACAGATCAACTAAGCTCTAATTAAATGGTAGAACATGTTTATGGGTTGAATACCCTAAACTATACATACTTATATAATGACACATCTCAGTAAGCTCTATGCAAAATTTAAAGATTCAGGTGTCACTAATGTTTGTTCATAACTTTGTCCTCTGGTACTATAGAATTAGCCTTGTTCATAAGTTCATAAGGAGCAGAATTAGGCCATACAGCCCTTCGGGTCTGCTCCGCCATTCTATCATGGTTGATATGTTCCTCATCTGCCTACAATGCTATAGACCAAGTGCTGGATTACAAAATCAGCCAGAGCATGTTCTCCCTAGTACACATGGCCCAAGAGCAGGAGTCGGCAATTTAGCCTCCCGAGCCTAACACCTTCAATGTGATCATGGCTGATCCCATCCTGGCCTCAACTGCACTGTCCTGCCCATTCTCCATAACCTTTTAACCCGTTACCAATCAATAATCTGTTTATTTCCTCCTTAAATTTACTCATGGTCGCTGCATCCACCGCACTCTGGGGTAGCGAATTCTACAGATTCACAACCCTTTGGGAGAAGTAGTTTTACCTCAAATCTGTTTTAAATTTGCTACTTCTTATTCTAAGATTATGACCTCCCATTTTAGAATGCCCCACAAGAGGAAGCATCTGCTCCACGTCTACTTTATCCATACCTTTTAGTATCTGTATACCTTGATCTAATCTCTCCTCATTCTTCTAAACTCTAGAGAGTATCAGCCTAAACTGCTCAATCTCTCCTCATATGACATACGCCTCTGGAATCAATCCAGTGAATCTCCTCTGAACTGCCGCCAATGCCACTACACCTTTCGTCAAATAAGGTGACCAAAACTGTGCACAATACTCCAAGTACGGTCTTACCAATGACTTGTATAGTTGCAACAACATGTCCTTACCTTTATACTCAATTCCTTTTGCTATAAATGCCAACATTCCATTTGCTTTGCTTATTATCTGTTGCACCCACATGCTCGTTTTCTGTGACTCATGCAAGGGGACATCCCTCTGCATCGTAGCACCCTGAAATCTCTCCCCATTTAGATAATAAGTTGCCTTTCCATTTTTTTGACCTAAAATGCAGGACCTCACACTTATTCACGTTAAACTCCATCTGCCACATTTTGCCCCACTCTCCTAGCCTATCTATATTCTTTTGCAAGGTACTTATTTCCTCATTGCAACTTACTTCCCCACTATTTTTGTGTCATCTGCGAATTTCCTTCTTTCCTTGTATCCAAGTCATTAATATAGATTGTAAATAGCTGGGACCAAGGACTCAACCCTATGGTACCCACTAGTTACATTTTGTCATCCAGAAAGAGACCCATTTATCCTGACTCTCTGTCTCCTGTCCTCAGCCAGTCTTCTATCCAAGCTAATAAATTACCCCTAATCCCATGTGATCTTAGCTTGCAAATTAACCTTCTATACGGTAACTTATCAAAAGCCTTCCGGAAGTCCAGATATACTACACCTACAGGATTCCCATTATCCGCTTTGCTTGTTATATCTTCAAAGAACTCAAGCAAATTAATCAAACATGATTTGCCCATCATAAAACTGTGCTGACTCTGATGAATAGCGCTTTGGCTTTCCAAATGTCCTAATATTACATCCTTGATAATTGATTCTAACAATTTTCCAACTACAGATGTTAAACTAACTGGTCTGTAATTTCCCATATTCTGCCTCCCTCCCTTTTTGAATATAAGGGTGTTACGTTATCATTTTTCTAATCCATTTGAACCTATCCCATGTCCAGGGAATTTTGGAGTATTATAACCAATGGATCCACTATCTCTGCTGCCACTCCGTTTAACGCCCTCGATGTAGGCCATCAGGCCCTGGGGATTTGTCTGCCCTCAATCCCAAGAGTTTGTTGAGTACCATTTTCCTATTGATGCTGATTGTTCCAAGTTCCGCCCTTTCTATTACCTCTTGTTATGGGCGAGGCGTTTTCAGAACCCCATAATGTATCATGGAGTTCAACCAACCTCTCCCTTTAATGGTTTTGTTGCTTTTCCCGAGCACACGGCTTTTTCCCTAGGTGTGGGATTACAATTATGGACACGTGGGTTTTTAAACACAAAACACTGTTTATTCCATGAACTCAACTTAAGATCTTAAATAAACATTGGATCCCTTAACACCCCTTACTTCAAAGATAACTCAGAAAATATTGCAACAGTAAATACTTCCTTAAAATGTTCCTTCAAACTTCCAAGAGACTTAACACCTTTAAACAGTATCACATCAGGTTAAAGGATATATATATTTTCTGTAGAATGGCAGAGACTTTCGCAAACTGGCTTTCTACTTTGAAACTGCTCTCAGCAAAACCAGCCCCAGGCACTTTTTAGCTGCTCTCAGCAAAACCAAACTGCAAAACTTGCAGCTCTCTGGAAACACACAGACACTGCTTTTAAAACTGAAACTAAAAACCTGCAAAATGGCTGACCTGAGCTGCGCTCCACCCACTCTATGACATCACTGTTTTCTTAAAGGTACATTGCTTAAACATCCAGTTCTTAAAGGCGCTCTCGCATGACCCTCTGAATTGCCTGTTCCTATCGGAATGGTACTCGTGTTCTCCATTGTGAAAACTGAGGCAAGGTATTGATTTAGTATCTATGCCATTTCTGTGTTCCCCACTATTAACTCACCGGTTTCATCTTCCAAAGAGCCAGCTGTTTTCCCTTTTATGTACCTGTAGAAGCTTTTGCTATCTTTTGTATATTCTGTGCTTGCTTTTTTTTGTAATTTACCTCAGCTTTTTTTTGTTACTTTTTTAGCATCCCTTTGTTTATGTTTGAAACTTTCCCAATCTTCCAGCCTGCCACTGGCCTTTGCAATATGATATAACTTAGTTTTTGTCTTTATAATGTCCTTGGCATCCTTGTTTAGCCATGGGTGTTTTTTTACCCCTCTTCCCATCTTTCGTCCTCACTGGGATATGTTTTAGTTGTATCTCCTTAAACAACTGCCACTGCTCATCAGCTGTCCTACCTTTTAGCCTTCCTGCTCCGTCTATACAGGCCAAATCTGTCCTCAAGCCTATGTAATTTCCTTTGTTTAGTTCCAGAACAATAGTGTGGGGCTCTCTTTCTCGCCCCCAAAATGAATCTTGAATTCTACCAGACTGTAGCCACTACTCCCTAGTGGATCCTTTACTATGAGGTCATTAATTAATCCCTCCTCATTACAGAATATCAAATCGAGTGTAGCCTCCTCCCCGGTTGGTTCCCCAACATACTGTTCCAGGAAACAATCTCTATTGCATTCAGTGAACTCTGCCCCCAGGCTACCCTTGCCAATTTGATTCTTCCAGTCTGTATGCATATTAAAATCACTCATTATTATTGCCGTACCTTTCTTGCCAGCCTCCAGTATTTCCTGGTTTAAACTGTGCCCCACTGTAGAACTATTGTTTCTTCTCTTTGCTATTTCTTCTTTCTACCCAGACGGATTCCACAACTTGATCTCCAGTGCTTATGTCATTTCTCATTAGAGCACTGCTCCCTTTCCTCACCAACAGGCTGCGCCACCTCGTTTTCCTTTCACCCTATCTTTCCGAAATACTGCGTACCCTTGGGTATTCAATTCCCACACCGGGGGCGGGATTCTCCGACCCTCCGCCGGGACGGAGAATCGGCGGGGGGTGGCGTGAATCCCGCCCCCACTGGCTGCCGAATTCTCCAGCGCTGGAGTTTTGGCGGGGGCAGGAATTGCGCCGCGCCGGTCAGCGGCCGCTGGTAGCGGCCCCCCCCCGCCGATTCTCTGGCCCGCAATGGGCCGAGTGGCCGCCCATTTTTGGCCGGTCCCGCCGGCATAAATCAAACCAGGTCTGTACCGGCGGGACCTGGCTCTACAGGCGGCCTGCGGGGGGTGCCCCCACGGTGGCCTTGCCCGCGATCGGGGCCCACCGATCCGCGGACGGGTCTGTGCCATGGGGGCACTCTTTCCCTCCGTGCCGGCTGCTGTCAACCTCCGCCATGGCCGGTGCGGAGAAGAACCCCCCCTGCGCATGCGCTGGGATGAGGCCAGCACACGCTGGCGGTCCCGTGTATGCGCCAACTCGCGGCGAAGGCCCTTCGGTGCTGGCGCGGCGCTAACCCCGCTGGCATCGGCCTAGCCCCTGAAGGTGCGGAGGATTCTGCATCTTCCGGGTGGCCCGACGCCGGAGTGGTTCACACCACTTCTCGGCGCTGGTACGGCCCGCCCCGCCGGATAGCGGAGAATCCCGCCCCTGGTCTCCCTGTAACCACATTTCAGTAATCCCCTCCAGGTCATAACCTTTTATTTCTATTTGCACCGTTAGCTCATTAAGTTTGTTACAAATGCTCCTTGCATTTGGATACAAAGCTTTTAAATTTGTTTTAATATTAGATTTCCCTACTCTTCTATAATTCCTTGGTGCATAACGACATTCACCTATCTGTCCCTTATATTTTTTTATTTTCTGGTAACCATCCACTACGTTGCTAACCAGCACTCTTACCTCATCCTTTCAATTGGGTTTTCTAGTTTTCCCGACAACTGAACCCTCCCCCTCCCATTTAGTTTAAAGCCCTATCTACAGCCCTAGTTATGCGATTCACTAGGACTCTGGTCCCAGCATGATTCAGATGAAGACAGGCCCTTGGCACAGGTCCCCTCTTCCCCAGTACTGGTGCCAATGTCCCATGAATTCAAGTCCATTTCTCCCACACCAATCTTTGAACCATGCATATACCTCTTAATCTGTGCCAATTAGCTCATGGTTCTGCTTTTTAATTTAGCTCCCAGCTGTTCATACCCGCCTAGCAGAACCTTTGCCCTTGTTCTACCTATGTCGTTGGTAGCAATGTGGCCCATGACAACTGGATCTTTACCCTCCCACTCCAAGTTCCTCTGCAGCCCAGATGCGATATGCTGAACCCAAGCACCAGGTAGGAAACACAACCTTCGGGATTCTCGATCCTGGTCACAGAGAACAGTGTCAATGCCCCTAACTTTACTATCCCCAATTATGACTACATTCCTTTTCTCTCCCCCCCCCCCCACTTGAATAACTCCCTGTACCACGGTGCTGTGGTCAGTTTGCTCATCCTCCCTGAAGTCTCCATTCCCGTCCACACAGGGAGCATGAATCTCAAACCCGTTGGACAGGGATAAAGGCTGAGGCTCCTGCAACCTACCTCCTGGATCCCTCTACCTGCAGCCACACCTTCCTGTCCCTAACAACTGGCCAAATTTAAGTTGGTTATTCTAAGGGGTGTGACTGCCTCCTGGAACACAGTGTCCAGGTACCTCTCCCCCTCCCGGATGTGTCGAAGTGTCTGAAGCTGAGGCTCCACCTCATCAACTCTGAGCTGGAGTTCCTCAGGCAACCAACATTTACTACAGATGTGGTCACTGGGAACCACAATGGGGTCCACCAGTTCCCACATCATGCAGGAACAACAAATCACCTGACTCTCCATCTCTATTTAATTTACTTCATTTTTAATTTTTTTTTGAATGTGAGTGCGGCAGGCTACTTTTTTAGCATCCCTTTGTTTATGTTTGAAACTTTCCCAATCTTCCAGCCTGCCACTGGACTTTGCAATATGATATACCTTAGTTTTTATCTTTATAATGTCTATAGTTTATAATTTTATAAACTGTTTTTTTATCATCTCTCCTTATTACCTCTGTCTGAAAGCAATTTATAAACTGTAATAAAGTGGGTTTGGAAATTTAACACAGTTTCCTTTCAGCCAATCAAATCACAGCCTTCCTGTGAATTCACATTTAGTTTTTTTTCCCAGTCTGAACTCTTGTCAGTTTCAGTGAGGGAGAGAGCAAGATCTTCCTTGCCTTCCCGAGTGGCTCTCTGTTTATTTACTGGTCAGCTGCTCCCCTCTCCGCTGCTGAAATTGAAGGTCTCAGATTCCTGCTCAAAATTTAAACTTTCTTACCTTCCTGAGCTGCTCTCTGTGTATTTACTGGTCAGCTGCTCTCCTCTCCGCTGCTAAAATTGTGGTTCTTCTCTGAAGCCACGTCCACAGCCAGAGTGTCTTCATTGTGTCAGTAACTAGAACTGGATGCAATACGCAAGACTCTGGCTGACCCGAATATTGTGCAGTTGAACCTTGGTTTCCACTGATATCTGCTCCACTGATTTGACTATGTGGTCCTTCAGTCTATTTGCTTTGTTGATTGTTGCTCTGTAGAAATTGTACTTGCTGAACACAAAGTTCACTCAAATGCCAAGATCGCTTTCAAATTCATCCTCATCTATTTCAACATCATTCATGAAATACTTATTTTCTTTCTATCGGCAGTATTTACACTTGTACATTTGGCTATTTTATCTAGTATTATTCGGCTTACCTGTATTTTGTCTAACTCATTTAAAGTTCCTCAGCTTCCTCCCCAGGATCATTTCTCCCTCCTAAATGAATACTATCATGAAGGATTTCAACACCAATCCCTGGGCTACATCTTACAGCAACCTTCTGCACACCAAGATAGCGCCTTGAACAAGCATCTGCTACTTCTTTTTTTAATAAACATTTTATTGAGGTATTTTTTTGGCATTGTAACAGCAGCAATATAAACAATGCACATAAAAATATAAACATAGTGCAAATACCACCTCCCTCCCCCACAGGTTCCACCATTAATTAACCCCCTGATCTATGCTAACCTAACCCCCCCCTTCTGCTGACGATTAATTCTCTGCAAAGAAGTCGACGAATGGTTGCCACCTCCAGGCGAACCCTGACAGTGACCCTCTCAAGGCGAACTTAATTTTCTCCAGGCAGAGAAAGCCAGCCATGTCCGATAGCCAGGTCTCCAACTTCGGGGGCCTTGAGACCCTCCAAGCCAGTAATATCCGCCTCCGGGCTACCAGGGAAGCAAAGGCCAGAACGTCTGCCTCGTTCTCCTCCTGGATTCCCGGATCCTGCGACACCCTGAAAATCGCCACCTCTGGACTCAATGCCACCCTTGCATTTAATACCTTGGACATGACATCAGCAAACCCCTGCCAAAATCCCCTCAGCTTTGGACATGCCCAGAACATGTGGACATGGTTCGCTGGTCCTCCCGCAGCATCTGGTACTTCTGACACTCCATTTCTAATCCAATCCCAAGCTGTATCTTGAATCTTAAGCCTTACGCTGAAAGCAGTGTCCCTTTGTTAGTCTCTGGTCAGATTCAACCTGATCTCCTCACTCAGCTCTCTCTAGAGGGTGGGAGGGAGCCAAAGTGGGACAGCAACTCAGCCTTGTGCTTGCCCTTTTCTTGCTTATTTTATCTTAGTGGTATTCTCAGGACTCAACCATCCACTTCCGGTGCGTGGAGAGCTTATTTTGGCATTCAGGGATTCATCCTCCTCCTCCCCCCAGCACCCGTCCCCACAACAAAGAGATGGGGATTGCATGCTAAGGATGGAGACGTCGCTGAACAAGCCTGGAGTAACAGCTACTGTGGGTTAAAGCCCAGTGAACAACACAGCAGGAGACGTTCGAAAGATCTTTAGATTCCTGCCTCAACTTTCCATCCAGCACACATTGATTATGAAGATTTGACCTTAATTCAGCTGCCAAATGGAAAGTTGGAGCAGCGCCAAGTTTTAACTTTGTCATTTGAGTCGGGGAGCGGATAGTGTTTGTAACAGCTTGGGTTTTGTTTTGAATTAGATGGGAGGCCATTTGTTCATCTGTGTTTGGAAAGAGCTGTCCTTTCACTTCTGGAACTGGCCCAAGCAGACAAATGAACAGCTCTCTTCCTTCCGCAGAGGGTCAAAAGCAAACTAAATTCTTGCTGTCTTGTTTGATGATAATGGCAGTTGTTACATGTCTGAAAGAATAATCTCTCCAATGAATTATTCACAAAAGCACAAGAGTAACAAGTATTTTGGCAGGCTTTTCCAATTGTAATGCCAATGCTGTTTTGGTGAAGCGAGGATCACCTTTTTCACTGATGAATTGTTCGAAAAATTTAAAGAAAATCACCACAGTGGAACTTCAGTCTTTCTGAATCATACTCAACAGCTCTGGCTGAAGATAATTCAGAATGAT
Source organism: Scyliorhinus torazame (assembly GCF_047496885.1). Taxonomy (NCBI): domain Eukaryota; kingdom Metazoa; phylum Chordata; class Chondrichthyes; order Carcharhiniformes; family Scyliorhinidae; genus Scyliorhinus; species Scyliorhinus torazame. Next base: position 30,039,508 of record NC_092724.1, read on the forward strand.
GCCTCTGATACAGCACTTTTACTCAGCTAGGATTGCTTGGTAGTTAAGTATTTACAATGTAAAAATAGATCATTTTTCAAATATATGTATCCCTCATCAGGAGCGCACAATTGTTTGCTTCATAATGATGGCAGCCATGTTGTTTGGACGGCACTTGTTCAATTCCAATTCTCTTCTCTCACCTAGCGATGCACTAAAGCAGATTTATGTCTGTTTACATAGCTCATATTTCCCGGAACAGGTTGCTAGTCTGTCGTCAGGAACTTATAGCTTGAGAGGGCGCTACTCCACATCAAGCGTGGCTGACCAGGAGTATTTCCCGCTCTTGCCACCAGCCATTGGTGTGCTTTGGAAGAATTTGCAGGTTGACACACTCAACCTGTTCGGCCGCATTATGAACTGTAGCCACCTAAAATGGCTGATTCCCGATTAATTTGGCCAAAACACGATATAAAATGGCTAACCGAAAAGGCTGATGGGAAAAGCAGCCAACAGGGCACAAACGGACAGCTGCAGACAGAATAGCGTATTCGGCTCTGGGGAAGTCGGCCCAGATCAATACCTGCGACCATTAGCAGCACATCAACCCAGACATCTGCAGTTTAATCGGCTATCCCCGGGAACAATTGCAACATATTAGCAATTGAATGCCGGGCCAGACCTCTCGGCGCCAGCAGTGGCCGAGACAAAGACAGGTGAACGATCACCCCCTGATCAAGGAATCGCCCCATTATTGGAGCATATTGAACCCAGTGATTGGGAACAAGTCCAATCACTTGGGACTCAGGGTCAAGGTCCGCCCCGAGAGGCGGGAAGCCCGTGGGCCCTATAAAAATAGGGGCCAAGTTCAGATCGACCCTTCTCTCCCTTCTTCTCCTGCTCGCAACCTTAGCAAGAACCATCGACCAGAAACCGTAAGTTTGACTCCAGCGATCGCTACCCGATAGAGACTGCTAGCCATCGACCCGTATCAGCCTTTTGAATCCCGCAGGCCAGACCCAATTCGATAAGCCATTCGTTTCCCTGACCTGGTGGGCCATTCCCAAAAGTTAAGTATTGGCCAGTAGTGGTAGGTAGTGATATAGAAAGTAGGATTATTGTGTAAGTATTTATTGCTGTACATAATAAATGACCGTTGATTTCAATCTTACTAAGCGGTGTGCTGTCTTATTAATCATAACTAGAGCTTGAACCACGTGGCGGTATCAGAAGGATACCTGGCGACTCGTGAGCAAAGGTGACATAATCAGAGCTAATAAAACTAAGGCTAATAAGAGCAACACAACATACCTTTCCTGCCCATCAAGTCCTGTGGTGGGACACAAGCCCGGAGCTTCTGGCTCAGAGGCAGGGACGCTACCCATTGTGCCACAAGGCCCACAGCTCTTGTGCCTCAGTCTTTACTCTCCTCACAAATGATAACCAGCAAGAAGGATAATAATCTTTATTAGTGTCACAAGTAGGCTTACATTAACACTGCAATGAAGTTACTGTGAAAAGCCCCTAGTCGCCACACTCCGGCGCCTGTTCGGGTACATTGAGGGAGAATTCAGAATGTCCAATTCACCTAACAAGCACATCTTTCGGGACTTGTGGGCGGAAACCAGAGCACCCGGAGGAAACCCACGCAGACACAGGGAGAACGTGCAGACTCCACACAGATAGTGACCCAAGCCGGGAATCGAACCCGGGACCCTGCCGCTGTGAAGCAACAGTGCTAACCACTGTGCTAACGTGCAGTGGAGACTGTATGGACCTTTTTCTCTCATTGGAATACCTCAAAATACTTTACTATCAATTTTTCCAAAAGAAAGAATCTATTGGGCGCGATTGACCTAAATGAGAACAAAAGCCCATCGTGATCGTGTTTAGCCACATATTTCCCAGTGCTCTCAGCTCCGAGCAACACAAAGGTAGAAAATTGCATCATGTCGCACAGAGCTTCATTTTGTGCACTGTGGAGCTCCACTCACCGCAACTCCTCAGTGTAGCGAGAGATCGGGACGCCATTTAAAAAATGTGGTGTCCCAATCTCTGGAGCTCTCAAAGCGATTCCCAACCCCCTTCCAAGCCCCAACGCACAGTGAGTGGGTTCCTGGGCTCCTTCAATAGCCGCTCCGGGCATCCCCGGCCCGATCGTCACCGAGCAGAAAATTCCAAGTTGGCAGTGCCTGGCTGACACCCAGATGGCACTGCCAAGGTGCCAAGCTGGCACTGCTAGGGTGCCCAGGTGGCACCAGCACAGGATCCACCCTTCCCAAAGAGCATGCACCTGGAGGCCTCCAGTTCCCTGGGAGACCCCCACAAGTGCTGTTCCGTTTGGTCCCTGTTTGCGAAGACCAGTACTAAACGGCGCTTGCCCGAGGTCTGAGGTGAAGGAGATAGATCCCGAAGCCGCGGGTAACTCAGGAATCTGCACATTAAAGTGAGATCCCAGGAGTGGGGACTCCCGGCTTCTATCGGCTACACGTGCTGCTCTTCAGGTGGCCGTCAGATCCCACCCATTATATAAGACAGCAAGCTCAGAATGACAGAGCTGCAAGCGATAATATTTAACGCTATAGAACTTGACTGAAAAATTTGGAAAAGCTCCAAGAAAATTGCAAGCAGCTCCCAATGTCATTGAAAATGCCCTGAGCCTTACACATGACATTGCTTTATTTGTAAAAATGGGCCAGTGGGGAAAGGCAATCCAGCTGATATGATAATTTTATTTGAGAGGGGAAAGGGCTAAAAGACACTCTGGATATAATAATTGATTGCAGCTTGCAGTTAATCAGCAGTGAATATTTATAATTATTGCAATATTAATGCACTGCTGTAAAATCCATACCTGCCATAATGTGCAAATATGACACAATGACCCCATTTAGAAGGTCACTCAAACAATATTGGATATCTAAATGGCAACGATGTGACTTCACAATAGTTTGGATGTTGAAGTGCAGCTGCATAATATCATAAGACACAAATGGAACAGGAGGGAGTGTCCATGAAAGTCTGCATTTTACTGTCCGTGCTAACTGTTAATTATATTTTTTAAAAATCGGCTTGTCCAGATGAAGTCTGGGCCTCATTCCGTGTTTCTAAAGCAAAACAGGTAAAGCAAATAAGCTCACTGTGTCAAAACAGGATTTTGCAATTCGAACATTTTAGACAGGAATTACTGGTTCTTATTGTGTGCAGGGGTGCCATCATCTGATACTAAATGAAACAGAACAAAGAAAACCACCTATTGACCTGGTCCCTATATTATGAGGTAAAGGGAAAAGATAGAATTTCTGCTTAGTGGCAATCGCTTTCCTCTAACTCCAGTAACACTTCCCAACTGTTGATCACGAACAGCGCAGGTACGTTGCTCTCAGATGAAAGCAAGTTACTGCGGATGCTGGAATCAGAAAGAAAAACAGAAAATACTATTTTCTAGAGAGAAGGGAGCTAACGTTCCGATGAGTTTTTGTCAAAGCTGGAGAGAACTGGCAATCGGATCCGATTTATCCTGTTTGGGGAGGGGGGGGGCGGTGATAATGATGAAGCTGAAAATATCATTGGCAGTGGGTCCTCATGACAACGCAGGAACAAGAAGTGAAATAAATTAATGGCGAGAATTGCCTTGGAGTTGCTCTCACGTCATCCATAGTGCGGGAGAAGCTGCATTTGTGTAGAATGACTTTGAATGTACAGCACAGAAAGATTCCATTCAGCCCAAGTGGACCATGTCAGCACCTATGTTCTTCTCAGTTTACCTCACCTCACCAATGTTTCCTTCTATCCATTCTCCGTCATACAATCCAGCTCCTCCTTAAATACAGAATCAAAGAATAATACAGTGCAGAAGAGGCCCTTCGGCCCATCGAGTCTGCACCGACACATGAAAATCACACCTGACCTGCCTTCCTAATCCCATTTGCCAGCACTTGGCCAATAGCTTTGAATGTTATAACGTGCCAAGTGCTCATCCAGGTACTTTTTAAAGGATGTGAGGCAACCCGCCTCTACCACCCTCCCTGTCAGTGCATTCCAGATCATCACCACTCTCTGGGTAAAAAGGTTTTTCCTCCAATCCCCCCAAAGCCCCCTGCCCCTCACCTGGAACTTGTGTTTCCTCGTAACTGACCCTTCAACTATGGGGAACAGCTTCTCCCTATCCACCCTGTCCATGCCTCTCATAATCTTGTACACATCGATCAGGTCACCCCTCAATCTTCTCTGATCCAGAGAAAACAACCCAAGCCTATCAAACCTCTATTCCTAATTTAAATGTTCCGTCCCAGGCAACATCCTGGTGAATCACCTCTGCACCCCATCCAGTGTAATCACATCCTTAGAATGTGGCAACCAGAATTGCACGCAGTACCCCAGCTGTGGCCTCACCAAGTTCGATACAACTTCAACATGACCTCCCTGCTTTTGTAATTTATGCGTCGATTGATAAAGGCTAGTGTCTCACCTGCCTTTTTAACCACCCTATTAACCTGCCCTTCTGTTTTCAGAGATCTATGGACAAACATGCCAAGGTCCCTTTGTTCCTCGGAACTTCCCAGTGCCTTGCCATTCATTGATTACTTCCTGGTCACATTACTCCTTCCAAAGTGTATCACCTCACACTTTTCGGTGATGCATCCATGCTTTAGGCCTCAACTACTCCATATTCCCCGGGCGCAATTCTCCACTCCCACGCCAGTTGGGAGAATCGCCTGGGCCGCCAAAATTTCCGGGGACGCCGGTCCGACGCCCTCCCGCGATTCTCCCAAGCGGCGGGAATGGCACGGTCGAGTTTCGCGGGCCGCAGGCTGGAGAATCGCCGGAGACACCCAAAATGGCGATTCTCCGGCACCCCCGCGATTCTGAGGCCCGGATGGGCCGAGTGGCCAGGCCAAAACAGCGGCTTCCCCCCAGCGCCGTCCACACCTGGTCGCTGCAGTCGTGGGCGGTGCGTGAACGCTGGGGGGGGCGGCCTGTGGGGGGGGAGCAAGGGGGGATCCTGCACTGGGCTTCACCTGCAATGTGGGGTGGCCCGCGATCGGTGCCCACCGATCGTCGGGCCGTCCTCTCTGAAGGAGGACCTCCTTCCTTCCGTGGCCCCGCAAGGTCCGTCCCCCATCTTCTTGCGGGGCGGATTTGGACAGGACGGCAACCACGCATGCGCGGGTTGGCGCCGGCCAACCCGCGCATGTGCGGATGACGTCCGTTATGCGGCGCCGGCCGCGTCATCTATGCGGCGCCGCCTTTACGCGGGCGACAAGGCCTGGCGCGGGTAGATGACGCGGCCCCGATACTGGCCCATTGTCAGGGACTGAATAGGTCGGGACCGAGGCCGTTCCGCGCCATCGTGAACCTCGATGGCATTCACGATGGCGGGGCCACTTCGGCGTGGGAGTGGAGAATCCCGCCCCCCATTTCCCATTTTAACCATTGACGTTATCCAGAATTTCTTCTCACAATCGTTGGTGAATATTTTACAGCTATGCCCGCTAGATTTTGAGTCATCCTCCCTGCCATGGAAACCCATCCTCTTGTCTCCCTTGGCAATTTTAAGGATCTCTGTTAAGTCACATTCGGCCTTTGCTTTTCCAATTAGAATCTATCATGGGTAAACAAGGTTTCTCCCAAAATTCCGGCAAAGTCACAGCAGCAACACTGGGCAGCTCGGAAGAAATTCCCAACCAATATTAATGTGGCAGCAATTCAGAGTGTTCCCTCAGGGGTTTAAAATTAATGCTTACTTTTCATTAAGTATCATATTTTCAGATCAGAAAAGTTCATTTCCAAACATTTAATGCTCTTACAAGTCATTTCTCTCCACATTTTTAAAGTAGGCATTATTATTTCACATAAATAACCTAATAAGTCAGAAAGCATGAACACAGCCACAGCCTTGCTTACATAAAACAGGTTCAATTCCGGGGAGAATTTTAGAGAAATGACCTACAATGAACTAATGTTCTATAAACATTTACACTTCAAAGCCTAGAAATTACTTTTTGCGATAATGACAAAAGGATTTCTAATGCTTTCATGTGTCATTTCTTGGCCCACTGTTTTAATAAAGGAGTTATCTTTTTATCTGCAAAAGGCTAATACCATTTTTAAGATAATGAACTAAGGATTTTATTTAATTCAAGGGATGTGGACGTTGCTGGCTAGGCCAGCGCTTTTTGTCCATCCCTAATTGCCCTTGAGAAGATAGAGGTGAGCTGCCTTCTTGAACCACTGCAGACCATGTGGTGCGGGTACACCCACAGTGCTGTTACCAAGGGAGATCCAGGATTTTGAGTCAGCGACAGTGAAGGAACGGCGATATATTTCCAAGTCAGGATGGTGAGTGGCTCGGAGGGGTACTTCCAAGTGGTGGTGTTCCCATGTGTCTGCTGTCCTTTTAGATGGTGGTGATTGGAAGGTGCTGCCTTGGTGAGTTTCTGCAGTGCATCCTGTAGATGGCACACACGACTGCCACTGATCGTTGGCGGTGGAGGGAGTGAATGTTTGTGAAAGGGATGTCAACCAAGTGGGCTGCTTTATCCTGGATGGTGTCAAGTTTCTTGAATGTTGTTAGAGCTGCATTCATCCTGGCAGGTGGAGAGAATTCCATCACATTCCTGACGTGTGTCATGTGGATGGTGGACAGGCTTTGGGGAGTCAGGAAGTGAGTTACTCACTGCAGGATTCTTAGCTTCTGACCTGCCCCTGTAGCCACAGTATTTATATGACTAGTCCAGTTCCAATTCTGGTCAATGGTAACTCCCTAGATATTGATAGTGGGAGATTCAGCAATGGTAATAGCGTTGTATGTCAAGGGGCGGTGGCTAGATTCTTTTTTGTTGGAGGTGGTCATTGCTTGGTACTTGCATGGTGTGGATATTACTTGCCACTTGTCAGCCCCAGCCTGGATATTGCCCAGGTCTCGCTGCATTTGGACATGGACTGATTCAGTGTCTGCAAGAGTACTAAACCTTTGCATGATGGTATCACAAAAAGATATATGATGGGATATATTTAGAAAGGGCCTCATGGTCTCTGCTCCTCCACTCCTATCCAAACTGCTGTTAATTGAGTTGAGGAGAGACTCGGAAACAGGAAGTCCCACCTCAGAATTCTGCCAGCCAATCAGAGGTCAGCAGATCTCCAGTACCAAGAGTGACACCGGGACCAATGGCCACTGCTGGTACTGCAGCAAGGCCGAGAGGAGGCATGTGGCACTAGATTCAGCCTGGCAGTCGAGTTTGGGTTTTACCGGATCCAAGCTGGAAGACCCCTGCAAGGAGGCCCATAGGAGGTTTGGGACTGGGGTAGAAATAAGGCCGCAGTGGAAGGAAACCCTGCAGGGGTTGGGGTGGCATGGAGGGGGTGTTGCACCTTGGATGAAACTCTCTGCTGGTGCCAGATGTCCCTTTAAGGAGAGTCGAGATGGCAGCTTGGTGTGGGTCACCCCCGCAACCCCAGTTGAATCCTGACTGTAGTGAGGTGAGACTCTTAAGGGGTCATAAGCTACCCACTTAAGGGCATCAATTTGCCAATAGTAGGCAGACTGCCCGACGTCTGCCAAATTGCGGCAGGGGAAGGGGAAGGTGGCGGACACAACTTCCACTGGATTTACTGCGCTATACCCCCCCACCCCGCCATCAAATCCACTGGCTGGGAGCATTAAATCCAGTCCTAGGTTGCAAGAATAACACAAAAATATTCCACATATTTGCTTAAATGTGTCAAATAATTTCATCTCATTAGGAGTTACAGCTTTTTGAGATCCTCCGAAATTATGCCCAGGTTACAAGCAATTTCACTCTATTTATATGCTGTAGGGCATTTTTGCAAAGTTAGGAAGTTGGCTTGAAATAGGCTGTACTGATAAAATAACCTGTGTGTTAGTTTATTTAGATTATTGCCCTAATGTTTTCCAATCATGGTGGCAAAATAAATATTCTTATCACTCTGTTTTCCATATAACTTTGAAAGCACTTGCAATACAACTTTCCAAGAGGGAAGCTGTGCTGTCGATAAGACATCAGGATGTCATCTCAAAAACAGGTTCAAGAGCTGGGAAACAGCTCAGAAATGCCACCTTGTCACCCGCATTTCCACACATAAATGGGGTTCCCATTGAAGTTCTGTGGAAACAATACCAATGGTGAAGTGTTGGGTGCTCTGAGGTACAGACGTACCAACACGGTTGCGATTGGTACAACGCAGTTTTATTCCATTGAACTATTTATACATCAAACTTGGTACTCAGCACGTTGTGACTGTGTGAGTGTCGTGCTTTGAGGTCCTGGCCCTGTGCCGTCTCCCGATGGACTGCCCAGGAAGTGGCGTGTTTCTTGTTTTATACTGTGTCTGCTTTTGTCTGTGATTGGCTGTCGTGTTATGTGTGCTAATTGGTCCGTTGCTCTGTCTATCATTATGTATGTGTTATGATGTATGTTTGAATATCATGCCAAATGGAATTTTAGTACAAGCAACGGCGTCAATTGAGTAAAAATAAAGTACTGGTTTATTCTCAACAGAAACGTATATACAGTTAAACCTCACTGGTCCTTTCCTTCTGGAGGCCTGTACTAGTCAGGCCGACTTTATATACAACGCAGTTAACGGGGGAGTGGATACTCTTCGCGCTACACGGGAACTATAATCAACCCTGTCCCGTGTGCTCCGTGTGGGATACTACAGGAATGATATGTGTAATTGTCTGGCCATCGATTTTGATCATTAGGTGAGTCAAGTTGAAAGTACTTCAAACCAAGTGTACAAAGAATGTGTCTAATGTCCATTGTGGACTGAATTGCATGAATGATTCAATCCCAGTCAAGGTATAGTAATGTTCGCATCAATACCCCATGTGGGCATCTCCTGTTTAAAAGATTGTCAGCTTTGTTCGCATTTTTATCTGACCTAATTTCAAAGCAAGCGATGGTTTTCAAAAGGGATTATTAAAATGATGAGGACATTTCGTGCAATAAACGGTTTGATCATCTTGCTGCGGTGCTCAAGGAAATTTAAAACTCTATAGGCGGGATCTTCTGGTCCCAGCGAAGGCAGTCCCCACTGCAGCGGGTTCGCTGCCGCTGTGACGGGCGAGTCATGCAAAATGGCGTAGACATCAGCAGGACCGAAAGATCCCGCCGGCAGTCAAGAGCGAGCTGCATCCGCTGCCAGAAAACACCCCTCAGGGTGGGGGTGGGGGGTGGGGTGGGGGATGGGGGGGGGGGTGGGGGGTGGGGAGGGGCCTGGAAAATCCCGCCCTATAAACTAGTGCTTATGTAAATTGTCCTCCAGCAGGCAATCGTATTCCTAAGAAGTAGATTGGCTTAAGTTCAGTAAAATCCATCACAGGACGACTTGGCTGACTGCTTTGTTTGATTCATCCCAATAGTGTGCTCTCAGTTTAGTGCCTTGCCTGAATATTTACTTCTGTAAACATTTCTATTTTGTAAATTAATCCGCGTTGCAAAAAAGCAATTGATATTTTCTGTCTTATCAATTGTTATGAGAGGTAATGCATACCATTCATTGGCAGGTTTACAATAAAACAGCAGATGGTTCACCCGGCATCCTTACAGCTCAGCATTTAAAACATTGTGTCTAAATTCGTGCAGGAATTGAGGGTTTGCTTCTGGGAGCTGCCTGTTGTGAGGCGCCTGAATTGTGACATTGCTGGAGCATGAAGTTCATTAGAACACTTCACATCAGCATTGTTTGTCCTTTATTCCCGTTTGCTGTCAAAACCGTTTGCAAAAATCCTCGGCTTTGGAAAGCTGGCAAAGCATTGTGCTTCAGCAGAGAACTTTTCTGTGAGTTCTCTGTGCGTAAGCGAAGTGTGTCAGATCAGACGTGGCACTATATCGGAAAGTAGTATCATTACCAGCTGCTTTATTTATATCTCCGTCAACAAAATAAACATTAAGGGCCTGATGGAGAAAGGCCAAATATATTTAATTTCTGTCCTATACCCTTTTGGGATGAACTCCAAGAAAATAAATCTCTCTGGAGGCTTTAATTCAGTACATTACCCAATTTTCTATTCTGAAACTCGCACCTTTCATTTAATGGATTATACCTATAATTATATTACAGCATGTATTTTATTGGCAATGTATGTTGCCAAGGCAATACATTGATTAGCTGCAGCAGGTTCCCTCACTGTATATAGCTGTGTGCCAGACATCTGATAAATCATATTTTGTACTATCTACTGAAAGGATTTATTGGCATCAGCCCCTTCACACGACCTGTGTGAGGGTTTATTCAGTGTGTTGCACATGTGGGTTGGAAGTTACCCACCTATCCCAGGAGTTCTGGCAATGTGACCAGACCTTCCCAAACCCCATGCCCCCCCAAGCAGTCAGAAGCAGAGTTAATGGCATCCTGTTTTTAGCCTGGCCTGCCTCCCTCCCTCCCTCCCCCTCTGACCCGCCACTCTCTTATTCTAATTCTTGGCTTTATCCTCATGCCTGGTCCCCATTCCTCCCCACTGCTATCTTTCTATTTTGGGGCTCGTCAGGTCCACAAAATGACAATAGGGTCCCGATAGCACACACTGAATCCAAATACATTGACCCTGTAGTGATATGTATATATAGAGGTATATAAAGGGTTAATGACTATATCATAGTGTAAGACAACCACTAGATGGCAGCACTAGATTCATGTCGAAATATGCAAACTCAAAGGATCTTGGGTCTCTTCGAACCAGGAGTGATTAGACAACAGTGTGTTAGAGAGATAGATAATAGCATAGTTAGCACGTGTAGTGAAACATAGTTAATACTTTATTCTGAATTACTTAATAATAATAATCGCTTGTTGTCACAAGTTGGCTTCAATGAAGTTACTGTGAAAAGCCCCTAGTCGCCACATTCCGGCGCCTGTTCAGGGAGGCCGGTATGGGAATTAAACCCTGCGCTGCTGGCATTGTTCTGCATTGCAAGCCAGCTATTTAGCCCACTGTGCTAAACCAGCCCCTATTCACTCTTTATAGTTCTGCAAGAGTGAACGAACTCAACATTGTTCAATTCGTTATTCATCAAACCTATTTTGCTTTGAGTTAAAGATTGGTGGATTCTTGAGAATCACAGCATCAGACCATTCTGGAAATATAAAGCAAAGAGTAATGACAATAAGTAATATAACAGGCCCTAGATGACCCAGAGCCCAAATAATCTCATCAACCACTCCATCTCTGTGCAACATTGGATGGCAAAAAAAACCTTTAAAAATGGCACACATAGTAATCAATGTTACATAAATCTAACGTTTTGGAGCATGCAATAAAAACAAAGTATATATTGGGCAGATTTTTGTGCCCTTCCCTGTGGTGAGTTTGGTGAGTTTTTTTCTTTCTGCTCATTCATGGCATTTGGGCATCATTGGCTGGGGCAGCATTTATTGCCTGCCACTCTTTGCCCTTGAACTGAGTGGATTTCAGAGGGGACTCTCAGAGTCAACCACATTGCGGTGTGTCTGGAGGCCCGTGTAGGCCACACCAGGTCGGGATGACAGATTTCCATCCCTAAAGGACATTACTGAACCAGATGTTTTCTTCTGACAATCGGCAATGGTTTCAGGTCATCATTTTTGTTGAAGTCAAATTTCACCAGCTTTCGTGGTGGGATTCGAACCCGGGTCCCCAGAGCATAACCCTGAGTCTTTGGATTGCTCAACCAGTGGCAGTACCAAAGTGCTACTGCCTCCCTCTTTAGGTGTTGTGGGGGGGTGTTGGAGAAGGGGGGAACATGTAAGGGTGGCATTTAATCAGGCCAGTGGGTGGTGAGTGGGGCCCACCTTCACCCTCTGGCCAATTGATGCCTTAATGCTGTCAATTAATACCCACTTAAGCGCTTCATCCCATTGCCATTAACTCAGCAGCAGGCAGGGGCTCACCATGCAGGGAACAAGGCATACAAACTCATGTGGGGTTGCTTGTGGGCTCCCAAGGGAGCCACTCATTCAAAGGCACTCAGTGCTGAATCGACATTGGCATCAGGAAGGATCCCCTTGGAACCGCATCCACCGCCCCCTCCCGCACTCCCCACTGCCAAACCATTGCCCCCTCTCCACCCACCCCCTTTCCCCCTGAGATCCCAACCCCACAAAACCCTTGCCTCCCACTATCACTCACCAGTGGCCTGGAGTCCAGCAGCAATACTTGGCCTCAGGCAGGTGCATTACCGGCAGCAGCCACTGCCTCCTCTGTGGCAGTGCTATTCAATAAAGTTGCTGACCTCTGGGGCGACATTCTCCGACCCCCCGCGGGGCGATCTGACCCCGGGGGGTGCCCCCACGGTGGCCTGGCCCGCGATCGGGGCCCACCGATCCACGGGCGGGCCTGTGCCGTGGGGGCACTCTTTCCCTTCCGCCTCCGCCACGGTCTCCACCATGGCGGAGGTGGAAGAGACTCCCTCCACTGCGCATGCGTGGGAAACTGTCAGCGGCCACAGACGCTCCCGCGCATGTGCCGCCCGGAGATGTCATTTCCGCGCCAGCTGGCGGGGCAACAAAGGCCGTTTCCGCCAGCTGGCGGGGCGGAAATTCCTCCGGCGTCGGCCTTGCCCCTCAATGTTGGGGCTCGGCCCCCAAAGATGCGGAGCATTCCGCACCTTTGGGGCGGCGCGATGCCCGTCTGATTGGCGCCATTTTGGGCGCCAGTCGGCGGACATCGCGCCGTTTGGGGAGAATTTCGCCCCTGATTGGCCAGCCATTCTTTTTTTTTAGGAAATATTTTATTGAAGCATTTGTAATTTTCACAATTTAACATATTGACATTTCTAAAACAACCGCGCGGGTCGACGCACAAAATACCCCCTAAAATAACAACAAACAATAGACCACGCACCCCACTTCTCCCGCCCTATCCCCAATTACCTATATACTAAATTCCCTGTCCTTATTTAACATTACCCTGCCTCCGGATTTCCTCCACCACCCCCTTTTCCCTTTCCCCCCTTACTGCTGACGTTCAGTTTTTGTTAAAGAAATCGATGAACGGCTGCCAACTCTGGGCGAATCCCTTTACTGATCCTCTCAGAGCGAACTTGATTTTCTCCAGACTGAGACTCTCTAACATATCGCTGACCCACACTCCTGATTTTGGGTGCTCTGAGTCCTTCCATCTCAGCAAGGTCCGTCTCTGGGTCACCAGGGAGGAGAAAGCCAGAATATCGGCCTCCCTCCCCCACTTTGCCCCCGGACCTTCCGACACCCCAAATATTGCTAATTCTGGACTCGGAGTTATCCTACCTCCCAGGACATCTGACATAACGTCTGAAAATCCCTGCCAGAATTCCCTCAGTTTCGGACATGCCCAAAACATATGAACATGGTTGGCCAGGCTACCCCCACACCGCCCACATCTGTCCCCCACCGCCTCGAAGAACCTACTCATCCGAGCTACCGTCATGTGGGCCCTGTGGACTACGTTGAACTGAATCAAGCTAAGTCTAGCACAGGACGAGGATGCAGTTACCCTTTTCAAGGCTTTTTCCCACAGTTCAATTTCCAGCTCCTCTTCCCACTTCCTCTTCATGGCCAGCCACTCTTGTCAAGTGAGGTTTCTTAACCCAGAGTCTTAAAAAAATTTTTTTTTAAGAGTATCCAATTCATTTTTTCCAATTAAGGGGCAATTTAGAATGGCCAATCCACCTACCGTGCACATCTTTGGGTTGTGGGGGTGAAACCCACGCAAATACGGGGAGAATGTGCAAACTCCACACGGACAGTGACCCAGAGCCGGGATCGAACCTGGGACATCGGCACTGTGAGGCAGCAAGGCTAACCCACTGCGCCACCGTGCTGCCCATTTACCCCAGATCCTTGATCCTAAGGGAAGACCCACTGCTGGCAGGTCAAGTACCTGAGTGGAAGAAGATGTAACAGGCTTCCCTAAAAGAAACGGTGTGGGGCTCTCGCTGCCTCTCCAGCTGGCAGCTGACACCTCCGTCACCTCCATAAGGTTCATCCCATTGTGTGACTCAATGTTAAATAGTTATAATAGTTAGAATAGTACTAAAATAGCCCTGCACTATCAGATTCCAATCATTCTCTTCTGTTCCTGACATGTATCCTTGCTATACAGACTTGAATAAAATGCTGCTACAGTGGCTTCAACAATAGGCAATGCCATTTGCAGTATTTTGTGCAATCAATAAGTTAAAACTTATGTCATTTTACACAGGGAATAACAAATGGCTGGGAACATTTTACAAGGCTGTAACACACTTGACTGGCTTAAAATGGCATAATAAACTGAGACTGAGCAGTTTATACAGTCGTTCAAATCCTTTAAGTGTCTTGCCATATTAAAAATGCTTCCACACATTGTTGAAATTTTATTATAAATGCTGTTCTTCCATTTATTCCTTCATATAAGCTTTCCTATTTGCAGTTTTGTCATTTAACCTCTTAGATTGTCAAGGATGGACATACATACGAAACAGACGCAGTTTAATAACAAAGCATTCAATGTGATTTATGAGCTCCAGGGGCTGATTCTGATTTGTGAATGCTGCACGTGTTCACCAGTTCATGGTGCATTACGGAGTTGAAAAGTGGTGGCAATATGTACCTGTGGTATTTTTAAAGGACAGGCTTGCAGACCACAAAGGTTCAAACAAAGAAGAGCTTAATTGGAAAGGTGTTTACTCTCCTGGCTGTTAGTGTAGGCTGCCCGTTTGCCTGTGCAAATGGCCGATGGCATCATCAATATGTCACATGATTGGACTCTTAAAGTGACCTTGTTCCAACTAGGAACGAACATGAGTATACAAGATTCCCCTCTTACATGAGAGGTTCCTGCACTGAAATGCAATATCAAGTTAACAATCAAAATTTACAATATCTCTTCTTCGGCGGTCACTCACTAATGAGTACGATTGTCCACCTCAGAAACTCTGCATTACTGATCATGGATTCTATGGGTCGTTGCATGGCTGTGGAGTCCGATCCTACAGCCACATCTTCAACTGCATACTTGGCTGGTGTTCCAGGAGGTGGATTGGCCCTTGGTCTCCAGGTCACTGTTATTCCTTTTTCAAGCTCCTTTTCCGGGTCTTCTCTTGCCGTTGGGTGTCCTTGAAGAATGGTGTCCCTTCAATAAGGAAGTTCTGTCAAATAGGTCTCTTCTAAGCTTGGGTCTCCCAGGCATTGACGTCTATGTTGTCTTTCTTAAGGTAAGCCTTCAGGGTGTTTTTGAAGTACTTCCTTTGTTCTCCTCTTGTTCCGGAGCCTTCCTTGAGCTGAGTGAAGAAGGTATGCTTTGGTAGTGGGGACTCTGACATCCTAAGCACATAGCCGGCTCAGCGTAGTTGGTTTCGGATGATTATGGTCTCGATGCTTGTGATTTTAGCTCCTTCAAAAATGTTGTTGTTAGTACATCTGTCCTCCCAGTTGATGCAGAGAATCCATCTCGGAGACTGTCAATGGTACCACTCCGGGGCTTTGAGGTGGCATCTGTACACAATACAATTTCTGAGCCATATAGAAGAGTCAAGAGGTTGACTGCCTTGTACATGAGCATCTTGGTGTCAGCACAGATGTCATGGTATAAATAGTTATGCTTCCAGAGTACAAATTGTGTCAACCAGTTCTTGCAACTTGTTTTCACAAAAATCAATCATTCGGAATTTATTGAAAGAAGCATGTGTTATGGGAGAGGCGTTTTCAGAACCCCAAAATGTATCATGGAGTTCAACCAACCTCTCCCTTTAATGGATTAGTTGCTTTTCCTAGCACACGGTTTTCCCTAGGTGGGGGATTACAATTATGGACACGTGGGTTTTTAAACACAAAACACTGTTTATTCCATGAACTCAACTTAACATCTTAAATAAACATTGGATCTCTTAACACCCCTTACTTCAAAGATAATTCAGAAAATATTGCAACAGTAAATAACCCCTTAAAATGTTCCTTCAAACTTCCAAGAGACTTAACACCTTTAAACAGTATCACATCAGGTTAATGGATATATATTTTTTCTGTAGAATGGCAGAGATATATTAGCTTGGTTGACCAGCTCCAGCACTTTGCTTTCTTCCTGCAGCTCTCTGGACACACACAGACACACCCAAGCTGCTGTCTCAAACTGGCTTTCTCCTTTTAATCAGATCACAGCAAACCAGGACTTCTCAAGCTGCTGTCTCAAACTGGCTTTCTCCTTTTAATCAGTTCACAGCAAAACAGCCAGGCACTTTTAAACTGCAAAACCAAACTGCAAAATGGCTGAACTGAGCTGAGCTCCACCCACTCTATGACATCACTGTTTTCTTAAAGGTACATTGCTTAAACATCCATGTCTTAAAGGTACCCTCACATGACACATGGTTAAAGTACATTTTTGCTGGATCTTAATGGCAGCGAAGGTAAACTATTGGCCATTTTGGTGAGTGAATCAAACTTTTAAACTGATGATCCAACCTGCGGAGCAATGGGACAGGTCAAGCTGCTCATTCCTCCCATCCCGGTCAGAATAGCACACCTTAGTTGACTTGCTAGTGATCGTTTGGAAATGTGTTGCTGATAAACGTAGATGAGAAATAGGGTGCGGGATTCTCCGATCGCCGACTCCGAAATTGCTTTGGCGATTGGCCGGAGAATCCCCGTTTACGCGGGAATCAGGGGCAGTGCCTGTTTTGCGATGCTCCGCCCCCTCAAAAATGGCATCCTCGGGGAGTATGCCGCAAGCCATATGGATGGCGCCAGCACGTCACCTGAGGTCCTCCCCCAATGCTCCGCCCCCGATGGGCCAAGTCCCCAACGGAGTGGGGTGCTTGTGCTCACACTGTTCGGGGACTTTGAGTGGCGACTGCGGACTGAGTCCAGCGCCGCCACAGTCGGGTGGGGGGGGGGGGGGAGGTGTTCCGTTGGCAGGGGGGTCTTTGTCGGGGATGGGGGGGCTGGTGGGTGGTGACCCGGGGGTGGCGAGGCTGGTTACAGGGGGGCAGTTTTTGACAGGCCTGGTCAGTGTGCGGCCACCGCAGACCGCCACCGCCGTGCACATGCGCGGCCACGGACCCGGCCATTCTGCGGCCGTATCCGCAGGTTAAGCCGGAGGTTTTGTGCAGCGCACCTGCTACCACCCCCCCCCCCACCCCCCACCCACCAGATGGAGGATCGGTGCAGGGGTGGCGCCGACTTTCTCGCCGCAGGGCGGAGAATCCATCCCATGGGATTTCTTGTCAGATTGAACTTCAGAATCCAGTAACAAGCAGAATACTGGGTGATGAATGTTTGTAGAATCTGTACCTGAATCTGTCTGAATAATTACACAAATAGATTGGCCTCACAAAATTGAGCACTACCACCTTGCTGAGATAGACATCAGTTCTTAACCATTTAGAATTCAGTCAATCCAGGAGACAAAGCAAAAACTTTAATAAATATATGAGGAGGTTGTGTTACTTTGTGAAAGAATTGTTACCTCTAAGCTGGAGCTAAAATTAAAAACAAACCTTGCACTATCTATCCTTTGTGCAAGTGTTGCTCGAGTCCTGGTCCTGTTTTGCCATTGGATGTGCTATTCTTTTAAAACAATCTTAAATGTTATAATTTAGATGGTGCTTCCAAGACATTTTGTGAAGAATAAAGTGTTACAGTTTATGTTGTAGATTTGTTTGATGATGCACCTCTTTTAATTACAGAGCTTAGAGATGACTCTGTGAACAATGCTCAGTTGTTGCCAGTGACTGATGCCTTTCATTAACAAAGCTTTGTTTAAAGCATTTGTAGATGTAACTTAGAGAATTCTAATTGTCAATACACTAAGGACATACTACAAGTGAACATGTACTAGATTAGACATTTGACAGTGTCTGGGTTGTCATTCTTAAATGAATTCAATTACCATAGTAGTAGGAGAAAGAGCAATGCTACAACATGACCCATCAGTTCAATAACATCAAGTATTTCCTTCTTGGAGGAGGCGATGGTGTAGTGGTGTTGCCACTAGACTAATAATCTAAAGGAATCAGGGTAATGCTCTGGGGACCCACCATGGCAGATGGTGAAATTTGGACTCAATAATACCGTGAAACCATTGTCGATTGTCATAAAAACCCATCTGGTTCACTAATGTCCTTTAGGGAAGGAAATCTCCATCTTTACCTGGCCTGACCTACGTGTGACTCCAGATCCACAGCAATATGGTTAACTGTTGAAATGTCATCTGGAACTTCGAAACTAGCCACGGGCATTTCAGGCTAGGCAACATATTCTGGGCCAGCCATAGACGTGCCCACATCCCAAGCATTGAAACAAAAATCCCTTAAAGCAGTTGTGCAACATAAAGCTGATGGAAAAGATCTGAAGATTCAGGTGAAGCGCGAGGTGCAGGATTAGTGACTGTGTAGGATACAGGAGAAATATAATATATGTGATAGAGAGCAGTAGGTACATAAACAAATCATATTTGTTTTTTAAATAAAATTCCAATTAAGGGGCAATTTAGCGTGGCCAATCCACCTACCCTGCACATCTGTGGGGGTAAGACCCAAACAGACACGAGGAAAGTGTGCAAACTCCACACGGAAAATGACCCCGGGGCCGGAATCTAAACCAGGTTTTCGGCACCATGAGGCAACATTGCTAACCACTATGCCATCATGCCGCCCAAGAAAACATGAGCTGGATTCCCCACTGGCAGGATTCTCCGTTTCCCGATGGCCTGGGACTTCCCACAATGGGAAACCCCATTAGCCGGCTGGCGAGACGGAGAATCCCGCCGTATATTTGTGATGTCAAAATAAGCAGTGGCAATCGTACTCCGATCTCATGAATATATTTCCTGATATTCATGATTGTGATACATCCATGATGTATCTTATGTAAAGAAGGACCTGGGTGTAGTGTTTAATACACTATCTTATGAAGTAATAAATTAAGCATTACCTTTACCAATATTGGTAATGCAAACATGTCCTGGCTAATTTACATGTGCTGAAACTAAGGGTAAAAGGAAGTCAGGAACAGTGGTAGTTCTTCTTCTGTTTTATTCAGAACCATATGTAACACAGGTGACAAGGATTTTCAAAAGCATTATGAGATACACGTTAAAAATATGCATCACCTTTACACCTGTCAAAATGACATCAATGATGCCAAAATGGCCAGTAAAGCTGAAGGGAAGATGACCGGATTTAATCTAGACCACACGGAGAAGGAAAGGGCATGACAGCTACTAGACTATGTTAGAATGCGAAGAGATTTTCGATGCTCTTAACTGGTGAGGTGGGTGGGGGGATGGGGGGACGGGGAGGGTATTAATGATTATGCCAGTGGCAAAATAACAAGCACCAATCATTTTGCATTCAAAACCCTATCTACAAAGCAATTGCCTATCAATAGTATGCGAGAGAATTTGAGAGCCAGTTTTGGACAAGGCCAGGACATTTAGCATTGAAATTTAAATTGCAGAGTGTGGATTTTGAACTTGAAAAGCAAATTATTGAATGCTGATCTTCAAAGAAGTCAATGTGCTTCAGAGGAAGACTGTCCTGAGCGAAGTGTTTCAGTAAGCAATGAATTCGACTAGCAGATGTAAATCGGTCAAAATGACGCTCTGAAGAAGTTGAATGTGAAACAAGTAATAAAGTAAAGTCAGCATTGTCCCAGATGACCATAGGCTGTTTTCCCCTTTGAGGGGGGGGGGGGTTAGTTGGTTGGTGGTGTTTTAACTTGAGGATCACCACTCCTCAGGCAGGGTGCAAGGTTGAGAAGGCGGGGTCTTCATGAATAACCTCAGCTAGTACGGGAATTGAACCCATGCTGTTGGCCTCGCTCTGCATCACAAACCAGCTGTCCAGCCTGTAGTGATATCATGGTTGTATTGTAATTCACCAACTGACCACTAGGAGTCTCACTAGCATATAAGTGAATGTGAAGTCAGCTGACCTCTGACTGGCTAGAGGAAATCAGAGAGAGAGGCTGCTTGTGCATGATTTTACTGCTGTTCCATCTGTTGTCTAGTATATAATATACCCACAGTTAATGTTAATAAATTATTTATAGCTTTAACTACAAGTGTTCTTGTAATAAATAAGGCCATCCGACAAGAACATTACACAGCCAACTGAGCTAAAAGTGAAGTAATAGAAACAAAAAAACCGGGACACCACAGATTAAGGGAAGGAGGTCTATGCTGTGTTGCACATTCTTATGAAGGTGAGTGCTAGAAAAAACTAAATCAAACTCTCCTTTGAAAGATGAACCATTTGATGGATAAAAGCAAACTACTGCGGATGCTGAAATCTGAAACGAAAGAGAAAAAGCTAGAAAATCTCAGCAGGTCTGGCAGCATCTGTAGGGAGCGCAAAGGGCTAACGTTTTGAGTCCAATGACTCTTTGTCAAAGCTAACAGACAGAGAAAGTGGGAAATATTTATACTGTGGAGTGAGAATGAAAGATGAGTCATAGCCACAGAAACCCAGAGAAACAGGGTGCTAATGGCCACAGAAACCAAGGGGAAAGAGTGCTAATGGCAGTCCTCAGAGAGGACAAAAGATGTGAACGGTCAATTTGATGTGCAAGGACAGCAGGGAAACTAACACCAGAGGATGAACTGTAGATGTGGGTGGAGGGGAAGGGGGAAGCAAAGAGGAGAAAGGTGAAGGAAAGGTGGATAAGATGGGGGGGGGGAAATTAAATATATATTAAGAAAGAAATAGTAAAAGACAGTTAAAATGCAATGAAAACAAATGGGTCGAGGTGGGGTAGAGCTGATCATCTGAAGTTGGTGAATTCGATGTTCAGGCTATGTTCTGTGGCTATGACTCATCTTTCATTCTCACTCCACAGTATAAATATTTCCCACTTTCTCTGTCTGTTAGCTTTGACAAAGAGTCATTGGACTCGAAACGTTAGCTCTTTTCAAACTCAGTGGAACTGTTTCCATAAGAGTCTCTGGCATCTCTGTCAATGCTCAGCAAACTCAAAGGACAATAGGGCAAAAAAAAGAGGATCACGAATGGAGCACAACCTGCAAGAAAAATGCAAAGATTCTTCTAAAGTTGCAGACAGCACAAGAGTTGTTACTGTCTATAAATGATGGCAAAAAGATAAGGGCAGAAATGTATCACAACACATTGAAAAGTTGATGAAGGATACATCACATTTCAAACATCAACTAGTAAAGGCCTGGGCAAGCTGAAAGCAAATGACAGATAGATGAATGTGCAGTGCTGGTCCAAGGAAACAGAAGAGCTCTTACGTGACTGCTTAGAGACAGTGGACTGGTCCATATTTAAGAACTCAGCGACCAACTTAAATGAGAATGCCACCACTGGCTCAATCACGAGATTGACTCCCTATTGAAGGACTGGTCTGTGGCGTTCAAGTCAGACGACCCTGACCTATACAAGAAATCCAGGTATGACCTCCACAAAGCCATCCGAGATGCCAAGAGAGAATATCAAACCAAGCTAGAGTCACAGACAGACTCTCGGCGATTGTGGCAAGGACTAAACAACATAACAGGCTACAAAGCGAACCGAGCAGGATCTCCGGCAGCAGCGCACTCCACCCCAATGAACTCAATGCATTCTATGCTCGGTTCAAGCAGGTAACCACCAATCCGCTGTCAAGTGCCCAGCAGCCCATAACTCACCCATACCCACCATCACAGCTTCCGAAGTCAGATCGGCCTTCCTGAAAGTGAACCCTCTAAAGGCAACGGGCCCGGACGGGATCCCTGGTCGTGCACTCAGAGCCTGCCAGGACCAGCTGACAGAGGTATTCCCAGACATCTTTAACCTGTCCCTACTCCACTCCGAGGTCCCCACTTGCTTCAAGAAGATCACCATTATACCTGTGCCAAAGAAGAACCAGGCAACGTGCCTCAATGACTACCGTCCGGTGGCCCTGACTTCAGTCATAATGAAGTGTTTCGAGAGGTTGATCATCAAGTGCATCACCTTCATACTCCCAGAACACCTTGAACCACTGCAATTCGCATACCGTCGCAACCGGTCCACAGCAGACGCCATTTCCCTGGTCCTACATTCATCCCCAGAGCATCTCGACAACAAGGACTCCTACATCAGACTCCCATATATTGATTACAGCTCCGCCTTCAACACCATAATCCCAGCCAAGCTCATATCAATGCTCCAAAATCTTGGACTTGGCTCCCCACTCTGCAACTGGATCCTCGATTTTCTGACCAACAGACCACAATCAGTAAGAATGAACAACAACACCTCCTCCACAATAGTCCTCAATACCGGAGCCCCGCAAGGCTGCGTACTTAGCCCCCTACTCTACTCCCTGTACACACACGACTGCGTGGCCAAATTTGCTTCCAACTCCATCTACAAGTTTGCTGACAATACGGCCATAATGGGCCGGATCGCGAATAATGACGAGTCAGAATACAAGAGGGAGATAGAGAACCTAGTGGAGTGGTGCAGCGACAACAATCTCTCCCTCAATGCCAGCAAAACTAAAGAGCTGGTCATTGACTTCAGGAAGCAAAGTACTGTACACACCGCTGTCAGCATCAACGGGGCCGAGGTGGAGATGGTTAGCAGTTTCAAATTCCTAGGGGTGCACATCGCCAAAAATCTGTGCTCCACCCACGTCGATGCTACCACCAAGAAAGCACAACAGCACGTATACTTCCTCAGGAAACTAAGGAAATTCGGCATGTCCACATTAACCCTTACCAACTTTTACAGATGCACCACAGAAAGCATCCTATCTGGCTGCATCACAGCCTGGTATGGCAACTGCTCGGCCCAGGACTGCAAGAAACTTCAGAGAGTCGGGAACACCGCCCAGTCCATCACACAAACCTGCCTCCCATCCACTGACTCCATTTCCACCTCCCACTGCCTGGGGAAAGTGGGCAGCATATTCAAAGACCCCTCCCACCTGGCTTACTCACTCTTCCAACTTCTTCCATTGGGCAGGAGGTACAGAAGTCTGAGAACACGCACGAACAGACTCAAAAACAGTTTCTTCCCCGCTGTTACCAGACTCCTAAATGACCCTCTTATGGACTGACGTCATTAACATTACACCCTGTATGCTTCATCCGATGCCGGTGCTTATGTAGTTACATTGTATACCTTGTGTTGCTTTATTATGTATTTTCTTTTATTCCCTTTTCTTCCCATGTACTTAATGATCTGTTGAGCTGCTCGCAGAAAAATACTTTTCACTGTACCTCGGTACACGTGACAATAAACAAATCTAATCCGAACATAAGAAACTCTTGTTCCCTTTGTAAAAAGGAACATTGAAATAAAGCGGAATTAATTAATGGGCAGCATTTAATGAAGGCGGCTGGAAAGCTGGCAAGAGCCCCGGGTCACATCTTGTTGTGAAAAGACTGTCAAAATAAGTGCCTCCCCAAGCACATAAAGAGGCACAATGGGCCTGCCCCAGGATCGAAGACCATGGAGACAGAATTCCTGCCCTCCCAAGAACTGCTGGACAATCCGAGTCCAGCAGCTGACATATTGGAGGCTGTGTGATGGGAGGAGCAGTGTTAGCTGTGGGCAATTCACCCATTCAAGGCCCAGGATTGCTAAGCGACCTTGGCTAAATCGAGTGATGGCAGAATGGGGGTGGCGGGGTGAGGGGGGGTTGGTGGAAAGGTGTGTCTCCCTTGATCAGGAAGGACAGCCACTCCCTCGCCCCTTCCCCGTCCCAATGGAAGTCTACAAGCAACCCTGATGTGTTTTGCTTTTTGTGCTTCCCACATGTTGAGTCCCCTGCCCGCCACTGGGACATAGACATAGAAATGAGAAACAGGAGGAGGCCATTCAGCTCTTCGAGCCTGCTCCACCATTCATTATGATCATGGCTGATCATCAAGTTCAATACCCCGATCCTGCCTTCTTCCGAATATCCCTTGATCCCTTAAGCCCTAAGAGCTATATCTAATTTCTTCTAGAAATTACACACCAGTGTCAGTGGCGAGGTCCTTAAAAGGGCCTCGGGTGAGAGCACTAAATTCCACCCTGTGAATTAATGGGTAATGCCATAACAGTGGCTGAAACTGAGAGTGCCTGGTGATGTCCAGTTTTGCATTCATTTGAGAATGGCACGGTTCAATGAAATCATCGGAGTGATAATTAACGAATGAAAAATGTAAGAGTACGCTCATTTCACCAGTTTGATGTTTGTAGAAAATTGCATGTGACCAACCCAAGAAATCAGAAACTATCCAGAAAACAGCATCATGGAGATGATCATAAATAATGTACACCTTTGCCCCTAACCTCACATCTATCACAGATCCACAGTCAGAACTCATTCCAACAACTAGATAACTGATGATGTTTACAAAATCTTCCAGTGGCTGAAGGACAGTTAATTGAAATTGAGCTATTATTGAGCACGGTAGCACAGTAGTTAGCACTGTTGCTTCACAATGCCAGGGACTCAGATACGATTCCTGGCTTGGGTCACTGTCTGTGCGGAGTTTGCATGTTTTCCCTGTGTCTGCGTGGGTTTCCTCCGGGTGCTCCGGTTTCCTCCCATAAGTCCTGAAAGACGTGCTTGTTAGATGGATTGGACATTTTGAATCTCCCTCAGTGTACCCGAACAGGCGCCGAGTGTGGCGACTGGGGGATTTTCACAGTAACTTCATTGCGTGCTAATGTAAGCCTACTTGTGACACTAATAAAGATTATTGTTACTATTAAAGCAACAACAGAACAGTCCTGGTAGTTCTGAAGCAATGCATATTTAAATTGGTCAGACCAACTACTTGTAGGACATCCATTATCTAGCAGTTCCCTCTATCTCACAACATAACTGTATAATCAGATTGACTGAGATATTCCTGTGAGATCATAAAACAGACTATAGTTCAACACATGTAGAGAGATTGTCACTCAAGGTTATCAGAGACTCCGCTCTTTGCATCTACCTTTAGGAAGCTGATGAACCCTTCACTCTGAATATAGTGATATCTTTTGAAATTTTGCAACAGTACACAGATAATGAAAATCTGGCCAAGTCGCATGTCCTAATGCAGACTCACTGGGAACTTTTGTTTAAAGCTGCCTGAAGAATTCATCACTGCATTATATGCAACTTCAGGTGTGCATATGGGAAACAAACAGAGATATTGTGCTCAAATCTGTGGTTCACTATCACGGGATCTTGAATCCATCTCAGAGGAGAACCAGACCACACATTAGCCGTTCAGCTCTCAAAATGTAGACATGGGTCAAACTGATCTAGAAACTGGCAAGCTGAAGGTGAGGAGCATCTCGATCAGTGCTTTGGACATCAGCAATGGCCCTAATGTACTCGAAGCTGTGCACCAGTATAGATTAGACGCAGATGCACTCAACTTGGTAATGTCCAACTGAACACCACAATGTGGTATGTCACTGGAGCCAGTCAATTCCAGCACCCTGGCAGCCCATGCTGTGGCATATTGCTCCGTTGTCCATTTACCACAATGCCAGGACCCTTCGGGAAATCCAGCAAATTGAGGAGGAAATGCCTCCACATCCACCAGGACCTTCACAAAGTCTGAAGTCCCACAGGCCCTCTTGGACCCATGCATTTGACCTTCAACAATGTGACAACAGTTCGGATCAAGCTTGGAAATTTGAATGGAGTTCAAAACATGTCAGAAACAAACACCTTGTCAAAGATACGATGCAGAAGGTCCCTGGAGTTCAGCTTCCGCAAAGCTCATTGGTAACCCTAAACTGTATAAACTACGACATTCTTTGATGCACAAATGGAAAATCAAACTCTCCGATGCGTGACTGTATTCACCCAGAACACACCAAGGAACAAATAATGACTTCATGCCTGATGTGCATGATGCAATTATCCAGTTTGTTGTTCTATATATTTTTTAATGCACTGTAGCACAATGATTAGCACTGTTGCTTCACAGCACCAGGGTCCCAGGTTCAGTTCCTGGCTTGGGTCACTGTCTGTGTGGAATCTGCACGTTCTCCTTGTGTCTCAGTGGGTTTCCTCTGGCTGCTCCCGTTTCCTCCCACAAGTCGCCAAAGACGTGCTGTTATGTAATTTGGACATTCTGAATTCTCCATCCATGTACCCGAACAGGCGCCAGAATGTGGTGACTAGGGGCTTTTCACAGTAACTTCTTTGCAGTGTTAATGTAAGCCTACTTGTGACACCAGTAAAGATTACTAAATGACATGAAAACATTCAGTAGCACAGTGGTTAGCACTGTTGCTTCACAGTGACAGGGACCAGGTTCGATTCCCGGTTTGGGTCACTGTCTTTACAGAGTCTACACGTTTTCCCTGTGTCTGCATGGGTTTTCTCCGGGTAGTCCGGTTTCCTCCTACAAGTCCTGAAAGGTGTGCTTGTTAGGTGAATTGGACATTCTGACTTCTCCCCCAGTGTACCCGAACAGGTGCCAGAGTGTGGCGACTGGGGGATTTTCACAGTAACTTCATTGCAGTGTTAATGTAAGCCTACTTGTGACACCAGTAAAGATTATCATTATTGAGTGGCTTTATAAGGCATTTCAGAGGGCATTTAAGAGTCAACCATATTGACTCTTAAATGCCAGACCAGGTAAGGATGGCAGATTTCCTTCTGTCTGTGCGGGTTTCCTCCGGGTGCTCCGGTTTCCTCCCACCGTCCAAAGACGTGCAGGTTAGGTGGATTGGCCATGCTAAATTGCCCTTAGTGTCCAATAAGATTAGGAGGGGTTATTGGGTTCTGGGGATAGGGTGGAAGTGAGGGCTTAAGTGGGTCGGTGCAGACTCGATGGGCTGAATGGCCTCCATCTGCACTGTATGTTCTGTGTATCTATGTATCTATGTAAACAATGGGGTGTAAAACATCCAGCCAAAAGAAAATAAATCTTTAAACAAGAACATTTCACCAACAATAACATATATCAAGATATCGATTACATCAATCTATAACCCACAGTTCCAGTTTTCACAGATCAAATAAAGTTGCTAATAGACACTAGTCAGGCACCACAGAACTGGATGTTGCTCAGTCACATGCAATGTCATGCTAATGGCTAGTCTATCAGGCCCCGGGCCACCAAATTCCTTGGAGACGGTGGAGAAATCCTAACTCTCCCTCCACAGGTGATCAGTTAAGTGGAGTAATAGGTTGGGCAGCGCAAACTTGAAAGAAAGCATCGGCACCAGTTGGCAGCTCTCTACCCACCAAAGCTGCCAATATTCGTTCTACACGATAGAGGAAATAAATCAATGGTATTTAAAAAACGGAGAATGAAAGTATAAAAGAAGATATTTGGCACTGCAACTTAGCACATGTAGTTTGACCCTTTATGAGATGCTGCAGCTTTGGCCCTCCTTAGTTTAATGTCTGGTGCATCGGTCTATCTTGCTGCTTGGCTGGACCTGTTGATGATTCCAGTTTGGAATTTTCGGCTTCTTATTCTGCCGCAGTATTGCCAGTCTGCTCATCAAACCTCTCCTCAAAGGGAGGATTTCGAGCATGCAGTATCTGTAAACATTAGGTAGGATTGTGCATTAAGGCTGCCCCCTAGTTATTGGTCCAGATATGTACAGTGATCCCTGAAGATACCTTTTAATAACAATTTCAATTGTAGGAAAAGCTTTTCTTTGCAATTGGCAAAAAAATATCAGGCGCCAGTAATGAAAAGAACGTCTTTGGTCTTAAGCCATCTTTCTATTCAAAAATGTCGGGCATAAATGACTGTCTTAAAATAGCAGTGCCAAGATTGTTGCCCAGAAAGACGTCACTGACTTGCATGACATAGTGTTGGTCATTAATCAACCGCCATTGATTCAGAACTCTTTTATGCAGATGACGCAATAGTATTGTGCCTAGGGCCTGGCATGCGGATTTGAGCTCCCACACTGCCTTTCTGATGTGCTTAGAGAAAGCTGTGTGGTAAGAGATTGTCTTATTGCTGATGGAAAAGGAGATGGTGGTGCCGGCCTTGTGAAATAATACATTCATCGCCTGCTCATGTCATGCACTACTTCGGAAGGAGATGGAGGCAGTAAAATTGAGGAACGTGGTGTAACTTGACAGCCACTTGAAGGGTTGTAGACATGGTGGAGGTTGGCTGTAGGTGTTCTTGAAACAATTGACTTTAAAGATTCTTTCCGCTATAGAGAAGAGCCTTGTTCGACTCCAATGGCCATTTGAAGTGGACAAGCCTGGCAGTAGGAGAAAAAAAATAGGAAGCTCAAAGAGAATCTGCCTTGAGAGTGACAGGAAACGGGGCCGGAATTCTCCCCTATCCGGCGGGGCGGGGGTCCCGGCGGGATGGAATGGCGGGAACCACTCCGGCGTTGGGCCGCCCCAAAGGTGCGGATTTCTCCGCACCTTTAGGGGCCAAGCCCTCACCTTGAGGGGCTAGGCCCGCGCCGGAGTGGTTGGCGCGTCGCTGGCCGGCGGGAAAGGCCTTTGGCGCCACGCCAGCCGGGGCCAAAGGGACTTCGCCGGCCAGCGGAAGTCCGCGCATGCGCGGGACCGTCAGCGGCTGCTGACATCATCCCTGCGCATGCGCTGTGGGGGGTCACTTCCGAGTCGGCTATAGCCGAGGCGGAAGGAAAAGAGTGCCCCCACGGCACGAGCCCGCCCGCGGATCGGTGGGCCCCGATTGCGGGCCAGGCCTCCGTGGGGGCACCCCCCGGGGCCTGATCAGCCTGCACTCCCCCCCCCCCCCCCCCCCCAGGCCTCCTGAGCACGCCCGTGCCGCCAGTCCCGCCGGTAAGGTAGGTGGTTTGATTCACGCCGTCGGGACCGGCATTACAGCAGCAGGACTTCGGCCCATCGAGAGAATTCGACGGCCGGCGGGGGTGGGATTCACGCCGCCCCCCAGCGATTCTCCGATCCGGCGGGGGGTCGGAGAATCCCGCCCCCTGGTTTGGAAAATAGCATGGGTTGCCAAGCCGATTTGGGAATCCTGTCTTTCCAGTCTCCGTTTTCCTAGATGTTCCAATAGAGGAGAATTTTCGAAGCTAATATCCCACAACACACTGGGAACTAGTCATGGAGGGAATGCTGTCCTGTCTTCATTAAAATGCAGGTGGTCAGTAAGTAAGAAAATGTTGTGCTGAAACAAAGCAATAAAATCAGGGATAGTGTTCCAAAGCAATCGTTCCTCTTGTAAGAGTCCTTCCTGCTTATTTCCCTTGTTCCCATTTTTCAAAATTTGATTTGATTATTTTTGACCCGTAGACCCATTATCGGAATGTGCCTTTAAGCAGAGGACTCAAGCTGAAGCAGTCTGCTTGTCAGGACATTGTGTTCCTAGACATGTGGGCGTAGAGTGAATGTTATGAACCAGTTGTGGATGAAGTTGTTTTGAGTGGTTGGCTGGCAACTGGTGGGTTGGTCAGGGACAATGTTTTGCCTGAGAACAGGCTGTTCCTGCATGATGCTTTAGAATTATATAATCACCACAGTGCAGAAGGAGGACATTTGGCCCATTGAGTCTGCACCAACCCTCCAAAAGAGCACCTCCCCTCCTAAGCCCACACTCCCACCCTCTCCCCGTAACCCAGTAACCCCACCTAATCTTTTTGGGCACTTAGGGGAAATTGATCATGGGCCAATCCACCTAAACTGCACATCTTTGGATTGTGGCAGGAAACCAGAGCACCTGGAGGAAACCCACACAGACACTGGGAGAATGTGCAAACTCCACACAGACAGTGACCCAAAGCTGCAATCAAACCCGGATCCCTGGCTCTGTGAGGCAGCAGTGCTAACCACTGTGCCACTGTTTCTGAGAGAGATTGGCAGAAGTATTTAGACCTTGGAAGTGAAAGGAACAGTCTCTCTCTCTCTCTCTCTATCTTGCTGCTGAAGTAACAAACTGCTTTATTGTTCGAAAACAAGTACATGCCTGGCACATCCTTACTGTAAACTTGAACTAATCCTGAATCTACAGAGAAAGTAAACAACCATCCCAGAGAAAACTATACAACCCTTGAAAGAAAAAGTACCAAAATGAAAGCTTGAACACTAGAAAGACATTAACTGGAAGCCATCCAAGTGCATTAAAGGTCCTTTATCCATTTATTTTTATTAAGATTTTATTTACCTCTCAATCATCCTTTCCCCTCTATGTTGTTTGTGTGTTTGTAGAGAGTCGGAGTAGTTAGAATGGGAGGGTTTGGAAAGGGGTGTTACATAATCAGTTTCATTTTTCTGCCATTTTAATTATGATACTGTACATAATAAAAGTTTACTTGTGTTAGTTACAAACCTCGTGACCGCAGTTTATTGGGATCAGCTAAGGGCCTCAGGTATTTTAAAATAACATCTAATTTCACTTGTGTTGTGACTCCGGGTCAAGCAGGGCTGGAATTGACCGTGCACTAGCCCAGGGTGTCGTACCACTCTTCAGATGTATTCAGACACAGCAATTGTTGCCCACATTTTATTTTACATGTCAGTCCTTGCACCAAATCCAAAACAGTGTCCACTGTATGACTGTGAGAAAAGACAGAAACTGGGGATTACAGCTCATAGAGTCATAGAATCTAGAGTGCAGAAGGAGGCCATTCGGCCCATCAAGTCTACATCGGCCCTTGGAAAGAGCACACCACCTACGCCCCCACCCCATTCCCATAACCTATATGATACTGCAGTTCAAGTTCATAATTGCGCTCTCACTTATCCAAAGTTCAGTATCTATCATGATCAGATCGTAGAGAGCAAAGCTACAGAACCGTTTGCTACAACCGCTCTTCATTGGGTTATGGATTGCGTCCATATGATGGGCAGCAGCGACACATTGCAGGATGCATTTGAGTGCTCATAATGCCATTCATGAGGGGGTTCTGGTTGCTTTACTGAGCAACTTGTAACTAGGAAGTGAAATAAGCCTCCCGATTCAGATGTGTCCAGATTCTCCCATGTGTTGATATTTAATACTGGCCCCAATAGCTTTGGAAAAAAAAAAGTTGGCCCATCCTGCTGTCAGCTGTGTTTGAAGGAAGTGCAGCTCAGAGACTGGCTTGCAGCACTGCAGCAGAAATCACCCGAACAACACTGTCTTCAGATCAGTTCTGACTTGGAGTGCAGCATCACTCAGAGACACATCCCCATTCTTTCTCTCTGCACTGTCTTTTAGATGATCTGCCTCAGTTAAACACTGAATAACACAGTTGCTACATCTGACTTTTATTTCATGAGTGTAAAGACTGTATAAATTAAAAGTGCCATGGGGTGAATAAGTCTTTATGTTCTTTCCAGTACTGAAATAAATGTCAGGATTACTCTGCCTGGCCAGCTCTTTTTTTTTTATGTGCGTGATGTGTGACTTTAAAAATTAATGAATTTTCGACAACTTGAGTACTGAAGTAGTTAGTGGCCCTGATAGAGCTACAGCTCTTAAATTAAAAAAAACTCTGTGTGACGCTGAGAAACTGTTCTCAGCAATCATCAGGAAACCTGAAACCCAGGGCAGGATTTTCCAGCCCTTCCCTCCAGCGGAATCTTCCAGTCCCGACAAAGGCAACAACCCCCCCCCCTCCCCCGCCGTGGCAAGTCGCCCGGGTGAACAAAACGCCATGGGTACCATCAGGACCGGAAAGTCCCACTGACGGCAAATGGTGAGCTTCCTTCTCTGCCGGAAAATCCCTCCCCCGCCGTATCGCGATACATAAGCCCGCCCGAGGTCAATGGACCTTTACATGATCCGCCACCCGTCTGTGGCGATTTGTGTCGGGCGCGGCCGAAGAATCCAGCCCATCATTTTAAAAAATGTAACTGTGAATTGTCATTGAACTGTGGTTAACAATGTACCAAAGCTGTTCAGCAAAGCAAAGATCACAAGCTAGATACAGATCAGGGAGGTCATATGATCCATCTTATCTCAACCATGCAGGAAAACCCGACGCCCTTTTCCACATCAGCAGCCTATCCCACCCCACCATCACCATTACTGACCAAAGCTTTTAAAACCCTTTCTCCACCTAGATAATCGCTCCATCTTTTGAGTGAAAAGTAAAATCTTAACATGACTCCAAAATTTGAACAGCTCTTCCATTTTGAAACTGTGGACTGGATTCTCCGGCGCGCACCACCGAGATCCGGATGTGGCAGAGAATCCAACATCGGGGGAAAAATGGGATCGGCGATGCTCCGGCCTCCCACTGGGGTCGGGATCGAGGTTTGCACCAAGCGCCAGTGGGAGGATGCAACGGCTTCATTAAGACCTATTTGCATCCTATTACCAGGTAGGGCGCCAGGGGAGGGATTCTCTCAGCCCGGGGCCGGGCCGGAAAATCCCTGCGACCGACGCGAATCGTGCCACGTCGCCGGCACGCGATTCTCCGCAGAGTGGAGAATCGGTGTCATTGGCGCTGCCGTGGTTGGCGCGCCGCCGGTCGGGGCCGCTCTACGCGGCCTGCCCGCCGATTCTCGGCCCGGGATGGGCCGAGCAGCCGTCTTAAAAACGCAGAGTCCCGCCGCTGCCGATGGGAACTCGCCATAGAAGGATCGGAGGGCGGCCTGTGGGGGTTGGGGGGGGGGGGGGTCCGACCCTGGGGGGGGCCTCCAATGTAGCCTGCGATCGGGGCCCACCAATCGGCGTGACGGCCTCTCTGGCTGGCGCCCTCCTTCCTTCCGCGCCAGCACCTGTAGACCTGCGCCATGTTGCGTTGGGGCAGGCACGTTGAAGGAAGCCACTGCGATGTGCGCGTTGGCGCCCGTGCCACTGCTCATGCGTGGACTCCGTGACACCCATTTGTCGGGATCAGCAGCTGGAGCGGCGTGAACCACTCCAGTGCCATGCTGGCCCTCTGTGTAGGCCAGAATTGCTGATTCTGAGGCCGCAACGGCATTTCCGACGGCGTCAACACTTAGCCTCAGGATCACAGAATCCCGCCCCATATTCTCCAGGCCCTCGTGATTCTCTGGTCCTCTGAGCCGGGAATGTGGGTGAGAATTGGTGCTGGTTCTGACAAGCTTGTACCTGATGTGATGGACCTCATGGTGGTCAAGGACCTAACTCTTTAAGGAAGTTTCCCACAAAGTTCATCAGAGGGTCCCCCTCTCCCCCACAATGCGTGACCTGCCCACCCCACCCCAACCTGACAACCCCCACCACAGACCCACAAAATAAAGAGACCCCCCACATAGACACCCTTCATAAAAAGGCCCCTCCACAGAGACCCCCTAATTGAGGAAACCCCCCCACAGAGACCCTCTAAATACAGAGCCACTCCCATAGACCCCTCAGAAGAGACTACTGCCTAGAAGCCCCACAGTAGAGAGACCCCTGTCTGGAGGCCCCACAGAAGAGAGATCCCTGATTGGATGCCAGAGAACAGTCCAGACAGAGGCAGTGAAAAAAATCACTGCTTTAAACCTCACCTGGGCAATACACCTGCTGGCTGAGACTCAGGAAGCAGCACCTGTCAATTCCTGGAAAGATAAAACCAGTCAACTGGGTTTAAACACCCTCAGCTCTTTGATCTGCAAGCCTTTCATTCATTTTGCTTTGATATTGATCGGACTAGGCTGATTAACAGCTTCCACGCACACCCAGCTGTCAGCATTGTTCCATTTAGCTCCCTTCATGGTTGAGTAACTTTGAAGTGGTCAGCTGTGAAACTAACCACATCAAGCTTTAATTGACTGCTCCTGTACTACTTCAAACAGAGTTAAGTGCTTACATGGAACATAGAACATAGAAGATAAAGAGCAGAAGGAAGCCATTTGGCCCATCGAGTCTGCACCGACCCACTAAAGCCCTCACTTCCACCCTATCCCCGTAGCCCAATAACTCCTCCTAACCATTTTGGTCACTAAGGGCAATTTATCATGGCCAATCCACCTAACCTGCACGTCTTTGGACTGTGGGAGGAAACCGGAGTACCCGGAGGAAACCCACGCAGACACGGGGAGAACGTGCAGACTCCGCACAGTGACCGAGCGGGGAATCGAACCTGGGACCCTGGCGCTGTGAAGCCACAGTGCTATCCACTTGTGCTAGCGTGCTTCTTTCCAGACATCTCCCTTCACAGTTGAGTCACTTTGAAGTACTGGGTGGGGGGGATGACCTAGCAAATCCTGGGTGGGGGCTGTTTTATTCATTCATAGAATACAGTCGTTGCTAGCTAGGCCAGCATTTATTGCCCATCCCTAATTGCCCTTGATAAGGTGGTGGTGAGCTGCCTTCTTGAACTGTTACAGTCATTTGTTGTAGGTCCACCCACAGTGCTGTTAGTGAGGGTGTTCCAGGATTTTGACCCAGTGACAGTGAAGGTCAATATATTTCCAAGTCAGAATTGTGAGTTGCTTGGAAGGGAATTTTCAGGGAGTGGTATTCCCATGTATCTGTTGCCCTTGTCCTTTTAGGAGGCTGAGGTCACAGGTTTGGAAAGCACTGTCATTTTTGATTTAATTTTTTAAATATCTTGATACGATCACCACGATCTTGTCCCTTTTCTATTCTGAAAGGCTCCAGCTTCTCCTTAGAACTAAATTCCCTGGCGCGGGGAATCAATCTTCTCGCGTCTTTTGGCAGTGCTACAGGGTTTGACCATCTCCTTTAAGTCTCAATATCTAGAACAGGACAGGGAACTTAAGTTATAGTCTGTTCATAGCACTGTTGGGTAGATTACACTTTGAACAGTCCCAGCAGATATCACTGCCTTATGCTGAACCATTTTACGGGTGTAAAACAAACATCTCAGGGTTCAATAAGGCAAAAGATGTGCACATATATATTTTGTTCCGTAAGTGCAGAGCCTGCCATATGAAAATCGCTTATTGTCATGAGTAGGCTTCAATGAAGTTACTGTGAAAAGCCCCTAGTCGCCACATTCCGGCGCCTGTTCGGGGAGGCTGGTACGGAAATATTAAATCAGCTGTTCAGTAGACATGCCCTGGAGACTGATGCTAAGCTCATTTCAAATGTAAATTGGTAGCTTTTGTGAGGGCCACGAAGAATCCAGCACGAGTTTTAAGGATACAAAGTAATAACATTTATTTACAATAACATATATATATATATAACAGCAGCAGCAACTTCCCTTGCTGCACACTCCTTCCTGCTGGTTCCAAACTGGCCAGCTTTATTTATACTTGGAGTTTACTAATGGTTTCTCCGCCCCCCCGCATTGGGGAAGCTCATACTCCCACAGGATTGTGGGATTGTCATTAGTCCCCAGCCAATGGTAAGCAGGCAGGTTATAACATCCCTCCCCCTCAAAGTCCAAGGAATCCACCGAAGACCCTGGCGAAGGAGGGCATCAGACTCGTTTTGCCGCAGGCCGGACACCATTTGCACGCGGCGCTGGATCAGGCGGCGTGTAACGAGACGGAGACCGGCGCTTCCGTGATGAACGGCGTAACGGTTGTACTTCCACGGCCCCTCTGATGCGTCCCGTGTCTCCATCTCGGAGTCAGAGTCTGCTGCCTCCGTCATGTCAGCGTCTCTATCTCCATTCGGTTCTGTAACGACCTGCGCAGGCTTCGCGTGAGGCACCAGTGGAAGATTGTGAGGACTACCTTCCCTTGTCTCTGGTCTCTGCGGCTGTAGAAATGAGCTCCGGGGGCGGGGAATCTTTTGAGGGGATAGTCTTCTGGACCGAACGTGGTTTACATGTTTGTGCTGGAGACGACCCTGGGCTTGCACCTGGTAAGATATAGGGCCCGTTTGGCGAAAGATTACGCCAGGAACCCACTGGGCACCACCAGCAAAATTCCGAATGAACACTGGGTCACCAGGCGCAAACTGCCGAATCGGTCGGTGCCGAGAAAATCCCTGTCCCTGCCGTTCTTGTGTGCGGCGTACCTTTGCGCCAATGTCCGGGAAAACCTTACTGAGGCGGGTGCGAAGTCTCTGGCCCATTAGGAGTTCTGCGGGAGCTACTCCAGCCACCGCATGGGGGGTGGTCCGATACGTAAACAAAAAGCGAGCCAGTCTCGTGTCCATTGATCCGGAAGACTGCTTCTTTCGGCCTCTTTTGAATGTCTGCACTGCGCGCTCTGCCAACCCATTTGAAGCCGGGTGGTAAGGGGCAGTGCGGATATGGCGTATGCCATTCATCTTCATGAACCTCGCAAACTCCTCACTCGTGAATGGAGTGCCGTTATCCGTGACCAGCACCTCGGGGAGGCCATGCGTACTAAAAGACAAACGCATCATTTCAATTGTTGCGCAGGATGTTGTCCCCTGCATCTTATGCATCTCTAGCCATTTAGACTGGCCGTCGATTAATAGAAGGAACATGGATCCTTGAAAAAGGCCTGCGAAATCTGCATGCAAGCGTGCCCAAGGCCGCCCTGGCCATTCCCAGTGATGTAGGGGCGCGGCCGGCGGTAGCTTCTGATGCTCCTGGCAAATGGAGCAGTTTTGGGCCACCTTCTCAATGTCGGTGGCGAGGCCTGGCCACCAGACATAACTCTGGGCCAACATTTTCATTTTGGTCACACCTGGATGCCCATTGTGCAAGTCTCTTAGTATCAGCTCCTGGCCTTTTTCCGGGACAATCACACGCGACCCCCACAAGAGGATGCCGTCTTCCACGCTGAATTCTGACAGCTTGGATGAAAATGCCCGCAACTCGCCTGGGAGCTGTCTATGCTGCCCACCATACAGGACTATGTGCCGAACCTTTGACAGGACTGGCTCCGCCTGGGTCCACTCACGGATCTGTGATGCCGTGACAGGCAAGGTATCCATAAAATTTAGGGTTGCAACCACCTCACCGGTCATGGGGGTCGACATTGGGCCGGTCGATAAAGGCAATCGGCTCAGTGCATCGGCATTTGCTATCTGCGTTCCTGGTTTGTGCTCCAGAGAATACTCGTATGCAGCAAGCAACAAAGCCCAGCGCTGGATCCGTGCGGAAGCAATGGGCGGTATTGGCTTATCCTCTCTGAAAAGTCCCAGCAGAGGCTTATGATCAGTCACGATAGTGAAATGGCGGCCATACACGTACTGGTGGAAGCCTTTCACCGCAAAAACCACTGCCAGGCCCTCCTTCTCGATCTGCGCGTACTTTTACTCCGCTGCAGTCAATGTGCGGGAGGCGAAAGCTATCGGTCGCTCGGCCCCGTTCTCCATCTTGTGGGACAGGACGGCCCCAATACCATACGGGGATGCATCACATGTGACGAGCAAAGGCTTTCCAGGATCATAGTGGGTTAGTAACCCAGGCGACGACAATTGTTGCTTTACCCGCCGGAAAGCGGTTTCTTGCGGCTGACCCCAAACCCAGGTGTGATTTTTCTTTAGCAGAAGGTGCAACGGGGCCAGCATAGTTGCCAGATTGGGGAGGAACTTCCCGTAATAGTTTACGAGACCGAGAAAAGAACGAAGATGCGAAGTGTCAGTCGGGGCGGGGGCCTGTTGAATCGCACGCACCTTCTCTGCGTCGGGGTGCAAACCTTCGCGGTCCACCCGATAACCTAGGTAGACTACTTCCTTCGCCTGAAATACGCACTTTGTGCGACGTAAACGGACTCCAGCCTCCAAAAAGCGTCTGAGGACAGCCTCCAGATTTTCCAAATGTTCCTGCTCCGACGTCCCTGTAATCAAAACATCATCTAAGTAGACAGCAACACGTGGTAATCCTCTCAAAATGCCCTCCATAACACGTTGAAAAATAGCGCAGGCAGAGGATACTCCAAAGGGCAACTGTGTATATTCATACAGTCCCCGGTGTGTATTGATCGTTACATATGGTCGGGAGGCAGGGTCCAGCTCTAACTGCAGGTAGGCGTGACTCATATCTAATTTTGTGAACGAGAGTCCACCTGCAAGCTTCGCGTAGAGATCCTCTATGCGAGGCATTGGATATCGGTCGAGTCGGGAAGCCGTATTCACTGTAAGTTTATAGTCGCCACACAAGCGAACTGTGGCATCTGGCTTCATTACAGGTACAATTGGTGCTGCCCAGTCAGCAAAACAGACGGGCCTGATAATACCCAAACTCTCCAAACGAGTGAGCTCCCCTTCTACCTTCTCGTGCAAGGCATAAGGCACCGGGCGTGCCCGGAAATAGCGTGGCGTGGCTCCTGGTTCGACTTGGATACGGGCTACGGCCCCTTTTATTTTCCCCAAACCAGGCTGCAATACATCTGGGTATCGTCCTAGCACTTCAGTCAACCCTTCAGAAACTGTTTGGAGGATGTGCTGCCATTGCAACCGCAAATGGCGCAACCAGTCCCGACCCAACAGGCTGGGCCCATGGCCGCGCACCACGATAAGTGGGAAACGCCCCTCCTGGCATCCATAAACAACAGGGGTCATTGTAGTTCCTGCAATGTCCAGTGGTTCCCCCGTGTAGGTGGCCAACCTGGCCTGTGAGTCGGTTAATGTAAGGGTCTGTATACCCTGCTTGATGCGGTCGAATATCCTCTGGGCGATCACAGAGACCGCTGCGCCAGTGTCCAACTCCATCTCAAGCGGGTGACCATTGACCCGTACTGTCACCTTAATGGGGGCCACACGGGGAGCTGCCACACAATGCAGCTGCAGGCAGTCGTCCTCCGTCTCCACGGCCTCAGGAGTAGTCGCCGCAGGTTCATCCACATGGAAGGTACGGCCCCTGGGCTGGTCCCAGTTTCGGTTGGAACGACAGCGCCTCTGGCGCCCCCAGGACCGGCGTCCGCGATGGGGTCGGCGCCTACAAGTCTGACACGGACATGGCTCCTTATCCATTGGTTCTGGAGAAGGCTCCCTTCGGGGAGGAATGTCCGACGGCCACTGGCGTCGGTCCGGACGTCGCCTCGCCCAAGGTACTGCAGGAGTGCGGGGGGACATTTTCAGACAGAAGGGGTTGCGCCCCAAGACATGCACTTCCATTCCCTGTAGCTCCTGCACTCCTCGTTCTGCGCTCTCTCGGGACAATACTATTTGAATGGCCTGTTGAAAAGTCAATGTTGGCTCAGCTAACAACTTTCTCTGGGTGGCCGCATTATTAATACCGCAAACCAAACGGTTGCGTAACATTTCTGACAAGTACTCCGCAATTCTGCGTAGCCTGGATAGAAAATTGGCAAGGGATTCTCCAGGGGTCCTCTCAGCGGTATTAAACTGGTAACGCTGGACTATTGTGGACGGGGTTGGGTTAAAATGTTGCCCCACTATATTTACAAGTTCATCAAACGTTTTAGGGTCCGGCGCAGCTGGGTACCTAAGGCTCCTAATCACCCCAAACGTATGCGGGCCGCAGGCGGTGAGCAATATGACCACCTGGCGCTCGTTTTCGGTGATATTGTTTGCCCGGAAATAGTAACGCATCCGTTGTGTGTACTGGTTCCAGCTTTCCAGCGCAGCATCAAAAACATCCAAACGTCCATACAGAGGCATGGTATAATAGAAAACAACTTCCAACCTGTATCCAACAAAAATCCAGGGAGGTGGCTTCAGCCGTGTAGACAGCTATTCACTTTAACCCTCGTCGCCAGTTTTGTGAGGAAGAATCCAGCACGAGTTTTAAGGATACAAAGTAATAACATTTATTTACAATAACATATATATATAACAGCAGCAGCAACTTCCCTTGCTGCACACTCCTTCCTGCTGGTTCCAAACAGGCCAGCTTTATTTATACTTGGAGTTTACTAATGGTTTCTCCGCCCCCCTCATTGGAGAAGCTCATACTCCCACTGGATTGTGGGATTGTCATTAGTCCCCAGCCAATGGTAAGCAGGCAGGTTATAACAGTAGCCTTACAATTGTTTCAGCAAAGATTTGCCTCCTTGTGAAACTGTTTGCGTCAGACCATGGTTCGTCCTTTACCTGTTGTAGTCAGTTTCTTTCAGACACGACACACCCAAAGCAGTGTTCCTGAAAGGGGCTGATGGAACCTTCCATCCAAAACTTAAATTTCAAGTTTATCGACTGAAATCATTGTGAAACCAGGAGCTCTCAAATTCCTGATTGCCTCCCTCATCCCGGATTTTTATTCTTCAGCACCATGTGGGCGATCTAGCACGTGGATTTGGAGCCGCGTCCCCCGGGCGCCATTCAAGTATTGGAAGTGTAGCCATCTGAGATGGCCACCTGCAAAGGACCATGGGAATTTTGGCCAACCCAGGACTCAGACAGACTCAGAGCTTGTGTGTGTATTTGCAACCCAGATAGCGAGACGCGATCGAAACCCCCACTCGTTTGCATTCTAATGGCCCATTTCCCCAGAACAAAAGAACTGTGCTCAGGTAACCAATACAGAAACAGACTAATCGGCGACACTCCCTTTACTCAGGGAGCCCAAACAGCCAAAGTCAATGACGGCTAAGGACACGCCCAGCCATCGAGGCACCCGCCCCTTTATTGGCTAAAATCGAAGGCAGTGATCGAAGCCTGTCAAATTATTGGGTCCAAGTTAAGGAATGCACCAAAAAGCATGAAATCCCAGAGGGATAAGAAGAGATACAGCCATGTGCTCGGTCTCTCTTGGATCCGGCCTATGCCAACCCAAGTGCAGCATAACGACCAGAAGACAAGTTCAAGACCAACGATTGCTACCAGACGGATGAGCCCAGCAGAAACAGAGCCACTTCTTCCACCCAGCCATGCATTTTCCAGACAAAGGCCATGTCCATCTGCATAGAGCCGGTTGCCCTGAAGTTAAGTATAGGTTATTGTAGTTGTTAGGTGTAGTTTAACTTGTAGTGTTTTGTGTTGCATGTTGAAGTAATCCTTGTGTGCAAATAAACCATCTTTGAACTTGAACTGACTAACTGGTTGTGTGGTCCTTTGATCGATATCCGGTAAAGCCTTGTGGTGGTATCATTTGATACCTGGCGACTCTAAAGAGCATCATTATTAAAAAGAGCAACAAAAGACATGCTTGTTTGGTGAATTGGACATTCTGAATTCTTCCTCAGTGCACCCAAATAGGCACTGGAGTGTGGCGACTGGGGGATTTTCACAGTAACTTCATTGCACTGTTAATGTAAGCCTACTTGTGACACTAATAAAGATTATTATGGGCGGCACGATGGCGCAGTGGATAGCACTGCTGCCTCACGGCGTCGGATTCTGGCCCCGGATCACTATCTGTGTGGAGTTTGCACATTCTCCCTGTGTCTCAACCCAAAGATGTGCAGGTTAGGTGGATTGGCCACAATAAATCGCTAAACAAATGGGTACACTCAATTTATTTTTTAAAATAAAGATTATCATTATTTGGGGTGGCGGATTGCCGGAGCTGCAGATGAAGGGGGGGGGGGGGGTGCAGATGGTTTAGCCTTCGCCTCGCAGGTGGGTCCTGTTGGGGTGGAAGTCAGACACTCCACCCTGTGCCTTGGTGTGGCTGGGGGATCTAATGAAGTTTTGTATCCGGAAGAGATGAAATTTGCTTTGAGGTTGGTCAAGTGAGGGGTTCCACAAGAGATGGGGGTTTGTTTGTCGTACATTTCAAGGAGCTGGTTACCGTCAACTGTTAAGGGGGAGGGGAGGCAAAGTGGGATTGGTTTGGTTGAAGTTACTGGGGTGGGGTGGGGGGGGGGGGGGCGGGGGGGGAGGACAGTTTGAGGTTTGTGATGCTTTCTTTGCTACCCACCTAACCCGCACATCTTTGGGTTGCGTGTTTAAAATGTTAAAATATCAAAAACTTGAATACAAATATTTTCCAAAAAATTCTTCATTACTGTACAAATATTTATTAATCTATTATTTCTCAGAATGTATTACGTGGATACAGACAGTTTTGAATGGAAATTGAGTACCCAGTAGGTCAAAGTTTCCAGTTCAGTGGAGGCACAGATGAAGAGAGACCAGTGTTTTCAAGTCAGTTAAAGGACAAAACAGCAAAAGACATTAGTTCAGCCTCAAATCTCTCTTTAGGGAGCACAGACAGCATTGCTGACAGGAGCAACTTGACTCGTATTCATGGTAAATCAGGCACAAAATGCCCAGCAACAAGGGCACGCGTGAGACCGTGTGGGCGCGATAGCGGCACACATCTGATTACTTACTGTGACATTAGAAACAAATTACGGGGGATGTCACTGCCATCTGACTTTCCTTTCAGGTTGAAGCTAGAGTGGACATGAAAGAGTTTATTCAAGTATGAACATCATGCTGTTGTCCCTTTGAGAACCTAAACTGCCTTGTGTCTTGCAACAAAGGAACACATTTGTGTTTAAATAAATTGATTAAGTAAATCTGAGATGTGTAAAATGGAAACGAAGTAGACAATAGATCATCATAGCAGTCATTCTGAGGCAAAAACATTAAATCCAAAGCTAGTTTTTTTTTAACATCATAAAATATCTTTTGAATGTGGACCTTTTTGATCTGAAGGTTTGTTTAAAAGGATGTTCTTCTCCAATTTATGGTCACCTTTGCTTTTTTTATCGGATGGAATGGATAATAGAACACCATTGTACATTGGCCAATTGGATGCCATGGGGCATTAGTATACACTGTCCTTTTATCTTTTGTACCTCACTGCTACTTAAACTGACAAGATCTCTCCCATTTGCTAGCTGTTAGGTTCTATGTAAAATGGCATTTGAGCTGTCTTCACCCGGTTCCTGAAGGGCATCGGTTCACAGCACAAAATGGTCCATAAATTATCATTGCATTTGCATTGTCAGTTAAAAGAGCTAGAACAGATACATACTGATGTAAAGTTGGGGTTTAAGGTCCCTTGTTGAGGAAGATCACGCTGTATCTCACTTTGTTTCGTTGTGTGTTATGTCATGTCATAAAAGTAAGTGACTGCTGCACGTGGGGGTTGATTTCGAAACATAGAAAGGTTTACAGCACAGAGGAGGCCATTTGACACATTGTGATCCTGCCAAGCAAAAAGCTATCCAGTCTAATTCCACCTTTAACTCTTAGCCTGTAGCCCTCTAGGCCATGACACCTCAAGTGCATATCCAAGTGTTTTTGTTCAATCCAGTGAATGTTTGTCTCCACCACATTTCGAGGCAGTGAGCTCCAGGTCACCCATCCTCTAGGTTAAAAAAATTACACCTCAACATTCTTTCAACCCTTCCACCAATTACTTTAAACCTATGTCCCCTGATTGTTGATCTCAAGTAATGGAAATAGGGCCAATCTCTCCACTGTATCTAGGACCTTCATAATTTTATATACCTCAATTATATCTCCCCTTAGCCTTCTCCATTTCAATTGGAACAAGGCCAGTTGATCTGATCATTCCTCAGAGTTCTAGCAGCATCCTTCTGCACCTTTCCTGATATGATCACAGGCTTCCTGTATTGACCAGAATTTAGCACTTAAGTTCAAAACATGATCATTGATCTGGATGCTTTTCTAGTTGAGGTTGGCAATCGGCTGGCTGCATTTTTGCCAGACCCAATTTCGAATACTCCCAAGCAACCAGGTCTATCTAACAATGGCAAGACGTTTGAAATAATCTTGATGCATAACTCATATGTTGCGAATAGTATGAAGAGCTAAAGCCAAAATGCATTGATACAGCTCATCAAAACTCTTCACTCCAGTACCCACATCTTCAAACATACCATCAAATTGTTGTCTGAACATTGCAGCAGACAGAGAACACAGTGAGAGCAATGGTGTCCAGGAACACAGTGAGAGCAATGGTGCCCCGGGAACACAGTGAAAGCAATGTTGCCCGGGAACACAATAAGAGCAACAGTGCCCAGCAACACAGTGAGAGTAATGGTGCCCCGGGAACACAGTGACAGCAACGCTGCCCCTGGAGCACAGTGGAACAATGGTGTGCCAGGAACACAGTGAGAGCAATGGTGCCCTGGGAACACAATGAGAGCAACAGTGCCAAGGAACACAGTGAGAGCAATGTTGCCCCAGTAAAGCAATGAGAGCAAAGGTGCCTCAGGAACATAGTGAGAGCAAAGGTGAACCAGGAACACAATGAGAGCAACTGTGACCCAGGAACCCAGTGAGAGCAATGGTGATCCAGGAACACAGTTTGAGTTTTTGTCAATAAACATTTATTGAAACTGCAAGTACAGATTTTCTTTCAACTTACAATAAAAGGCTAGCTTTTTTTCAAAATTTAAAGGGTTGGGGATTTAAAGAGCTTGGCAACTTCACAACTTGACACTTCCACAGAACTGGGGAGGCAGAGGTGTAGTGATATTGTCACTGGACTAGTAATCCAGAG
Organism: Scyliorhinus torazame; assembly: GCF_047496885.1. Lineage (NCBI taxonomy): Eukaryota > Metazoa > Chordata > Chondrichthyes > Carcharhiniformes > Scyliorhinidae > Scyliorhinus > Scyliorhinus torazame. The sequence goes on from NC_092724.1 coordinate 30,083,505, forward strand.
AACCATGGTAATGCTCTGGGGTCCTGAGATCAAATCCCACCATGGCAGATGGTGAAATTTGAATTCAATAAAAATCTGGAATTAAAAGTTATAATAGTGACCATGAAACCATTGCCGATTATCGTAACAACCCATCTGGTTCATAAATGCCCTTTAGGGTAGGAAATCTGCCATTCCTACCCGGTCTGGCCTACATGTGACTCCAGACCCACACAGTGATGCAGTTGACTCTTAACTGCTCCACACTGAATTGGCCTAGTTCAGTTCAAGGGCAATTAGGGATGGGCAACAACTGCTGGCCGAGCCAGTGATGCCCACATCCCAAGAACAAATTTTTTAAAATGTGCCCATTCTAAATATTAACACCGACCCTAAAAATGTGTAAGTTACACCCTCTGGGATAAAGCCCTCACTCTTGTGAAAATAGGGTCTGGTTGAATTCAAATGGCTCTGCTGATTTTGGCTTTCCCCAATTGCTGCCACCATTCCCTTACCGCCAAAAATAGAATCCAGTAGAAATGGGATAGGACTTCCAGATCCTGGTTCCTAGTACTATTTTGGATGCACCGTGGATTCTCCATGAATACACAGACATCTGGGCCCCAGTCATAGATTAACGCGGCACAATTTTAAAATTTGCTGACGATACAAAACTTGGAAGCATTGTGAACTGTGAGGAGGATAGTGGTAGACTTAAAGAGGGCGTAGACTGATGTAATGGGTGGACATTGGCTGATGAAATTTAATGCAAAAAGTTTGAAGTGATACACTTAGGTAGGAAGAACAAGGAGGGGCAATATAAAACAAAGTATAGGGAGAGGAGCAATACTAAATGTTTTCTGTGTTTTAGAAAAGAGGAAGTGAAAGCTCTTAGCTGCTTTGAAGTGGCCAGAAACTGTTAATCATGGCAAAAGTGTTTATAAAAATTGTGGTTAGGACCAATGAAGGATACTTCAGATGCATTCAAGCGTGAAGGGAAAGATAAATAAACAAACCTTCTGGCAGCTGTATTTGAACCATTAACCTACCAATCAAAGGCAAGTTAAAGGTACTGCACTGTGAAATTGAATGAATACTTAGCATTTCAAAGGATCTCAGGGGATTTCAAGGCTCTGACACTTATTAAAGCAGCAGTTTTTAAATTATAGAGCTCAGGGAGCTGATGGAAGGAAAGGGGAAGTCTTCCTGAGGTTCAGAGTGAGAAGGCCACTTCAAAGTTTAAACAGGTCAGACAAGGATGATGATTTTGAACAGGGGGCTGCCTGAGGTCACCATGCCAAGAGTGATCTTCAGGTTGCCCAGCGGTGAAAGGAGTCATCCAGGCACGGGACCTGTATCCCAGGGGGAGGGTCCCTGAATCAAACCCAAATCCACAGCCTGAGCCCACCCAACCCCCATGACCCTTGGGGGACCATCCCTCTGCAGCCTGGCAGTGGCAGAGGGGCACTTTTTTTGATATCATTTGATTTGATTTATTATTGTCACATATATTAGTATGCAGTGAAAAGTATTGTTTCTTGCATGCTGTACAAACAATGCATACCGTACATAGGGAAGGAAGGAGAGACTGCAGAATATAATGTTACAGGTATAGCAAGGTGTAGAGAAAAGATCAACTTAATACGAGGTAGGTCCATTCAAAAGTCTGATGGCAGTAGGGAAGAAGCTGTTCTTGAGTCGGTTGGTACGTGACCTCAAACTTTGGTATCTTTTTCCTGGTGGAAGAATGTGGAAGAGAGTTTGTCCGGGGTGCGTGGGGTCCTTAATTATGCTGGCTGCCTTTCCAAGGCAGCGGGAATTGTAGAGTCAATGGATGGGAGACTGGTTTGCGTGATGGATTGGGCTACATTCACGACCTTTTGTAATTTCCTGCGGTCTTGGGCAGAGCAGGATCCATACAAGCTGTGATACAACCAGAAAGAATGCTTTCCATGGTGCATCTGTAGAAGTTGGTGAGAGTCATAGGTGATATGCAAAAGTTCCTTAGCCTTCTGAGAAAGTAATCGTTGGTGGGCTTTCTTAACTATTGTGTCGGCATGGGGGGACCAGGACAGGCTGTTGGTGATCTGGACAACTAAAAACTTGAAACTCTCGACCCTTTCTACTTCGTTCCCATTGATGTAGACAGGGGCAGGTTCTCTACTACGCTTCCTAAAGTCGATGACAATCTCTTTCTTTTTGTTGACATTGAGGGAGAGATTATTGTTGTCGCACCAGTTAACCAGATTCTCTATCTCATTCCTATACTCTGTCTCGTCATTGTTTGAAATCCGACCCACTACTGTGGTGTCATCAGCAAATTTGAAAATCGAGTTGGAGGGGAATTTGGCCACACAGTCATAGGTGTACAAGGAGTATAGTAGGGGGCTGAGGAAAAAGCCTTGTGGGGCACCGGTGTTGAGGATGATCATGGAGGAGGTGTTGTTGCCTATCCTTACTGATTGTGGCCTATGGGTTAGAAAGTTCAGAATCCAGTCACAGAGGGAGGAGCCGAGGCCAAGGCCATGGAGTTTGGAGATGAGTTTCGTAGGAATGATGGTGTTGAAGGCTGAGCTGTAGTCGATAAATAGGAGTCTGGCATAGGTGTCTTTGTTATCTAGGTTTCAGGGTGGAGATGGTGTCTGCTGTGGACCTGTTGCAGCTGTAGGCGAACTGTGCTGGATCAAGGCAATCCGGGAGGCTGTAGTTCATTCGTGCCATGACTATCCTTTCGAAGCACTTCATGATGATGGATGTCAGAGCCACTGGACGATAGTCATTAAGGCACGCTGCTTGGCGTTTTTTGGTACAGGGATGATGGTCGTCTTCTTGAAGCAGATAGGGACCTCAGATGGTTGTGAAGAGAGGTTGAAGATGTCTGCGAATACTTCCGCCAGCTGATCCATGCAAGACCTGAGTGCCCGTCCGGGTACCCCATCCAGGCCAGTGGCTTTCCGAGGGTTGACCTTCGAGAAGGCTGCTCTGACGTCTGCAATGGTGATCTCAGATACAAGTTCATCCAAGGCTTCTGGGGTGGTGGGCTTGCTCTCGCTGACCTCTTGTTCAAAGCGTGCATAGAATGCGTTGAGCTCATCAGGGATGGATGTATTGGAGCCGGTGATTTTACATGCCTTCATTTTGTAGCCCGTTATGTCTTGCAGACCTTGCCATAGTCGGCGGGGGTCCGTGTGGGACTCGAGCTTGGTCCGGTACTGTCTTTTGGCATTTTTGATGACTATCCTTAGATCATATCTGGCTTTCTTGTATAGGTCAGGGTTGCCTGACTTGAATGCCTCAGACCTAGACTTCAGCAAGCAATGGATATCTTGAGCAATGGGCTAACCTCCTTGCTCCCACTCAGGGTCCAGCGTGCAGGTTAGGAGGTCACTGCCAGGGTGTCAGTGCCATGGTGCCAGGGGGAGTAACCCATTAGCAATGCCAGCGGGTGTGGACTAAAAGGGGGGCCTGAAGAGGGGGATCTGCCTGAGGGGTTGGAGGGTGACTAAAGGGGGGGGGGGTGGCTGAAGGGAGGGGCAGGCTGAGGGAGGGTGTCAAGTGGAGGTGTTGGGTGATGCTCATGCATGCGTGGTGGGGTGGGTAACTTGTTATTCCCATGGTGGGGAGACGCGCCCCTCCTTGATGAGGGGTTAGGAGTTCTCCCATTGTCAGTGAAGAGGGGGGAGCGGGGTGTTGAGATTTTCATTGTAGGGCGGAGGGGTCCTGTCTCTGCACGCTGGAATCAGGGCGCCCGTACAAAATGACGGCCGGAAACCAGTAAGGGCTGGGGATCCGGCGTGTTCGCTCCTATGCATATTTTTGGGAATACCACCTCGGCAAAGCTTCTAGCGTCAATGGCACACAGTCCCAATCCTCTGCTGGCAGGAGCCCTTTGATCCTGGAACGGAAAATCCCAGCCTATGATCCCATTCCACAGAGAGAAATTTCATTATAATTCAAGAAATCAGGAAGAATATCATTGAACTTTAAGGAACATATTTTGTGCTCTAAGTATAATGTGCCCATTGTACTGTTAAACATTCACATTCATTTTGAATATCTTTATTCAACTATTCTGACCATAACTTTCATTATTCTATTAATTCTTTAAATGCATTGTCATATTTTCTAAAAAAAAAGAACAATCATAAGGGTTCATGTAGGTTCACTGGGGAAAGAATTCCTCCATGTAGCATGTGCCTTGAAATTGGAAATGTACCCTTTGCATCTACAATTCATATCTTTACGTCATCAGCATTGGCAAGCCACATATGCATATTGGAAACATTGAATGTTCTGGAGCTAACCCCTGCGAGTTTTAACATTCTAGTTCCTCCAATTCCTGTGAGTACTGATTTATTTTTTAAGATCCAGTGCTGTGTCCTATCTTTAAGATGGAAACCTGTCAGAAACTTTCTGAACTATATCGTATGGAAGATCAAAAGGCACTTTTTATTTATGGGAGTCTTCAAAAAGATCAAGTAGTTTTGGGCAGGCAGCAGCTTCAAAATCCATGTAAGCTCTTTCTGGTTTCGGTTTTGATATACTAGTTTTCTTCCCGTTGAATAGATTTGGTTAGTTTGGGTGATGTTTGTCCAGCTTAGGTTTGCCACCATATGTGTTTGCTGCCAGCTTGTGGATTCCTAATGAATCCACAGGGGGTGGCATGGTGGCACAGTGGTTAGCACTGCTGCCTTACAGCGACAGGGACCCGGATTCAATTCAAGCCTTGGGTGACTGTGTGGAGTTTACACTTTTTCCCCATGTCTGTGTCGGGTTCCTCCGGGTGCTCCAGTTTCCTCCCACAGTTCAAGGTTATGCAGATTAGGTGTGGTTATGGGGATAGGGTGGGGGAATGGGCCTAGGTAGGAGCTCTTTCAGAGGGTCAGTGCAGACTCGATGGACCAAATGGCCTCTTTCTGCATTGCAGGGATTCTATGGTTCTATTCTTGGTAATGATCAGTGTCCCACAAATTGAACATTGTCTCCTTCTTATGCAACTACAACATGCAATGAATGTTGGAGTCTTGCATGCCTCCAACCTTTCAAGTGGTCCTTCTGTAATAATTTCAAAATCCCAAAGGACATTGGGCTGGGTATTTAGTGATTATTGTTTTCTTTAGTATTCCTGGAAAATAACAATCTATTCGCTTTAATATCTCAACTCTTTTCTGTTATTATTTAACACCGTGGTTAAGACTTGGGCCCTTTTTGATTCTCTAATTACCTGTTTGAGCAATTTCTATAAGATTTCTCCTGCATCTGCTGTACAGTTATTTTTTTCTTATTCCCATTTTAATTGACCTATTGATCCATTTGGGAGCTGCTTCTTCAGCTTCCACTTAATTTTCCAAGGCTTATCTTGCATCTTCAGCACTCTAATTTCAGAAGCATTCCTTTTTTTCCCTCAAATAAGAAATCTTACAGCTGTATTTTCTAGTTGATTGTCTAAAGTTTGGCCGTCCTCCATTTGAAGGTTGCTGTTTTACAATTGTATATTTCCTGGCTGGTCCTTCTTACAGTTGATTGTTAGATAATCTCAAATTTAATCACACTGTGGCCACTAGACCCTAGTGGTGCCATCTCTTCTATATTATGGATGCTACCCTGAACACTTGCAAGAGCGAGATCAAGATATTTGGCGCCCCTAGTGGTAACTTTTATACCATGGGCCAGTCTTGTGCCACAGTCACTGAATCAGATTCTTTTGTCTCATTTCCATTAGGACATTGAAGTGATTGAACACATTATTACAATATTATTGTTTGAACATGTTCACAGCATTATATTCACCCATAACCAGTACACGGTGCTGTGTTTGTCCTGCACAATTCCAAATTGTATTATTAATAATATTTTTGGTGTCTTGATTGACATTGGCAGGCTTCAGGAACACCTTTTCTTTGTTAGCGTGAATGTTAAGCATAATAAAATAAAAGATATGCATGGACCACACCATGCTTCAATTGATCTTATACCTGCAAGTGCTTTTATTGTTTCTTCTTTTGTTGTTGCTAAGTACCCATCATTCAATTAGTGCCTTGCACTTTCACAGACGTGCAAATTTTATTTGTTAGATTTCGCGAATGCTATTTTCTAAACTGTAAAAAATACAAATTCCTGCTGCTGGATTGTAATACTCATTGTCCAAACAATTTTGAAAGAGACAAGGCGTGCCAGGTGATTCTCCGCTCCTGCGCCGGTTGGGAGAATCGTCTGGCACGCCATTTTTCCCCGCGACGCCGGTCCGACGCCCTCCCGCGATTCACCCAAACGGCGAGAACTGCCCCGTCGAGTACTGCGCGGCGCAGGCCGGAGAATCGCCCGGGACACCCAAAATGGTGATTCTCCGCTACACCCGCTATTCTCCGGCCCGAATGGGCCGAGCGGCCTGCCCAAAACGACGGCTTCCCGCCGGCGCCATCCACACCTGGTCGCTGCCGGCGGGAACAGCGCGGGAACGCTGGGGGTGCGGCCTGTGGGGGGGCGAGGGAGGTTCTTTCACCGGGGTAGGACTCAAAAGGGGTCTGGCCTGCGATCGGTGACCACTGATCGGCGGGCCGGCCTCTCTGAAGGAGGACCTCCTTTCCTCCGCGCCCCGCAAGATCCATCCAACATCTTCTTGCGGGGTGGCCTCGGGGAGGACGGCAACCACGGATGCGCGGGTTGGCGCCGGCTGCCGCCGGCCAACCCAGCATGCGCAGGTGACGGCAGTTACGCCAGTTACGCCAGTTACGCGGCAATAGCCGCGTCATTTAAGCAGCGCTGCCCGGCGCGCGCTGACGACGCTGCTTTCACGACACGCCCCCCCGGGTTTCTCACGGCCCCAATCCTAGCCCATTTTCAGGCCCTGAATCGGTCGAGATCGGGGCCGTTTCGCGCCATCATGAACCTCGACGGCATTCACGGCGGCGTGGGCACTTAGTCGCGGGAGCGGAGACTCGCTCCCAAGGTCTGTTTTAGTCCTGTGGAAACTTGAATTGTTTTCATAGAATCCTAGTATCCCTACAGTGCAGAAGGAGGCCAGCTGATTTAGCTCACTTGGCTAGATAACTGTTTTGTGATGCAGAGCAAGGCCAAAGTGTAGGTTGAATTCCTGTACTGGCTGAGGTTATTTACACCCCGCCTTCTCAACCTTGCCCCTTGCCTGAGGTGTGGTGATCCTTAGGTTAACTCACTATCAGTCAGCTTTCTCTTCCTCCCCTCAAAGGGGGAACTAATGGTCACCTGGGACTATGGGGACATGACCTTTTATGTTTAAAAATAAACTGTTTTTAAAGTATGCACATCACAGCCCAACACCTTTAAGTTGGAATGTCAATTTAAAAAAAAATTTCATGGCAGTTATAATTCAATAAAAATATAATCGTAAACATTTACTCCAAATAAAAGTGCAAGTAAAAAAATTGTAATTGCATAGTACCAAATTTATTAACAATAACAAATGCGGCACTGGACATTCATAACATGCTCAAGCTTAAGCAAGCTTAGTGTCTTAGTGTACTGAATAAACTGCATAGCATCTATAGCATGGTAATGCTGCTTTCAATCCATTTTAATAACAAGTTCGTTTGTTCAGCAATTTTGGCAAATTGTTAACAAACAATTTTCCGTTTAAATTATCCACGGCTTCTCATATTTGAATGTATTAATAAACGGGGGAAAACAGCTTCAGGAACTGATGTAGAAATATTATTTGATAATATTTCAATACCAGATATGAAACAAAAGCTCCTGTTATTGTGAAAAGACTCCTCAATGTTTTGGAATATATAAATAAATATTCAGATCCTTTGTTTCGAGACACTATTAAAAGTATATGGCAGGGTGAAAATATTCTGATGTGTTGAATTTTGTGGCTGATAATTATTTATGTGTATATTGTAACTCCAGTAAGACATGCACCTGGAAACAGTAGCATACAGTCCAATTCCGAATGAGTCGGATTCTACACCAACTTTAATCAGTTCCGAGAAAACAAATCGAATTGTTTGGCACACATATCAGCTACTATCAAGTACTGTTCGCCGTTGATATATATTTTAACGTGGGATAATATATTTCTGAATTGGAAATTAAATAAAGCATACAGCAAGGATAGCTTCTAACAGTCAAGAACTGAACAGCTCCAATTCAATTTTTTTTAATACTAATTTTACTTGATATTTAGATCAATTATCAAAGTGAAAATATTTACAAGTGAAATATTTTCACTTTGATAAATGAATATAAACTCAATGTTCTATAAGTTATTGCTGCACTACAGATAAAAATTCTAAACCTCTAATTGCAAGATCAGTTTGGAACTGGTATAGAGTTTCTGTTCTGCATTTTACTATCTGCAGATTTAGCAAATATGTATACTTATTAATCGTTATTTTTATGCAAAAAAGTGAATTATCTTATTAGTAATGCCTGGCCAAATGGATTCTATCATTATGCTGAGAGATGAAAATGAATGCACATTATCTTGTTTTTAATTCAAATACTGCTTCACAGAAAGGTTCAAACATTTGGTTTACGTTTGTGTAGTTTGGAGTGTTTTCCAATGAAAGTCCTCCTACATCACACCAGCTACGAACAGAAAACTAATGGAGAACGCTTTGAATTCTGTTTTTTTTTAGGTAATACAAAATCATTTCCCTTACAAATAAAACATAAAGTTCTAGTTACAAAGAATGTAAGTATGAAATTGCAGAGCTGATTTGCCCTGTTTATCTTTTCCATTTATTCTAAGAATTTTATTTTGAACGATAGTTGAACAAGGAAGTATCCTTAGGTAGGGATTAAATCCAAACAACAAACTATAATTAGGATGTTAAAGTTAAATAATTGTAGGGCTTTTATCTATTTGCCTGTAGCAATTAGAAATCAAAATGGCAATATCTGGCTGTTCGGTTTTCAGTTGTTTGGTCACATTCATATTCAGTACACAAGCAGTGAAGCCTTAACATTAAGGATCGTATGTTAATATTTGTATAAAAACTTACATTTACAAAATGTATGTCCTTTTAAGGTAGGTCTTATTAGTTTGAAGAAAGGAAAAATATCAGCTGCTTTAAAAATTTTATCTGAACTTATTATACCAAATTTTCATTTCTTTATCATTCTCTTCTGCTTACTCCAGCTTGTAATTCAGAATGTTCATTATGTGGTGTAATGTGCAAACTATTCTTACTTATTTGCGAAACAGTACATCTTGTGGTAATCTCTGTTTTGTGTAAATGTTTTCATTGCACATGACTCTGTGTGCAGGAGTATCATTACAGCTATAGGGATCACACTGATGTGAAACTGGCACTTAAACTAACAAAACACAAAGGGAACATCCACAGTTTTCATGTGGGTTTAATACAGTTTGTCATCTCAACACCTGAATACATTTGAACCATTTCTCGGGCATCTTTATTAGACAACGTAGATTGAGCTTTCAGTAAGCATCACCGTAAAATAGACATTTATAAGCTGTTGTTTCAACAGACACATTCTGAGAATGTGCTTCTCTTTGACGTCCAGCTTTATTCTGTCAAATTATTTCAACTGGACGAACAACAGTCAATTTTACAACACTGAAATAAATGATAAAATTCACATCTTTTAAAGATCAAATGACTTACGACTTGGAATTCATTTAGTGATGGAATGCATCATTTTACAAATACTCCAAAGGCTGTTTAATTAGACCGACCATGTGCGTTTCTTTAAAGGATCGTCTCCAATATAACCATTAGTGATAAACCTCAGGTACATTAGGGCAGGAGTGAGAGAATATTCAAATAGCCAGTCCCATGTATGTGAGGAGGCGATATCGGGAACATGATTGTGGGTCGTGCAGGTCAAAGTAAAAATGCAACTTGAATACACCAATGAATCAGCTCATACTGAAATTGTCTGCCAATTGTATTTTTACTCTCTACCGCTCACTGCATTCAAATCCATGGCATCTGTTTTAGTCAGATGGGTTATTCCCGGGGTACGGTGGTTTACAGTGGCTGCCTGGGGGAATTATACCACACCTGGAGGGCCTCGAGCAGTGCTGGACACCATACCCTAGGAAGGATATATAATGGCCATTGGGACACTTGGGTTTAGCAGGTTCAGACCTGGACCTCAAGGGTTAAGATACAAAGAGCAATCACACAAACTACAGTTGTATTCCCTGGAATTTAGAAGGCTAAGAACGGTTTGAGCCAAGTTTTCAACATGTGAAGGTGAACCAATAGAGTGGACAAACAGAAGTTATTTCTACGGGCTAGAGAATCTAGGAGGCATGAAAATTAAAGCCAGACTTTTCAAGAGGGTCATTAGGAAACACTTCTACATACAAAGGGAGGTAGAGTTTGGGACTCTTCCACAAATGGCAATTAATGCTAGATCAATTGTTAATTTTAAAACTGAGAGTAGGGGTGAGATTCTCTAATTTCTCCGTGGTGTGTTTCGTGGCGGCGGGCAGCATCCCGCTGATGGCAGGCTGTGAGGCTTCTGGCCGTGCCGTAGTTGATGGGATTTCCCATTGAATCCACTTCACGCTACCGGGAAGCCCACGGCCGAGGTGCGCTGTCAGCGGGACCGGAATATTCCGTTGCCGTGAATCAGCCAGAGGACCTCACCTCAGGTTTTTTTCAAACAAAAGTATTGAGCGATATGGAGTTTGGGCGCAGATCAGACCTTCTCTCAACGAATGGCAGGACAGACTTGAGGAACTCAATTGCCTACTTGTGTTATGCCATAGCAGAACACAATCATTCATGATACAGTGCTTCACTTCATCAGGTGCTCCACTATGAAACTAGGCAACATTTTGAAATATCCTAAGAGAATCATTGACCTTTTCTAACTTCAAGGATTTCAGTCAGTAAATTGAAAAATCTTTCTGGATGTATTGGCAATGTCCTGGCGGTAACCACATGATATAGCCGTCCTTCAGTTGCTTTTATTATTCCTGTTCCGTGGTTAGCTTTTCCAATGACTTTCTAAAGGATCAGCTTGGAATTTGTGATCAGTGATACATCGCTGAATAGTTTTGCCATGAAGTGCTGCTATTTTCACTAATTTGTGTGATGCATTTTCTGAGGTTCTGTCCCAGATGTACCTTTAATATGTACAACAGTAACTCCAGAGCATCCAAACCACGAACACCAATAGCATTCTGCTCTTAAATTCGCAAGCAAATGTTTCAACAAACAAGAAACTCTCTTACGCAGAAATATCATTGCTCCTTAATCACATTCCGTTTTATTAGGAATGTGATGAAGTGTTTAGTTGTGTCTAATGGATTGCAGAATAACCTCCCCCAGTGCTGAAATTAAACATTCACACGCCTCACCTGAGTTTAGAGCTTTCTCTTTATTTAAATGCATCTCTTTTATTCTTAAAATAATTTCATCCTCAGAATATTATTGCAAACCATTTTTTGCTCTTTGGATCCATCACTCTAAAGGTTAACAGATCTGTGATAATCCAAGAATTTCAGGAGTAAGATGCATTAATAACATCACTGTGGGAAAATATACAACCAGCAGAACTGGACTAGGAACAGAAACATTTGGATCAACAGTTGAAAGTTGGGTTTGGTCTAGGATCCAGATGTTTATGGATTTCCTCATTGCTAACATATAATCCCATGAGCTAGCAATCCTATCAGCAACACACAGACAGATCTGTATACAGCCACCAGACAGGAAAGACTTACCTCAATAAGATCAATAAATGCTATCTGCATTAACTCCAAAACCTTTAAATCTGCACCTAACAGAGACCAGCCCTTCTCTTCTAAAATGTATTGGTTATAAAAACTAAATACTCTTATAATCTAATTTATCCAAATAAAAATGGAAATTATTATCCACTTAAAGCAAATATTGTAAACGAATGTGCAGTGCCTGAAGATGGGATGGTCAGAGCTGGATATATGATATTGGGGAGATTGCTGGTGGCTGAATTTATTACACTGGAGAGTGGTTGAGCTGTGGTCAGCAGAATGTGACCTGGCCTGATCTCTGGATAGTGCTAGGACAGTCTGTGCTCCTGACCTCATGACTGCTCCTCGGGGACAGGGCAAGCTGAATAATGGGCTCTGCTTTCAACATTATTAGGTTCTGTTCAAGTGTTTGGCTATCTGTGGACATAATGATAGGCTGAGGAATGTTCGAGCAATAGGAAGAATACATGTTCCCTGAAATGAAGCAGAATGCAATTAACCTTCTGAGTGCTATTTGCTTAATAGCAGCAATGAACGTCCTAGGGGGTCTGAATTTATTTTTTTTTAAATAAATTCATCCCAAACATCATTGTTTGGGATGGTCCAATCAGACCTAGGGGGTCTGAATTTATTTTTTTAAAGATAAATTCATCCCAAACATCATTGTTTGGGATGGTCCAATCTGAAAGCAAATAGGTCTATTTGTTTTTTGAAAATGTTCTTATTCATTACTGATGGCTGAATATTTTGACTACAAATTCCCATAATATGAGTATTCTAATGCCAGGTTAATGGTTTAGTTTATATTGTTATTCTGCTTAATAAAATCCTCAACCTAAATGGAAACAAAACAGCATATGTCAAATAAGTAAACATTCTTTTTGTGTAAAGCAGTGGGACAAGGTTAAAGCCTTGCACAATAATACATTGAGGGCTTCAAGCTACAAACTGTCTCCTGAATCATATGATTTGTTACCGCATTGAAGCAGGCTTCAAATGTACTGTTGTGTATGCAGGAAGATTATTTTTTATTGTTTTCCTAGTAAAATAATTGGAAAAATCTCCATTCGATGACCACACTGGCAAACGGATAACAGCCCTTCCCGCAATTGCATCACCGATTCAAACAACAGTACAATTACATTTTTCCAGGATTCAAACATTGGGCACATAGCCTGCATTTTGTAATCTTATTTTGTAAATGACACTTTCGGTCATTAATGAGCACAGAGTTTCCCCATTTGAGATTGGACATGTTTTCTGTTCATACAGATACCACTAAACATCCACTACATAATGGAAATCCGATGTGCTCTCTCATGTCAGATAAAAACGCCATGTGTTTTTTTTTAAACTGGAGTATTAAAATGTTAACTAAAATATTCAACAATACATGTCATCGGAACATGTAAAGGGGTATGTAAAAAAAAACTTTGCTCCTGTAGTAGCCCTCTGAATATTAAAAACACGCTAGAGTACATTGAATAATGCAACAGTCAGTTTGCTATAAGAAGCAAAATCCATATTGACATGAAACGTTTTGTTGACTTTTTGAGAAAGAGTTTTTTGATCTTTCAAAACCTATGCTATCATTCTTACAATATTTGCTCAATTGATTTCCTATCAATTGCCATTTTTTACTTTGCAATTGTTTACAAAAGTGTCAAGAGTTAACAGTTGGTAGACAATATTATTAATGAAAATTAAAAAAGGTATAGTATTTCCAACATGACAAATAAGCGTACAAGCTAATTGCAGGTACATTGCCATGTGTGTGCGTGCGCCTGGTTTGTATGTCTAAAAATGGCATTGCTGTTGGACACCATAGCAATGCTCGAACATCGCTTTGTGGGCAGCTATTTAAAAATAGAGACGGAGTGACTCCTGGAAGCCTTGGCGGTTGAAATGGTGACTCACTCGGTGCATGAGTTTAACCCCTTTGGATGAACAAGCTCTGAAAATGGACTTTCATGTCACAAGCAGACCATTGAGGTAAAGAGATTATGGTATAAAGCTGTATCGAAAAATCTAATAAAAAGAATATCTTTGAAAATAAAATAGATCAATTCAAACAATATTTTTTCCACTTAATGTAAAAAGCCTGATTAGGTGAACAATCTAAAGGGGTGCATCCCAAATCCTGACTGCAGATAATTCTTTTCAGTTGATTAATAACATTTCCATAAACCTTAAAATCAATAGGGTGCAGCTTTAAAGGAATGGTGTGTCATTCAGCAGTAGCTAACAGGATTGTGAAGTAATTGAGTCACATCTCTTTTAGAAATGAATCCTTTTTTTGTTCATGTATCTTACTCCATTTATTCATTTTATGCAAATAGTGTGGTCTGCATGTGTGTGTATGTGAATTATCAAAAACATACAATTATAGAAGAAAACAATGATTAATGAAACTTCAATGTGTGATATCAAGCTTTAATATTGCACCTTTGACTTAAAATTGCTGTTTGCAGTATTAACAATGAATGTTTAACATGTTCAAATGATAGTCCTTCGACTGTTAATGGAGGTATTAATCTGTTTGTCTCAAATAATGTTAATATTTTAAACAGCTATTTCTCAGCTTTTATTTTTACACTCTCTGTACTCTGTTTTAGTCTTTAATCTGCGTGCCCAATGTAAATCTTAAACAGAAATAAATCAAAGTTCTTTATTTTACTCGATGCGGACTCCACGTGTCCTCATTAAACTGGCGACGAGGGGTAAACTGGTTTGCTGTTGATGCTGCGACCCACACGTTGAACCACCTCCTTGATTTTCTGGACCCAGGTTGGAACCAATTATTTAGCCATGCCTCTGTTTGGATGATTAAATGCATTTGACGGCAAGGTAGCACAGTGGTTAACACTGTTGCTTCACAGCACCAGGGACCGGGTTTGATTCCCGCTTGGGTCACTATCCGTTCGGAGTCTGCGCGTTCTTCTCGTGTCAGTGTGGGTTTCCTCCTGGTGCCCCGGTTTGCTCCCACGGACGTGCTTGTTAGGTGAATTGAACATTCTGAAATCTCCCTCAGTGTACCCAAACAGGTGCTGGAATGTGGCGACGAGGAGCTTTTCACAGTAACTTCATTGCAGTGTTCGTGTAAACCTACTTGTGACATTAATAAAGATTATTATTATTGTTGCTGAAGACTGGAACTAGTACGCAGAAAGGGTGCGTTACTTCTTCCAAGCCAACAACATCACAGAGAATGATCGCCAGGCAATCATACTATTGATAGCCTGTGGGACGCACATGTTCGGGGTGATCAGGAGTCTTCTGTACCCTGTAGCGCCAGATATACAATCATTCAACCACCCATGGCACTTGTGAGCAACACTTTAACCTGACCCCATCAGTGATCATTTAAAGGTATCATTTTAATACGGACGAGAGATCCCTCGGCGGGTTTGTCACTGAATTTATTTCACGGAAGATAGCCGCGTTTTGTGACTATTGAACTGCTTTATCAGATATGCTCCCCGATCGTTTGGTCTGCAGTATAAATTGTAAGGAAACCTCCCTGACTTTTCAACAGGCGCTACAGATCTCATTGCCAAAGAGAGAGAATGGAACGCAGCGTCCCAAGAAATACAAGGGGTGAACATTTTGGGGTGTTGTCCCTCATGTGGTAACCCCATGGCCTGGACTGACCACCGCAGCGACTCCAGCCTCTGGACGCAGGGCCGGCCGTCAAGACATGGGACTCGACTGACGGGGATTCTGGACCCTGTGCAACATGTAAGCGCTGGTCTGGGCGTGATCGCTGGCAGGGCCAGCGCTCGAGATGCCCCCATCGAGGTATGCATCAGCCCTGAAGCCGGGCCTTGCATCTAGATGACAGAGTTACACTGTTTGGAAGCGCCCATTGTGGCCCCTATTCGTGTTCCGATACAGGTGAATGGCCATATTCTCCAGATGGAATTGGATATGGGATCTGCCATTTCTGTGGTGGCAGCAGAGCACCTTTGATCTTATTAAATGAGGTGTGTACACTTGGACTTTGGCTGACATGGCGGCTCGTTTGGCTACTTATACTGGGGAGCGGCTGAATATTGTGGGGACGATGCTTACTCTGGTAGTTTATGGGCACCAATCGGTTCGCCTTCCCCTCATTGTCATCAAAGGAATGGGCTGTGGGCTGTGATTGGCTGGTGTAGCCAATCCGCCCAGTTCCCCACGCTTTAGTGGAGAAAGTCAAGACCAAACTTCATCACTCGGAGAATTTAGGTCTCATTAGACCTGTGCGTTTTGTCTATTGGGTGGCGTTGGTGGTTTCCATCATGAAGTCAGATAATTCAGTCCGCCTTTGTAGAGACTATAAATTGACGGTAAACACCGCTTCAAGGTTAGACCGTTATCCTTTACCTTGATTCAAGGATCTGTATGCAACATTGGCCGGTGGCTGCACATTTATGAAATTGGACATGAACAATGCTTATCTACAGCTGGAGCTCGTTAAATCCTCACGGAAGTACGTAACGAGCAATACGCACAAGGGTCTGTATGAGTATACCTGACTGCCGTTCGAAGTATCTTCGGTGTGCGCAGTCTTCCAGCATGCCATGGAGATCATCCTGCGCAGATTGCCATGCGTGGCGGTTTACTTAGAGAACTAGTCATGGGGACCACAAACCTGGAGCATTTACAGAAGCTCGAAGTAGTGTTGGAGCGCTTTTCTGAATGTGGGGTCCACCTGTGCATGTGAAGTGCGTGTTTCATGCAAAATAACTTGTCTATTTTGAGTATCGGGTGGACGGAGACGGCCTGCTCCTAGTCACCGAGAAGGTGAGAGCCCTCAAACAGGCCCCGCCGTGTGAGACGCCACAGAACTTTGCCCTTTTTTTGGATTGGCCAATTATTATGGCAGGATCATTCCAAATTTGGCAACTGTCCTGGCCCCCCTTCATTTGTTCCTCAAGAAGCACCAGCCTTGGGTGTGAAGCAAGGCCCAGGACGAAACATTTAAAAGAGTGAAACAATGGTTTTCCTCTTCGGGGGGTGTTGATACATTTCGATCCTTCAAAGCCATTATTCATCATGTATGATGCATTGCCATATGGGATTGGAGCAGTCCGGTATCACTGGATGAGCAATGGCCGTGAATGTCCAATCGCCTTTGCCTCACGGATGCTGGCTGCGGCTGAGCGAACGTACGCTCAAATAGAAAAGGAAGGTCTGACAGTGTATTTGGAGTGAAGAGATTTCATCAGTACGTGTATGCTGCCATTTCTCCATCATCATGGATCGCAAGCCGTTGTTGGGCCTCTTCTGTGAAGACAAGGCGATCCCACCGACTGCTCCTGCAAGGATCCAGTGCTGGGCTGCTTACGAATACTCTCTCGAGCGCCGTCTAGGAACCCAGATTGCGCATGCCGATGCATTGAGCCATCTTCCTCTGCAGACCGGATCCACAAAACTCCCGAATCTGACAAAATGGTTGCTCTACTGAATATTATGAACTCCTTATCAGCCACTGAATTGCATAATCGTGACTGGACACAAACCGACCCCGTCCTTGCCAAAGAGTGGCACATGGTGCTATACAGTGGCCAGAACCAATAGCTATCAGGAAGTTGAAGGCTTTCTCCTCCAAGTTCTCTGAGTTGACCGTAGAAGACGGTATCCTCCTCTAGGGCACAAGGGTTGTTGTTCCGGCAAAGGGCCAGACGACCGTGTTGAAGGACCTTTACAAAGGGAGTGTCCAAAATGAAGATGTTGGTGAGATGTTATGTCTGGTGGCCGGGTTTGGACACAGATATCGAGACATTGGCTCAACAGTGCTCTCTCTGTCAAGAGCACCAGAAGCTCCCCGCGGCGGGACCCCTACACTCTTGGAGTGACCAGGGTGCCCTTGGGCTCACGTACACACATCCATTCCTGGATTCAACATTTCTCGTCCTAGTGGACGCCCATTGCAAGTGGCTGGAGGTCCACAAGATGGCAGCAATCACCTCCCAGGTGGCCATAAAGCAATTGCTCATTTTGTTTTCCACTCATGGAACACCGGAGGGCCTCTTTCATGAGTGAAGAGTTTGCCGCTTTGATGAAAGGCAACGGGACTCGGCATGTCCGCACTGCCCATACCATTCATCATCAAATGGCTTGACAGAGAGGGTCATCCAGACGTTTAAAGAGGGGCTAAAGAAGCAGACTTCGTGCTCAGTGGATACCTGCCGTATTTTTATTCTTCTACAGGACCACACCACACGCAGTAACTGGGGTGGCCCCTGTTGAGAAGCTCATGGGTTGTAGGCTTGTACCTAATTCAGTTTGATTCTCCCAGGCATCAGCGTGAAGATGCGTCATAACAGGAGTGACAAGGGCGTTAACCAGTTCAACATCAACCATTCCCAACGCTTCGCACGTGATGACGCGGTGCTTGTTCATAACTTCAACGGTGGTTCTCGCTGGCTCTCTGTGATTATCATTCATGAAATGGAACCAATCTCTTACCAAGTTCGGGTCTGGGGGCAACTAATGAGGCGGCATTTGGATCATATTTGCTCGTGGAGGTTGGTCCCTCGCGAGGTTCTTCGGAAGAAACCTGTCCTGAGTTTCCGACTCTATTGCCGAACCAGGCTGCTGTGATGCCTCCAATGTGTGTCGTCACCCACGTACCCGACGTTGTATCTTCGGATTCAGAAACGCAGACGCCCGAGATCTCGGATGCCGATTCAACCGTTCAACCGCCTCCTACTGATCGTCCACCATGGCGTTCCTGCCGTAGATAATGTTCCCCTGCGAAGTATACGCTGAATAATTCAGCTCAACAGGTACACAACGACTTACTGGAACTGAAGAGAATCCAACGTCCTCTACCTGCTCTTTCTTCTCCTCCTCATCGGTCATTGAAGAGGTCTTCGGACTTTTGTGAGGAGGGGGGAGGAATTTAATATCCTGCACCGAATTTACGGGGTGGGAATGATTATCTTCCCCATGGTTCTCACGAAGTACCAGCTCTTTGTGTCCTTATTAAACTAGTTGCACATTTTGTCCAATTTTGCTCTCTATTTAGAGTGGTTCACAGGAGGCTGAACTAACATCACCAGCAGTACACTTTCAGCAAAGGCTGAAATGACCCCCATCAGGAGTAAATCTTGCAGAATTCTACACCTTTGCAATGACAACTGGTTTAGAAGCCAGTTGAAATGATGTGACCAACACTAGCACATAGACACCTTCCAGGAACTTTTGTGGAGGATGTTGCTTGTTCAGTAATTGCGTGGTATCGGAGCTGGATTCTGATTGAAAAGGTTGCAAATTCAGAACACAACAGGATGAACATTAGAATTTACTTTCCCTTATTCTCGAGTAACAATAGTTCTTCGCTCGGCCACCAAATGGAGAATTAGCTGGAGGTAAAGTGCCATACCACAAAAGAGAGGAAACACTGGAAGAAACTGGCCAATCAGAGAGCCACATTAACAGTAGCTGTGGAAATATAAGGGACGCAAAAGTCAGGTCCGTGGTGGCCAGCTTCTGAGCATGCTTGGAAGTCCAAATAGGTGTCCAACATACGCATGCACTGTTCTGGCGCGAATCATGCCGGATGCCATATTGGTGAAGCCATTAGCATCAATGGTCGGCATCTGCTAGAAGTATGCAGAGTAGATAGATCATGGGGTCCATTAGTGTGCAACAATGGCCGGAATTCGCCATCCATTGCAATTTACTTTTCTCACCGGCAGCGCACCCACCCCACCTGCAGGTTTCCCAGCGGCATGGGGTGGTTACAACGGGAAATCTCATTGACAAGCAGCGGGAAGATAGAATCCTGCCGCCAGCAAATCGTGCGCCACCGAGAAACACCGGGCTGCGGGACCGGAGAATCGAGGCCACTGGTTTGATGTCAGCAGTGCCATTTTGGAGTTCAACTCAAATGCTTTAAGCTCAGGCAGCTGAACAAGTATCAGCAAAAGCAAAGATCCCCACACAAGTGCTTATTGAAAGGATCGTCAACTGCTTTGATGTGAGTTACTGATTGATTTTTATTAGTTATTATTCACATTTTACAAGTGGTTGGTGCAGTCTCGAGCACTGTTTTTCAAACTTTTTTCCGGGGTCCATTTTTACCAACTGGTCAACCTTTGTCACCCACGCTGGCCAACCTTTGGGACCCACAGCAGCCAACCTTTGCGACCCACGCTGGCCGATCTTTGCGACCCACACCGGCTGACCTTCACGTCCCACGGCAGCCAACATTTGCGACCCACGCCGGCTGACTTTCGTGAACCACGCCAGCTGTCCTTCGCGACCCACGCCAGCCGACCCTTGCGACCCACCCCACCCGACTTTGCGACCCACGCCGGCTGTCCTTTGCGACTCACGCCGGCCCACCTTCATGACCTATGCCGGCTGACATTGGCACAATTAATTAATTCACACCTTAAAAAATCATCTTTCTACTGCTTTGTGCCTGATTTCACCTTCTTCTTAATGGGCTATTCACCAGAGGCCTGGAGATCACACCAGCACTGCTTTGTCCTGTTGTGGACCCTCCTGAACAGCTCACACCACCACTGCTTTGATCTGCTGTGCATTCTCCTGAGCCACTCTCTCCAGCAGGTTGAGTTGTGAGATCCGGCCTGTTTGTGTCTCCTGTCCTCTCTTTTTTTTATAACAAAACGATCCATTTTAAATGCTACTTGTTTGCTGCTGACAAAATGGAGGAATTGCAATGGCGCCCAAAGAAGATGACGTCGGCGTTCGGGTCTTCAAGCAGGAAGATTACATCGAATGAAAAAGAAAATCTTCTCCTGTATCAGCGCGCTGACGTCAAGAGGAGGCGGGGCTTCATGCTGGTTTCCGCGCATGCACGCTGCTGAACGGGCACGCATGCGCAGTGCGCCCACATTTTTCTATCTAGTCGCGGCCGTCATTTTCAAAGCCGCTCGCAGCTGGCATTGTTAAAAGCCAGCTGTTGCGCGTGAATTCACGCGATCGGGAACACCGCGATGGGCGGCTCCGCAACCCTCCCGACACCCGCTAGCGACCTACCCACGGGTCGCGACCCCCACTTTAAAAATGCCTGGTCCAGAGTTCTTTAAAGTTGCCAAATGCCTACATGGAGTGGTGTGGCCAATGCTAAAAGACTTTGATTTTGTGGTTTCAGCACAGACCAGTTGTGCGCTGACATGTGCCCAACAGTAAACATTCCTCTTGGACTAGAACATGACTAGGAAAATGAGCAGAGATGATGCAGAGCAAGGTAAATTGCCAGTAGAGGGAGGAGAGGAGGAAGAGAAAGGTACAGGTTGATTTCCCACCATGAACAGCTGTCTAATTTGGTCACAAAACAGAGCAATAAAAGTTGTCGCGCCAACACGATATCCAGTGCTCTTCCAGTTCGTTTTTAGATCCAGACTCCGAAAGTCAAGACCTCATTCCCATATTACAGTTGCAAAACAGGCAGCCATAAATCAAAATTCTACCAATGAATTTAATCCGCGTCATTTTAATTCTAGTACAGATGTCAAATGGAGGCGAAGGTTGCTGCGTTTGCTATATGCCACAAAATCTTAAATGCACTCTTTGAAAACGTTTTTGAGGACGCGAAAGGTGAGCAGAACAATGATTACTGCCCGCAGCCCATGGAGACTAAAACAGAACAGTAATCAAAAGAGGCAGAGGCAGCAGCAGTGTCTCACTGGCAAAGGGAAGAATAACATACTTCTTCCCATCTAGTTATCAGCGATTTCTATGGACTGCTCAACAGGTTATAGCCTGGATGTAGTGAAGCAACTGGAGCTTTCAGCTTTGTATGAAGAAGGCTGTGTTTAACAGGAAGAAATGAAGAATCATAGCTGGATCACATTGGTTCTTGATTGTGCAGTAAGTTTTAAAATGCAGTGATGTGTAATAGATATGTTCAACTTCATAAAATAGGGATCATGTATAACAAAAATCTACTTTGAAAATGCAATAAGGAGTACAGGGCAGATTTTGTTCTGTACACCAATTGCACCAAAGCCGTAAACCTGGGGCTGAATAACACGGGACCCTGGATGAGTGGCCTCCCCCAGAGGAGTGGAGCTGGTGCGGCCCACACCGGCCTGCCCGCAGTAACCAGGCACCGCAGGCGGGCTTAACAAGGCCCAAATGGGACTTGCACCCTTCACTGGGACCCATTCCACAAAGGGCACTCCACTGAAAATCAAACTTCCTTCCCCCCCTTTGAAGGTCCCATTTAAAAAAAAAATCAGGCTGCCCACTCCCGCCTCGATTACCTATTTGAGTACATTGGGCAGTTTCCACTCCCTGTACATTGGAGGTGAAGTCGGGGTAAGCGGGAAGTTGGTGATGGGGGCACCCACACAATTTTACGTGCCTCCCAGGCAAAATCCAACAGGAGCATATAAAATGCAGGCCCTGTTCATAAAACTCAGGTTTTATGATTTTGCTATATCTAATTCACAAAGGTAACATTTCCTAAAATTAGATCAAGCTTAAAATTGAAATGAGTGCAGCCACAGTTATTCCGGACCTTGCAGAGAGTTGTTGATGTGCAATACCTCTGAATTAGGACTGCATAAAGGAGCACGCTGTTATTTTGTTTTTTGGTTTTGCCCTAATTTATTTAACTGCATGCATTTGTGAATTCTGGGCATACAATGACTTTCCTAATTAATGTTACTTAGAATTGTGCACCAATTGTGTATCAGGCCTAATGAAGACAATTAGTTAATATGTTATCCCTAATAGTTTAATGATTATACCCTTTGTAAAAAAAAATACGACTTACTATGCTCGAGTTATTGAGGAAAGTCTTTTCTAACTGCCTTCATTTACATTTGGGCAATTAGTGTAATTGCTTAATATATTAGGGCAAATGTTGCATCTTTCAGCTGCATCAAGATGGATAACATTTTAATACAATTAGTTACAATCACGGAATTTCTTTTTAAATCAAGAAAAATGTATGTGGCTTTGTACAGAGGCTTATGTCACAGAAGGTGCAAGGGAACAAATGTTATCACTTCTTCCTGGTCCTTTGTGGTAGGAATATCTTTTTTTGTATATAAATTTGATGACGTTTTCAATCATAAAAGATCCATGTGGTTGAATCCGAAGGCACCTCTCAATCTTATAGACCTTGAACTTTTCAAGGAAAGTGAAGCAAATCTCCTTCTCCCATCACCTTTACAAGCTGCTGCTTACAATGTCATTGCACCTCCTCTCCAGCACCACTGACACTACACAGGACTCCTTCCTATGTCATTACCCCTCCTCTCTAGTCCAGTACCATTACCAGAACACATTACTCCCTCCAACTTAATCACTGAAATCCATCACAGTGGTGACAAACCAACTGCCTAAATTAGGGATGCGCAACTTGTATTGAATCACCTGCTGAACTGTAGCCATTCGCAGTAACACAACAAGATAAATAACACGCTCCTCTTCCGTTTGTGCAGCATGGGGCAGCAAACAGACTTGCTCACTGCTTTTCCAAAGGGTGACTCTGAGACTGAGAACTCACCATGCGACAATCACAGCCACTCATCCCATCATGCATTGGGGGAAGCGAGGAAGAGCCAACACCAACTGGTTTTCGTAAAAAAATTCTGCTTAACCCATCCCTACAGTTATGTTCCTTGTATTGTTCTCCAAGATTACCAAAGCCGTAGTATTGACAAAGAACATAAAGCTATATTTTTAAATCAAAACTAGTGGGCGGAATTCTCCACCCCCACGCCGGGTGGGAGAATCGCCGGGGCGCCGCGCATCTCCCGCCACGCCGCCCCGACACCCGCACGCGATTCTCCCACCCCCCCCAAACCGGCGCGGCGAGAATCACGGCTGGCTGTTCAGAGAATCGGCGCTCGCCGTTTGCAACGGGCGGGCGGCGATTCTCCGGCCCAGAGCGGCCTGTCCAACACGACGGGTTCCAGCCGGCGCCGGCCACACCTGGTCGCTGCCGGCGGGAACAGCACGGGAACACTGGGGGGACGGCTTGTGGGGGTAGGAGGGGGGTTCCTGCACCGGGGGGGGGCCTCAAATGGGGTCTGGCCCGCGATCGGTGCCCACCGATCGGCGGGCTGGCCTCTCTGAAGGAGGACCTCCTTTCCTCCGCTGCCCTGCAAGATCCATCCGACATCTTCTTGTGGGGCGGCCTCGGGGAGGACGGCAACCGTGCATGCACGGGTGACGTCATTTACGTGGCGCCGGCCGCGTCATTTACGCGGCACCGCTTTTACATGGCGCCAAGGCCCGGCGCTCGTAAATGACGCGACGCCACTCCTAGCCCCCCGGGGGTGGGAGAATAGGGGGCTGGGAGCGGGCTCCGACGCCGGAGTGAAAAACTCCGGTTTTCACTTCGGTGTCCGGCACTCAGGCTCCCGATGGGAGAATTGCGCCCAGTTCATTTTAGACTACTTAAATTGTGTTATGGATTTCCACTGCTTGAAATGGTTTGCACACTCTACTGAGTAACAGTTATCAAAATAATAGTATTGAATCTATGATACAGTAATTAATTATCTCTCTAATATATATAACCTATACTCGAACTCAACTTCACGCTATCCTTCTACATCAACTTCTCCAACAGCTTCTCCTCCGCTTTCTCCCAGAATACCTAGAGACGCAGCCTTTCATAAAACTACTCAGTGATGCCATCTAGTGTTGATATACATGAACATCATCTTGTTAACCCTTTACTCTCCGTAGATCATACCAATCATTACGCCTGCTGCTCACTGATTAGGTTGCAAAATGAACAACAATACCATCAAAAAGAACAATGAGAGGAGAAATAAATGAAACAAAATCTGCTTGTATCGACGGAAGTGATATAGACAGCTCGCCCAGTGGAGTAAGTGGGCACCTATTTCCACTGCAAGATCTGTCGATGTGATGTAATTCCTTGCTGCTCCATGTGCGAGATATCTGTGTTGCATGTTATGTACCAATTCATGTTAGCCCCAGTTAGTTATTTAATCAGTTATTTAATCAGCCTGTGCGCATTCAGGACCCTGACCTTCCTGTTGCTTACCATTTGAACAAAAGACCCTGCTCCGATGCCCACATGTCTGTTCTTGGCCTGCTGCAATGTTCCAGTGAAGCTCAACGCAAACTGGAGGAACAACATCTCATCTTCCGGTTAGGCACACGACAGCCTTTCGGCCTGAACATCGAATTCAACAACTTCAGATGATCAGCTCTACCCCACCTCGACCCATTTGTTTTCATCCCATTTCATTTTAACTGTCTTTTACCATTTCTTCTTTCTTAATATATATTTAGTTCCCCCCCCTCCCAATGTTATCCACCTTTCCTTCACCTTTCTCCTCTTTGCTTCCCCCTTCCCCCCACATCTACAGTTCATCCTCTGATGTTAGTTTCCCTGCTGTTTGACCTTTCACATCTTTTGTCCTCGCTGGGAACTGCCATTAGAACTCTTTCCCCTTGGTTTCTGTGGCCGTTAGCACCCCGTTTCCCAGGGTTTCTGTGGCTATGACTCATCTTTCATTCTTACTCCACAGTATAAATATTTCCCACTTTCTCTGTCTGTTAGCTTTGACAAAGAGTCATCGGACTCGAAACGTTAGCTCTTTTCTCTCCCTACAGATGCTGCCAGACCTGCTGAGATTTTCCAGCATTTTCTCTTTCATTTCAGATTCCAGCATCCGCAGTAATTTGCTTTGATAGTTATTTAATCAGTTCCCTGAGAATGTTGTCTTAATGGTGCCAACCAGCACTCGGTTGGTAGCCCTCACACCTGAGTCAGAATATAGCGGCATCCGCACCAGAAGCTTGAGGACAAAAACCTAGATTGGCCCAAAACGCAGCACTGAGGAAGTGCTGCACTATCAGGGGTGCCGTCTTTCAGGTAAGGCTCCCTTCGAGTTCTCAGGTGGATGTAAAAGTTGTCATGGGAATATTTCAATGAAGAGCTTTTCTCAGTACCCTCGCCAATATTTATCCCTCAATCAATTTCACAAAAATAGGGGGGTGAGATTCTCCAATAATGAGGCTATGTCCCCACACCCATGAAAAATGCGTGCAAATCACTCTGGACTTACTTGGAGATGATTCTCTGATTTGCCAGGAGCTAGCAGGGCCCAGGAGTAGTCCTCGCAGCTCCGGCTACCGATACGGGGCCCTGCACTTGCTGCCGGGGGTCCGTGCATGCGCATGGCGGCGGCCAGCGTCGGCCGCCCCACGTGACATAGCTGACCCACACCGCGGACCAGCACCAAAAATATAGGCCACCCCAGATCGCACACGCCCGCGGATCGGTGGCCCCTGATCGGTAGCCTGGCCATCAATTTACAAATTGCTTTTCAAAAATGGAAACCAGGTGAAGGAAACCCTCCGCACAGAACACGCACAGGAAAGTATAACCGCTGGAGGGGGGGGTGGTGGGGGGAGTGGGGGGGGGGGGGGGGCGGCGAACGTCACACTGGTTTATTCGCCTCACCCAGCACTCTGTGCAGTGAGTGGAACATTCCACCCACTAAAAATAATGATATGACTGGGCAAAGTTGTCATGGATTTGTGAAAGCGAAATCAGGTTTGACAAACCTGTTGAAATTTTTCAAGGATGTTACTTGTAGCTAGATGAAGGAGAACCAGTGGATGTGGTGTATTTGGTTTTTCAGAAGGCTTTCAATAAGGTTTCACACAGGAGGTAAATAAACAAAATGGAGGATGTGGGATTACCAGTAAAATACTGGTCTGGGGGCAGCACTGTGACGCAGTGGGCTAGCCCTGCTGCCTCACGGCGCCGAGGTCCCAGGTTCGATCCAGGCTCTGGGTCACTCTCCGTGTGGAGTTTGCACATTCTCCCCGTGTTTGCGTGGGTTTCGCCCCCGCAGCCCAAAGATGTGCAGGCTAGGTGGATTGGCCACGCTAAATTGCCCCTTAATTGGAAAAAATTAATTTGGTACTCTAAATTTATTTTTTTAAAAGATACTGGTCTGGATTGAGAATTGGTTAACAAATAGAAAATAAAGAATAGGAAGAAACCGCATATTGTCAGGATGGCTGGCTGTTAGTAGTGGGGTACCGCAAGAAGAAGTGCTGGAGCCACAACTGTTCACAATCCACAAATGATTTAGTTATGGGCCCAAATGTAATATTTCCAAATTTTCTATCTTCCCGCTGCTTGTGAATGGCATTTCCCATTGAAGCCACCCCACACCGCTAGGAAACCTGTGGGTGGGGTGTGCTGCCAGCAGGATGAGAATTCCGGCCGGAATGTTGGCCTTCATCGTTCGGGGATTTGAATACAAGGGTAAAGATATCTTGCTACAGGTGTATACAGCCTCACCCTGAGTGGTATCCTTATCTAAGAAAGGGTATACTTGCTAGAGGGAGTGCAACGGAGGTTCATCAGAATAACCGCTGGGACGGTGGGATTGTCTTAAAGTGGAGAGATTGAGGAAACTGGTGATACTGCCTATCGGTGGGGGCTGTGGGGGACCCTCAAGCTCACTCAGAGATTGGGGCACCCTTCCAAAATGGAATTCTCCAGAGTTTCAAACAATGAGAGGTGATCTCATTAAAACTTAAAATACTCTCGGGGGGTCCGATTCAGTGGCCTAGCTGTGCCCGACTTGGTGATGGGACAAGACGAGGCCATTGAATCTCGCAAGAGGAGTCTCGTGAGATTCACAACACTGGAAACATCTCACTCGACTTAATGGAATCTCACAAAACGTCAAAATTTGGATCTTGCTTTTGCTGGGCAAGATCCTTGATATGCATATTTAAATGATCCATGAGGCTCATTTAAATATGCGTTTGCTGGATTATCCCAGTTCCCGGGATTCACTGGCTGCACCTGGGAGACCTCTCCAGGGCGTCAGTTAGTACTGGTCCACACAAAGGTGGATCAGTTGAAAAGCAACCTTTGGCCACATTGGAGACCCCCCGGGTGGTCAGGGATTGGACAGAGTGGCACCCTGGCACTCCCGATGGCACATGGACAACTTGGCACTGACATCTTGCACCTTGGCAGTGTCAAGGTTCCCAGGTGCCAGGTTGCCTGTGCCAGGAGCCGGGCCTCGGTGAGCTTTGCTGGGGTGAGGTGGGCCCTGAGGACCCTGAAAGAGGTAAGTTGGGTGAAGTGGGGGGTCTGGGGGGGGGCCGAAAGATTGGGACTGCCTTTAAAAATGGAGCCCCGATTTGCGAGTCATCTTCCTGCACTGAGCAAAAAATTACATAAAGAAAGGCCTCGACTGGGGAATCCTCACTGAGGTAAAAAGAAACGGCAAAGTGCAATTGAATAGCAGGGACTTTCTCGGCGCATCAGGCACTGAGATACACCCCGCTAAATGCATCTGTAACCAGACATGGCCTTTTTGGTTGAATCGCACGTAGGTCTTGACAGTGTGGCTGTAGATAGGGTTGCGATTTAACGGGACAAGTTCTAAGTGCGGTAGCAAGTGCATTTTCCTACGAGCTCCTCGATGGCCGCATTGCTCCTGACAGCTATTGAACAGCACTTAACCCAGTTCTCTCTTTCTTCTGAAACCTCTCTCATCAAAGGTGAAGATCTCGGGCGGAATTCTCCACCAACGGCGTGATTTCCGCCGACTGGCGCCCAAAACGGCGCCAATCAGATGGGCATTGCGCCGCCCCAAAGGTGCGGAATGCTCCGCATCTTTGGGGGCCGAGCCCCAATATTGAGGGGCTAGGCCGGCGCCGGAGGGATTTCCGCCCCGCCAGCTGGCGGAAATGGTGTTTGTTGCCCCGCCAGCTGGCGCGGAAATGACATCCCCGGGCGGCGCATGCGCGGGAGTGTCAGCAGCCGCTGACAGTTTCCCGCGCATGCGCAGTGGGGAGAGTCTCTTCTGCCTCCGCCATGGTGGAGACCGTTGCGGAGGCGGAAGGGAAAGAGTGCCCCCACGGCACAGGCCTGCCCGCGGATCGGTGGGCCCCGACCGCGGGCCAGGCCACCGTGGGGGCACCCCCCGGGGTCAGGTCGCCCCACACCCCTCCCAGGACCCTGGATCCCGCCCACGCCGCCTTGTGGGCGAAGTCTCGGTGGGACTTCGGCCCATCTGGGCCGGAGAATTGAGCGGGGGGGCCTGCCAACCGGCGTGACCTGATTCCCGCCCCCACCGAATATCCGGTACCGGAGACTTCGGCAACCGGCGGGGGCGGGATTCACGGCGGCCAACGGCCATTCTCCGACCCGCTGGGGGGTCGGAGAATGACGCCCCTCATTCCTGCAAACCAAGAGGTCTTAAAGGGGAATTCCAAATCAATCAGGTACAACTGCAGACTGAGTGCTCCACTGTAGAAAGGGACCTATAAGCTGCAAATAAACCTATGGACAATCCGTAAATTTATTTTTATATCTTTACTTGTTACTTGGTCAAGTTTCTTTTAAATATCTGATGCTCTGCAATGTATTATTTCTTTTTTGATTGCTCTGTGAGGGGGGGGAGGGTGATTGTGCTTGTGCTGTCGAGTAGTTGGACATACTTGTATACTTTAAACCATTTTGGTAATAATTTTTTGCACCTTTACCCAAGTGCATTTTAGCTCTTGATTTGTTAGCTCAAGCAACCTGGCTGGCTTGCTTCTTGCACCAAACTATGTATTATGTTGATAATCTAACTCCCTTTTGAATGCAAACTCTGTTCTAACCAACTGAGGAGTGGGACAAAGGGAGGAGTCCGTTCACCCCTGCTAATCTGACCATGACAACTTCCAAAGTACTCAATTGGCAGAAAGGCAAGCCTTCCAATTTCTTAAATTGAAAACTCAAGTCACTCAACCAGCCCAAGTGTTTGCGTGCCTCTCTCCGCATAAACATCAGGATAAAAGTCAGGAATACCACCAACTGTTTAGCACAGGGCTAAATCGCTGGCTTTGAAAGCAGACCAAGGCAGGCCAGCAGCACGGTTCAATTCCCGTAACAGCCTCCCCGAACAGGTGCCGGAATGTGGCGACTAGGGGCTTTTCACAGTAACTTCATTTGAAGCCTACTTGTGACAATAAGCGATTTTCATTTTCAACTGGAATAGGACACAAACGTGAGAAATCACCATTGTTAAAATCTACGGCAAGGAGGATTTTCAGAAGCTGCAGTGCTTAATAAAATGTTCCTTTCTCTGAAACGTTCATGCAGGATATGTCAGTATTATGCACTCCAAATCCTTGCGTACTTGGAATGAGCTTGAAGTGGGGTCATCAGCAAAGAGATCATTTCATTAGAATTCAAAATCAATATCCAGTTCTGGGTTAGTCTCACACGAACAATATTGCAATATCCATGTAATACACGCTGCGATTTCGCAGTGTGTGGTGCCTGGTTTTACTGGATGTGTCAACGGCCAGCTGCCTGGGTTGCAGGTACTCTCAGTGTTGGAATGCCCAGTCTCTTCGAGAGCACCAGCTGATTTTTACAGACTTGTATGTGATGGTTTGCGGGCAACCTCTCCAAATGTGAAAACCATTCTGAAGGTGAACAATACCTGCCACAAATGCTTCAGGTGAACATTCTTTCTCTGTATTGAAAAGAGTGAAAAAAATATCTGTGAAGTACGATGAATCAGGAATATTTGACAAGTTCAGCAATACGATGACTGAAAATGCATCCTTACAAGATTTTACTACAATGAAATGATTGATGATTTTGAGAAAAAAAATGCAGAAGGAAAACCATCTAAGTTGCCGTGAATTGCAAACAACTGATGAAGCACGAAAATCTAAATAATCTGTCCTCTATCATGTTCTCCAGTCTAAATTATGCTCTTTAAAGGTGAACATATGCTGGTCTGATATAATGGCTGGTGGTCACATGCAGACAGTTATAATCGTGAGTAAACGCTATCCCCCATCGCTCTTTACTGGCCTTCAGAAAGTCTCTTCTTATTCTTCTGGACAATTAAAGAATAGAATCCTGCCAGACAGTTGTCAGCAAAGGAACTGATATTAGTACTATCACGGCTGATTTCCCCAACCTGTTGCTCATCAACCAGGCCATGTTTGCTCGCCTGAAGACACAGAGATCGCAATATTGACCATCTCTACCGTCATGCTTACAACAGGTAGGCTTTGATTTCAGTTTATCAGTTAGTACAGGCTTATTGTTTTCATAAGTTAAAAAGCACTACAGCAGTCTGCCAAGCAGTGATTTGGCTTTCTGTGCCTTGCATTGCGCGAGCTGAGGGTGGGCAGGGTCAGGAGGGTATTGATGTTATTCGGGGTGGGTTTCGATATCATTGTGGGGCTCGATGTCATTGCGGGCGGGCCTCAACATCATTGGGGGTGGGTCTCCACGTTACCAGACACCTGGGCGTGGTGTGGGGCCCAGGCAAAGAGGGAAAGTACAGGATCCACAAAAGTGTACGTCTGCCTCTGAACACAAGGCTGAAAATTTGAAGGGTTGGGGTAACCACCAGTCAGGGTAGGGGGCGGTGGCGGCACAGTGGTAATGTCATTGGACTAGTAATCCAGAGGACTAGGCTAATGCTCTGGAGATGTGGGTTCAAATCTCAGCACTGCAGCTGATGGAATTTAAATTCAATCACTGAACCAAGATTTTCTGTTATGTATTGTGGAGAACTGATGCTAAAATCCACAGAGGATCAAAGGCTAACGCAGCTTAATTTACAACAAGGTGTTTTCACTATTGGCTCCTTCTTCACTATGGAAGTTTCTCATGCTAGCGACCTGTGACATCACTTCTGGTGATGACATGCATATATCAACACACAGTGCTTACTGCAGCTACTAAGATTCAATATATGTACATAACATTTCCTCCCCTTTCAAATCAAATGTCCCTAACGACTTCAAACAAGTGTCATGGGAGTGTCCCTTTAAGAAATGTTGTGTCTTATCACAAGGCTTCAGTGATGTCATTGAGCGGGTGGAGCTGGGCTGTGGCTCTGAGTTTTACTTTCACTTTGGTTTGGGACTGTTTTGTGGCTCTGAGTATTTCGCTTTCGTTTTCACATTTGGCTGCTGGATTCAGACAGAGAAGTCTTGTCCTGTCTCTCTCTGTCTCTGCATTTTAAAAGCTGTTTCAGAGTACTTGATAACTTGAAAATAAATAATTGTTTTCTGGAAGAAAGTCAAACCTGCTGTTTTGGAAAGGACACAAGAACATCTAAACCAGGTCTTGAGTGCTGTGTGCTGGGCCACACCTTTGAAAAGGGTTTTCTGGTTTATGGGATCTTGTTATTAAATTGGAACAGTTTAAGGGGTAAATTTATTAAGGGTTATATATAAAGTACTCTGGCTGTGTGGGGTATTTATGTTTGTAGTTGATAAAAATGCCTACTGTGTGTTTATAAAAATGTTAACTAAATTTGTAGAATAAATGTTGTTTTTGATTAAAAGTGCTGAAGGCCTCTGTTGAATAAGACCTGAAAGGCAGGCCCTTGTGCTCCTCATAACCAAAATTAATAAACAGTTGTAGGTCAGGTGAACTGCATGATATACTTTGGAGTTTTCTAAACCCTGGCCCATAACACAAGTGTAACATGAGCAATAATCAAATAACGGTTGTCAATAAGTCAGATGATTTGGAGGTCATCGCTTGCAGAATGGTTGATGCGAACCTCTGGCGTTCGCTTCTTTGCACTCATTGTAACCTCTGGCATTGTACAAATCTTTTGTACGAATGTCATTTGTGGTTGTTTTGACCGAAGTCGACCCTGTAACTCTGTGCTTGGTGTGAAGATGAGGTGTTGTCTTATTGGACAGTGTCTGGTCGGTGTCAGGGTTGTAGGAAGGTTTGGTCAGGACTTTGTACAGTTGAATCTGAATTTTCAGCAGGTTCTATTTCTGGCGAATCGGTTCATCTGGTCCACATGCCCCTTCCAGCTGGCATAATTTCTCGACTGGATGATATACGAGACAGGTCCAGTCTGTGCAAGGATTGTGGCAGGAAGCCATTTTTCTTTTGTGGAATAATTCCTGACCAACACCCCTTGTACTTGGTGGAAAACACAGGGCTGGATTATCTGTTCCTGAGGCTAAGTGCTGATTCCAACGGAGGATCCGTGGTGTTTTACAACGGGAAAATCGGCACGAAACCTGCACAGATTCCGCTACCAGTGAGGGATTAGTACTGGCGCTGCGTGAAACACCCGCGGAAAGCGCGGAAAATGGTTGGAGAATTGCCGGGTCCGTGCTGCACATGCGTAGGGCAGTCACGTGTATGCCTACGCCTACACCCCCAACACGCGCACCGAGTACCTGCCCACCCCGACCCCACAGCCCACCTCCTGGCCACTCCTCCCAGCCCTGGCGGTAGCCCCCCGGACAGCGGCACGGATCTTGGCTGAGAGTGGCGATGCTGGACACTGTCCGCACGCCCTCTCTCTCTCTCCCCGCAGCCGCCACGCGGGCTCACAACCGCTGAGACCACATGTGGCCCACGCCGTTGGGAATTCGGCCAATCATAGGCAGAGCATCACAGATGGGCCCGCTCATGACATTCCAACGGGGTTGCAACTGCGCGCAGCGCGCGTCTCGATGACGCCGATTTGGAGGCGTCAAACTGCCGCCGGCCACAATTTCGTCGTTGGGAGCCATTCTCCGCCCAATCGCCATTCCCAATTTCGACGTCGGTCAACAGAGAATTCCGCCCACGATATTTTACTTTACTTCCCCAATGTTCTATCTGTTCTTGTTTTTTCTGTTGAATGATTTCTTCCAATTTTGGAGGTTTCAACACGTCGAATGGCGAACATAGTTGACTCTTCATCATTAATAATGCAGGAGAGATTTTAGGCGTTGATTGAGCGATAGTCCGATACATCAGTAGGAATTGATTAAGGCGTTTGATCAATTAACCTTTTCCCTGGCTGCTCTCAATGTGTGTTTCATGGTTTGAACAAAACGTTCTGCTATTCCATTCGTAGCAGAATGGTGCATACCTAATGTGTTCAATACCATTCCTTTCAAGAAACGTCCAAATTCTTGGGAAACAAATTGAGGTACGTTATTGCTTACCAATTGCTCATGGAATCCAAACCTACTAAAGACTTCTAGCCTTTTGCTCATCTTTTCTGATGAAGTTGACTTTCTTATGGTGACTTATGGTCACTTTGAATGATCATCGACAGTCACTAAGAACATATGTTTTTCAAAAGGCCCTGCAAAATCGAAGTGCACCCGTTGCCAAGCCTCTTCCAGCCATTCCCATGAATGAAATGGTGCTACTGGTGGCAGGTTCTGTACCTTCACACATGAAGAGCACATTCCAGTTTTCTCTTCAATCTCCACGTCCAATCCAGGCCACCAGAAATAACTCCTCGCTATTTATTTCATGTGCACAATTCTGCACTGGCCCTCATGCAATTTGTTTAACATTCATCTTCTCAATAGTGGTGGAATGGTCACTCTGAGACCCCAGGAAAGACACCCTGACTGTACAGACGGCTCCAATCTTCTAGTGGAGTACGGTTACAAGTCAGGTTTTAGTTCTGAGGTCTTGCTTTGTTGTATCCTATCCATTACTTCGGAGAGTATTGGATCACTCCGGATATACTTCTTCACTTATCCTGAAGTGACATGTGTACTGTCTACCTGTTCAAAGTAGAAGATACTTCTGCTCAAGTAGTTTGTAGAACTACTTGCTGACAAACTACTTGGTAATGGTAATCGTGAAAGTCCATCTAAATTACAATGGAGATTTGATTGTTGATACTTGGTTATATACGTTTGTGCAGACAAAAGCAATGCGCACCTCTGCATTCTACTTGCTGAAGGTGACGGAATGTGGTCCAAAAAATGGACAATGGTCCATTAACAATTGGTGGAATCTCTTTTCTCTGAAGATAATCTCTCAGGCTTCCTTTTCGATTAATGTGTAGTTGCTTTCAGCTTTTCCCAGTGTTCGAAATGGAAAGGCAATGGGTAGTTCTTCACCTGACAGCATTGTTGTGGAAGACCACCGCTCCAACACCAGAAGGAGATGCGTCACATGACAACTGTGGGAGTAGGGTAGAATCGAAATTAGTAAGGACTTCAGATTTAACCAACACTTCTTTGTCTTACACAAAGCATTATTTCCTTGATCCGACCACTTCCACTTGTTGTTTTGGAACCAAAGGTTAAGCAATGGTTTTAAAATGGTTGCCAAATTTGGAACAAGTTTTCTCTAGTAGTTCAAAAACCCGAGGAAGGATCGCAACTGGTTAATGTTCTGAGGTGCAGGCACCTCTGTGATAGCAATGACCTACAAAGGAGATTTGTGAAGGTCCTTGGCATTGATCAAGTGTGCCAAATACTCAACAGAAGGCTGGAAGAACGCACACTTGTCCTTGCGGGTTCTCAGTCCATAGTCTTCTCATCTTTGAAGAGTGGCATCCAAATTCTGAAGATGTTCTTCTTTGTCTTTTCCAGTGACTAGGATGTCATCCAGATAGCACTGGACTCTGCTTAGTCCACTCAGGATCTGATCCATTGCTCTACGAAGCAATGCTGGAGCTGGTGTCATACCAAAGGGTATTTTCAGCACTGAACAATCCTTTATGTATCACAATTGTCATACGTTCCTGTGACCACTGGTCTACATTCATCTGTAAGTATGCCTGGCTCAGATCGATTTTGCAAAACTTTTGCCACCTGCCAACTCTCAAGCAGGTCACCATTGTGGGGTAGTGGGTATTATTCCGCACACAACACTGGATTAAGGGTGCCTTTGAAGTCTCCGCAAATCCGTACGGATCCATCCATTTTGATGACCGGTACTATTGGTGTAGCCCATTCACTAGAGTTCCAAGAGTCCCATCTTCACCAGTTGTTCCAAGTCAGCCTCCACTTTCAGCCTGATAGCAAAGTGTACCGACCTTGCCTTCAAGCATTTTGATTAGTTTCCTTCTTTAATCTTCAATTTAACTGTGATATCTTCCATACACCCCAGTTCTCCATCATCCCAGTTCTCTAACACACTAAGTATTTTAGTGTTTATGTAAAGCCTAATTCATCATAATCATCAGGTTGACTTCGGCCCAGTTCAGTTGAATCTTTTGTAAACATATTTGATCCATCCATGCTGGATAATTGCCCTTTACTACATGTAAAGGGGCTGGTTTAGCACAGTGGGCTAAATCGCTGGCTTGTAATACAAAACAATGCCAGCAGCGTGGGTTCAATTCCCGTACCAGCCTCCCCGAACAGGCGCTGGAATGTGGCGACTAGGGGCTTTTCACAGTAACTTAATTGAAGCCTACTTGTGACAATAAGTTATTATTATTATAAAGATAAATCTATTGTTTGTTGTTAAATTGCGCAGCTACAACAATGCAGCCCTTTAATGGAATCACTTCAACAGTGTATGCTTTCAACACTATTCTTTATCCTTTCAAGGGAATGTGTCTACGTTTTTCCTTATAGACAGTCTCTGGCACCACAGCTGCCCCAGTGTCGACTTCCATCCTTACCGGTTGTCCATCCAGCAGTGGAGTGACCCGGTATCTGTTCGTAGCACCAGCAATGGCAGCACACTCAGTGACATTTCATCTTCAGACTACGAGTGGCCTTGTTTCTCTCGATCCTTTTGCACAGCACAAACACTTATTTCTTTTGTTCTGTTTACATGTTGTTTCGGTTTTCACTTTCTTTTTATTATTTTTTCTTGTAGCTTGCTTTTTCTTCCAGCACGCTGAGCGGGCCTCTGCCCATTACCATGGGAACTCGTACTCCACAAGCCTCACGGAGAGATCGATGAGTGATTCCCCGTGGTCCTTGTGAGGGTTGTCACAATATCAGACTTGGAGGAAAGTGAGGATGATCCTGCTCAGTTGCAACAGGACAAAGCAGAATGACAGATAATGGCAGATGGAATTTGATACGGGCAAGTGGAGAGTGATGGGTTTTGGCAAAAGGAATAGAGAGAAGCAATAGATAGATGATGATACAGTTCTAAACCATGCGCAGGAACAGACCGACCTGGAGATCTATGTGTATTATCTTTCAAGGCAGAAGACTATATTGGGAGAGAAGTTCACAATTTTTGCTGCTTTTTGGGTTGCACTAATTTAAGTTTTTATGAACCTTTACAAAAGGTTAGGCCATGATTAGAGTATTTTTTCCAGTTGTGGTCATTACCCGTTAAGAAGGATGTGAAGGTCTTTCTGAGGGTGTAGAAGGGATTTACCAGAATAATTCCAGGCAAGGGGCATCTTCCCTATAAGGTCAGGTTTTCCTTTAATGCTTTCATGGAATGTAAGCATTGCTGGCAATTTGTTATCCATCTCTACTTGCACTTGAGCAGGTGGTGGGGAGGCACCTTCTCGAACTGCCGCAGCAGCCTGGTGGGCCAGAGGAAGGGGACAAGTAGCAAAGGCAGCTGAACAGATGAGCTCTATCACAATAGCAAAGTCCATAAGCTTCTTGCCCTAAAGACAAGTGTGGGATTCTTGGTGACAGGAAATGGGGGAACGATGCTTTACGGAGGTCTGGTAATGAAGAAGAAAAAAAGATATCCACGATTCTTAGACATACTGGGTGTAATGTTCTTGTCAGATGGCCTGATTTGTATTACAAGAACACTTGTAGCTAAGACTATAAATGATTTATTAACATTAACTGTGGCTCAAATATAGACAAACAGCAGATGAATAATACTATGAACATGCACAAGCAACCTCCCTAGTCAGTCTGAGGTCATCTGACTCTAACATTCACTTATATACTAATGAGACTCCTAGTGGTCAATCAGTGAATTATAATGTGGAGATGCCGGCGTTGGACTGGGGTGAGCACAGTACGAAGTCTTACAACACCAGGTTAAAGTCCAACAGGTTTGTTTCGATGTCACTAGCTTTCGGAGCGCTGCTCCTTCCTCAGGTGAATGAAGAGGTATGTTCCAGAAACATATATATAGACAAATTCAAAGATGCCAGACAATGCTTGGAATGCGAGCATTAGCAGGTGATTAAATCTTTACAGATCCAGAGATGGGGTAACCCCAGGTTAAAGAGGTGTGAATTGTGTCAAGCCAGGACAGTTGGTAGGATTTTGCAGGCCAGATGGTGGGGGATGAATGGACCTGGGATTCATGTCGCATTACATTCATCCCCCACCATTAACTGTTGGACTTTAACCTGGTGTTGTAAGACTTTGTACAGTGAATTATAACACAACCATGATATCACTACATTCCCTTTCCGTTGAAGGAATAAATTAATACATTATCAGTATATTTATATGTGATATCATTAGCCTGTGAGTCTAACAATACTAATGTTTTTCTTTAAAATTTGGAAAACTGGTTTCACAAATATATATATAAGAACAACAAGCATAGTGTGTACAAATAGTCCAAATCTACAAATTGAGTCGATCAGGTTTTCTTCTGACTCTGGTTGATCTTCTCAAAGTTTGACCTTGCTGCTCAGAACTTGTAGATTCAATGTTCTCCATGACAGTCTCATGTTCAGGATATGCTGAACTATTTGACACTGCAGCTGCCGTTGATTCTGGTGTAGATTTGTCATCCATCACGTTGTGAAAATCTTCTCTGGTTTTCAAGAGCGCACAACGATTTCTTCTTAAAACCAACCCTTACACTATCTGTATATTTTAGGAACGAGGTGCTACTTCTTCAAGTGCAATGGCTTTTCTCGATCCACTTGCCTGAATCTTCTATTCTCACAATGTCATCACTACTCAAAGGTGGTAAAGTTCTGGACACTCTATCATCGAGCTGCTTTTATTTTGCTTTAATGTTTTGCTTTTCCTGCAGTACCGCTGCATTCTCCTCCTTCTTTTCCTAGTATGGAAATGTGGTATGCAACTTTCTATTCATGAGTAACTCCACTGGCGATCTATCATGTGACAATTGTAACGCTTTGTAACGTGATTTCATGAAATATGGATCAGATTGGCTGTCCATTGCTTTCTGTAATGATTGTTTCACAATATGTATACTTTTTACGTTAAGTTCTTTGGGATCCATGCCGAGATGAGCATCACCATTTTACAAACAACAGATGAATAATAGTATGAACATGCACAAGCAACCTCTCTCCCTAGTCAGTCTGAGGTCACCTGACTCTAACATTCACTTATAGACTAATGAGAAACGTAGAGGTCAGTCAGTGAATTACAACG
Organism: Scyliorhinus torazame; assembly: GCF_047496885.1. Taxonomy (NCBI): domain Eukaryota; kingdom Metazoa; phylum Chordata; class Chondrichthyes; order Carcharhiniformes; family Scyliorhinidae; genus Scyliorhinus; species Scyliorhinus torazame. The sequence goes on from NC_092724.1 coordinate 30,122,215, forward strand.
CAACCATGGTATAATAATAATCTTTATTGTCACAAGTAGGCTTACATTAACACTGCAATGAAGTTACTGGGAAAGGCCCGCAGTCACCACATTCCGTTGCCTGTTCGGGTACACAGAGGGAGAATTCAGAATGTCCAATTCACCTAACAACACGTCTTTGGGGACTTATGGGTGGAAACCAGAGCACCCGGAGGAAACCCACGCAGACACGGGGAGAACGTGCAGACTACGCACAGACTGTAACCCAAGCTGGGGATCGAACCTGGGACCTCAGCGCTGTGAAGCGGCAGTGCTAACCACTGTGCTACCATGCTCACTACAGTGGAAGGCTTTGACGAAGGAGAACGAAAGTCACTGGAACTAATGTAGTGAATACTAACCTGCTGATGGATGGCTAAACTGGAACTGATCAAATCTGCATCACTTGGACTTGAAGCAGCAAGGATGGAGGCCGTACTGGAGGAATGTTCAGTGAACTCATTAGTCGAAGAGATAAGCAGTTGTCGGTGGAGGAGGAGATAGAATAATAAGAGATAGAATAATTGGATGTGGATTCCAAATTGAGCTATAATGATTTAAAATGCAGTGTTTTAAAAATGCATTAACTATGTGACAGAATATTTAGTTAGGTATTAATTTTAAGCGAATATGGTCAGCTGAAATTGCTCTATGAGTTACTGAGAACCTACATACATCTTTATGTAGCTGGCCTTAGTGTCAATACAGATGAAAACTAAAAGCACTCTTTGAACCACTGTGGTTAAAGTTCTTACAGTGATTTCTCATTGATTAAGAAATCCACAAGATAGATCAGAAAGAATGATCAACAAACAATAAAATTTATAGTTGGAAAAATAATAATAATTAAGTCTGTAAGAAGTTACATTTAATGCTATTTAAATCCTGTAAAGGTTTTTCTGAAGATTTATGTGCTCCTGTTTAGAAATGCCTGCTTTGGTTACATAGAGCATTTACTGATAATGGGTGTGTGTTTAATATGCAGATGTATAATGTGCATGAGTCTATAATAGACGGGGATGTATAATGGGTGGGAGTGTAAATTTTGTGGTTTTATAATGGGCGGGGGTTATAACAGATGGGGTGTAGAATGGGTGGGAGCGTAAATTGGTTATATACAAACAACAGTAACTTCATTGCAGTGTTAATGTAAGAGACTGGCTATACAATGGGCTGGGTGTATAATGGATGTGTTGTTTAATTGGCAGGGTTTATAATGTTCGGTACCTATAATTCATGTGTTTGTGTGGTGTTTGTTAGACGGGACTGAATAATAGGCAGATGTATAATTAACGTGGATGTATAAGGGGGGGAGTTTATAATTGGCCAAACCCAACTCCAAACCACCCATTTCCAGCTTTAGCTGAAGATTACGATGGCACAGTGGTTAGCACTGCTGCCTCACAGCGCCAGCGACCGGGGTTCGATTCCGGCCTTAAGTGGCTGGCTGTGCGGAGTTTGCATGTTTTCCCCGTGTCTGCGTGGGTTTCCTCCGGGTGCACCGGTTTCCTCCCACAGCCCGAAGATATGCAGGTTGGGTGGATTGGCCATGGTCAATCCGCGGGTTGCGGGGATAGGTCAGTGCAGATTTGATGGGCCGAATGGCCTTTTATGGACAAGAGTTAGACTGTTAACTAACCAGTTCCAAGGAGCCATTTAAATATGAAGAACAAGCTGCTAGTTTAGCAGCTGCTGGTATGATTTCCCAAGCTTCGATAAACCTTGCAGCATCCTCAAGGTGAGGACTTGGTGGATCAGGAACAACTTAACCCTGGAATTCAGGTGCCTGACTGAGGTGGCTTCGCGATTGGGGTCTGATCTTCTCACAAGGTATCTGACCGCCCCTCCACTGTCAAGCTAGGTCAAGAGCCCACCCACTAACAGTAGGCTTCAGGCTGGGAGCTAAATGCTGTGAACCTGAAGGTTGTCCATAGCTTTCTGACAGACCCCACATCTGCGAATAAAGCCATTAAAGATTCTGCCCATTATCTCTTGTTCTTTTCGCACAGATGATGGCAGACCTGCTGAGTATTCCCGGGATTTTCTGTTTTTAGTTCAGATTTTCGAGTTGTAATTACTACACTGATGCACCGTAACTAACATCAAATGCGATGTTTACTGATTTATTTGCTTGCACTTGCTAGAAAGTAAAAGACGGCCCTGGTCTCCTTTAAAGTCAAAAGAGGCTGAACATATTTTATTTCAAACACTTCAAAAACAACAAGTCTAGTGTGTGGAGGGACATGAGGACTTGTCCTGACCAACTCTCCCTGCTCCATACAATGCAGCCACATGGCGCTGGCACTGCTGAGAGGTCGGACAAACCCATCTCCGTTTGCTGGGGCATGCACTGGCCTGAAATAGCAAATAAAAGCTGCGCAGCGCATAGAGCAGGGAACACCAACCAGCAAGATCAGTGGCAACCTGTTACGTTTAACCACAAAAGCATTACGGCGCAGAAGGCGGCCATTTGGCCCATCCTGTCTTCACAGACTCTCCAAAGAGCATCATGATTTAGTGCCAGTCTCCTGCCTTTTCCCTGCACCCCTACACATTGTTTCTATTCAACTAATCATTTAATGCCCTCTTGAATGCGGTCTTTATGGGGCTAACGTCAATGTAAATTACTGAAGAACAGGAAAAACCAGCCAGTGAGAAGTTAAAGGTCTCATAAAGATCCTGACCCACAAAGTCATTTATCTGCGCACCATTCTTTGCTGGTGACGCAGCCATTGCACTATTACTAAAATGATCTTTCTGCAATCCAAAGCAATTGTGTGAATGTGATCAGAATTAATCCATTTTCTACCCGACTTCTTATGTCCTGAGGGTTTGTGTTGAAAGATGCCAACTCAAAATAAATTTGATCAACAGTCAGTGGGATTCTCTGATCCTGAGACTAAGTGTTGGCGCCAGGGCAGGATTCGTGGACTTCCATAACAGCAAAACAGCACGTGGACTGATTCATCAACTGTTAAAGGGCTAGCACCGATGCCACGTAGAACACAATAGATTCCAATGAGAAACGGTGCTGGATTCGCCGGGTTCGCGATTGACCCTCAGGAGGCTGACAAGCTGCAGCCGCATCTTCACACTTCACTCCCCCACACACACCATCCCAATCAACAAGATGGCAGCAAGATGCTTGGCCCATCCCCCCGTCACCAACACCCCTCTGGCCCTGGCAGGGCCCCCCCCCCCCATCCCAGACCGCCCGGCCAGTGACTGGCCTGGCAGCCCACGGTCGCATCTCTCTGTATTCTACCTCCTCTCCCTCTCTCTCTCTCTCTCTCTCACCAGTCACGGCGCCAGTTTCACGATTTTTAAAAGCACAAGTGAACCTCGTCGTCGGGAATTCGTCCTGGTGGAGGCACAGAATGGCGGAGGCCCCGGAGAATACCAGGTCAGGCCCGCTAATGATATGCCAAGGGTGTTTACTCTACGTGCATTCTGGAACGCATTGATGCCGCTGTCGAGGCAACGGAGAAGTGCGATTTGTCGTGGAACCGATTCTCCACCCAATCGCGTTTCCCAATTCCGCCGTCGGCCAACGGAGAGTCCCACCCAAAATGTTTCTTCTCAAAGGAATTGATAACAAGCCATGGTCAGGGGACAAATTCACATGTTATCTTTGTATATAGAAGTATGTTTCCCACCAGTTAGCCTGCAAGGCTGTGCTGGGTGTGGTGATATACATCACTGTAAGTACACAAATAGTTAATGTACATACACTACACCTAGCTAGACACTAGAGGGAGCACCAGAGACATGACACACAGACAGTCAATCAATAGGTCAGTCAGATGGGACACGACCAATGGGCATTCACGATACACATAGAGGTGACACTACCACAGGAGGGCATTATACCAACCCATATAAAAGGACATATCACTCATGCTCAGTCTCTTTCCAGTGGAGACACTCAGTGAGTAAAGACACAGGGTTGACTGAACATCACACCCACCACGTGGATTGTAGCAGACTGGTTCGTCAGTCTGAGTAGCTATAACAGGATGAACAGTAGCGTCGAATCCAAGTAGGAGAATTGTTACTAGTTTAATAAATGAGTTAAAACTATCTCCAAGTATGAACCTTCCTTTGTCAGAGTTCACATCAAGGAAGCAGCTTATGCTACGTCAAGAGCATAACAAAACATGGTACCCAAGAGTGACTGTTAAATCCATATAGTTGCAACTCAGCAAACAGTGACAACCAGCAACAGCAGCCAGGCAAGATGATATTCAGGATTCCGGTTCCACAGCAGCTCAGGTACCAAGGCAATCTCAGTGAAAACTGGCGTTGGTTCCGGCAGAGATTCGAGAACTACCTGGTAGCGTCTGACTTAGATGGCGTGGCGGATGCAGAGAGTATATAGACATATGTTTCCCACCAGTTAGCCTGCAAGGCTGTGCTGGGGTTGGAAGCTCTGTAGAATTTTCCGGCCTTATCCCCTGTATGTACATTACAGCACGTTGAGGACGTAATGAAAGAGAAACCAAATGCTCAACTGCAAAATATTTCAGACTTGGTTAATGCACTTTAGGTTAAGTCTCACTGACATTCTGCCTTGTCCTCAGAGACAATTGTTTTGAGAAAAGGAAGAGATACTGGCCAGTCAATGGATCATCCTTGCAAATGGGATCAAAAGGGAAAAAGGAGATATTACAATAATATGTCAGATTTTAAAAAGCAATGCAGAAACTCAGTTAGAATCATTAAAATGCAGTCACCCCCTCTTTACGGGGTTAACCAAAACTATTTAAAATAATACGTTTTCCCCTTTATGAAATGTGTTCAAGTGTACCCTTCAATCTGACATGCTGCACTTGGGATTTTTAAGATCATGAGACATTCGATAAAGGAACAGAATTTCACATACCAACATTCAAATGTGCAATTAATATTAAATGCACCCTTCCGATCTTTTTTGACACTTCATAAATCACGTCAATGATTTGCTGGTAAGACATTTATAATTATAACAAATCTGAAAACAACCTATGTTCTTCCACCTTTTTTAATAAGGTAAGGAATAGTAGTAAATGCCTGGACAAAGCATTGGCTTCAAGGCCTATTACTGAGAACCAACATCTTTATTGAGGCTTTGATTTGTTTAAACAAATGAATTAATATTGACAAAACATCAGTAAAGCTAATAAATTATTAGTTAAAGCTATGCATACATCAAATTACAGTTAACACAACTGAGTGGTTAATTAGTTCTAGAAAGGCCTCTATTATTGGTGATACTGGATTGCTTTTCCCACAGCTTTGTGACCATGTGTGTGCTCCCCTAAGTGTGCTGTGTAATGTATTCATTACCTACATTTGCTTGCACACAGTTTAGACGATATATTTACTGGTGCTTTTAAGCTTGAGTTCATCTTACCAAAGAGGTGCAGATCTATGAGCCTAATTCTTTTTGTAAAAAAAACATTAGTGTGGATGTATTTGTTTTCCAAATAGGCTGTGCAGAATTCTTGCAGCTATGGGCATTCCATCACCAATAGAATTATTTGTACATTCGGAAGGGTTCAAAAGACCTGTCCCTTTAAGAAAAATGGCCGTGCACTTGATGAGCCATGGGGGATTGTTCCTCTGTGAATTACTGATGCAGAGCGTGACAAATAATTAGTTTTTCCTCAGTTTGAGTACGTCTGATCCGGATGACTTCTGTAACAACCTGAGGAAGTGCTGATGAGATGTTAGTCTCTCTGGGCATCATTCTCCGACCCCCCAGAGGGTCGGAGAATGGCCGTTGGCCGCCGTGAATCCCGCCCCCGCTGGTTGCCGAAGTCTCCGAAGGGAGAAAAGTCGGCGGGGCGTTAATGGCGCCGCAGACGTCGGAGAATGGCACGGGTGTGCGCAAGGCAGCTGATTTTGGGTCTGCCGATATTCTCCCTTCCGGATGGGCCGAAGTCCCGTCGACGTGATGACCGGTCACGTCGACGTAAATCAAACCTCCTTTTCATCGGCGTGAACCTGTGCTCCAGGTTCACGCCGACCAGCGTGGATGTGAGTGACGGCCTGGGGAGTTGGCCGCTGGGCAGGCGATGGCGTGGCCGCAGTCTGAAAGTGTGGGGAGAGGTGTGTCTAGGGTTGTGTGTGCAGCGGTGGGGGGTGGTTAGAGTGGGCTGGGCTCCGGGGGAGTGCCGGGAGGGGGGTCCGTGCCGGGGAGGAGGATGGGAGGTCCGTGCCGGGGAGGAGGATGGGAGGTCCGTGCCGGGGAGGCGAATGGGGGGTCCGTGCCGGGGAGGGGGATGGGGGGGTCCGTGCCGGGGAGGGGGATGGGGGGGTCCGTGCCGGGGAGGAGGATGGGAGGTCCGTGCCGGGGAGGGGGATGGGGGGTCCGTGCCGGGGAGGGGGATGGGAGGTCCGTGCCGGGGAGGAGGATGGGGGGGGGGGTCCGTGCCGGGGAGGAGGATGGGGGGGGGGGGTCCGTGCCGGGGAGGGGGATGGGGGGGTCAGTGCCGGGAAGGGGAATGGGGGGGGGGGGGGTCCGTGCCGGGGAGGAGGATGGAGGGGTCCGTGCTGGGGAGGGGGATGGGGGGTCCCTGCCGGGGAGGAGGATGGGAGGTCCGTGCCGTGGGGGAGGATGGGGGGTCCGTGCCGGGGAGGAGGATGGGGGGTCCGTGCTGGGGAGGAGGATGGGCGGTCGGTGCCGGGGAGGAGGATGGGGGGGGGTCCGTGCAGGGGAGGAGGATGGGAGGGGGGTCCGTGCCGGGGAGGAGGATGGGGGGTCCGGGCCGGGGAGGAGGATGGGGGGGGGGGGGGTTCCGTGCTGGGGAAGGGGATGGGGGGTCAAGTGAGTTAGTCCACCTGGCCAGGTGCCAGCCTCCAACAGTTGGATCCATGCGGTCCATGCCACCTGGCTGGGGGGAAGGAGGGGATATGGGCAATGATGACATGTCGTCGTTCCCACCCCCCCCCCCCCCCCCCCCCCCCCCCGCCCCCCCACCAGGCCATCATGTTTTCCGATCATCCAGCGATGTTGGCCGCCGTGGCGGCAGCCGCTAATGTCCATGTTGCCCTGGATGAGGAGGAGGTGGAGGAGCGTGCCAGAGAGGCGGCGCAGGCTGCCGCAGAGGGGCAGGCGGCAGCCGCCCAAGCTGGAGGGACACCTGACCGACAGGACGAGGAGGGGGAGGAGGACGTCGCGGCCCCACGGCAACAGAGGCACCCGAGGGCGCCCCGTGTGTACCGGCTCCGGCAGTCATACCAGGAACTCACAGACCGGGAATGCAGGAGGAGACTCCGGATGAGGCGGGAAACCGTGGCACACATATGCCACCTGCTGGCACACCTGTCACCGCGTGGCACTGGCGGGGGACACCCTCTCCCCGTGTCCGTCAAGGTTACGGTGGCCCTGAGCTTTTATGCAACGGGGTCATTCCAGGCACCGAGTGGGGACCTGTCCGGCATATCGCAGACATCGGTGCATCGGTGCATCCGGGCAGTGACAGATGCTCTATATGCCATGGCGCACCGCTACATCCGCTTCCCTGTGGGCCGGGCCAGCCAAGATGCCCGGGCCGTGGGCTTCTCTGCCGTAGCCGGGTTCCCCATGGTCCAGGGCGCGATTGATGGGATGCACGTCGCCGTGCGGCCACCTGCAGATAACAGGGCTGTGTTCACCAATAGGAAGGGGACCTATTCGATGAACATACAGGTGGTCTGCGACCACCGCATGATGATCCTGCAAGTCTGCGCCCGTTACCCAGGCAGTGTACACGACTCATACGTGTTGTCGTGGTCATCCATCTCCGGCATGTACGAGGGACGCCATCCCCGGCTGAGGGGCTGGTTCCTGGGCGACAGGGGCTACCCATTGCGATCGTGGCTGATGACGCCAGTACGGAGGCCACGCAATGAGGTGGAGAACCGCTACAATGATGCCCATGTAGCGACAAGGGGAGTGATAGAGAGGTGCTTTGGCGTGCTGAAGATGCGTTTCAGGTGCCTGGACCTCTGTGGGGGCGCCCTCCAGTATCGGCCAGATAGAGTCGGCCGCATCATTGTGGTGTGCTGCGTCCTGCACAACATAGCCCAACAGAGGGGCGATGTGCCGCAGGCAGAGGAGGGCGGAGTGGAGGAGCAGCAGGAAGAGGCGCAGTCCTCCCCAGATGAGGGGGTGGGCGCAATGGTCAGGGCCGACGGGCTAGACACAGGCGGGTGGCTGTCCACCGTTACCGGCTGGCCCAGCGGGCACGGGACAGGCTGATAGCCGCCCGCTTCACTGACTAGATGGGCGTGGGAATCAGGTAGTATGGCCACAGACCGCACACCATGGCAACAGCCGACCACACACACCCCCCACCCATCCACCCACCCAGCACCCTCACCCCCCTCCCCAACCCCACCCACCCCACCCGCATGCACAACACCGCCCCCCATTGCCGATCCACCTGCGGCACAACGGCCGGGCTCACACAGTTGCGGGTGGACGCGTGTCTATTGCAGGCCATGGAGGATGATGACAACCCGCCCTGCGGTGAGCTCCTGGCTCCACATCGTTGGACTATGTCTGACCCATGGCCACAGTACCACCATCCACCAGGACCATCCCTGCATGCGGCTGTGACACTGCAGCGCACGGTCCCGTCCTCTGCCCGGGGGGATGGTGATGGCGGCCCAGGGGGAAGAGGGCAGACTCACCTGGGGCTGAGGTAAGACCACCCCTCACACACACACTTGCGCTCAACGTACATGACACCCCCGCACGCTTTGGACAGAGCAAAAGGCAGCTTCTGTAGGTGTAACATTGACTTTAATAACCAAAGGAGTTCATGGTTCATGCACGTGCCCTAGCCCCTAAAACTCACCTGTGCCCTGCACCCGTGCCAACTTACTCAGTGTCTAATTGTTTGGCCTTACGGGCCCTTTGACTACGTCTACGTGGTTCCCCAGACGGTACAGCAGACCTGAAGGTGGACTCCTGTGATTCCTGCCCTCTGACACTGGGTCCCTTTGGCGGCCGTTTCCTGGGGCGTCCTGGCCTAGATGGGCCAGGCTGAGGCCCGGGCGACTGGGATGGCGAGCTGCCAGCCTGTCCTGCCCGTTGCCCAACCGATGCACCTGGGACGGAAGGGGGGGAGTCCGAGGTGTCGCGGTGTTCCGGGACCTCCCCTACAGGGGGACCCGGGACGGACCACACCACCTCCTCCTCCCTCGGGGTGCCCGATGGCCCCCAGGCCTCTACATGGGTGGGGGATGTGAACGGACTGGCCATCCGATGCCCCCCCGACATCTGGCGCTGCCAGTCCTGGAGGCCCGTGCTGGTATCGACAGGGGTCTGCAGGTTTGCAGCCATGGAGCCCAGGGGGTTGGCAAACCCTGTCTGTGACAGTGCGACGCCGGCTCGCACATGGCCACTGGCGCCGATGCCCTCAGCGATGGCCTGCTGAGACTGGGCCATGGCCTGCAGAGACTGGGCTATGGCGTTGAGCACCTCTGCCATCTGGTGCTGGCACTGGCTCATGGCCTCCTGTGAGAGGGCAGTCATGTCCTGGGCCACAGACGCCGCCTGCACGGAAAGCCCCAGGCCTCGCAAACCGTTCCCCATTGCCTCCACCGTGGACGCCACCCGTGCGGTGTCGGCCTGGGTGACACGCATGACCGGCACCACTCCCAGCTCCTGGACGCGGGTGGACTCCTCCACCTACGACTGCAGCCGCCGCAAGCCGGCCGTCACCCTCTTCGCTCGTCTTCGGGTCGGTGGTTGCATCGGATCTATGTGTGGGTGTGGTAACTCCAGGAACCCGGGATCCATCTGGGCGGCAGATGTTCGCTTGGGCTGGGCTGCCCGCCGACCGCCCGGCCCCTCTGCTGCTCCTACCTCCACCTGCTGTACCGGGACGGCTGTGTTGTGCGCACCAGTGAGTGTACCAGACGCCTCATCACTAAAGTGCCCAACCAAGATGAGTGTTTCTGCGATGGTGGAGGGTGTTGGTGACAGCAGTGGCGTTGTGTCGTGCTCTTCGTCCCACTCTGAGTCCATGGCACTTTGGGGTGGGGGTTCGTCTCCACCCATCCACTCTGAGTCACTGTCCGGTATTTTGTCTTCCTGGGTAGTGTTGTCCTGGGTAGGGGTGTCCTGGGTAGTGCTGTCCCGGGTAGGGGTGTCCTGGGTAGTGCTGTCCCGGGTAGGGGTGTCCTGGGTAGTGGTGTCCTGGGTAGTGGTGTCCTGGGTAGTGGTGTCCTGGGTAGTGGTGACCTGGGTAGTGGTGTCCTGGGTAGTGGTGTCCTGGGTAGTGGTGTCCTGGCTCGGCTGTGACGGGGGCCTGTAGCTGCCCCCCTCGTCGCTGGGTGGCACACGCCTGCGTCGTCGCACCCGCACGTGACGGGGGTGTCGTCTCCCTGTTGCTCCAGGTCTCTCCGTCTCCCGTTGTCTCCAAGGGACATCCTGCGGGCGTCGCATGCCGAAGGGTCCGGGTCTCTCCGTCTCCCGTGGTGTGCGAGGGGCATCCTGCGGGCGTCGCATGCCGGAGGGTCCTGGTCTCTCCATCTCCCGTGGTGTGCGAGGGGCATCATGCGGGTGTCGCATGCCGGAGGGTCCGGGTCTCTCCGTCTCCCGTGGCCTCCGAGGGGCATCCTGCGGGCGGTCTGCATCTGCGGGGATGGGTGCCTCGACGTTTGCTCCTGCGATACACAGTGAAGCATGCATGGTTAGACACGCAGGCAGTGATCAGGTGGTATGGGGAGGGGGGATATGGGGGAGGGGGGATATGGGGATGGGGGGGATATGGGGAGGGGCTGTCGGTGGCTCACTTGCTAGTACGCCCCCGACCTCTGCATCAGCAAGCTCCCGGTCCTCAGGTCCGCCAGCCAGTTCCAGGGCCCTTTCCTCGTGTTCGGTCAGTGGCCTCTCATCAGCGGGGCCTCCTCCACTTCTCACATGCTCCCTGTTGTTGTGTGCTCGCTTCTCCTGTGGCGGGGGGGGGGGGGGGTGGCAGGGGTAAAAGGCTACAGTGTTAGGCAGGTATATGAATGCACGCCATCGGTTGCGCGTGTGTTGCAGAGGCTAAGGTTAGGGCTGGATTTACTTGGGGATATGGGGGATATGGGGGATGGGGGATATGGGGGAGGGGGGATATGGGGGAGGGGGTATATGGGGAGGGGGATATGGGGGAGGGTGGAAATGGGGGAAGGGGGATATGGGGAGGGGGATATGGGGGAAGGGGGATATGGGGGTATGGGGGAGGGGGGATATGGGGGAGGGGGGATATGGGGAGGGGGGATATGGGGGAGGGGGGATATGGGGAAGGGATGATATGGGGGAGTGGGGATATGGGGGGATATGGGGGAGGGGGGATATGGGGCAGGGGGTGATATGGGGGAGGGGGGATATGGGGAAGGGGGATATGGGGGAGGGGGGATATGGGGGAGGGGGGATATTGGGGAGGGGGGATATGGGGGGATATGGGGGATATGGGGAGGGGGGATATGGGGGAGGAGGGATATGGGGAGGGGGGATATGGGGGAGGGGGGATTTGGGGGATATGGGGGAGGGGGGATATGGATATCGGGCGGGGGAGGCTCACCCTGCCTGCTCTGACGAGGTCGTTCACCTTCTTGTGGCACTGGGTGCCTGTCCGTGGTGTCAGGGCCACAGCGGTGACGGCCTCTGCCACCTCCCTCCACAGACGCCGGCTGTGGCGTGGGGCAACTCTGCGTCCGTGCCCGGGATACAGGGCCTCCCTCCTCTGCTCCACTGCGTCCAGGAGCGCCTCCACATCCCGTGACTGGAACCTCGAGGCTGAGCGGCGGCCAGCCATCCAGTCGGGTGTTCCGGTCGGGTGTCCCGGTTGGGTGGGGGGGAGCAGCGCGTCCTTATGAGCCGTCACGCCATGCGGCGTGTATGACGCTGCACGGCGTGAACCATGTGCGCAAGCGCGGATCCCGTCACGTCGCTGCTAGCCCATTTCTGGCCGGAGATTTTTCAACCATTTTTCCGGCGTGATGCAAGTCGGATTTGCGCCGTTTTTTGCGCCGGTCGGCGGACTTTGCGCCGATAACGGAGAATTCCGCCCTCTGTCACATCTTCAACAGTTTTCAACTGTTTCCTCTCCAGCCACCAATGCATTTGCTTCAATGTCTGGGTTCAGAATGAGACTTTCTGAGCCAGGGAGGGAACGTAGGCCCGAATCCACAAATACAAGTGGCAGGTTTCCCGTCCAGCGGAACCGTGAGGGACAATCGGGCGGAGAATTGTGTGTCAGCCGGAAATCGAGACCGGCGGCAGGCGCCCAACAGAATGCCAAGCTCCAGTGCCTCGACAACTGTGTGAATGTGTTCTACACCGCATGTGTAGTAAACGCTTTTGGCATATCATTAATGGGCCCATCCCGGTTTTCTCCGGGGTTCTTCTGATGCTCCGCTTCTGCCAGGAGGAATTATCGACAGCGAGGTTCACCTGTAGTTTTAAAAGTCGGGAAACGGGCGCAGTGGCTGCTGAGGTGGAGAGAGGAGGTCATGTTCCTGTGGCGCGAAAGTGAGATGTCGGTCCTGCCGCTGGCATGGCTGGCTTGGGTTGGGGGGGGCGAGGGGCGTCTGCCAGCGCCCGGGGGGTAGCGGGGTGTCACCAGGGAATGGGCTGTGGGGTTGGGATGTTCCCCCCCGGGGACTGGGGTGTCCAGGCACGGAACGTCAATGACGTGGCCTGCAAGACAACCATCCTACTGCGCACCCCACTGACCGCCCACCGTGGCCCGTTGTTGTGGGGGTGGGACACCGTCTGTATGGGTGCGCACATCCCAACCCCATCTCCACTGCACAAACACCCCCCCCCCCCCACCCACCCACAACCGGTGGCCACCCTCTGGCAGGACATCACGCTGCCCATCCAAGCAGAATGCCCACGGTAGCCTCTACAGGAGGGTGCCGGAAACGGGCGGCGGAGTGTACCGCTGGTATATAATGCCAGCCATTGGTACTCCGCTGGCAGGGATGGATGCCAGGGCCAGAGGCTCCTGCAGTGTCAGGCAACAACAGGGTCAAGGGTGCGGTTCGGAGGACAGAGTGCCAAGGGGAACTGCAAGGGGTGGGGTAGGGGAAGAGAGAGGGGGGGCATGCGGGGGGGAAGGGGATGCAGTGCAGGTCTTGGCCACCATGTAGCCCATTGGACCTGGTTGGGCACGCGGGTACGCACCATGCTAACATGCCTTACCTTCACTCCCTGAAGACAATGGATTTCAGAATCCAACCAGGAATGTTGCCATCTGCTTGCCGCCACAGCCCTGGGGGATGCACTGCAGCTGTACGAGCAGGAGCTGCTCGGGGAGGGCTCTGCAGCAGCGGAGCTTGGCCCAGAGGAACAGGACCCAGCTGACCGCCCAATTGGCCAAGGAGGAGGTGGGAAGGAGGCACCACATTAGGCCTCATGTACCGGCAGCATTAGAGGACCTGCCGGACTGGGCATGCCGTCGAAGACTCCAGCCGAGCAGGGGGACTGTACGGCACACCTACCACATCATGATGCATGTGGAACTATGAGGGTGTGGGAAAGGACAGGCTCTCGCCACGGGGTCCCACCAGGTGCCAATTGACGGTCAGGGATCGTGCAGACCGCGGTCCACAGATGCATCCGCGCTGTAACGGAGGCCCTATTTGTCCGGTCGGCACAATATATCAGCTTCAATCTGATCAAACACATCAGGCTGCCCAGGCAGCCGGGTTCACCGCCATCGCTGACATACCCCAGGTTCAGGGGCTGATCAATGAGACGCCTGTCCCCCGACAAGCTCCGGTGCATGAGGGGGTGACCTTCACAAACCGAAAAGTGTACCACTCCATGAATGTGCGGTAGGCGTGACCACAAGATCTACATCACGCACGTCTGTGCCCGATACCGTCAGGCAGTGTGTATGACGACTTCATCCTGGCGGCACACTCAACGGTTCCAGACACCTTCGAGGCGCACCCCCAGGTGAGGGGTTGGCTCTTGGGCGACAAGGGTTATCCGCTGCGGTCATGGCTGATGAGACTCCCACATCGTGGTGGCCTGCTTGGTCCTGTAACAGAGGGGCAACTTGCTGGAGGAGGGGAATGAATGCCAGGTCTCATCTGATGAGAGGATGCAGGGCAGGGCCAGAATGGCAGAGCATGAGGTGGGGCAGGCACAGGAGGGTGTGCAATGTGTGCGCCTGGACCACCATGCACGGGATTCTCTAATCACCTTCAGATTCACCGACGAGGGGTCATGGACGACAGCCCCACCAAACATCCTGTCCCACCCCCACAATCCCTCCTACCCCCAGATGATCACACCTTCCCATGTCCACCCTCCCTGCACCAACCATCCCAGCCCCACACCTGCAACCCCCTCAGTGATTTCTACCTGCCTCACTACAGGGTGGGGGCCCTGGGTTGGCAGTAACAACTGGTCCATGGGGTGGAGGATGATGACAACCCGCTCTGCATTGAGCATTGATGCTCTGCAACGTTTGACAACATTTGACTCCTGCCCATGGTAGCACTTTCCACCGTCCACCTGGGTGACTCCTGCTTGTGAGCCGGCTATTCCATCACACGGTCCCACAGAACGCTTGGGGTGGCTGAGGTGGGGATGGGGTGCGGGGTGGAGGGGGGGTTGCGGTGGAGAGGGGTGGGGGAGGTCCGGATACCGGGATGGTGAGCGGTGATTGTTTGGGGTCCCTAGCCTGTGGCCACATCCAATGGCCACCCATCCCAGTGCCCTCTCTGCAGCCAACCCAGCCCATCCCTCACACCCTTCTGACAGAGCACCGAGGCAGGTTGGAATGTTTGTGAACTGATTTATTGTGAACAGGTGAACATATTTCTATAGGTTTGTGCCCTATCCCCTAAAACTATCCTGTGTGCTGCTACTTAACTGGTGTCTAACGTTCTGGCCTTACAGGCCCTAACACTCCATCTAGGTGAATCCGCAGGCAGCACCTCCGCTGTGGGAGTCACCAGCATGGGCCCCAGTATCTCCTCCTCCCTCGGGGTGCCTGATGGTCCCGGGCTACTCCTTGGAATGGGTGCGTAACAGAAGCAGGCTCCGGGGGCTCCCCCGCCACTTGGCGCTGCCAGTCCTGGAGGCCCGCACCCGCCTCGACCAATGTCTCAATGCTCGCGGCCATGGAGCACAGGAGCTGGGCCACATCCCTCTGTGACTGGCTCAGGTCATCCAGCGCCCAGGCAACGCCATCACAGCCGCAGCCATGACCCATTGTGACGGGAGCCATGACCCAAGCTCTGGAGCGCCGCTGCAATGACCAGGTGTCCCTGGTACATGGCTGCCGGTGACAGCTTGCCCAGGCCTTGGACATCCGGACCTATGGTCGGCACCTTCGCCCCACGACCTATACCGCGGATGCCACCCACGCAGTGTTAGCCTGGGTGGCACGCATGATCGGCACCGCCTCCTACCCCTGCAGGCAGTTGGACTCATCCAACTGCACCTGCAGGCGCTGGATGGTTGCTGACACCCCCTCATGTAGTCCCCTGCTCTGTGTCTGCATCTCCAGCATTGATGGGACTGCCCTTTCTAGAGGCCCGAGACCCGTCTGGATGGCGGCTAGTCCCTGGGGCCCAGCAGCCCTCCAACCGTTCGCCTCCTTGGGGATTCCTACCTCTACCTGAGATACTGCTGCACGTGTGTGGTGCGCACCAGAAAGCACCCCAGGAGCCTCTTCTCTCGCATGCCCAACTGAGGTGAGTGTCTCTGGGATGGTGAAGGGTGTTGGAGACGAGCTGTGACGGAAAGTTGGTGTCGTCCCCAGACTGCTTCTCCAGGGTGTTGCGGGCTGGCATTTAGGGGTTCGCATTGCTGTCCGGTGCCGCATCGCTGCTCGGCCTGTCCTGGGGTTGTGGCTGGGGGACTCCAGAAGGGCCCGCCTCCTCATTAGGTGATCCTGCAAGACACAGGTCATGAAGCATGGTTGGATCGCATTTTGAGGTGGTGGAAGGGTGCTGTGGAGGTGTTGGGGTGCTGGGGTGGTGTGGGGGTGGCAAGGTGGTATGAGGGTGGCAGGGTGGTGTGGGGGAGGTGAGCATTTGTGGGGGTGGTGGGTGGTGTGGGGGTGGTGGGGTTGTTTTGGGATGGTGTGGGGGTGGCCGGTGGTGGTGTGGTGTGGAGGAGGTGGGTAGTGGGGTAGTGTGGGGTTCGGTTGGCCTTCAGTTGGGGGCGGTCGTGCAGCTTTTTCTGGCACTACTGGCCGGTCCTGGTGGTGGGACCCACGGCGCTCACAGCCACTGCCACCTGAGCCCAGACCCGGTGTACGGCAGCCGGTGGCAGCCTCCTTCCCACCCTGGGGAATGCTGGCCGACCTCCGAACCCTTGGCCTATATCCAGGCACCCCGCTTCCCCATGGCATTCACCCATCCGCCGGCTGTGGACATGTCCCCGGATGTGTCCCATTCCCTGGGTGTTTGGATGTTGGCTGCTGCGAGTTTGGTGTTACCTCTTGCAGTGTTCAAGCACAGTGTCTATGCATCACAGTTTGATTGGGATGCTAGGCAATGATTCACACATGGCCCGCCCATGGGAATCCACTTGGGTTGTGTGAAGTGCTCATTTAACCACGATTGCCAAATCCCGATTAGAAATAGCCTTCAGCCCCATGGCCTCGGCAGTCGATTGGGGTTATGCGTGGTCAGTGGGGCAGATGGGCAGGGATAAAGGTTGCCCCCAGGATGGATATACACGATCCAGGGGTTCGCATAGTGTTGCCGTGCGCAGTTCCCCCCCCCCCAGTTGTACTCCAGCACCTCCCCCCACCCTCCCATGGCGGTCCACCCCTGCAGAGGGTCCCTCACCCCCAGCGGAGGGTCCCCCACCCCCAGCCCAGGGTTCCCCCACCCACCTTCAAACAGTGAGGTGACAAGCCCAGTGCCCCCAGGCTCTTTGCCTGTGAACAATGATGGCTGCCCGCATAAGCTCTTTCGCCAGGCTCACGTTTTTAAAAGGGAGTACTAATTGGCGCCAGTGTGACCACTTGGTGGAGAGGCCGATGAATGACGGGAAGCCGTTGGATATGGAGTGGCTTCCCTTAATTGTATGGAAATAAGAACATAAGAACTAGGAGCAGGAGTAGGCCATCTGGCCCTTCGAGCCTGCTCCGCCATTCAATGAGATCATGGCTGATCGTTTGTGGACTCAGCTCCACTTTCCTGCCCTAACACCACAACCCTTTATTCCTTTATTCTTCAAAAAACTATCTATCTTTATCTTGAAAACATTTAATGAAGGAGCCTCAACTGCTTCACTGGGCAGGGAATTCCATAGATTCACAACCCTTTGGGTGAAGAAGTTCCCCCTAAACTCAGTCCTAAATCTAGTTCCCCTTATTTTGAGGCTATGCCCCCTAGTTCTGCTTTCACCTGCCAGTGGAAACATCCTGCCCGCATCTATTCTATCCATTCCCTTCATAATTTTATATGTTTCAATAAGAGCCCCTAGCATCCTTCTAAATTCCAATGAGTTCAGTCCCAGTCGTCTCAACCACTCCTCGTAATCCAACCCCCTCAACTCTGGGATTAACCTAGTGAATCTCCTCTGCACACCCTCCAGCGCCAGTACGTCCTTTCTCAGGTAAGGAGACCAAAACTGAACACAATACTCCAGGTGTGGCCTCACTAACACCTTATACAGTTGCAGCATAACCTCCCTAGTCTTAAACTCCATCCCTCTAGCAATTAAGGACAAAATTCCATTCGCCTTCTTAATCACCTGTTGCACCTGTAAACCAACCTTTTGCGACTTATGCTCTAGGACACCCAGGTCCCTCTGCACAACAGCATGTTTTAATATTATATCATTTGAATAATAATCCTTTTTGCTGTTATTCCTACCAAAATGGATAACCTCACATTTGTCAACATTGTATTCCATCTGCCGGATCTGAGAAATAGGGCTTAAGTGGTGATCTCACTGTGGCGAGACCCCAATTTCACCTCGGAGAGCAGCTCGGTTGCATCGCAAACTGTTTGGCGCCTGGTTTGGTTCTCATTTTCTGCCTCTCCCACTATTCACCAACTTCGTTTTGCTCGAGCGAGAGAGCAACAAGGCCGGAGAATCACGTTCTTTGTGTCAGATTGCTAATAATGTGCTGTCCAGCATGGGACGATTGGAAGCATATCTTCAACTCATCAGAAGTAACGTCTATATTTTCTGGAAAAGCTGGAAGCTTTGTACAAACATTTAGCAACTTGCTTGCTGACGAACAGTTGGTTGCTCCACTTCAATGCCCACAGCAATACCCACCTTAGAGCTCCCAAAGTGCCTCTCTCGGCTACTGACACCCACCTTCTGCAGCTGCCTACCCCCTTGAGCTGACACAGCCCACTGAAATCCTGAGCTTCGAATTCCACAGGCCCAGGGGCCCCTTACGAGTGACTTTGGTTCCAGACATTGCCATGAATTGGTTTTCCGTTCTTCTGTACTTTCAAAATCTATATAAGATCTTGAATTTAGCTGCTGCCATGAACTGGGAATCTGCCTCTTTGTCCAGGTGTGGGGGATGGGGGAGCTCACAGTGTCAGACCTTAGGTCCAGAGGTTAGAGGTCAGGTCAGGTCAGGCCAGGTCGCAGTGAGGCCAGGGTGATTTGCTGAAAGGGTTTCCCTTGCAGTGTGGACATGTGAATTATTTAAGAAAAATACTCAGCTGACCATTTATTTTAAATAGCTGCAGGTCTATCGGTGCAGTGAAAATCCTGTTTCAGGAATATCCTGCTTTGATCAGAGACCTTCATCCCGTTGCCTTTGCCCAATGCTTACATGCTGAGCCATCACTGTGGGGGTTTGATCCTGGAACAGACTGGGGCTGGCTATGGTGGGCTGAGAGGTTGATCAAGGCAGGACAAGGCTTGACAGCAGCAATGGATGAATTCCTTAAATGGTCTTAGCAGGGGAGCAGAAACTTGTTATATTAATACTCCGCTTAATACAGGTTACCCCAGCTGCTATTTTTAAAGATCCCCTTCCCTCTCTTAGTTACCCCACTGCACCATTTAGTGATAGTGGGGATATAGGGAGGGGTTATGTATATGGTATTGTTGTGTGGGTAATCTTTGGCCGATGAAGTGGGGGGTGGGGGGGGGGGGGGGTTAGTTGCAAGGGTCTGGCAGAACTGAGAAGGGTGGGGATTACAGAGTCTAGCAGCAACTTGACAAATAGCTGTAGGTGGGAAACCTGTGGAGTAACACTGGTTGTAAAGTGACCCAGGGTGTGGTGGGCAGCTTGTCGTGCTTTGTGGAGCCTGTGCAAAACATTGGGACCTCGGTGATCAAACGATCAAGGTGGACTTTCCAAAGCGTTAACAGAAAAAAAGCAGGCAATACAACCAGCTCACCCTAAGAACTTGCACCCTAAGTTCGTGCGTAATGTTGATTCCTCGAGATTGTACAATGGGGTTGCTACTTCCATGCTTGAATCCTGCCGCTGGATCACCGCCCTCCCCATGGAATCCTGAGTATCGACCTTTGACATCCATCTCAGAGGTCAGTTCGAGGTCATTCGCAACAGGGGGAGAGGAATCAGTTGAAATGTGGGAAATAGGCAGCTGTGTATGGGGGACAATTAAAAAGGGTTCCACCGTTAGAAGCATGGGCATATTAACACACCAACCTACTGGGCCAGTACCAAAGATCCTCAGCCAAAAACGGGAGCCCGATCAGCATGGGCGCCCATTAGGCACTTAGCCTCCCCATTCCTGAGCCCATTGGAGTAACAAGACATGGTGGCACAGTGGTTAGCACTGCTGCCTCACAGTGCCAAGGAGACGGGTTCAATTCCGGCTTTGGGAGACTGTCTGTGTGGAGTTTGCACATTCCCTCCGTGTCTGCGTGGGTTTCCTCCGGGTGCTCTGGCTTCCTCCCACAGTCCAAAGATGTGCAGGTTAGGTGGGGTAATGGGGATTGGGCAGGGGAGTGGGCCTAGGTAGGATGCTCTTTCAAAGGGTCGGTGCAGGCTTGATGGGTCAAATGACGTTTTTCTGCACTGTAGGGATTCTATGGATTTTACAGATAATATGAACTTATCTCCTCAATGCTCACCTTCAGCACGTGAAAAATCTATTACTGTACCATTCAGAGGCACAGCATAAAATCACCTCCCACACCCCAAAATGCAACTCCTCCCCAACTCCCTGGTGCCCACATTTCTCCAATGCTCCACTTGCCACCACAACCATCTTAGTCCATTTTCCAACTATTGCCACCCCTCAGCTCTGTCACCAACATCCAGCTGCTTCTACAATCTGTAAGTCCCGACTTAGTCCTCCCAGTTCTTAGTTCCTACTTCCCTTGCAACCTCTCCCTTCCATGCTGCCTCGCTCAATGAACTCTACTCTGAAACGCAGAACTAACTTCCGAACACTATCAGCCAATGCTTCCCCTCCCAAAATCTCCACTATTGATGCTTGCGATGCCTACAAACTACTACCACCTCGCAATCTCGATTATCTTTGCTGCCGATGGCCTTGGCACCTTGGCTTTCGAGAAAAGTAACAGATAGAATTAACTGCACTGCTAAACTATCTTTTAAAAGTAATTAAGGCCGCAGATTTACAGTTTCAACACGAGTAGGGACATTATCATAAAATTCAAACCCAGAAATATCACTAATGCTTCCAAAATGCACTGTAATAAAAATACAATTTGGCTTATTCAATCACCATATATCAATGGCGCCGATAATAGTGTACATTGCATCACATTAAACAAGAAAATCTCTGATTTATAGCTAGTAATATATTAAAAGTTTGCATACATAATTCACTTGTGGGGTATCATCTCGTTCTGTCACACTGTTTTCATAGAATTAATCACTACAGTGTAGAAGGAGGCCATTTGGCCCATCGAGTCTGCACCCAACCTCTGAAAGAGCACCTTACCCAGGCTCATGCCCCCACCCTATCCCGTAACCCAGTAACCTTTTGGACACTAAGGGGAAGTTTATCAGGGCCAATCCACCTAACCTGCACATCTTTGGACTGTGGGAAGAAACTGGAGCACCTGGAGGAAACCCACGCAGACATGGGGAGAATGTGCAAACTCCACACAGTCACCCAAGATCCGAATCGAACTCGGGTCCCTGGTCCTGTGAGGCAGCAGTGCTAACCACTGTACCACAATGCTGCCCTTTTGTTATGCTTAAATCTAAAAAAATGTTGCCATTCTACTATGATCTATTCTCAGGTCACCTTACTCATTTTATCCCTTGGGTCTGTTTTGCTTACCTTGCTTGTTCAGCTCTATTCTGCCTCTCCTTTCCTCGCTAACTCCCCCCTGTTGTCATTCTCACTCTCCCTCCTCAGCTTTTATGGGTGTTATTTCTTCCCTTCCATCCCACATCAACTTCTTGCAAACCAATTAAGTTCCCTGCCAGCTCGCACCCTCCAGCCCTCAGCGGGCTCCTCAATCCTGTATTTCTATTGAACTCTTTTATGTAATTTCTAACCAGGTGCTTCTTGTCAGTCCCCAAAGGCTCATTCAGCAACATCCAGCATTCAGACACAATTCGCCTTCCGACAACATTGTCTCCCCTGCACCCAACACGTCCCCAACATTGAAGTAGGAAGTTGATTCGATCTTTTGGTGTGTTTTACCCCGTGCCAGAACCCTCCATTCACAAAATTCCCCTCTGGCATTAGCAAATATGGCTAAATTGCAAAATAGCAATTTGCAGCCTGTTGCAGGCTCACCAGTCAGAGCTGAACAGAAAAGGGACAAGAAAGTTTTTTTTTTCTTTTTATAAATTTACAGTATCCAATTCTTCTTAAGGGGCAATTTAGCGTGGCCAATCCACCTACCCTGCACATCTTTTTGGGTTGCGGGGGCTGAGCCCCACACAGACACGGGGAGAATGTGCAAACTCCACACAAACAGTGACCCGGGACCGGGATCGAACCCAGGTCCTCCGTGTCGTGAGGCAGCAGTGCTAACCACTGCGCCACCGTGCCGCCCTGGGGCAGCAAACATGGCTGGCGAGCCAGTTGCCATTTTCTGGGTGGGCAAATGGTAGCCGCTGCTCACAGGAGGTCTGATGATGATAAAGAATGAGGGGGCTCTCTGCACCTTTGGTCGATTTGCTCGCGTGTGACCAGGAACCATTTGTTAAGCCGATTCAGGTGTTTGGGGTAAGCTGCCAACCAATTAAAGGATAATTTTGTGCAGCAAGGTTTCTAGTTTGAAGTATTTGCTGGATAGTAATGTGGAGTAGAGGTACTACAGGGCAGATTCTGCAATTACCAATCCCTTGGGGAAATTACTCATTAAAAGTGCGCCAAGTACTTTAAAGTGGTCAAATCTCGTTTTCTGTTGGAAAATTGTCTTTCAGGAGATGGGTCCTTCAAGAGGGTGCACACCTCTTTTACGTACAAACATACACATTAGGAGCATACCTGCTCACCATTTAATAAGATCATGGCTGATCTGATTGTGACCTCAACCTCACTTCCATACCTACCTCCAATAACCTTTGTTACTCAAGAATTGATCCACCTCTGGTTAAAAATATTCAATGACCCTGCCTCCACCACTCTCAGAGGATCAGCTCCACAGACTGTCAACTCTTTGTGAAAAAAGGATTCCCTTTCTGTCTGTCTTAAATGGGGGACCCCATATTTTTAAACTTTGTCCCTTAGTTCTATTCTCTCCAATAAGGGGAAACATTCTCTCAGCATCCAGCCTGTCAAGTCCCCTCAGGATCTTATATGTTTCAATAAGAACACCTCTCATTCTTCTAAACTCCAATGGATACAGGCCCAACCTGTCCAACCTTTCCTCATATCCTGTCATCCCAGGAATCAATTGAATGAATCTTCTCTGAACTGCCTCTAATGCAAGTATGATCTTTCCAAAATAAGGAGACCAAAACTATACACTGCAGGATTTCCAGCCCTTCCCACCACCAGGATCTTCCAGTCCTACTGAAGGCAACCTACCCCGCTGCCCTGCCCCAGGAAGGGTTCCCCACAGTGGAATGGGCGAGGCATGCAAATCATCGTAGACATCGGCGGGACCGGAAGGGTGGGGTTACTGGGTTATGGGGATAGGGTGGGAGTGTGGGCTTGGGTAGGGTGATCTTTCCAAGAACCGGTGCAGACTCGATGGGCTGAATGGCCTCCTTCTGCACTGTAAATTCTATGATTCTATGAAACATTCTATTTGTCTTCCTAATCATTTGCTGCACCTGCGTTTTTGTGATTCATGTGCAGGTACACCCTGGTCCTTCTGTACCACAAAGTTCTGCAATCACTCTTCATTTAAATAGTATACTACTTTTCTATTCTTCCTGCCAAAGTCGACAAGTTAGCATTTTCCTGTTGATTCCCTCATCTCATCTTTCTTTATTTTTGCCGTTTTCGTTTTTTCCCCATGGATGCTTAATGGACATGTAACTTTCAAGTCATCAGCAGAGCAATGAGAAATTCAAAAGTTACAACAGAGTCCACTCTGCTAGCTTTGGACAGCAGGAGCCAAATGAATCTACTGTGAAAACCATTACAGACTGGAAAGCAGAACTCTCGACCTTA